>NC_059128.1:142109290-142734290 GCF_020740605.2 Lemur catta
GGTATTTTTAACTAGAAAACCATTTCCAGCTCTCTGGCTTTAATGAGGGATTCAGAGGGGATGTCAGAAGGCGACGTCAGGTAGAATAAGCTATTTGAATCTGGCTCATGTCCTCCTCTCGGAGTCTTGTCTAGTTGTGTACCTGTTTCAAATGTGTTACGGCTCAAATCTGCCCACTAGGCTTCCCGACCACTAGTTCACAGATTTTCAACACACTGGACGGATGTCCGTTCCAACATGAACAAATTCAGCTTTCCTAACAGAACTTTAAACGTCACCTGCGACATCAAAGGCTAATGAGCTCTGAGCATCACTGCAGGCTCTAATCAAGGTGACACGACTCGGTCCCCACGAAAAGAAAGAGAACAAATGATATTCATTAAAATGCACGTGCTTGGTCACTGCATCTACTACATGTTAAAAAATCCTAACTCCCTACTGAGGGTCCACCCAGCACCTTACGGGCAGAGTCCCAGACGCAGAGGGCTACCCTTTGACCTCTTATTGAGACTAAACCAGCTTGACTCTATCATTAACCCCTATCGTGAATTCCTGGTTAAAAGTTTAAGCCTAGCACTTTTTTATAGTTTAGTATGAAAATGAAAGACCCCTGAGTTTGAAGCTATAATCTAAAAGATGGGGAGAGAGACTCTCCATCCCATCTAACATCTCCATGTCTCAGAACACTGGGTAGTTCGTTCTCTTCCTCCCATACCCAATCTCCTAAGCAGACATAGTATTTGGTAGCCATTTGGCTTCCAAATGATCAAGCCATTTGGGCTTTTCCTAAGAAAGATGTGTGTACTGTTTTGTAGCATCTTGTTGCATCTATGAATGCATGCGTTTCTTGTAAAGGCTTCTTACAATGAGGTCAGTTTGCCATGAGTTCAAAGTTGAGTGCCTTTGTCGGTAATATTCCCTCTGCTGCATTTTGAGCCACACTCGCTTCGGTTTATGCTGACAGCTCTTCTAGCGGAAGTGCCATGAGTCTTCCGGTGAAGGAGCAATTGCAACCCTCCCTTCGTGGGGAAAAAAATGATACAGAGTTCCCAACTTCACTCCACTTAAGGGTTGGTCCCCAAATCAAACCATATTTTCTTGAGATGAAAAATAGTCCTTAACTAAGCAGGCCATTGTGTATCCCACAAGAGTTCTATATCTTCTGGAAGCTGCTCTATATCTTTTGGGAACAAAAATTACAGAGGGCGATGTCAGACAGGGAGAAAGGATGTGGCAGGGGAGACAAACAATGCATTAAGTGCATGTGGTTAATTGATTGGCTCCACTTTCGGGACTAAAAGAAAAACGCAAGCTCTTTCATGCAACCTCCGCCGTGCACCAAGAACATTGTAAATGCACGGATTTTACAGCGCGGCAATGCTCCGTGCAGAGGTTGTTTATAAACAACACCCGGCCACGTAAACAAGGGGCGCATCAGGAAGAGCAAGTGATGAGGAAGAGGCCACAACTTCGTTATATAACAGGAGAAACAACCGGGTGGCAGCTCTCTGCCTGTGTTGTTTTGCTGTGACTTGCAGCTTTGCTTAAGCATTTTAAAGATTCTTGCAGGTCTTTTTCAAGCTGCCAGCTCTAGCCTACGAATTATGGTAATGTGCCACTTCTGAGCCCTCGGCAGGATTTGCAACAGAGAAATCACATCAGCCTATGCTGATTAACAATTCCATTCCATCCAGAGATTTATATAAAAAAACTATCTTACATTTTGCTTTTTAATAAGAATGATCGCTATCTCAAATTGAGTCCCAGCAAATTTTAATAAAGGCCCAAGGTTGAGTGGCATTTTGCATGCTGATTTAGCTGTGATTGCTTGCTTTTGTAGGAGCACTACCCTGGTATGTATAGCTCTCCTCAGAGCAGGTTTAAAGACCAGGAGTAAGGAAATGGATAAAAATAAAAACTTCCAACTAAAATTCGAGGTCTTTTCTTTCTGTGATTGATTACTGAATAAATACCAACATGCATCTTTGGATTCAGTCTACAAGTGAAATTCCCTACAGCTAAACAGCTGTTTTTTTTTTTAATGGCTTTTAATATCCCAACCTGTCAAAATATGTTACCTTTGATGACTGCAATTATTATTTTTAAAAGATGTTATCAATCTATTTATCTATCTTCTGCCCAATATTTCTTCTTAAATCAAATGGAGAACCACAAACAAGGAATATTTTGGTTTCCCAATAAGTAAACTGTCAATAAATAAATATCTTTTGTGGGGGAAGAGTTCCCCTTTGTTGAAATAGAAGGCACATTAGTTATTTCAAACAATGAAGCTAGAGGTAAGCTAAGATTGTCAGCCTACGCCATTGGTTGATGGAAGACTTCTCTAAGAAAGCAAAGATTATATGGGCACAGCCCATGAGGTTGTTTCCGGGTTTTTAACATATCTTAAAAACCTGACATCAATGATCATAGTTTTATGGAATGGTGTGAATGATTATCATTAGACATCGTTTATCTCCATTGTCACTGATTTCATTGTTACACAGATCTGTGGACTGTAACTCCACGCTACCATGAAGGGCACCCCAAACGGTTACGTGAACATCCTGTCCAAGCTTGCCTGCCTTGCAAAGAGAGGTTTCATTGACCAAGAGAGAGCAAAATTCTAATAAAGCCGACGATACAAATGTGATCAAGTTCACTGGCTAACGATCCCACCAAATTTCACCAACCAGATAGGCCATGAGTTTCCAGAACAGACATCCTGACTCTTAAAAAAGGCTGCAGCTAAATCACAGAAATAACTAAATCTCAAAATGCACGAAACCATTTTCAAGAGAATTTCGGCAGTAAGAAAGTATCTTTCCAACAGCCAAGTTCTTCTCGGTTATAGCATTCCCCGCTCCCCAACCCCCACAGAAATCCTTATTTGGTTTCCTTATTTTTTAGGGAAAAATGGAGAAATGAGCCAACATAATGTTCACCACAAAAGACAATAATCACACGAATTATATTACATACTCACTTAGCTAGGCAGTATTGTCAAGAAATTTTCCAGATAATTGAAGCCTATCCCTTTATACTTCTGTTATTTTAACCATTTGCATTACAAATATTACTTATAAGTATTTTATATATTTATACTTTTTTAAACAAAAAAAAAATCTATTTAACCATTTTTGTTTCAGTTGCTCATAATGGACATTATGACTACTAAATATTATAAATACATTTATAAATAATAATGTAAATATTAGATATTATAATTTATTTTTCACTGAACATGTGTCGAGCATCTGCAATGACCCAAACATATTGCTGAGCTTGCCACCTACCTGCAGACACCAAATGGAGGTGGACATTGATGTCACAGGATGGTCAATCCTACGGCCAGGCACACACTGAATGATGGGAAGGTGATCGCAACAGGATTCCTAGTGATGTGACCTGAAAGCTGAGTCCTCAAGGAACAATCATCGTTAGCTAAATTAAAAGAGAGTAGAGATCTGGGGTGAGAGAAGCAGGAACGTAAATCCTAATAGTTGTAAGTGCCAGAAACTGTTCGCTGTAGTCAAAGCCTTCAGCAGATACTCACGAGCATCTCCCGTGAGCCAGTCATCTTTCTGCACGCTGGGGTAAAGTTATGAGCAAGAAATTTAGCCCTAGCCTCATGAACTTTACATTTTTAGTAAAAGGAGGACAAAATTGTAAATAAATAAATAAATAAAAAGAAAGAATGAAAGAAAGAAAAGAAAAGAATCCCATATAAAATGGAATAAGTACTGCAGAGAAAGTTAACTGAGGACTCTATTAGATTGGATGATGAGAAAAGACCTGAGAGATTTTACCCTAAGGGAAGTTAGTAACAATGAGAAGTTAAAGAGTGATCAGGTTGCCATTTTAGATATTCACCACAGCTGCTCTGAGAAGACCGACATGGAAGAGAACAAAACTAGAGACAGGGAGACCCAGTAGGAACCGTCGCCTTAGCCTGGGTGAGAAAGGAAAGGGATCTGCATTAAGACAATGGTCCTCCACTAAGGCAGGGGCACCACAGAGAGAACTGGACCATTGCAGGAGCTACTGAGGAAGGGTCTGATTGTGATGTGCAAAGACTCTGAGGACAGCATGGAAGCTGTTGGCCTGGGCAGCACTTGGAGAGCATTGTTACGGGGATAGGAAAGGTAGGCATGGGGAAGATGGTGGGTTTTCAGTTTGGGTCGTGTGAGTTTGAGTGTGAATAGGAGTATGAGTGTTTATACCAGCACAATGTGGAACAGCCACGCAGATACACCAGATGTGTAGTTGAGGATGGAGATCAGAAGCTCACTAGAAAGATCTAGAAACATCTTCTTCCCTTGTGCTAAAAGGCTGTGAATTTTTCTTTCCCATTAATCGCTCCTTCCTTGACATCAGCTATTACCTCTCTATACAATTTTAGCTACTTTTATTGCCCTGAGATATTTTGCATATTCCCACGTGCTGTTTTTTATGTGCTCTTTCTTGCATAGGACAGTCTCTCTTTAAGTCACCCCCATTTACCTATCAAAATTCTGACCCCTCCCCCAATGAAAGACTTAAATAAATCTAAGAAACAAAAACATAAAAGAATGAGAAGAAGAAAACAAGGGTTCTTTTAGGGCTTTTTTTGTTTGTTTGTTTGTTTTTTGGTGGGGTCGGGGAGAACTTACCAACAATAAAAACAAAGAAAAAAAGCCAAGAATATATTTAGGTAATTTAGGAAAAAAAATGTAAGTGCTCAATGAACATCTAAAAGGGTAATTAATCTCACTATAAATGAAAGAAGGGCCAAAGAAAACAATTATGAGAAACTATTTTCACTCATTAGATCCCTCAAAAGTTAAAGGAATAATTAAAAAGAAAAACCTCCCATGTTGGCAAAGGTGAAATGAAGCAGGTATCTTCACACACTGGTGGTAGGAATGGAAATTTATAGCATTTCTGGAAGGGAATTTGGCAAATGTATCTAGTCAGTCCTGAAAGATTTATACATTTTTCCTTAGTAAAATTATTTTGAGAACTTGTCCTAAGGAAAGAATCAGTAAGGTACATAAATCTTTATGTGTAAGGATGTTCACTGCAGCCTTATTTATATGAGAAAAAAATTAACTATTTCATTAATAGGCAATTTCTTAAATAAATTATAATATGTAAGGTGAAATCACATAATGCATCAAAATATCACTTACACAGTATTTAATAACCCAAGGAAGGCTTGTGAAATATTTTCATTTTTAACACAATACACATAATTTCTGACTTTATATATGAATAGATTTTATTCCATTCTATATATATATTGATATAGAATAGAAAATATATGTACATATATATATTCTTCTATTCTATATATAAAATCAGAAACAGATACTAGTTTTAACCATATATTTTTCTGGCATCAATTCACAATAGGACATTATGTACAAAAAAGCAGGATACAAAATAGTATATGTTATCCATGTAATATGTCTTCTGGATGATTTTGGTTTCTATTTTCATTTTTGATACAATCAATAAGTATTACTGTGGTAAAAATGAAAATATATCACAAGCATTCCTTGGGTTATTAAATATTCTTTAAGTGATATTTTATGCATTATATGCTTTCATATTACATATTATTTATATTTTTCTGAATATTTGAGACAAGTAAATTGGATAAGAGAAATAAATAAGAGATAAACACATTGAGGAAAAGATAAAATTATTATTTAGAGATACATCTCTCTACCCAGAATCAACTCAAAAACCATTAGACAAAAATACTTAGTAAGGTGGGTGGTTAAAAACATACCAGTTAAAAAATGTGAGAAAGAATTTTCCATTCACAACAGCAATCTTAAATATAACATATTCCTAAATCAATAAATAAAAGACCAACATTCAAATGGTAAAATGGACAAATAGCATGATCAGGCAATTTGTAAAAGAAGGAACATAAATGCCTGACATGTATAAAAAGAGTATTGAATATCACTGATATATAAAAATAGACCTAAAATTAGATACTATTGATCTTCTATCAAATTAATCACTTGAATTTTTTTTTAATTTAATAGTTGTGGCCAGGCACAGTGGCTCACGCCTGTAATCCTAGCACTCTGGGAGGCTGAGGTGGAAGGATTGCTCAAGGTCAGGAGTTCGAGACCAGCCTGAGCAAAAGCGAGACCCCGTCTCTACTAAAAATAGAAAGAAATGATCTGGACAGCTAAAATTATATGTATAGAAAAAAATTAGCCGGACATGGTGGAACATGCCTGTAGTCCCAGCTACTGGGGAAGCTGAGGCAGAAGGATTGCTTGAGGCCGGGAGTTTGACGTTGCTGTGAGCTAGGCTGGCGCCACAGCACTCTAGCCTGGGCAACAGAGCTAGAGTCTGTCTCAAAAAAAAAAAAGAAAGAAAGAAAGAAAGAAAGAGCCTAAGGATAAGACAAAGGAGATAATTGGCCTTGCAGGGTGCGTTTAATTTTCTCTGCAAAGGAGAAAGCAAGCAGGTAGGTGAGTCACGTCTGCGAACACGCACACAGAGAATGGAGAAGACAACAGCGGGTTGCCAGGCTGCTCCTAAAACCCAGTTAAATTCTGAACAGTATCAAATCTGTACCTTTCTGTGGCTTGACCTCAGGGCCAACTTATCCAGTAGGCACAGAGCCTACTGCCTACAACAATTTTAGGGGTCCAGAAAAAATGTTTTAATCCCTTTAAATGTGTCCCATTCCAGAAATGGTTCCATTACTACTATGTTCACGTAAAAGCAACAGGCTGGATGTTTTCTTTCTGTCCCTTGATCTGTCTTCAAGCTCTAATTTCTGTCACACCATGGTTCTGTCAATAGGTGCAATATTAGGGTTATTTACATAATAGTTATGAGTCCAAAGGGTTAAAATCAGAGGGGGACAAAAACCTCTTAGGATGAAAGATTAGATTCATCTTTCTACCAAAGTAGTCATGAAATATAAACAAGGAATCTAGAGTGTCTCAAAATTTGGGGACACCAAATCCGGTATTTCCCAATGAGCCCTCTCACACACGGATATTGCAAAATTAGGTCCTTGTGCAATACCGAGAAGAGAACAAAACTGAGAGGTAGATAACTTAGTTCTAGGCTTCCTTTTCCACTCACCAGGTGTACATTGGACAGATGAACTCTCTGAAATGTGTCACATCCAGAATGGTTCCATGAATCCTGCGTTTTCCTAGAAGCAAGAAGCTGTGTATTTTCAAGCCCTTGATAAATCTCCAAGCTCTAATTGCTGTCACTGCCTGGTTCTATCAGGGGTGCCTATTAATTGCAATATAGGGGTCGTTTGCATAACAGTTATGAATCCAAAGGGCTAAGTGGTAGACAAAGCCTATAAATGAATATAAACTCACAGGTACAAGAGAAAAGGATATTCCTTCTTTTGTTCAAGAAGAGAAACCTTTCTCATTATCATTACATCACTTCTCCCTTTTCAGTAATAAGCCATGAAAGAACATGCCTTCACTTTTCCATTTCTTGCCTTTTGAAGTTAATTTCCAATCCTAACAGTAAATCAGAAATGGTGCAATCTTTTGATATGTTACAGAGCAATGAAAATTTAATTTCTATAATATCTTCTTTTTTTTTCCCCCATGTGCCTTGTTCAGTTGAAGCGGACGCAGCTGTGAATGATGGCTAAGTTAAGAATAAAAAGTAACATCAAAGTGATGTCTGTCATTATGATTTCAAGCAGCATGTGCCGCTCAGGAAGGTTTGGGTAAAATATGAAAAGGGATGGGGTCGACTAACTGGAATAGAATATAGGCGTGATGGAAAGTGAGGTGTTTTGTAAATTTCTGAATTACTCTGCCAATTTTGAAAATGAACACGTACATTGACATTAAATTCTCACACGAGTGTGTGCACATGCGTGCTAAACTTGGGAGCATGCTGTTCAATTACAGATGCCTCACATGGGTTCTCAGCTTCAAAAATAAATGTACATCTTCACTATTGAAAGCATCAATAGCAGGAAGGATGCTAATAGCTTCCAAAGTGCCACCGATGGCCCTGGGGTGGGGGTGGCGGGACTCGGGGCGCTGGGCTGTAAGAGAAGGACAGGGAACTAAAGGGACGACCTATTGTCCCTTGCAAGCCATGTCTTCATACTCTGCAAAGCATCTTGAGCCAGTATTAACCCACTGGGAGTGATCTAGGTGATTAACTTGACGTTAATTTGGAGAACAACGCAAGTCACTTGCTAGAAGTAAAATTTCTACGGGAAGAATGGGCTTGCATTGGAAGTGAAATTGGGCTATTTGGACCACGGCCCTCAATGCCAATAAGCTCTAACCGTGCATATTAACAGACTTCCGAGGAGAAGAGTGGTCTATTTTGCTGCCAGTGGAGTAATTTGTGTAATGTCCAAAGGCCTCCCAGAGCACCTGCGATGAAATTCCTTAGGACACTGGCTTAAGTGGTGAGCAACCAGGCCTATTTGATTTCAGTGAAGCCTTAAAGCCTCGGAGGAGGAAAAGATAGCTCCCCTCATCGGAGACAGCAGGGAGGGAGGACAGACCCAACGGCACAGCCACTGGCGACCGCAGCCATACCGAGGACCCTTCGTCAAATTAAACAGGACATTTGGCAGAACCAGCCCAGACACTTGGGTGCTCCCTGACAGAGCTTCTCCAAGCCCCGATAAGATGCTATCAGCAGGGCCCTCTAAGCACTTTAAGCAGATCACTGAGGCAATTACCATAAAGAGCGAAAGATACCAGCCTCTACTGAAGGGAGATTAATATTGAACACAAGGCCATTGATTTTTCTCTGCCTCTTATTTCTGATTATGAACTTGTTCTGCAGCCACCTGGGGTTGGTTGGTGGTTTGCCATTGCCTTGGACAGCCAGCGAGAATATATTTAGATTCCAATATTTCAACACAGAATCCTGCTTTTAAATATGTGTGTTTTTTTGTGTTTTGTTTTTCTCATTGAAGTGCTAGAACAAACATATGAGTATCAATGGCTTTATCCAAAGATTCTTACATTCCACATAGTAACTAGCATTTATTAAGTGGCTGCTATATTCCAGGTACTGCACAAGGGATAACATATACGGTACAATTTAATCCTCACCAAATTATACCCAAGTCAAGTGTGCTGTCCTCACACTGCGTACGAGGACACTGACATCCAGAATGATTGGGACACTTGCCCAAGCTCACTCAGATAATGAATGGTACAGTAGAGAAAGAATGTAACCTGCTAGATATCGGTATAGTTCTATATAATTTTAAAGGTAATTTTACATCCATTTACTTACTTATTTAACAATGACTCATTGCAGAGATACTGGAAAAGTAGAATTTAGGGCGTTCAAAGTTAATTGTAAGCTGGGCACAGTGGCTCACACCTGTAATCCTAGCACTCTGGAGGCCAAGGCAGGTGGATCGTTTGAGCTCAAGAGTTCGAGACCAGCCTGAGCAAGAGTGAGACCCCGTCTCTACTAAAAATACAAAGAAATTATATGGACAACTAAAAATATATATATATAAAATTAGCTGGGCATGGTGGCACATGTCTGTAGTCCCAGCTACTTGGCTGAGGCAGTAGGATCACTTGAGCCCAGGAGTTTGAGGTTGCTGTAAGCTAGGCTGACGCCACAGCACTCTAGCCCGGGCAACAGAGCTAGACTGTTTACAGACAGAAAAGGGAAAGTGACTTACAGAAAACAAAGTGAGGTATGAAACAGCTGGATTGGTTACAGCTTGGTGTTTGCCTTATTTGAACGCGGTTTGAATAGCTGGATGCCTTTGATTGGCTAAAACTCGGTGATTAGCACAAGAGTAGGTTACAGCCTGTTTACACATCTAGATTATATAATTCACTATGTACAAAGAAACCTTTAGGCTAAACTTAAAATATGTAAGGAGGCAGCTTTAGTCTAAACTTAATTTAACAGGGCTAATCTACGAAGGGTTAGAATGAGGGACCTCGAGTGTGGGGGTTTGATCTATTCTGGTTGCGGTGGTAGTTACGAGAATCTATGCACATGTTAAGACACATTGAATTACACACCAAAAACTGTGAATGTAAATTCTTAAAAAAATCTCTTTCACCTCTACTAATATGATGGGGCGGGGGGGTGGGGGACGACTATATGTTGTTGACATGAATCAAAGCTTTCCCATGCATAAAATCTTATTTTCATAAAAGAAACTATAAAACTGAATAAAAAAAGCAATCTTTAACCCTGGCAAGTGTCTATAAGAAGGAAAGTGACATACGTTTATATTCTGACTGTCTTCATTGTTAAATATCGTTTATATGCTGATTTTACACGAATTTCAGCAGTTGACCAACAGCGAAAGAATTTGTTTTTTGAGGAATTTTGCCCAGAAGAAAAGATGATTGAGTATTATGGACACTGATGTTTCATTTGTACCCAGGTGTGACGGTACACAAGAAAAATGACTGTGGAGACCGGTGGGTCCACTTGCAGGTTGCCTAAGGACAAATGAGTCCAGGCAGGAGTCTAAGTGCCCCAAAACATTTAGGACCATTCAAAACTATTCAGATTATTGACTCCACCTACAGATAAACAAGATCAAACAATCTGGTCTTTTTTCTCTGCCTTTGTAACTAATCAAAGCCTGAAGTTCTCAAAAGTACTTTCCTAATTGGTTTCATTGTTTTGTTTATTGTGCTTGCAGTTACCATTTGCATTTCCAATGGACCATCCTGACGTTTCAGTGGGTTTTAAATGATCCTTAATGGTTTTCTACTTCTCAGCACCAACCAATGAGTCCATTCTTGGGGATAATCTTCACTTACAAATCAGTGCTATTTTTCCTTCCAGTCCTTAGAAGGTACAAATATTGAGGTGTGAGTTCGTGCTTATATTAGGAGATATATATTCTTCGTCATCTTGCCGTCAGTGATGCAGAGGTGACACTGGAGCTCACCAGGGTAGACTTCTAGCGTTACCATCTATGCCCAGCATTCTCCCACTTCCTTGGCCTTTCTTACGGGGCTTTCCTCCTGTGGAACACCCTTTTGAACCTGTTTCTACGCCCCACAGTACCACCCTGGATTCCACAAGCTAGAATAAGGTGAACCCCCCAAGCCAGGCTGCTGCATTGTTGGCAGACTCTGTTATTTTAGCATCAACCCCATTCTCCTTCATATATTGTTTATCACACACTGACAT
Organism: Lemur catta; assembly: GCF_020740605.2. Lineage (NCBI taxonomy): Eukaryota > Metazoa > Chordata > Mammalia > Primates > Lemuridae > Lemur > Lemur catta. The sequence goes on from NC_059128.1 coordinate 142,120,445, forward strand.
ATTGATTTCTACCTCTATTCAACTACAGCTTCTTATGGAAAAGGATCATGCCTTATTCAGTTTTCTCTCGCTCAAACAGCCTTGAACATTGGCAAATGTTTTCACCTAGTCTGTGGCTTGCACTTTCATTCTCTCAACTCTGTTCCTCAAGAAGCCAACTTTTTAACCATGATGACGTGCAATTTATCAACTTTTTTCTTTTATGCACTGTTTCCGGTGCCATATCTAACACCTCTTTGCCAAACCCAAAGATGAAAGATGGGAGGAAGCATCTATCTACAAAAGGTCATCGTGAGGGAATGGGGGTGGTGGGAATTGTCTGGTATCCTGTCTGTGGTGGTAGTTACAGGAGTCTGTGCATGTGCTAAAACTCATAGCACTGTACACCGAAATAGTTAGCACTTTCTAAAGTGGTAAGAGAATGTTCATTTCATAGGTTTGTATCACTAAGGAAATGATTTTTGCTAAATTATCTTGGAAATTAATTTCCCTAAACCCAAGTCACATTGTTGTGGCTTCAACACAAGCTAAGGGAGTGGAGTAAAAATAGTGTCACTCGATCAGCTATACCGATTAAGCTTCTATTCTATGCAAAGTACTTTTCTCTCCTTTTCAGATGACCCCAAAGGGCAGTGGAATATGTCCTCAGTGACATGTGAACCACAGTGATGATTAGAATAAAAACATTTTCCAGCTTTGGAGGTTTCTCTGTTTTCCTCTTTACGTTTGAGTGATAGAAAAAGTGTCCCACTGCAATGTCTCTCCACATTCTCGGCATTGTTGGCTTCTTCCTGGGGAGGAGAGTCACTTGGACCCAGGAGGAAGAGGGAGAAAGGAGAACTACCTACTCTGTCCGTGTCTTCCCGCTTCCTTCTGAGAAGCCTACCTCGGAAGGACCGTGCCCGGTCCCCTCCACGCTGCCGGCAGCAGGTGCAGCGGGAAACTTCAGCTCTGCTCCACCACGGGCCCTGCCGTCCTGGGAATTGTTCTGATCTACCTTGCACGGGCCATTCCGCCCAGGTATGTCCTGGCGTCCTGCACGGCCTTTCAGGATCACATCTGCAGTGCCGCACTGCGGATGAGTGCTGGCATCCACAGAGCAGGAAGCGCTGATGGAGTCCCAGACCTAACTCGTCAAAGGGAATTTTATTGCTTCTGAACTCAAAGCCTGATGGCTCTCCACAATAAAGCCTTTCTCCATTTCCATGGCCGTGTGCCAAGGAGGAAATAGGACAAGATTTATGAACATTGTCCAAAACTTGCCATGCAAGGTTAAAACAATTTTTTTAAAAAGATGAAAAAGCAGAAGAAATGGTCTTGAGTGGGCACAGATTTGCCTCTGATTCAATCACTTTTTAAGACAAGGGTTCTTTCTTGGGAGAGAATAAATGAACGCTTCCTCTGATGTCACTTCATTTTGATGGCTCAGGTGGAGTGCCACTGTTAGGTAGATACAAAGGGATTCCAGGTCTTGTAGGGACAAAAGTGGGTCTTAATCCTGTCCCCAGTGAATGCCTGCTGCACCTGGGGGGGAGGGAACACCCCACAAATCTGCAACCTGAACTTAGCGTATCAACTGCAAAGGAATGCACAGGACTCTCTAGCCCACGGGCCAAGCAGCTCAGGTATGATACAGTCTGGAAAAGTGACCTAGAACAACCGGCTTTCAGAGAGGCTCCTGGGAGATCCGCATGCGTAGCAAGACTCAGGTCATATAACTCCCAGCTGTCCAATCAAAGTGGTTCCATGGTGACATCTGAGCCACGAGGAGGGTCCCAATCCAGACACTATAAATGCAGACCATAACCAAATTCTGTTTTTGCTACAACAAGGGGTCCAGTTGTCATCCGTATCTTGCTCCATAAACCTGTGTCTTGCTCTTGCTTTATAATCCTATCTTGCCCCCCACCAACAGATTTCACCTTGCACTTGCCTTACTTTGGTGTGTCTGGTCATTCTTCAGCCATTCTTCCCACCAAGAACTGGGAACACAGAACGAGATTGCCAAACCCAAGGCCATCAAGGGAACGCAGGCTGCTCAAAAATGTCACACTGACTTACGTGCATGATTGATTTATGACACGCACATTGCCTTAAGGTTCCTGCCTCCTGCACAAAATCTAAACTTAAAACAATTAAGCTAAGTCCGTTAATTAGTAATATAAATTAAGAGATTCAATCCTCAATCAATCTAGAAGAGAATTTAGAAGTACTATGGAGTTGGCACTTAGATCTTATCGCTAATAAATTATATTAGCGATATAGTTCTTTGTGGCATTGTGTGTGCCACCCTTTCCTAAGTGGCTTCAGTTGTGAACATACAGCTCTGTGATAATATAAAGCCAATTAGCCTTGGACAGCAGTGGAATGGAATTCCAATTGCAAACTCCTTACAGCTTAGCAAAACACTCCCTGAAAGCCTATAGAAACTCCGTACAGATCTAATTCTCTGCTCAGCAACCAGTTAACATTGCAGAGACTATCATACAAATTTCCTTCTTTTCCTGTATCATGACTTTACACATCTGAGAGTAGCAGAAAAAAACGTGGCATTAACTGCCAAATTGTTTTTAAGCACAGACAGTTTCCACGGAAAATAAAATTAAAAATAAATAAGATCATGCCTGCTTAGGATAATACTACATTACAAAGAGCTTGAAAAGACCAAAAACAAATAAATATGCTAAACTTCCTTTTGCAGAAAAATCAATATGTTTGCTGCTTTTGTTTTCCTAAGAGCATCTAAAATAGTAAAGCAAGTTACTCAATATCATTTACTTCACCAAACTATTTCTATAAAAAGAACATTCAATGCAATTTCACTGAAATATATAACATATTCAGAGCCTCTGTCACTAAAAAAATTAAAAATTGAGAAATCCACCAAAAACAACAATTGAACGCAATTACTCAAAAGAGGTCCAGACAGTAAAATAAGTCATTTAGTCCATCTTTTACCCATCCACTGTATGTATGAAAAAAGGATAAAGTTTAGGGGAGAAAAGTGTAAGTACAAGGTCAGATAGCATGAAAGGCATGAAAACTACAGTGTATTAGTCTATTCAGTAACTGCGTACAAACTGATGTTCAGATGCAGAGACTTTTCAAAAACCTGACCCGGGAACGGAGCTCATTCCACTGAGTTGAAGTATGAGCTTTTCAATCAATAATTGTGCACCTCGTGAGCTGTACCTTCTCATTACCAAGCCAAGCATGAGAAAATGCCTTATTTCTACCCTTTTAAATATACGCCATAAATAGCTTCCCTGGGAAACTGGAATGAATACAAACTAATTTCATTTTGATACAGTTGAAAACTCTACCACGCCCCTAAGGATAGAGGGAAACACCCTTGGGTGTTGCAAAATGAAGGATGAGATTGCTGCCCTAAATAAGAAAACGCTTACGGAACCTGAATGGATGGCGGAAGTCAATGTGGGGCCCAAACCAGTAACCAACAAATCCCCACCTGCATCCTACTTTCCTTGTCCATGAAATGATGGAATAATGAAATATACTCAGGGGTCTGTATGCAGCTGCTACCAGTTGAGCCTATAGACATGTTAAAATAATCGTTTTTTAGAACAGCCTCGACAACAGGATAGGTTACCCAGAAAATATTCAGAAATGTTCCGCTAAAAAAACTCCAGTTTTTCCAATACTGTTATTGGATACAGGCAATAGCAATGGCCTACCACCCACAGAAATTCCACCAGGGAATCTGACATGAAACACATTTATGCAGTTTGTCTTACAGGTTTCCTACATGGATCTCAACCTAAAATTGCCCCATTATGACTTGATTTTGGGCACTTTAACGTATTTACTTAATTTTTATATTTTCTCACAACTGTTTTATCCCTGTTTTATAGATGTGGAAAGTGAGGCAAGAAGAGATTAAGTGCCTTGACAGAGTTCACACAGCTAGGAACTGGTGAAGACAAGATTAAAATCTATACATTGTTGCTCCAGGGTCTATGCTCTGTAGACTGTGCTACAGTGTCTCTCATAATCTACCTAAGGAAACATATATACACATAATAAAAATATTTCAGCAAGTTAGAGGGATTACTGTTTTTAACTTTATGACACAAAATAGACAAATCTATGATAATTTATGTCTTCTGACAAAATAGCAAACTTGATTAGAATCAAGCTCTTCATTTTTCTCATAATGATAAGAAGGCAGAAACAAGTTATCGCATTGCTATAGAAATAACAGAACTAAGAGCAGGCTACATTTCTACGTCTACTAAATTAGTTGCATTCTTTTAATCAAAAGGCTCTATAAATTATGAATCAATCAACTGTGAGGAAAAAAACACTTTTAATTTTACTGAACATTTGGGAATAATAGCGAATGACTTGTTTTTTAAATTATTAGTATTCCTAGAAGGACAGAAGGAAATGCTCTAATAGTAAAATCTGCAATGGGGTGGGGTGGCCCCAGGATTGCTGCCAGTTGTGATGTCATTCCCATTAGGAATCTTGGCAAACTGGAAAGAAATCCATGAGGATACGGAATGTGGAGGTATTGTGTCAGGCGAGTTCCTTCTGTGTGTGGCAGGGTTCGAGAAGAACTGCATGGCATCCCCTGGCGTAGGCTTGATAGGGAAAAGGAAAACTTATGAGGCTGAATGAGCAAGAGAAGAGAAAGCAGACAGCTCTGGGTCTCAGGCTACTGTCTAACCAACACTAAACAGACTCTTTTCAGAAAATTTTGTGTAAACATAGGTAGAGACAAAGCTTGAAGATATACCAGGTCAGGTTAACAGGTGTGTTTCCAAGTGTTATAAATTCAATCCAAAGGGAATCCCTAATTTTTTAAAAAAGCCAGCCTTCATTATTCTGCAGTGTTTTAAACAATACATTAATGCCTTTACCTCTATGATTTTATTTGACCCTCCCAAAAACAGCATGACAGAGAATTTACAAAGATGAACATTAGCTCAGGAAGGCAAAGCAACTTTTATAACGTCACACATGTATATAGCAAAGTGGAGATTTGAACTTAGACTATAATGAGCCTTAAACCAGTCTTCTTAACCACTACTCTGCTCCATCCATCCTTATCCTTCTGGAAGTGTTTATAAGCTGAACTTACTATTTTTTCATATTTGGTACATATCCAGGTACCAAGGCCTTTAATATATGTTTATTGACAAAAGACTAAATGAAGACAAACTAGGCTATCTTAAATTTACTGAATGCACCGTTTCTAAATAGTTCTGCTTTGATTTTGGTACTTTGATTTTGGTAAAAATTGCTCTAAAATTTGGACTTAAAAACAGTTCTGAGAAAGCAGAGTTTGTGTCAGATCAGCTGCTATAAAGTTTACCCACTTATTTACTGATATCAGTGTTAGTGCAATAATGTGAGGTCCAACGTTTATGTATTTACTGTGGCAGGCAAGGGCATACATGAAGACAGCAAGAATAGGAACAAGTATTTTAAGTCCTCTAAATTAAACCTGTTAGAGGAGAACACACCTGAAATAAAAAGTAAAACAATCTAGAGTAAACCTGTTTTATGACAGCAAATTTTGGCAAAATATCAAGGAATTTGGAAGTTGATCAAATTCTTTTACCTTCAGGAAAGAGCAGTAGAGGAAGGTGTACTATCTTCTTTACAGATAGGAGAATGTATACAAAAACCATCCAAAGACATCCATAATTTGGATTTTCCATGCAAACAGTAGAAAGGAAAGTCATTTCTCCTGTAGTGTTATGTTTATCTTGGTAAGAACTGAATGGAGGAACCAGATATGAACTGAGATTAGTGGCTCTACAGATCTCTAAGGTAGAATCAGTGAACATGAAACATCTGGAGAACTTCATCACAAACATTGAATTCCAATCTTATTACCAGGTGAAATTTTCCCTGAGTCACCCAAGGAAGTCAGATATTTGTTGTTGCATAGACATGGCCTAAGTCTCAAGGGTTTTATCTAAGAATCCCGTAATAAATAATTATAAGGTAATGACCCTTTTCTACTTCACAAAGATGTTTTGCAGATTAACTAATTAATGATTATAAAGTGTTAAATCTTATTAAGTTTATTATGATCATTAAGTTCTCATGATCAAGAGATAAACCTTGAAATTTGATGTTCAGTAGGTGGCGTTCTTCCCTCTGGATCCATAATGAATCCCAGCTACATTCTAGGGACCATCTCTGACACCTTCATGCTCCTCATTGTTAAAACAATAGTATCTACTACCACTGTCCTCCAGGTACACGAAAGATTTAAGGAGGACATAACTATATTTGATTATGATTTGAATATAGTTTGCATAGGCTTTGCCATTGGCTCCATAAGTAATATATGTCTTCAAGTATACTTTAAAAAATTATATTGGCCGGGCGTGGTGGCTCACGCCTGTAATCCTAGCACTCTGGGAGGCCGAGGCGGGCGGATTGCTCAAGGTCAGGAGTTTGAGACCAGCCTGAGCAAGAGCAAGACCCCGTCTCTACTAAAAAATACAAAGAAATTATCTGGCCAACTAAAATATATATAGAAAAAGTTAGCCGGGCATGGTGGCGCATGCCTGTAGTCCCAGCTACTCGGGAGGCTGAGGCAGGAGGATCACTTAAGCCCAGGAGTCTGAGGTTGCTGTGAGCTAGGCTGATGCCACGGCACTCACTCTAGCCCGGGCAACAAAGGGAGACTCTGTCTCAAAAAAAAAAAATAAATTAAATTTAAAAAATTATATTAATATATACATTAAATTATAAAATAAATTTATATTATATAAAATATATTTATGTAAATATAACAAAATATAGTAATAGCCAACATTCATAGAACATTTAGTTAGGTACTATGTAATTGCCTTATATTAGTCACTCAACAATCCTTTTTGACACACTGATGGAAAATCAATTTATTTAGTACTTTTTTCCACTCCATATTACCAGGTGCACGGTGTTCAACTTTCCTTTTGTCTACTTTGAACCAGGAGGCTCTCAAAGCTATGACACAAGACTCCGTAAATAATTCGTTCATGGGACATTTCACTTCATCAGAACCATCAGAATCTGCTGAAACAATTTGCTTGAAGTTGCAACTCTCGCCAACTTCTAATTCTTCCTCATAGAATTCACCAACCAATGAATACCAATGTCATGTAACAAGATGGATGATGATACAGGGTTTTTGCATCTGCTATGAACCATTTGGTTTAAGCACATCTCTAAAAGGATGATTTTTTTAAATTTCATTTTACAGATGAGTTACTGAGGAGCTGAGACATTAGGCAGTTTGCCCAAGGTCACGCAGTTGGTAAACTGCAGAGGTAGATTTGAACTCAGGTGGTCCAGATCTACACCCCAGCCTTTCAGCTGCTAACCCTCACTCCCTCCTGTCCTGCCTACACATCACCTAGCAGCCAGGAGAAATTGCATAAGATAACGTTATTTGGAACACAGAATATAAAATTTACATTTCTTCTAGGATAACAACCATGGAAAACTGTGATTGAATATAGGCAGAAATTTGTTATGGTGGCAGTATTTTGAAATTCTTTTCTTTTAAAAAGAAGTTCTAGTTATGTTGTTTGTCTAATAAGTTTTTTGTTTGTATACACAAGTATATATTCTACTACTGCTAAACTTATGAATGATGTTTTTGTTTTCCTTCCCTGTTAATTCAGGGAGTGTCTGTGCAGGGAACAGCTTGAGAGGAAGGAGGGGCCAGTGATGAATCATTGGCTTTAGAACTTCTGGGTGAAGTCACCTGGAGATACGGACATGCCAGTCACTGTACTTTTCCTCCCCGGGTGGGGGGTTGGTCCCAGGACACTGTTTAGGTGATGGAACCTGTTAGCAAGTGATCACAGAGAAATGAGTGCCCACAATTTCAGAATGCTGAGTGCCACTGCATTATCAGCTTAAGCATTCTATCCTTGATATAACTAATAATCCTATTAATATCATTTTGACCATCAACTTTGATATGTGTGTGTGTATAACTGAATTATTTTGTGGCCTTCCCCAATAAGACTAGAACACAAATTTTGATTTAGGTTTTACTTGTTTTCTTCCCCAAATGTAGAATATGGTCAACAACTACGAAAAATAATCCAAAATAAATGGGCTTTGAGCTGTCATAAAAAAAATATAGGAATCACTGTAGCCTGTTCTTAAAAGATAATGTTTAGCTATAACTGCAGGCAAAAAAAATAATTTAAAAAAAAAAAACCCAGTTCATGAAGTGCTAGACTTCATAAAAGATGCACCAGAAAAATAAAATGGTACTAGTCCTTCTATAAAACTCATTTCAGACTCAGCTTTAAAAAGCTGGAATAGTACCAATTTTATAGAAAACCAGGAAAATCTCTGGCTGCTGCCCCTTTGCTGTTGTCTCCATGATGGCAAATGGAATTTGTGCCTTAGATGACTGGAGAGTCTAGAGGAGATTAGACTGAAGCAGGGCTGGAACCAGGCATGAAGCTCAAGACTAGGGATTTTTTCCCCCTTTCTCTTCTCGGCCGTCTGCAGGGCTGACCCAGCCCAGGGCACGCTGCATGCCCCCAATAAGGCCATCCCTCCCTCCAGCCTACAAGCTTCCTTATTTATGCCAAGAGGAAAGGATCTCATTTTTCTTTAAAAAATAAAAATAAATGCCTAAGGTGTAAAAGATGAGGAAGAAAAGACAGACATAACTGAAATGCATAAAAAACACAAATTATGTAGATAGACATAATATGTTGCTTTTCCTAAAATGACTCCAAATACTTTAAGATCCACAATTATGGATAATAGGACTATAATCAGTTACTAAGGAAAAGTCGTAGATATTAGAAACAGTCGCCCAGTTTTGGGGGGTGGCGTCGATGTTGCAAATGCTGTCACTCAGGCAGCATCCTTTCGGTGCCGTGGTCTTCTGTGGCAATCCTTACCATGCCTATGATTCCTAAGATAGTTTTTGAATATGATCCTTCTGGTGAGAAAATAATATGTGACTGAGCTTTAAAGTAATAAGTCTCCCATTATTTTTGAAAATGCACAGTAAGTGAACTGCGACAATCAGCTCCCTAGAAGTCAGCGGACCTTAACATTTTTGGCACCAGGGACCGTTTTCATGGAAGACAATTTTTCCACGGACTGGGGAGGTGGAGGATGGTTTCAGGATGTTTCAAGACATTACATTTATCATGCACTTTATTTCTATTATTATCACATCATAATATATAATGAAATAATTACACAACTCACCATAGGTTGGGGACCACTGCTATAGGTGACACAGGTCAGATAAATCGTAATGTACTTTTTAACATTGTTTTTCAGAATGATATTGCATATACCACTATGGTTTTATAACTACATTTCCTCAAACGTATGTCAGTTTCACCATTGGCCATCTTCAAATTTAAGGTCGACAAAACATCCTAAAAAGATTCCAAAGGGACAGTCTTTCAACAGCCAAAAAAACTCTAAAAGCGTTTTCTTTTTGCCTTGAGATTATAAAATGCCATGACAGAAGCTTGAATGGTTTCACCTCTATCTCAGTCACGTATACAAATCACTGATCTGTGACTCACTTATGTAAAACATTTGCACTAGGAATGATGAAAGAAACATCGTGAAATCTGTCTCCATTATCTCCTCTATAAAGTGGAGATGATTATAGCAGCTCTACCTGACTCCTTTGGATTAGGAAAGCTTATTTGGAAGTTAATGCTCAGAAGAAAAACACTCTTGTTTCAAATATTTCTTCTTCTTTTTTTTTTTTTTTTTAATTTGGTGAGGCTACCATCCTCAAGGGAGGACACAGTTTCTGGAGAAATATACCGAGTATCGAGAGGGAAGGAAGAGACACATGCACAGAGTAGAGTAGAACCAAGTCGGCAAATACATTCTGGCCATCGACAGAGAGACACCGAAGTCAGATTGCCCTCCCATGCCCTGCCTCAGATTGCTTTCATTCTGAAAAGTGTCAAAGTATCAACAGAAATGCAAAACATGAAAAAAGTCCCCATTCTCAAAACTTAAATTTTAATCCATAGAAGAGGGAAGCCTTATGCACTACCCGTTGCAGATGGCCCTTCTCTGCTGACGTGCGCCAGCACTCAGGGAACAGTCTGACATTCTCTCATTGGTCCCTCATTCTTTAGTGTGCCATGCACATTCCTACCTCAGGACCTTTGCACTTGCTGTCTCCCCATCTCGACAGCTGTTCCCCAAGTCTTTGCAGAGTTTTCATCTTCACTTCTTTCTGGCATCTTCTCAGATGAAATTACCGTGGAGGTCCTTCCTGACCACTCACCTGAAGTAACAAACTCCACTTTCTCATCCCTGCCTACCTGCCTTGCTCTGTGGAGGTAGAGAAATCTTACTCTTGGTTGCTTTCAGCTTATTTAACAGCCATCAATCACTTATCAAATGCTTCCTGCGTGCCAGGATGTGCTAAACAATTCATGCCTGTCATATGTTCATATCCTCACTTCAGCGCTAGAAGAGGTACATCTCCACATTACAGAGAAGGAAACTAATGTCAGAGAGGTTAAGGAGCCTGCCCCAAATCACTAAGCAAAACCAGGTAATCCATCACCAACCAACACCAATTAACTGAGCAGCTACTATATGGAAGGCATTTTGCTGGCTGAGAAGATGAAACTGGCCGTACTTTACCTCTGCTCCAAAGGCGCTTCCAATCTCGTTGAGAGAAAAAGCCAGGACGGAGCTTATCACGATACGGGATAAAGTGAGTGGAAGAAAAAAGAATATAAGAATTCAAAAGAGGGAGGAATAACTGTAGAATAGAGGCAGGGAGACCTCACAGACACGCTGTGACTTGAACAGACCATAAAGGAGAAGTAGCATCTTAAGGGACATTCCAAGCAAGGGAGTGTTTGCTTTTAGAAAAATACTGGTTCATAGATGTATATTAAACAAGCTCTGGGTAAAATTAGATTTAAAAAAAAACACCTTAAGAAAACCAAATATTTGTATTGCTTTTTAGAGATGTTCAGAATAAATCTAAAACATATATAGATGGAGGAGGACGGGGGATAATGTATCTGTATAAACTGGAAAAAGGAGTGGGTGAGACAGCACCGGTTGTAACCCTCTCTCTCTAATATTAGAGAACCCTTGTAAAATTCCAAGTTTTCTTGTAGTAAACTGGAGTTGCTGACTATGATTTGTAGATGTGTATGTTTTATTTTGTCACTGAACTTTAGGAGGAGTTTTTCCCCAGACGAGCCCCAGTAAATGACATTTATCATCTCTGTGATTTGAGTTCAAAATTGGTTCAGTTTTACAAGTTAAAACATGAACTTTCCAGCTGCCAACAAACGTGCACTCAACCTGGGATCTGAGAATCCTAGTGGTGTTTTTCTGCCTCTTCCATCACTATGGCCGGCAAGAAAGATTCTGCCATCAGGAGTTAGCCGACAATGGAGTACACTGTGCCTACAGCAAAAATATTTAGAGCATTCTCCCCCATGGTTCTGCCCTCGAAGGCAGGCAGAAACATTTGTTTGAGATAGTGAAGTTGCAAAGCGTTTTTTAAGACAACCAGAGGCTGGCTCAGTGGTTCTCAACGTTGGCTGCACAACAGAATTGCCTGAAAACCTTTCTAAACTCCCAATGCTTAGGCGCTCTGGGGGTGGGACTCAGGCATCTATATTTCTTAAAGCTCTCAAGGTGATTCCAATGTGCAGCTAAGGTTCAAAATCACTGTTTCCATTTTCCTGGTGGTTTCAACCCTGAATCTACATTAGAACGACCTGGAGAGCTTTCACAAAACACAAATGTCTGGACGCCAGCCTTGGAGATACTGACTCCATTCGTCTGGGATCCACAATATTTAAAAACTTCCCAGGTCATTCTAATAGGCAACCAGGGTTGGAAAGGATTGCTGGTGCTGATTCCCTATTGTCATTGTAGAGACGCAGTTCTTTATCCTGAAAATGTTGACTGAAAAATTACAATCGGGCCCCAGGCAATATGAAAATCCAAAAGCAAAGGGCTGAAGCTGGCCCCAGGGTGTGACAGAGAAGGGGAGTCCACCTTTTGATCCCAGCTTCCTGAGTCAAAATGTGTTCTCAGACCCCTCAGGAAAATTATAGCACATAGACCAAGACTCAGCATGGGTCAGACATGTACAGAGAATATTCCATACGGGGAAATTCTTTGTTTTCTAGAATTTTTAGGTTCAGAAATACCAACCTGTCAAAAAACTTTTCCTTGAACTCTTTTTCAGGCTCAGGGGGAGAGAGGATTTTTAGGGTTCTCCTTACTTTGATACTTCCCTTTTCTCCTCCCTGCCGATGACTCTGATGCTAAACAGCCTGCTGGTGGTCACATCGTGATGTGTGTCAGCCCCTAAGATGCAGCAGGTCTAAAGCTGGAACTGTCCCCTGCTCACACCAATTGCAGCATCTCCGAGGGGCACCACAGTTTCTTTCTCTGCCCAGACTCGAAGCTCAGTGTCGGCCGTGTGCGGCTTTCCTCCCTTCCTGGATGGAGTCAAAAATCGCGTGGTGTAAAGTCTTCCCCTCCCCTGTCTGATGTCCATCCCCTCCCCTCCATCCCCAGTGTCCTAAACCCTCGTCCTTTTCCAAACGTGAATGACTGAGTACCATCATCCTTCCCTCCCTCACTTCCCGTCTTCAGTATCTTTTGTACATCCCGGCACACGGAACTTGCTGGAGCGTGCTCTTTATCTCGGCACTTTCCTATTTATAAATGTTCCAGGTCTCCCTGTTTTCTACCACTCCTAAAGGAAGCCTTCTGCTTTTTTAAGACACCTCACCCATCGATTTCACGCTACTCTTCAATCTTACATTCCCAGCTACTCCCATGATCATTGCTTAGTTCTTCATGATGCCTTGACCGGCCTCCACATTCCCCTCTGCTCACCCAGATCCCACCCATGCTTCACTGCCCGACAGGGCAAAATGCAAAAGCCACTGTCACAAGCTGAATTGTCTTAAACTTCGGGGCAAGAACCCAAATGGGCTGACAGGAACGTGCCGATGACTAACCCTATCACATAAACCGTGAACTGCCTTTTCTGTCTGGGATGGAAACAGGAGCAGCCAGGGAAGCATCTGGAGTTGCCGCCCATCTCCCCAGAACCACCTTCGTGTTTCAGTGCTGTGACCCAGATCCTGCGACTCTGGTCAACTTCCAGAGCTGCTCATCCCCAGAAAGGCCAGAGGAGCAGGAATCAGGACAGAGTAATGTCCCAGAACAATTGAGCCCTGGAAAAGTAGTACATCCCCAAAATATGGGAAAATAAATACTAAAAATTAAAGAAAAGTGCAGCTCCCTCACCTGAGTGGACCTGAGTGGACAAGCATATGCAATGTCATGAAGCACATGGCTTGAGCACTTCGCGATGTGAACATTTCTAGGGAAGCAGAAAACAGTAGTGTTGGGAATTAATTTTCCAGGTCACTGCCATTACACGAAATCATTCTGGACTGCTCCTCCTAGAACGAGAACGTTTACAGAATGGCAGTTTCCACTGGGTCTCCGCAGAAAGCAAAAAGGCTCCACTAGAGACGGTACGTTGCGTGGCATGTGACGCGTGGCAATCTAAAATGGCACTGTGGCCTTACGAGGAGGGCACCGATCTCTCCCACAAGGGCTGTGTGCTTGTGTTTTCCTTTTCAATTTGTACCTGTCAGGGTATGCAAGCTGGGCTAAATCATTATCTCCTCATGATGTCAGATCTTTGTAGGATTTTTTTGTTTCTTTTTGATGCTGAATCACCCAGGGTTGTATACGGTCGTTCTTATTAATAAAATGTGTTCTGCTGACTTTGGGGATATATTTCTTTTCATTATTGTCAAAAGAAACATTGAATTGCTTTTCTGGAGCACAGTTTGCAATCCCTTCTGCCTTTTTCTTGCATGTATGCTATTGTCATTGAGGTTACGGAGCCTGGGAGAAAAAAAAAAAAACATTTTAAGAATGGAAGTGGAAGTCATGTTATGAATAAAATGTATGTGGTGAGTTTTTCGCCCACAGAAAGCAGCTTTCCCGACACCTCCCACAGTCGAGGCTGTGTCCCCCCAGCTCACCCTGCACCCGCTTCGCTCCGCCAGAGCTTGTGCTGCCTGCAATGTCCCCCCTTCCCTCTCCCACTAGACGTGGATGTCCTTTCGGATGGGACCTGGGTCATTTATCCGTGTTTTCATTGCATAGAACAGCGCTCAATGAATGTTTGTGGAATGAATCAGAGATATAATTGTGTGCTTTTATAGATGTACAGGAATTGGAACACATCTTTATATAAGGACACAATGAAAAAAGAAAAAAAACGGAACCATGGTAAAATGGTAAAGAGATGCTACTTCCTAAGGCATCAAATATTAGAAATGGTCATAGGAAAATTTGAGACAGTTGGCTTTTACTTCTCAGAAGCATGAACAAATCCGTGGAAGAAAAACTCCAGATACAACTGGAAAACCGATGCTTGGTTTGTCCAGCTTCGCTGTCACGGATACGTTTCCTTCTTCTTCTACCTTGGCTTATAAACCAATGAAACAAAAATAGAAAAAAGGACATCAATTATTTCAGCGTGCTATTTCATTCCTTCATTTATTCATTACACTTCAGCACAAATGCTGTCAAAGCACTTCCTCAACCAGATACCTGCCTTTCATTTCTCACTGTGAAATTCAAAGATTTTTAAGATCCATCGAAGGCATTTCTGACAATAAGCAGATAGACAGACACCAGGGGTGGATCTGAGCGATTTCCAATATAATATAAGCCTATCTTTAAAAAAAAAGAATTCAGAGTACTATGGGTGTACAGATGTTTTGGTTACATGAATTGCTTTTGTGCTATCTGAGTCAAAGTCGTAAGTGTGCCCATGACCATGGCCCTGACCTGGGGAAATAAGCCTAACTTTTAAGGTGAATTGATGTGTCTTTTGTTAGGGAGTGTGGGGGAAAAACGAAGAACTTACAGTATCTTCACTTCCTCCTGGTGAGGATGTCCTGGCACCAGTTAGCTTAGTCCCAAAAGTCACTGAAGGAAGGAAGTGTGTGCAACTGGCTTGGTGTCCTAGTTGGGGTGACTTAGCACCCCTCCAGAAGAGCCTTCTCAACTCTGTTCCCTTTACCATCTGCTTTCTTGACTTTTAAGCCCTTTCTACCTGCCAGCTTTCCAGAAATATATTCCGTGTCTTCTAGCATATTTGGTGCATTTTAGTTCGTATTATACCATCATTTTTCACTACAATCTTTACCCTCTTCTGATACCCTGTAATGGTCCCTATGACATTTGTAGTTTTCCCACTTCTATAATTCAAACTCTTGGACATCAGAGAGAAGCATTCAAACACATCCTCTGTAAATCTACATTATTAGAGGCATTCCCACTTCCAGCTCTACTAACTGAATATCCATTGAGAAACTTTTTGCCCTCATTACTATGGAGGATACAAATAATTATGTCAACAGTTTCTACCCTCAAGGAGCTGAAACACTAACTAAGCCTGAGTGTGAACAAACACAAACATAAAAAGCTATTTGTTACCAGCTATCTTTTCTTTATAGTTGAAACCTAAGCAAATTAATTATTGACAAGTAACAGGTCTCAAGCACAGCTGACATCACGCATTTAGGCCAACAGCCCAGTGCAAAACAATATATAAACATCCTAGGAGGAGAGTTAGGAAAATCAAAGCCAAGCCAGAAAATATATCAAATATATACTTTGAATGAGACTTATTCAGTGCTTTCTTTTGACACTTTGTAACCCAGTTCATCTAAACAACTTATTTTATGTTTCTATATTTGTTGCAATAATCATCAGAAAAGTCTGGGATAGGTTTTTGGTTGGTTGGTTAGTTTGAAGAGGAAGGGGTCTAGGGGTAGAGAATTATTTTAAAATAACTCTGGGAATTATTCTTTAGGATAAATATTGTTAGGAAGGTAAGTGTTACTGGTAAAGTGTTAAAACCTAAAGTCCAGTGACTTGTACACTTTTGGTGGCTGACGAGTTCCTCCAGAAGTTCCCTGTTGGGAAAAGGCAGGGCTCCTACGAGTCAGTCCACACATGGACCCCCAGGTATGAAATGTCTTCTAATCTGCAAATACCGGACCCATTATAAGAAAGCTATAATGAAATCAAAGAAAACGAGATTGAAAGGGACCTCCAAAATGCATCTTACCTCTTCTGCTGCCTTGAGCAATGCTGCCTTAAACTGTTTTGGAGAGTCCGACTTCTACACTGTGCATGAGTCTCCCAACGAGGCTAAGTTGTCCCCGGTCCACCAGCAACACGTACAAGTCATTATCGTCACTTCCTGCTAATGTTTGGCCTCATAACTAACTTTAATTCTTCCTTCTGTAATTTAAACAAAATTCCTTATTTGTCCTCAATCGAGATAATGGTGTTTGTCCAGAGTTCTTTATATTGCGACATGTTTTGAGTTCAGCAGAGCTAAGTTACTTCCCAATAGTCTTTAATTTTGACATAAACAATTCCAATTCATTTCACTTTTATTTAATAATCCAATTCTCCAACACTTGAACCATGGCTGCCTCTCTCCTTTTACATTTCTTTTTCCGCCTTTGGCTTGCTTTTAAATTGAGGAGTCCAGAATTTAACAATTTCAGTAGAGAATTATTACAACCTCAGTTGTGATATGTACCAAAATTCTCTGAGCAGATCCTTGAGGTCAGGTTGAAAGTTGGCAATAAATATCTGGGCTCTGGAATGATTGCGAAAGCAGCAGGATATGATATGATATTGGCCCACAGAGACTAACATTCTCAGAAAGGAAGGTTTAACTATGTCCTGTAATCTCTAGTGTCCACAATATTTAAGGTATTTAGGAGAACACTGAATTTGAGACAAAGTCTATACCCCTCATGAAATTTGTAATCTATTAGGAAAGGATTGGCAAGTAACTAATACAAGATACAATAAGTGCTACAGAAAAGAATTGGGCAAGTGACTAATCAAAGATTCAGAGAAGGAATAAATTATTAATACTTTGTACAGAAAGAGGTGGCAGGGGAGAAAAAGGGTGACACCATGTCTCAGCCACCACTGAACGTGGCCCGTTTCCCTACAGCATGTCAGGGCAGCCTGGGAGGAGCTGACACTCAGCACTGGACATGTCCACAGGGTGGAGCAGCCACTTGTGAAGCAGGGCCAGCATCAGGCGCGGGAAAGAAGTCTGGTCCAACAGGCAGAACATGATACATGGGGAGAACTGGAAATAGCCACCGATGGTAGCCCAGACTGTCATCCTCTGGGGTATGGAAGTAGGGGAACGAGCGTATGAAGAGGGTGGACAGGGAGAAAAGGATTCACACCCAGGAAAGGGCCATAACGACTCACAGATGGAGAAGAGCAGCAAGGAAAAGAGGAGAGAGGATCCTGGGAGGTGATGACTGGAGAAGCCACTGGAATTGGGAGCAAGTAGCAAAGCCGAGGGTTCACAGCTGCAACGTGAGGGCTGAAGGGTTCTGACAGGAACGTGCACTTCCTACAGTGCGTGCCAGGTGCCAGGCACAGGTGCATCACGTGCATTGGCTCAGTTAAACTTCACAGCAACGTTATTAAGTGGGCACTATGATTTCCATTTTACCATTTAGAAAACTGAGGTTCGGAGAGGTTAAATGACATACCCAAAGTTACACTGCTGGTAAGTGGCATGGCCAGGCTTCAAACCCAGCATCCTGGCTTCAGAGTCAGGCTCTTGGGCACTGTGTTGTGTTAGCTGGCTGGGGCTTGAGTCCTGCCTGGATATTTGTGGAATATTTTCAAGAGAAATATTTTCCTAAGAGTTGATGCCTCTTCTGAAACCCTGCTGTCTTCTCAGCGGGAAACAATCAGGTAGGTTTTCCCTTTAGCAGCTGTATTGAAAGGCACGTCACTGTTTCAGAACTGCATTTTGTTTCCGATATTTCAGGCATCTGTAGGAATGCTAGAAGCATACGGAAAGGAAGGGGTTGGGAGAAACAGCATCTTGCTTTAAATATTTCCCCTATGAATGAGATATTTTGTCTGAATAAAAAGAAAAACAGAAAGAAGACAATGAAAACAATATGTGATATTGAAAGGCCAGTTTTCTCAGCCAAGCTAAAATGAAAATAAAGAAGCCAAGTTAATCCAAGGAAAGAAAAGGCAGTTAGGAACCATAAGAACAGAGCTACCATACTTACCGAAGTAACTAACAGCTTTAACCACTGAAGAAACTTCCCCTTTCCTATAGGGGAAAACTGTCAAAACCAAGAAATTAGAAGGAAAAACAAAAACAAAAAACTCCTGACTTAAAAAAAAAAAAAGAAAAAAAAGGAGGGTGGTCTTTGACTAAGCCAGCTCAAAGTGGAAGTCAGTCTTACACCGCCTTCAAGGCAAATTAGAACAAGAAAAAGATGCCGAACTAATTGCAAAACATGTCAAATCCACCACACTAGTCATCATTTTACTATAAATAAACCACAGTTTAGGTTCAAATGAGTTGATACAAATTTCAGTTTTACCATGTTGATAAAAAATAACTATTCTGTCTAAATTATGTATGCTTGCTGTTTTCTTTTTCTTATTTTTTTCTCTTTTACTGGTGAAAATTTTACTTCCTATAAAGAATTTGGGATTAAAATCTGTGGAATGACTTTCCAATTTTCTCAGTTACTTTCCTTTCTATTAAATTTAATTTTCTTGGTAGAAATGTACCGAGGGCTCAAGTATAATTTTTTTTTTAATCCAGGGATTTGAAACTCTAA
Source organism: Lemur catta (assembly GCF_020740605.2). Taxonomy (NCBI): domain Eukaryota; kingdom Metazoa; phylum Chordata; class Mammalia; order Primates; family Lemuridae; genus Lemur; species Lemur catta. The sequence continues at coordinate 142,139,155 of NC_059128.1, forward strand.
CTGAAGTTTTGAAAATGACCACAACTGTGTCCTATCTGGGGGATCAATGCAGATCACTACAGATCAATTCCATGATGGTAATTAGCATCAATCATTAAGGCAGTCAAGTGATCAGTTGTGTGTCAATCAGCTATGAAGTAAGGGACATTAACAGGATATTGCCCAAAGAACTGTAAACTGACTCAGTTATAATTTAGAAATGTGGAGCAGGAGAATAAACATAGAGTTCACAAGAATCCACAAAGTACCATATTGAATCAGCCTTGGGATCCACCCAACCCAAGATTCAGCATTTGCCTATGTTCTAAAATATGTCAGAGGGGATGCTCTTTTCTTCCAAACCCTGCTGTGATTGGATCCCCCCACCACCACCATCCCAGTCCCAATTAAGAACTGAGCTTGCCCCAAACCTTGGCTCACCCATCCCAGACTTGCTTACCTGGGTGGCAGATGATGAAAACACCCTTTGGCTGTCACTTGAGCTTTCACACCTCAAGTGGCTAACTGCTTGGCTGGGAATGGAGCTATTACCCTCAGCAGAGCTATGTTCCACGCACAGACTTTGTTTCAAGCCTTTAATGTATTTTTTCCTGGAAAATTGCATTAGTTTCCTAACGCATCCTCAGCTTCCACTTTCCCACTCCTTCTCATGTTCCATCAGCCCTTCAAGCAACCACAGTGACCTTCTCAGTGACCTTCTGAATGTAAATTAGACTGCGTCACTTGTTCTCAATGTTTACCAGAGGGCAATATGTACTACAGAGGAAAGTTAGTCTCCAAAGGAGATAAGCAGTGCCAAGGGGTAGAATGGGGGCATCGGGACTTGAATTGGGCTGATCAGGGAAGACTTCATGAAGAGGTGAGACTGAGCAGAGACTTGATGGAAGTGAGAGAGTAAGTCACACGAGATGTCTGATAAAGAGCGTTCAGGGCAGAGGAAGCTCTATGTGCAAAGGCCCATCTCTCTCTTGAGGTGAGAACTTTCGACATGTTCAAAAACCCCCTAGAAGGCAGGGGACAGAGTGGCATGAACAAGGGGGAAAGGGGCAGGATATGATGAAGTTAGGAAGGAAATGAGACAGAGGGACACGGCAGATAAGACTGGACCTTGCAGAACAGAGGACTTTTTTTTTTTTTTTTTTTTTTTGAGCAAGATGAGAACCTTTTGGTGTGCTTCGAGCAGTTTGAGCAGAAGAGTATTATGATCAGGTATTTGCACAAGAGCCTTGCTCTATGGAGAACAGACAGAAGGGGGGGCAACAGTGGAGGCAGGGTTGCCAGTCCAGAAGGAGGTTCTCCAATCCTACAGGTGAGGAACCTTCATGGCTTAAACAAAGGACGGCCGTGTGGGAAGGACGAAAAGTGTCAGACTCGAGATACAGCTGGAAGACAGCTGATAGGCTTTGCTGATACAGAAGCTCCTTGGCTTACAAGGGGTCACATTATAAACCCACCGTTGAGTTGAAAATACAGTAAGTCAAAAATACATTAACACACCTAAGCTACTGAACATTGCAGCCTACCTTAAACGTGCTCAGAGCACTTACATTAGCCTACAGTTGGGCAAAATCGTCTGGCAACACGGGTCGCTGCACAGTATCAGTTATTTGCCCCTGTGGCTAACACAGCATCATGCTATGGTGACCAGCTGGGACAGCATCAAAGTCATACTTCGAAGTACAGTTTCTCCTAAATACCTATTGCTTTCACACCATTGCAGAGTCAAAAATCGCAAGTCAGACCGTCGCAAGTCGGGGACCACCTGTAGATGCAGGGTGAAAAGAAATCAAGAGTGAAGGACACATATGAATGCACCAAATTATCACATGTATCCTGTAAATATGTACATCTGTTATATGTCAATAAAAGGATGAGGCAGGTCAATAGTAAGTTTGGAGCTTAGAAGAGAGATCCAGTTTAAAGATACAAGTATGGAAAGCTATCAGGTTATATAGGTATCTAAAACCATAGATTGAATGAAATCACTCAGGGAGTGAGTCTATACAGAAGAGAGATCAAGGGACCGAGACCTGGGACACTCAGCATTTACGGGTTGGATTAATAAAGAAAAACTGATGTTGGAGTCCTAGACCCACGTGAAGCAAATATTTCAAGAGGGATCAACTGTGTAAATTGGGCCAATAGCTTTGTTAAGTCAGAAGAGAACTAAGAATGCACCACAGGATTTAGTAACATAAAGGTCATTTATAACCTTGGCAAAAGCTTCCCCCCCTCCTCTTCAGTTTCTCTTATTTATTTTTTTAAACAGCTTTACTGAGGTAAAATTCATTGATTTAAAGTGTATAACCCAATGGTTCTTAGCATATTCACCGTGTTGTGCAACCCTCAGCACACTCAGTTTCAGAACATTTTCATCACATAAAAAAGCACCTCCATAACCAGTGCAGGCATTCCCCATTTCTCTCCTGTCCACCCCTCTCATCCTCCAGCCCCAGGCAAGTGTTTATCTACATCTGTCTCTATATAGTTGCCCATTCTGGACACACTTTTTAACCCCTCCTATCTAACAGTAATTATCAATATATATCCTTTGATCAACATCTCCCCATACTCCTCTCCCCTAACCACCCACATCCCTGGTAACCCCTATTCTACTGTCTAGTTCTGTGAGACCAACATTTCTAGATTCCTTATATGAGTGAGATCATCTAGCATCTGCCTGGCTTATTTCACTAGACAATGTCCTCCAGGTTTATCCCTGTTGATGCAAATGACAGGATTTCATTTTTTTTTTTTTTTTTTTTTTTGCTGAGTAATAGTCCACAGTATAGATGCCACGATTTCTTTATCTGTTTATCTACAGAGGGACATTTTGGTGGATTCCATCTCCTGGCTACTGTGAACAGTGCTACAAGGAACATGGGATGCAGATATCTTTGACATACTGATGTCATTTCCTTTGGATAAATACCCAAATGCTTTTTGGCCAAGGGGTGGAGACAAATCCTGATTAGAATTATTAGTTCAAGAGAAAAGGAGATGGTAGGAAGTAAAGACAGCGATCACAAAAGATGCTTTCAAAGAGTTTCGCCATTTAGAGATGCAGGGAAATGGAGTGGGCTCAGTGAGTGGCATTTCTTAGACAAGAGATGTTTCGGTAAGTTCCATGGCAATGAGCATGACCCACTGGAAGGGGGAGAAATTTGGTAATGAGGGAGAGAGGTGCTGAAGTGATGTTCTCGAGCAGGTCGGAGGGAACGGGATCAAGGGCATAAAGCAGGGATTGGCCTGAGGTTGAAAAAGAAACAGTGATTCCTTTCATCTAGACAGAAGGGGGGGAGGGTAGTGGTTGTGGTGGAAGCACAAGGAAGTTCTCTTCCAATTGTTTTTATTTTCTTACTGAGTTAGGACAGAAGATCACCAGAGCTAAGGAGTGGGGTGAGCCACGAGAAGATGCGCAATGGGGTTAAGAGAGGAGACGGGCCAGTGACTGGACTACAGGAATGGGGTGGGCTCCCGTGAGCGCCCCCTTGAGGTCGCCAATGCAGGGACCGTGGAGCCTGGTCCATACTCGCACCTGCCAGCCCCTCAAGCTTTACAGCTTCGTATTCAGGTGAGGTGTCTGTCTTATCCCCCTCAGCAAACCATAAGCTCTTTCAATAAAAATCTCTGCATCATTCCAAAATGCCCGACGCCTAGCCAAATGCCTGATAAATATTGTGATTGTTAAATCACCATCAGATGAAGTCTTATCACACATGAACAAGGCACATTCCTGCTCCTCCCGCCTGAAGGCTGCAGTAATCAGGCCACGAGCCTCTCCGAGGGTCGCAGTGTCCACAGAAGCTTGTATTTAGCAACGCTAAAGAGAGATTTGGTTAATAAGGAAATAAGCGGGCGAGGAGGGGGAGGGAAGCTTCTTAGGCTCTTTCTATTACCTTTTTCTTGTGCATTAAGAGACTCCATCAAGTTCCTATGGTCTTCGTCAGCCTAGTCAAGAAAACAACCTATCCCTATTCTTCAAAATCACAATAGATCTTTTCATCTTGGGAGCTGCCAGCACACGGAGACAAGCTTCAAACAAAGCACCGTTTCCCACAGCCCATGGTCACCCCCGCCCCAGTTCACAGACAGGTAATCTGAGGCACACAGAGGTCACACAAGCCTAAAGGTCACGATCTCAGCACCTGCCCTGAAGCTGCCCAAGTATGATCTATTACATTCTGACCATCAGTTTGCATTTGAACAAAAGATAAAGAAGGTCAGTATATAAAATATAATTTATGACTATAACTGGACCTCCCTACATGTTCAACTTGCCTATATACATATAGTATACTTATTTATATTCTTCCTTATCCCACAAAGAATTTGAGGCGGCTTATAATTTCACATTTTTCCCCAAATTTAAAAAAAATAGCAATATCTTGCAAGCACTGAAAACCCTCCCCAGGGTCCGATGCCATGCGTAATTGTGTAGCTTGCTGTATTCATGCTGCATAAATAACCCTGTTTACAATGACCCACCAGTCCACCTCCTTACCTTTCCTCTGCAGACGTGAAGTTTCTGCCATAATTCTTCCTAAACAGGTGAGGAAAAGGGTTTGGGGGAATTTCCACAGCCATCCCCATGGGGTACAATCAGAGCCAGATGCCGAACGTTTTCAATCCAGAGTGGACTCGCATGCCATAAAAATGAGTGATTTATTTACTATCGGCCTCTAATGAACAAAATATGGTTTTAACATACAGCCAACAGGGTGTATTCCACTCATGCGCCCATAAAATACCGCTGGCAAATTGAAAGTAGCATAATATCTAAATCACTGTAATTTTCACCACATTAAGAAGCCCCAGCTTGAGTTTTGCATTACGTCTACCTAACGTCAACCCTACGGGGGCAAATTCAAATGTGCAGTCAGCCCAACAACTTTGCCTGAAATTTTGGCTCAACTGACCATTTTGTAAATTAATTTACCAAAATGGCTATTTGGGGACAGACAGGATCACCTGGGGCCATGTCATTCCTCAACTGCCCCTTTCAGAATCTGTTTAATTGGGAGACCATGTGGCTGGTCAAACGTGGCTTCAGTGTTCATCATCTATCCCTTCATATTGTTGTCATTATATTAACACTTCATAAGAAGGGTGCTGAAAATGGTAATGATGGACATTATAAATGGAACCTTCCCAAGGTACTTTGACAACTGATTTATTGAGGCACATCCAGGCTTTTCACATTTGGTGGGGGTATCTTTCATCAAACCCCAAGACTAGAGAGAGAGAAAGGTCTTAACCGAGCATGGTGGTCCCCAAGCCCCCTCCTTTACATAGCTGTTATCTAACAGCACGCTCTGGAACTGTGCTGAGCTCTCACCTGCTCTGTTCCTTAGGGGGCAGCAGCTGCATCACCTACAAGCACGTGTCACCCTGGGCAAACAGCTGCCTGCACCCTCCAGCCAATGCTAAACTGTGCTAAGGGAAATTAACAATCCTCTCCATTCAGTGCATCAACTCCTGTGCAGGGAGCAACCAGGGGGTCTGACTTCCCAGCACTAGAAATGCCTGCAGCCAGGGAGAATTGGTGATGATTAACAGGTCAAATAAAATCGTGTTGCTGGGGTCATACTTGGTTTTGAAAGCTAAAGGTGTCCTCATTGTACCCAGTTAACCACATGTGAGCTTGCTGCATTTGCTCTGCTGTGAAAATGCAGGTGTTACCACACCAGGAAGTTGCTAGGAGGTTGTTTGCCAAAGTCCTGCTTCTTGGGACCAAGGTCCTGTGTCCCTAGCATCCCCTCCCACAGTCCTGCAAGCTCCACGTGGAGTATGGAATTGGATAAACAAGACTCGATCCAGAAGATGATCAAGTCTTTCTTGTGCATATTCATTTCTGGATGGTGATGAGCATTTTTCCTGAGATGGATGCTGAGAATGCCCCGTGAAAATCCAACATGCCTGAAAGCAGGGAGGAAGCTTTCTGATGCTAGAGGCCGGGTGCAGTGGCTCACGCCTGTAATCCCAGCACTCTGGGAGGCTGAGATAGGAGGACCGCTTGAGGTCAGGAGTTCAAGACCAGCCTGAGCAAGAGTAAGACCCCATCTCTACTAAAAAGTAGAAAAAATTAGCTGGACAACTAAAAATAGAAAAAATTAGCCGGGCGTTGTGGTACGCACTTGTAGTCCCAGCTATTCAGGAGGCTGAGGCAGGAAGATCGCTTAAGCCCAGGAGTTTGAGGTTGCTGTGAGCTAGGCTGACGCCACAGCACTCTAGCCCAGGCAACAAAGCAAGACTGTCTCAAAATAAAATAAAATAAGAGTATGAGAAAAAATGGAACTGAACATAATCCTTGCACACTGAGTTCACGATCTTAGTGGGAAGGGCAGATAGAGGAATAATTAGGTGTTTATAGAAAAAAAAAAGTTAGACTTTAAGGAAATCAGCCCATGCAGCCCTTTATTTTTTTGTTTATTTTTTTTTATGCAGCCCTTTAAAATAAAATTAAGTCTAGAGTTCCTGGAAAAACAAATACCAAGGACTGCACAGCTAGAAGTTTTATAGATTTGATTCAATAACCTTGACAAACTATTCTATACTCAAACCTGGATGAATCCAAGAAAAAATCTGAAGAAACTTGACCAGAAATAATATTCTGGAGGTTTTTAAGTCATTTTTATTAGACTTTTTTTTCTGGGAATTTTTGTTAGTGAAGAAAGTGAGACAGGGGTTTGGCTGCAGGTAGACCACGACCTTAGCAACCCAGGTGGGTGCTGATAGCTGCACGTGGTAGTCTGAGAGGAGAGCAAGGGGATAGAACATGAGCATGTAGACTGCAGAGAAAATCACTGTGGTCCTGACAACGTTCAGTGAATAGATGCCTAGCAAGGAAGGGTAAAAAAAAAAAAAAAATCCGGTTTTCCCTGTTCTGGGAAAACAGGAGCTTGACAATAGAGGCTTATTAAAAGTTATTTTTTAACTGATGACTGTTGCCTTCTATACTAGAAAATCAGGTGAGGCGATTTCTGATTTAATAAGATGGGTGGATGTCCCTGCCCTCTGAAGTCTGGCATGGAGATGATGATAATCCAGGGAGTAGTGATGCTTCTGGGCATAGAAAATAGAGTCCTTCAAAAGCATCCTTCGGCTGGAAGGACCAGGCGACACAGTTCCCCTCTCAAAAGGACTTGCGGTTTTCGTGCATGTCTGTGCCCAGGGAACTGTGCGGCAGGGACGCACCGGGGGGACCCTTCCCTGGCCGACAGGCATAGCAGTGTTCTGTCTCCCAGTGGGAAAAGACGGAGCCTACGGGAGGAAAAAAGGCAGGAGACGTAGTTCTAGTCTGTGCCCTGACAAAACTGGCTGTCGGACTTAGAGCTAGTTACTCTCAGATGCCTCATCTGACAATGTTTTCACTGGGCTCAAAGACCTTCCCCATCACGCCGGCTCTGGACTGGCTGCTGTCATGACAAGCCTTTCCTTATTCTTCCAGCATCAGGCTTCCTCCAACGCACGATGGGATCAGGAGCATGCAAATCTCTGAAGGGAAAGCCCCTCATAAATGTAAATGGGCCCCTGGTGGCCGCTGCTCTCCGGAGAACGCACCCTCCATCGTGTGAGCCAGTTTCCTAGAACAAATCTCTTCACGCATACACATCCTATTGGTGCCGTCTCCCTGGAGAACCCTAACACAGCCGATACGGGACTGTCCACAAGTGCCCCGCGAGGAGGCACTGCGGGCCCTGCCTTGCAGACGGGGAAGCCGTGGAAGGGGCACCTCCCGCAGTGGCGCCCTGGTAACTACCTCGCTCATTCCCCCCAAGGTCGTTCCCCTGGAAAGAAAGCAGCAGTTATTCAACTCTAGATCTTTCTCACCTCCAAATCCATTGTGCCTGAGGATTGGCAGGGGCTTCTCCCAGTCATGTAGTCTCCTCTGAGGCATGTGAGACTTTTTAGGAATGTCATTTGGCAACATTTGACCAGAGGGGCAAACAGAATTCCTTCCTTTCCCTGAGCCTCTGGCCTCGGGCAATGACGTGGTCCCGATTCTCAAGTGGCCCGGCCCTTGGGGCTGGGGAAGGGCCGCTGGGTAACTGTCAGCCCGTGTTCAAAGGTCAAGACCTAGGAACAATGCGATGGTTCACTCACACTCAGGCAACACCGTGGCTGGAAGTCTACACTCATTTCTCTGCTGGCTTCATTTATTTTTCACTCTGATTGGCATGAATCCCTATGTTTGGTCCATCTTCAGCATTTCACAGTGAGGTCCTTATTTGCCTTCTAAATTGTACAAGAGTGCAAGACCCACTTACCGTGAATTTTGTTCTTTCTCAACTCACCCATGTGTCCCCGAGTACAGGGACCCTGCATGATGTCAATGAGCTTGAACACATTTGTAGCACAGAGTGCCAGTCAGGTGTCTCGCAGGAGCCTGAGGAAGGCAGGGGTTAACCACCAACGGAAGCTCAACGTCAACAGCCTTTATTAACCCCGCAAGCGACTCTAACCACTATCTTCAGGGTACAGCACAGGGACCCGCTTTCCCTCACTTCTGTAGGACCACAGAGCTGATATTTAGGAAGGAAAAACTGTTAGCACACCTGTATGTATTTCATGTGGCTTTTGCTACCTACCAATGTAATCAATGTAATCACTCTTCTCAATTTTTTTTTCCTGCCAGAGGTAAGTGATTTCTCCTACTCAAAGATTTTTCTTATGCTTTCAAGAGTCAACACTGAATCTTTTAATGATGAAATATCAGCCAGTATTTTTCTTAGACCTCTCGAATGACAACTGCAGAAAATTGATGAGGCAAAACAGCCTGGTATCCTGAAAAGATCATGGGCCCGGAGATTGGGAGATGAAAGGGAATAAGTGACTTAACCTCTTAGGCGTCTGTTCAGTCAATATGTATTGACTTTATCATACGTGCTGGGCTTGGTGCTGAGCGCTAGAGACATAAAGACTAACGAGCCCCTGCCTTGCCTGCAGAGAGCTTATGGTGACAGATGGCCACTGTGAAAACACAACCGCAGGACTGGAGGAGCCACACCTCAACAGCAGTACATGCAGGGTACCCGGAAGCACTGTTGGACTGGGATGATTCATTCCACCACCCAGGATGCGTTTCGGGGCATGTGTCTCTAAGAAGGTTTTACCTCAGCACAGCCTCTGTTTTCTTGTGTGCAGAATGAAGAGGCTGAAATAAAAGATTCCCATGTCTCTCTCAGCCCTCTTACCAGTCTGAAATTCAGAGATAAAAAAGTTTGTGGATAAATTCAAGAAATCCTGAAAACCGGGAACATTCCCTGGGTGGCCCTGCTCAGAGAGCCAAGCGGCGGGATGGAGCCCCAAGGACAGGTGGCTCTTACACCCCGTCTCTCCCAAGCCACCCAGAATTCGTGTTAGCCTTTTGACAAGGGAACAAATCCACTCAACAACTACTGCCCTGCAAGACTCTGTGCCGAGAGGAAGACAAGCTGAGATACCATCTCTGCCACTGCGAAGCCTACAGGCTGACAAAGGATTGGGGCAAGGCAAGGGAGGAACGAGGGAAGCCCCAACTGCAAATCAAGGCCCAATGCAGAGAGCACAAAAGGAGGTGAAGGCAAGGAGTTAATTGAGGGAAAGGAAGTGTTTGTCTTCCAGTGGAATCAAAAAGGCTTCATGACCTCCCCAACTGGAGATTACCAAAGGGCAGAGAGATAACAGGAAGAAAGGAAGAGCATTCAACGCAGAACAAACAACCTGAGCCAAGGTAGACAGATAAAGACATTTTAGGAGATCGTAAGCAAAATTAGACTGGAGCCATAGAATATAATGATAATAATAATATTATTATAAATACCACTTATTAAGTGCCTACTCAGTGTGCTAAGAATTTCAAAGGTCTCGTGTCACCCTTCCTTGCCACCTGGGATCTGGGTATCATCCCCATGTTTCAGATGAGCAAACTAAGACTTAACAGGCCAAGCCAGGGTTTCAACATGTTGTTTCTGATTCCAGAGTCCACACTGTTGACAACGACGCTTGCTTATTTCATATTCCGCTGGGAAACGTATGGTCCACTCAAGAGGCCACATAAAAAGTGTTTTTAGGGAGAGGAATAATGTCACAGAACAGGTAAGTGTGGCAGCAGTATGGAAAATGGCTTGGGGCAGGGAAAGACCAGAGATGAGGAGATCTCCGACCTGGAAGAGGTGTAAGGGGAAGAAGAACTTCTGCACTGAAGCAACAGCAGCTGAAAAGGAAAGGAAAGAAGAATATATATGAAAAGACATGATGGAGGTAGAATTGCTGGGACTTGGCTTGCGGTTAAATATAGTAGAAGTGACAATAAGGGCCTAGAGCAGCTGTGTTTGGTCCCTGGGGACCACTCCCAAGGCAGAGTCATTTGTTTCCATACAGCCTGTGGGTCTATAAGCAGCACACAGGGAGTTTTCTCAAACTTTTTGTTTCCTCTAAAGTATGAATTTTCCAAATTCACATTTCTCTTAGACTTCAGCAGACAGACAGGAATCAACTGCTATTCCTGTAAGGTCCAAGAAATTTACTGTGAGAAGGTTTATTACGTGAAATGTGGACAAGCAAGATTTTTCTCTATAGAAAGTCTGCCCCAGTCACCTATTTCTGGGGCACAGGGCCTGTCATGGGTACCGAATGAATATGTTCTCAGTGAGTAAGTAGATAAGCCACAAATACTTGCAACCTCTTGATCCTTGTGAAACTTTTACCCCATCTTTCTTTCAAAACAGAACTCAGAACTCTGAAGTCAGGAGCTAAGAAAAGGACGTGAGGATGCAGAATTAGAATGTAGAAACTTAGGACATGCAGTGAGAGAGTAGGGATGGGGACTCTTAGCCGGCTTTGTCTGGCATCCGGAGTGGCTCCTGGCACAGGGTAGGGCCTCAATAAGCATTTGCTGAAAGGGTAAATGAATGAATGAGTCAGATCATCCAGATGGGAAGATCTCAGTAGTCCATGTTTAAATAGAGGAGTTTGTGCAGCCACCAGACCCATTAACCTAACATACCAATGTGATTAATGTTGCTTTTTTTCAGAAGTCCTGGCCTTGCCTGCAAAACTCAACATTGAACACCTGAAGGAAAAAAAAAATCCCAGTGGCAAAGCCTGCTTATAGCAGCAGGAGACTCCCAGCAAGGATGCCAATATCCTGGGGCCTCTGTGCCTTTCTGACTCTGCAGTAACTCCCAAGTTAAACAAATTGCCAAAGAGCTATAAGCTTCTTATTAGCTGGATGGATTCCTCCAATTGCTCTGTTGGCTTCGTTCTCCCTGCACACACAGTGGTGGGTTCCATCGATAATTCGTGTGCCTGCAAGTTCGCTCTGAAACAGAGGAACTCTGGTACTTCTGGGTTAGTGTGTGCTCTGTGATCTTATGATCTAAAGTCTCCACTCCCTGTTGCCTTCACTTTGAACTGAAATGCTGTGTTAGGCAACCCCACTACCCACCACCTAACAAGCCGAGACGTGAGTCTTCATTAGTGTTACAACACTTGAATTTTATCCCAGGCTAACCAGTAACACCAGTATTCAAACTGCAGTGTGAGGATAACCACAACGACCCGACGAAATGGCCTGTACCAATTTCATAACATTGGAGGACAAAGCGTTGGCACCAGAACAGCCGGAAACACAGACCTCAGAAGGTTGAACCAAGGGAGGCATTGGAGAACACTGTGAAAACCTAAACTAGAGCCGGCGTTAGATTGTGGCCATTAGTGTACACGGCAGAAATTGAAATAGCTGGTGGAGATAAATTTCTCCCGAGTAAAAGATCAACTGATCCTTTGGGATAAAAATCCACTTTAGAAATTAAATTATTCACTTCAGTTGACAGCCCCAATTCATGTTAGCGTCCAACTTACTGCATTTTGCGTTGAACAAAATTTAGCTGCTGTACCAACTTTTGTTTCTGCAGGGATTTCTGTATAACACAAGATCTGTGTGATGATTTTATTATACAACACAAAATGAGAACAGGCCATCGAAATTCATTCCTCAGTGAAGGCTCCTTGGAAGGAAGTGTAAGCTAAGTTTTCTGTTTTTTCTTTTGAAAAGCACAAATGCTGAGAGGACACTGGTCCTACTCTTCTCTCGGGGTGTGACCCGAGGTTTATGCCATGAGACCACGTGGCGAGTTTCTGTGCACTATTTCTATTGATTTCAGGCTCCTACCTAAGATTAGAAGAAACGATCATTTTATTAACTGCAGCTGAAGGGTTATGGGGAGAATCTGAGTACAGCGGATATCCATAATTCCATCTTTCCTCCTCCAAGTTATCTTGTTTCATCTCGAGTTTTTCCTAGGAGGACAAACTAGATCTTTCAGAGGGTGGGCAGAGGACTGGAAGGAAAGGGGAGGGGCCAGGCGATGCACCTGTGTGCAAGGTGTGCGAAAGCAAGCAAATTCCCCACCAGCATTTCCCATGCGCAGAACCTCATTCTGAAACAGGCAATGGACTCAGATTGAAATGGAACATGTTCGTGACCCAAGTTCTTCCTGAGCACCTCTCTGTCCTTGTCCCCGAAATCACTGCAGTTTGCTGAAAGAGGACAGAGCCTCTCTGACTGCTATCATTTGAGCATTTATTTCTGCTACTTCAAGAAGACAAAGATAAAGGTATCCTTCTATAGCAGAGAGGCCCTTCCCAGTTCAGCCATTTCTGGTTCCTTGGTAATCACTTTATTTTGTTAGTAAAATAAATCTGCCATTCAAGGTTCTCTGGAGGCTTCAGTGTTTATAATTCCAATCCCAAAAAGAGATCTCAATAAAGCAGTATTATTTATCACTCCATGTACCAGACATTTGCCAAAGTTTACGCACCTCTCACTGTTTCTTTCTCTAACACATCTTTTAGATCATTTTGGGGGAAAAAGGCTCTATTTATTCCATCCAAAAATGTGCTAGTCTTCTTGTTGCACACTGAATGAAAAGAAGGCAACGTGATCTAGACTGGCTGGGGTCGCACTGAACAAAACTGCCAAGATTTTCAGATTGTAGGAGTCGCCTACTGCCTGAATAGTGCCCCCCACCTGAAGTAAGGAGAGGGACTGGGGATGGTGTCATTCCTGCCAACACATGTCATGGAGAAATTCCTCTCCCTCTTGTACAGGTCAGTTGAAGAATAAGTTTGAATACAACGTTTTACTTATTAAAACGAAGAAAGAAGCAAATCTCACTTGGAGATGGTTAAAAAATTGACAAAATACTAAACATCTTTTTATCCCAAGCATTCCTGGCATGAGCAGGCAAGTCTAAGGTTTCCTTCGGAATGAAAAAGGGAAAACGAGCTCTTAAAATGGGGTGGGAGTCCCGGTGCTATGTAAGGCGTGAACGTTAGGGACACGGGGTGGAGCATGTCCTAGAACCGTGTATGATCTTTTGAAGTTTAATCTCAAATGTTTTCAGGATATAAAGTTGATGTAAAAGATACGGGGTGGGGGTCAGGGTGGGCTGCAGGAGCACCGAAGAGCTGGTTGCAAAGCTGTGACCTGTCTATGCCGGACGGTAACTGGAGAAAGCCCCACCTAAAATCCACAGAGGACCCATCCCTTTGGTAAGACAGACGAGAAATCTCTAGATTGGTCTGATCTGTAGAGAACAGAGATTCTTTGACACCTCTGGGGGGTCAAAGAAGACTTTAATCATTATGCAGATGGTGGCTTGTTCTCCCAGGCCCCTGCGATGTGTCCTCTCTGGGGGTTATTTCATTCATTCTCCAGGTATTTTCTTGAGTTCTTTCTCTCCATGTGTACATGGTGGTTTGATAGGTACCTTTCTTCCTTCAATAAACACAGGTTTGGTGAGCAATCGAGTCCCAGAAGTTAGAGATACACGGTATCTAGGAATTCTGTGTGTGTGTGTGTGTGTGTGTGTGTGTGTGTGTGTGTGTGTGTGTGTTTAATGTGTTATTTAAATTGTAAGGGCCCACTGGGGAGATGAAAAAAAACAGAAGAAGAACTAAAGGCAGTTATGTCAGTTCTGTGCAAATAGATTTAATGTGGCTTGGTGTAAGCCAAGATTCAATGTGATTGAGCGCTTCTGTATAACGGGGAAGAAAAAAAAAACCCAGCCCAGACGGAAAAATAGAAAACCGCTGCAGTCCTTTGCCAACCTTCTTAAAATAACTACCACTGTTTTGGATTAAAAGGCATTTGCTGAAGATTTTGTGAAGAATTAAGCTTACGTGTTATTCTCTTAAGAGAGAAACGTGAATAAAAGGAAAGCTGTTAGTCAACATTGTCTTAGGAGATAAAGCTTCGGAGATTGCGGAGTATCTGGGTCAATAGGAAGCTTCGGCAAACCGTGCTCTTGAGGGACAGCTCTCTGCAGAATTCCAGCTGCGGACGTCATGCGTCCTCCCCGCCCTACCCCAATCCAGGGGCTCCTGCCGAAGTGGTCCCCGAGAAGGGGTCTGTTTCAGTGTCCCATAGGTGGCAGTATCATCTCCCCAGGAGTTAAATGGTCACCTCATCCATATAGAATTTGGGAGACAGAAAAAAATGAAGAGCAGAACTTGGCAGGCAGAGAGAAGCGAAGTCCAGAACGTCCCAGTGTCCTTGACTGCTCGGACGGCTTATCTGTTCTTCTTCCATCCCTCCATGACAAAACAAAACGATTCCAGGATGCTTTCCCATAGAAGGGCCCCCAGACCAAGACCCCAGAGTCAGCTGGGGAGAACGCAGCCTGCTCGGGGCCCAGGGAGCCTGGGACGCTGTTTCCCAAGTGGGCATCCTCGTGCTCAGCACTCTCCCCCACAGTGTCTCCGAGCAGCAGAGGGAGGGGGGGTGGGAAGAGGAGACCAACTACACTGCAATCAGTTCCGCCCTGATTAGGATTCCCGCAGCCTGGAAGCTCGTTCCTCAATGGTTAGAAAGACTTAATCCAGACAGCACGAATTTCTGTGTTTTCTACAGGGCCTCGGAGGGCACTTTCTGGAATACAGAGTCTGGAAGGAAACAGCCCCCCGGACGCTCTAGCCCCCAGCTTCCCCCCGACACTGAGAGACCTTTCCATTCTCTGGTTAAGGCGCACCCATGACTACAAACTGCTGGAGGCAGGCAGGTAATCGGTTCTTTATGTCAAAATGATTCCACTGTAGAGACAGCTCTAGAACAGTCGTCTGAAGACACTTCTGGTTGTCGTGACTGCTCTTGGCATCTCATGGGTAGAGCGCAGGGACGCTGCTGAGCTCCTACAATGCAGACAGCCCTCCACAGCGGGGGGTCATGTGGCCAAGGCTGAGAAACCCTGCCCTGGAGGATGGAATGAAAATTAAAGTCTCTCATTTTCCCTATAAGCAATTTTTTGTTTGAAGTTTTAAAACTGCACAAGAGAATGTCCCAGCGTTTGAACTACTCTGTTCCTGTCACCCACACTGGTGCACCAGCACCGTTTCAGGCTGTTTAAACACAAAGACTTGCAAATGGGCGCCAGTGGCAGAAAACAGAGACTCTGAAACTAGTCCACAAGTCACCAATGCAGAGTCTCTCGTCACTGAGCCCACCAGCAAACACGCCGACGGCCCACTGCGTGCCCAGCACCATGCTGGCCACAGGAGGGAACTCAAAGAGGTGCAGAAAGCATCAGTATCGAAATGGAAAGAAGGACACACTTGTGAAAAAGTGGAACACAACATAGAAAACTAACACGAAAATTAACAAAGCATAAATTTGGCTGAATATTAAAATTAGCAAGTTAATATTTATGTTATATATAACCATTTTAAGGTAATTATAAGTTTAATGACAAGCAACAAGTTTAATAACTACTGATTAATTTGCTTCGGGGGGGACATTAAACCAGGGAATGCCTACCAGCATTATTTTTAATTTTCAAATTCAATAAATGGGATTCTTTCTTCAAAGCCACTAGAAGGCCACTAAGAGATTGAATTGACCCAACTCTCCCCAAAAACAAAGTGATAGTTCTGGGAGAATATTCAGAAAAGGAATTTATCAAACTTAGGTTAAATCGACATAAGCCATTCTTCACAAAATCAAAGATCTGTAATTATACTAGAAACACATAGAAAATGAGGTGACCAAAGGGACATCTTTTCAAAGTAGACACACAAAGCCCCCCTTTTGGCTTTATTTGGCTCAAAAATAAAAACATTAAATCATCAGAATTTAAGACAGTGAAAAGATTCAGAACTAAAAATTAGGTAAAAATGAGAAAATCCATTTGAGTGGTAAAGAATTTCCCATGGCCTAGCAAACTTACCAAACATGCTCACTAGACATTGGGCTACAACAGCATTTAGAGATTCGCATCTGACTGTCGCCTCGTTGTATTACTCGGTCTAGACCCTGTAATTGCTCTGCCCAGGTAGATGCAAGAACTTCACAGCAAATAAAAGGTTCCATCAAGTGAAATGAAGGGGTTCGTTCTGCTTGGGAAAGCCTCAGACCAGGCAGAGCCCAGACAGGCTGCGAAAGAAGCACCTGCGGCCCAGATGGAGGGCAGTGCCACGGCGGTGTGTCATTCCCTGCCTTTGCCCTGACACTCAGCAGGCAAGGGAAAGAGTAGGAACCAGTCCAAGAAGTTCTCAAATCCATGCAATGGTGTTGCACTTTTTTTTTTTTTTTTTTTTGCCTGTCACTTTGTCATTTATGTTTCCGCAACTGTCGGCAGGAGAAGAATAAGAACCTAACAGTGCAGATCCGTGCAGAGGGGTCCTTTGCCTCCCCGTGGTCGGTGGCCAACACAGGCTGGGAGGGCCAGCTCGACACCATGCTCTCCTGGCCATGCGGCATCTCACGGGTGCGTGTCGGCGTTTCAGTGAAGCCTGGCATGAACTTCGTTTCTTGCTTGCACACTGACACTTGACCGGACAACAGAACGGTTACCCGGCTTACAAGCACACCCTCTCAGGAGCAGCAGTCAGCTGTTGCCACCTGTCAGCTAGACTTACAAAAGGAAAGAGAAGATGGCCCTGGGGTCTGCCCTGAGCCTTCTGAGGATTCCTCCGGACAACACCAGCCTCGCAAGGAAGACAGATGTCGGGAGAAATTAGGAACTCAGGAACTTGTCTGCTTTAACCAACTGTATCTCATAGGAGCGAGCAAGCTCAAATGAGAGTAATAGAGTTCTGGTTAAAAAAAAATTTACATGCATAGAGGGCTAGAAGGCATTTACTCAGAGATATATATAAATATTTTGCCCTTGAACAGTTTAAGGGAGTTTGGCAAAGTGTTTGGCCTCCAATTTCCCATATACACCAAGTCACCCTTAATATACTGCCTCCTGCCCTGCACCACTCTCAGTAGCCCGCCTGCCTGGATTTGGTTTTTTGCCTGTGGAATGCATTTGCACTGTTAATACTTCTATCTGGTCAGTTTTGAAACCAATAGCATGCGTTTACAAAATCATCCATTAGGCAGAAGGGGCACAGGCCATGGCCTTAATAATTCTTTAATTACTGTAACTTTCCACTTACCAAGATTTTATGTTGTGCAGATAAGTTAATATGCAAAGATAAGAGGTAAACATATTGACCCACATAGAGAATCAGATATGCAAACCTTGAAGTCCTGAAGATGAGCCCCCGACCCTCAAAGCCAACCAGCTACAGCCTCCAGACAGCTATTATCCCTTATTTAAGACTGATAAAATCACAATATTCCTTGTAACATATCAAAATATGCTGAATAGAAAAGTGCACTTCCTTTTACCCTTGAAGGACACTAGATGAACAGTCCTGCAGTCAATATTACTACACAACCAAAGAGACAAACTAGGGCATGAACTTCAACCTACATACAGAATCTTAGAAAGGGAAGCCACTTGAGAGACCATGGAATGCCACCCTGGTATTCAATAAATTCAATGAATATCTGAATTCTCTTCACAGCACCCCACATGAGTGGCTGGCAGTCTTCTAGAATACTTGCACAATAATGGGGTCTTCACAACTCCAGGGTAGCCCATCCTGTGCTCAGACAGTTTTAATACTTACCTTCTATTATCAAGCTAAACTAGGCATCCATGATAATTCTCTATATCAATCATAGTTTTGTCCTCTGAAAAAACTCAGGGCTCTGGGCTTTAGGTGAAAGTTCTAGCAATGCAATCTCTATGTACAGCTGTGACCACTATCAATATCTGTTCACTGGGAACACTGAGTTTCTTTGGCTCCCAGTCCTACTAGGAGAAACTCTTGTTGAAACCTGCAAAGAATTATTCTTCAAAGCAAATCAGAGTCACTGACAACTTCTAAACAATAGTTTGTTTAGTGATAGAACAAAGTTGAGTGTGAGCAAAAGGGTTTAAAAAAAAAGCAGAAAAAATAGGCTGATTACATATAATCACATATGTTGGACTATTTCCAGCATAGATATAATCTTAATATAATGAGTATTGTTACAAGAGATAAAGATAATAATAACAATAATTTTATTTATAAACCATTTTCAGGCAATGTGCTTGGGGCATGGTATGATCATACACAATGATTAAAACACCATTAAAAACCATCAAATGAATAAAACACAAGCTATTCTTCAATAAAATGAAATACTGCTAAAAGAATCAGAGGCTAATGTAAGTACAGAAAAATGGCACCAGGTATCAGGAAACATCACAGAATGGTATTTTCTTCATGTCTTTTTTTGCACTCTAGCTACTCTGAAAAAAAATCTTTCAAATCCTAATTTCCATGTCTTCTAAGGTTGATTTCCTACCTACCTACTTCCTCTTTAGTTCTTTCTCTGTAGATTAAATTTTCTCTCCTTCCTTACAGGAAGATCTAATTTTTCTGTCCATTTAATGAAATTCATGTGACAAATAGTCTACAAAAACCGATCCATCAAAAACAGAAGAGTGAATAAGCCATTTCTGCAATATTGGGGTTTTCACATGCTCGTTATGTATTTTGGCTACATAACCAATGACGTTGAAAAAAAGAAAACACAGCCAATGCCCAACTAGCCCAGATGACTGTAATGTCCAACCTTTCAGCCATCATGACATCCTCTTGTTCTGAGTTTTGCAATAACCACTAACTCCCTCCTCCCTTCAAAAAAGATGAGGATGGTGTAAAAAACACTGTTGGTTACCTACACCACAGCCATTTCCTCTCCCTCCCCTCCTCTCTTCCTTGTTAACAGAACACTATTTTTGCATAAGTATCAGGGGGTCATGCACTTGTGGAAAGTGGGCCCTTCCCTCTCCAGGGAGAAGACGTTAAATCTAACACATCAAGGGTAATTCTACTCTCCTTTGCCAGTAGTGTGGTCAGTCCCAGATATATAATCCAGCTCTGGCCAAGGAGACATAACAGAAAGCCCGATAGGAGATTTCCAGGAGAGATCTGCCTCCCTGACGTGCCTCAGACTATCTGTAGATTTGATCTTTAGAACCAGAGTGGCCATCTTGAAACCGTGAGATGCACAACCAAAGGGCAGAGCTAACACTCTGGGTTCAGTAGGTGAAAAGATGGCAGGACATTGGGTCCCTGAGGAATATATCAAGCCAAGCTTGCAATCACCCCACATGGCATTTCTTATTAGATAAGATAATTTCCCCTCTGTTTTCAACCAATTAAATCAGACATTCTCAAACTCATAGCTGAAAACATCCCAACCAACTCAAAAGCATTTCTTATTATATAATGAAAGGGAATTATACACTTTTGGGATTTATAGTTTTAGAAAACACCCTCATACAACTAAAAATACTTGGAATCTTTTTTAACCAATTTGAGTATCACTCAGGTAACATTTGAGTGCCTAATATCTACTAAGCACATTAACCTAACATAGCTTCTAATTCCTATACTTACATGTAAAATGGGTACTATCCCATTTTATAGATAAAGAGAACCAGAGAAATCAAGTGATTTGCTTAATAACACACAGTTTCGAAATGTCAGAGCCAGGATTTGAAATCTGCATTTCTCTACTCTGCTTCTGGATATTTTCAGTCACTTTTCATTTCCTCCCCTGGCCATGATTTCCTCCAAAGCATTCGCTGGTCCTCAGACTTTAGGCTCCCAAACCTAAAACCCTTTTCGAAAGTCTTTAAACTCAGTCAATTTGTCGGTTAATTCATTGTTATGACACACGCATTGAAACGATTAGGACAATTCAAATAGGTTTTATTTCCTAAACTCTAAGTTATTTTTTTAATCTCTTTTTCTTTCCAAACTGGATACAATGGTATTTGTGCAGGTGAGAGACAAGAAAAACCATCACCCATTAACATTTTCCAAAAATATTCCGGGTGCTTGATATTTCTCTATCACTGTTTTAACCTCACTTCATGAAGGTTGCCCAAAATCCTGTTTTTACAGGAAACAAGCAGGGTTTGGTGACCTTCAAGTAGTTTTTTTTAAACCTAGGGAAGGAAGACAGAGGTAGAGAGGAAGGTAAGTGACTCCCAGCAGAAGATAACATGGTGAATGGAGGTTACCTCTGGAGATATTTCCTAATGATTTGACCTAAGTGTGTAGTCGAGGTCTTCTGGTTCTAGACAGAAACACGGAAATTATGGTTTGAAACTGACTCACAAGCTAAGAAATTACATTTCACCTTAACTGTCTACTAAGCATACCACACACTGCAAACTATTGCCAAAGTGAAGCCTAGGACCCTGCTCCGAACCAAGTTCTAAACCCCTGAGACCAAATGCCGCATCCTCCCTGCCGGTGCCTCGCCCGGGGTGGCAGGGCCAGCCTCCTTCCCAGCTGTGCGTCGCCCCAGCTGACGGCGGCCATCTGCTTCCAAAGGGTCTTTCTGCTGTTTGTTTTCTCATGCTCTGATCACAGAGGTGGACGGTATTAGAGATGTTTCTTTTTAGCAAGCACGAGGTAAGCAGAGGTCAACCGGTCGGTGTCAACCCGGGATGTAGAACAGCAGATACAGTTACAGTGCAAAGCCACCAACCCAAAGTAAAAACAAAAGAGTTCACACTTCAATTGGTTTTGAAGCAACACTTCCAAACCCACTGAAACCACAGTGATGGTGTGGGGGTCACACACTGGACTGAAGTCAAGCCCAGACCTTTGTGCTTCAGGGGTCTCATGTTCTGAGATGAC
Source organism: Lemur catta (assembly GCF_020740605.2). Classification (NCBI taxonomy): domain Eukaryota; kingdom Metazoa; phylum Chordata; class Mammalia; order Primates; family Lemuridae; genus Lemur; species Lemur catta. The sequence goes on from NC_059128.1 coordinate 142,160,176, forward strand.
GGAGGCAAACCCTCGTCTTGCTTCACTGCTCCTGTCTCAAACCCAGACACAGGTGCTAGTCTAGGACCTCCTTTGGCAGGCAATTAAACTCGAGAGGTCGGACACACAACCTCAGAAACCCTAGGATGTCCTGCCTTTAGTCCTCTGCTGCCGAATCTGTTTCGGTGCCTAAGGTAGAAGGAGGCGGCACGCTTCCTCAGAGCTACCGTTCACTCACGGCAAAAGAGCGATGACAGAACCCAGGGGTGTTGCTGTACATTTATGTCCTCAACTGTAAGCCCCAAGGTGACAATGGCCATACCTTCCTTTTCATCATCATTCCATCCTTAGGGTTTCTCACGTAGTCAGAACTCAGTACCTCTTCCTGGAACGAATTCCCTGTCTTCTAAATCTTAGTGTGTCACTGTCCTCACTCCTTTCAAATCAGAGCTAACAAGCAGGACAGTGGCCGTGAGGGTTGGAATCTGCCAAGGTGTGTGACAACTCACCTGCCGGAAAAAAAAGAAAAAGAAAAAAAAGCCAAGTTAACAAGGAGTGTAGACCCAAAGGAATCGCTCATTTTATTCTAATCTTTACTGTCCACACTATTTTATTTTGCCTAAACCTAGTCTCACGGATTCTACTTTTCCTTCCCCACCCCCCATTTTTTCACAATCCCCGAGTCCTTTCCATCATCCTTTTTCTCTCAACAAAGCCCCAACATGGTCTTTCCCGATGACTCTTCCTCCTCTGACGTATATTTTATATTCCTGTCAGCCACATTGGCACTCACCACGCCCCTGCATCTGTGATGTTGCAAGGTGACTTGTGAAGAAATCAAATCCTCCAGCAGCCTTGGAGTCATAATTTGATGAAAAGTGCTGTATCAGGTGCTCTAAGCAACTATGGAAGGGCTGGGTGCTGTGGCTCATACCTGTAATCCCAGTACCTGGGGAGGCATAGGGCAGGAGGATGGCTTGAAGCCAGCAGTGTGAAACCAGCTTGGGCAACACAGCAAGACCTCATCTCTACAAAAATTTTTTTAAAAATTAGCCAAGCATGATGATGCACTCCAGTAGTCCCAGCTACTTAGGAGGCTGAGGCAGGAGGATGACTTAAGCCCAAGAGTTCAAGGCTGCAGTGAACTATGATCATACCACTGCACTCCAGCCTAAGAGACTGAGCAAGACAGATAGGAAAGGAAAGGGGAAAGGAAAGGAAAGGAAAGGAAAGGAAAGGAAAGGAAAGGAAAGGAAAGGAAAGGAAAGGAAAGGAAAGGAAAGGAAAGGAAAGGAAAGGGGAAAGGAAAGGAAAGGAAAGGAAAGGAAAGGAAAGGAAAGGGGAAAGGAAAGGAAAGGGGAAAGGAAAGAGGAAAGGAAAGGAAAGGAACGGAAAGAAAAGGAAAGGAAAGGAAAGGAAAGGAAAGGGGAAAGGAAAGAGGAAAGGAAAAAGGAAAAGAAAAAGGCAAGGAAAGGAAAAAGGAAGGGAAGGAAGGAAGGAGGAAACTGTGTAAATCCAACCATTGCTCAGCAGCGCAATTCCAAATGTGTCAGATTTCTATGGGTCCACAACACTGTTCTGCCAAAAGCACTTACGTTCTACGTTCCAAGAATTTAATAAACTCAATCTTCATAGATCGAGTTATAGGTTCACTTGATGTGATCTACAGAGTACACACTATTTAAGTTACAAAATCAACAACAACAACAAAAAATCAATGAAGTGAATTTTTAAAAGTCTTTCTTTACTCCCAGCGCTGGGAGTGATGTAGTGACATGTCTAAATATTCCACGATCCGAGGAGATATTACGGAATGTGATGCGCTAACCGTGAGGGAGAGTTAGGAGTTTGCCAGATGGATGGGAGGGGAAAGATCTTTGAAAGACAATCCTGCTCTGGCAGGCACCGTGTGGAGCACAATCCCTGCACTGGGGTGATTTAATCTCCATGCAGCCCAAGATTGTTTTTATGATTCTAGGACTGAGTTCTAGTCAAGTTGCCAGTGTAGGCAATTTGTCTAGGCAGCTAAAAATACCCCAAAGCGGAGCCTGGACCCCCCACCCAACTCTTCAGGAGTCACCTCCTACGTGCGCCCTTGTCACCATTCACTACCACTCAAACTCAGTCCCGTGTTCATTCATTGCTCGCAGCAGCAGCCGTCTTGCTCATCTCCAATTCATTCTTCACACAGCCGCCAAGAAATACATTTAAAATTATTTTAACGTGAATTAGCTGGAGCACACGGATCACCATGCAACCTGCGCAGTGACCTCCTGGCCCACTGGTTCGCCGGCCCGAGAGCACCTCCTGTGTGCCACACTGTGCCGCTCCCCGCCTCATTTAGCCCTGTCTCCCCCCACCCTTTGCTTTTCCTGGGGCTCAGGAAGGGATACCCCAAAGGATGGCACTTTGCCACACCCAGTACTTTGAACTAAAGGAGACTGGAAGGTCCCAGAAGCAGAGTCGCTTTCTGACCATCTCCTGCCCTCCCGTCTCTCACCCCTCTCTCTTCCCCAAGGTGGGTCATGGAAACGAGAACTCCTTCTCCCCCAGCCAGCCATGAACCCTGGAAGCAGGCTCTAAGCATCCCCCATTGTTCCGTGCGGGGGCTGGCTGTTGAGAAACGCTCTGACCTGCCTTGGCTGCAGTAGGTCACAGGACCCTCATTCCAGGGGGCGCCTTGCCCCACACCCAGGAGGAAGGAACGCTGCCCATAGAGGCCAGGAAGAATCCGAGCAGACAGGCCCTGCTGGTACCCCAACCTCAGTCTGTGACACTGGATCATTCTCTCTTGTCCACTCACATTGCTACACGGCTGTCTACTCTGCATGGAACCTAAGCATGAAAGTGGACAATTTTTCCCTGGGTCTTTGGGTCTTCATTTCTGAAGGCTCCCATGTCATATGAAGCTTTGGTTCAGTAAATCTGCTACACTTTTCTCTTGTCAGCCTGTTTTTGTTACAGGAGTGTCCACTGTGACCCTTATGATGGGCGAGGGAAGGTATCACACTGTTGCCCCTACACTTCCGACCACCCAGCCACACCGGCTGCCTTTCAGGGATTCTGAAGTCCAGGCTCTGTGCTCTGGGGCTTTCCCACACACAATCCTGCTGCCTGAGATGTTCCTTCCCCTCATCCTGGAGACCTCAGTGGCAACGCACCTCCCCAGGACGCTCCTCTTGAAGCTCCTCTGAAGTGCTCCTGCCCCTCCTCACGCTATTTTTTTCTACTATTTTCCCATGTAGGACTTTTCACAAGTTTTAATTATCAACATATTGAAACGTAACTTAATACCAATTTCTACCCCTAAACCACAGCAACAGGCAGACCAGGGGACCCGTCTATTTTGTTCTCCACATTTTGTTCTACTCTGTGACCCCAGTTCCTGGCCACAAAATGGAGCACATGGCACATGCTTTAAAAGATGGTAGTTGAGTGAAGTTAAAAATAATTTCAATTAAAAAATAAATTTTAAATAAAATACTTAATATTGAGTTATGAAGGGGTCTAGATGGGCTAGCATAAGCTCAAAGAAAGGAGTTGTCTAAAATTTTATCATTCTTTATACAAAAAGAGTTTAATTGGACACCTATCATGAGTCTAATTCCTGACCTCCAAAAGCTTTCATTTATTTTATTTTTTATTTTCTTCTCTTCCAACACATGTATGTGTCTTGACCCCACAGTTCCCCAGAAGACTTATTTTTCTTTCTTTCTTTGGGTCTTACGTGTTACAGGAGTCACACATATAATTTCCTACATGAAATAAAGATTTTAAGACGGATATGAGATTAAATTTGACTCCCTCACAGAAATGCTACTGGTCCAGTGTTCATCGACTGAACACTCCTGTTTAGGAGAAGAATTGGAGTCATGATAATAGAAGCTTGGAGTATAGAGAAACTTTCTGAGTCCAATCATGATAAAACTCACCAGATGACGTGGCCAGGGACGAAACAAAATCAGGCCACACCCTAGTGAATGTCATGACAGCAAGCCTGAAAAATATAAAATATGCCCATGTGTATCTCTTCTGTCCCATTCTGGTTTATGTTGTACACACATTATTTTGAAAATTGGGGGAAATAAGTAGGAGATCCTTGAACACCCTTGGTGGTCGGAGGTTCAAGTGCCCACAGTCAAAAGTGCAAACAGAGTAGAAACGGTTCAAATGACTGCGATGAAGAGGCTGTGGACAAAACCAACCCTGCAAGACTCGGGGTTCCGGAACACCACTTGCAAGAGTGATTTCACTCCCTAGATACTCATCCACGAATCTCTGTCCCTACCAATTCCTTTATTCGTGGGTTCTTTCAACAGCTATTGTATTTTTTTCTAGACTCAAACTTTTCTGAGGGATATAATTAAAAAAATTAATGTATTTGGCTTTTCTAATGGGAATAACTTTCTTAAAGTCTTGGAAAGCATGGTCAGAATAAATAAATAAAAAGTCAGGCTTACCCCCAGAGTCCTTCAAGTAAATGTCCATCTACCCCAAGCTCAGCTCTCTGGGTGTCACCTCCTTTGGAACCAACTCTCACAGGAGACCAGCTGTACCCAGGTTACAGGCCTTAGGAAGTGGAACATTTAAATCGATTATTTCTGTTCAACCAGCGATAAGCACTCTCCCTGCTCTCGCATGAGAAGGTAAATCCTGCAGGCATCCAGCTCTTAGGGCCCAAGGTGGAATTCACAAGCGCCCGGCCACAGTGGCTCCAGAAGGCCTGTTTTGTCTTAAGGATTCTGTTTGCAAACTCCGACCTCCCTTGAAGGAACACAGTCTCCATTTACCTGAACCTTTGCCCAGCATTTATTTGCAGGCCTGCAGGACAAACAACACATCACACGGGGAAAGAAGGGGAAAAGAAATAAAGCTTCTTATATTATCTCCCCGGGTTCGGCCCATGTTGACAAAAGCTGGCACCCCCCCCCACCCTGTCTCCTACAGTCAGATGCAAACACACGCCCTGTTCTGACACAGGGACTGGGCTCCATAGCAGATCTAAGCTGATAGCACTTGGCTGCCTCTTGCCTTCGGGGCAGCTTAGAAAGAGTACCTGGTGAGTTGCTACATTTTTGACATTTTTACTACTAACTCCGCTATTGACTAAACAAGGCGTAATTACTGTAGCAGCTTCCAGCATCAGTTGTTAAAAATCAGCCAGTGCTGGTTGCAGCTATCGATGTCGGGGTGGGGCTCTGAGCTTCCAATTAATACATGCCATTCTGAAAATTAAAAGTCACCTCAGAGGAAATAGCAAATACTTAACAGAGCGTAACAATTCCTCTGTCCATTCGAAAGAACTGAAGATCAAGTAAAATAATCTAGAGTTTTGCACCGGGTCATTTGGTGCCAAAATCTTTGTCCTAGAAGGGAACGTGAACATTGTCTACTGCAAGCATTCATTCTGTAAATGGGGAAACTCTAAATGAGGATTGGAGAAAAAATAAACGTCCCATGCCACCTAGCCTCCCAGGGGAGGCTTAACTTAAGATCAGAGTGTGCTTCTAATATATTCAAGAGTCTAGAGACAATGGAACACTGCATTTGAAATTGTTAGAACCAGTTTCCCTTGGCCCCAAGAACAGAGAGGCAGAGTCACCGAGGCTGCAAAAGGCAAAGGAGTTTATTGGCTAGCTCGAGGTAGGGTCCAAGTCCCCGAGCACCAACACAGTGGCCTCTCCACGAACCAGGACCCCGCCCTGCGGTAAAAATTAAGCTTTTATACCTTTCAGTAGGTTACATACACTGGGCACACCATCCCCCTCCCTCCCTTAGTTCATTTGCTCCTTCAAGAGTGGCTGATCCTGTCAGTTTATGATTGGTTGGCTCCAAGGTCGTGTTGACTTCTGATTGGTTGGTTCCAAGTCTCAGGACCTTTTAGTTGTTATCAGCGTCATTTTGGGGAAGGGGAGGACCCGCGTCGGGGAAACCGAAACTTAAGCCTATTCCAGGAGGTTCAGCCTGTCATGGAGTCACTCCTGCTCTCCTTCCTGTTTTACAAAATCAGGACTATCCCAAAAATTCTAGATCACCAAAACCAAATCATACTCTGCCCCACGGGGACTTGGAGTTGAGCCTGGGACAGAAATCCTCTAGAGGAAACTCATTCTCTCGTTGGGCATTCGTGGTGGCATCCTGTGCCTGGTTTCTCATCTTGCAGGACACCTTGATTCTTATTCTAGCTCCTCGGCCACACAGCCATCTCAATCTAATCTTGACTCAGAGCCGATGAGCCTCCCGCTTGCTCTTCCCTGAAAGCGTCTGTTCCAAATCTTTCCAGACTAAAAGTCACTTCTAGTATTTCTGTGTATGTCTGTCTTATTCTTGGGTCTGCTGCTCCCAAGACTGTGAATAAAAAGTGCTGCTAAACAGCAGGAAGCCCCCACTGTGTTTCTTTATCTATACACTGAATTTGTCACATCGGAATACTTGACTCAGGCAGAATAAGGGTTCCATCATTGTAATGACAACAATGCTTTGCAGTGTTGGGGCTCAGAAAACAATATCCCAAGAGGAAGGCCTCCTAAGCAAAAAGTTTTCTCTGACCTTCTCCTGCCTTTCTGTCTCTTGTCTCTCAAGCCCATTCTTCCCCGAGGCTAGCCACAGAAACTAGAATCTCTCTTCCCCAGGGTGGGTCATAGAAACCAGAACCCTCGTTCTCAAAATCCAGCCATAAAACCTAAAAATATTCTACATAAAAACTGGCCACAAAGAAATTCTCTGCTCTACCTCGTTTGACTATAGGTCATAAGACCCCCATTCCAGAGAGGGTCTTACCTCACACCAGGAGGAAGGAATGCTGCCCAGAGGCCAAGAAGAATCTAGACAGACAGGCCTTGCTGGGTTTCCTCACTCCGTCCAATCATATTTCTACAGGGCTGTCCATACTTTGTTGAACCCAAGCTTAAAAATGGACAATTTCCTCTGTACCTTTAAGTCTTCATTCTGAAGGACCCCATGTACACACATTAAATAAATTTGCATAACTTTTCTCCAATTATTCTGCCTTTAGGGAGTTGATTTTTCAGCGAACCTTCAGAAAGCCAAGGGGAACTTGCGTCCTTGGTCCCCAGGGTAGCATTTCCACCTGACTCCATCTATTAATGAAGAGGTCCACATATTTTGTTAGCTTCATTGGCTATAAAAATACCTCTGTATCTTCTAGAAGGGGCACCTCATTTCTATCTTTTACATTTTTATCTCTGGAGCACAAAACCTGGTAACACTACATATCAATGTGCAAACAATGAGTAAGAATTGGACATTCATTTTAGGCATATCCAGTTTCAAATAAACTGATTAGTTTTATAAGGAAGAAGAGAAAAAAAGAACGTTAAAGCTTTTTGGACCAATTAACACATCATATTATCAAGTGGTCTTCAATGCATGTTTCCTTGTTTCTCAGGCTGACGTGGGCGTTTGTTTAAATTACAGAATTTATCTATTACACACCTATGTCATCAGTTCCACAGAGGAGACTATTAATAGTACAAACTTCTGTAATTATTGGGGAAGGAGGAGGAGGGTTCCCTATCACCCTGGTGCAACATCCTCCCAAGTGTGCTCCACGGAACACAGGAGAAGAAAAAAGACATATTCCATAGTCAAATAATTTGGGTGAGGACTGGCTTAAATAAAATAAATAAGTTTCTTAACTATTCTCAAAGCCTTATTAGATTCATGATGTCATGAATCACCAAAAAGTAGCTCACTGTGCACATTTCTCAACGTGGCTGGTCATGGCTTTCTTTTTTAAGGAGTATCTCATGGGACTAATAATGTCTTCCAGGTTAATGGCAATATTAATAATAACATTTGAGCTCTTATTCTGTACCAGGCATTACACAAAACACATCACAGTGTATTTCATTTAACCTTCCCAATGACCCTTGGCCATAGGTCCTGCTATATCCCCATTTTACAGAAGAGGAAACAGAGGCTCAGAGAAGTTAAATAGTGGCCTAAAATCACACGGCTGGCATGTTGCAGAATCAGAATTCAAATCATTCCGACTCCACAGTTCACACTCTTGACCACCCTGTTATATATATAATATACATTTTACATATATGTGTTTTATATATTTTATATATATATATAAATCCTCTCTAATCAAAACAGGAAAATAATCCCTGTTGCTGCCAATTCTGACTGAGCTTGGATGACAGCAACTGCAGACAGAGAGAGAAAAGGAGAGGGAAGGGCTTTGTTTGGCTTAGATTAGGACCAAGTGATTACAGACCAGACCTTACTATTGCTTTGAGGAAGTGAAAACTTGCACAGAACAAATTCATTTCCCATTGATGGGGCGGGAAGAAGAATCCATTTCTGGTTTTGGCAGGTATTTGCTAAATTAGTCTTTTTCCAACAAGGTGCAAAGAGAAGCAAGAGGGTTGTTTATTCTGTGCAAATATTTCACATTGCCAAGGTGACCAGAGAGACATCTCAACCACAAAACTAGTACAAACCACAAGGAACCAGGGGAAACCAATATAGCCCAAAAAGGTAGATTTCAAAGTGAAACTAAACATTTGAAAAGGTGCACTAGAAAAGGGAAAAGGCACAGATTAAAAAAAAAAAAAGAAAAGAAAAGAATGTCATTTTTTTAAAAAAGTTTTTTAACTTCAAATGAAGCAAAGGTTTTTTCTAGGACCCATATTCCCTATAGGGCCAGACAGTCAACTACAAACCCACAAATGAAATCGTGGACAAAATAGAAAAAAAAAAAAAAAAACCTGCCTAGTACAATTTAATTGAGTTTCCTGGAGGGACAAGCTGAAACTGACCAACTTTTCCATACTCTGGGAAGGAATTTGAATCTCGCATGCCCAGTAGGGGGAAAAAAGGGAAAGCCAGTCATCTCCTGCATTTTAATGTCACTGGAGTTTCTTTAAAATTTTGGAAGTTTCTTTAGGAAGCCAGGAGCATTCAGAAATTGAAAAACAGGCAGTACTTCCCTTGTCACTTCTTTTTGTCACCTAATTAAATTGATTCTCTTGCTCACTCAGAGTTGAGGACACCTGGCCTAGAAAGGGAATTGAGTTAGTGTGTCCTTTAGAGCAGTGGTCCCCAACCTTTCTGGCACCAGGGACCGGTTTCATGGAAGACAATTTTTCCCCAGACCGGGAGGGGGCGGGGGTGGGGAGGGGAGGTGGAGCTCAGTGATGCGAGCCATGGGGAGCAGCTGTAAATGCAGGCAAAGCTTCACTTGCTCACTGCTCACCTCCTGCTGTGCCCCCAACTATCATGGAAGACAAGTTTTCCATGGACAGGAGGGGGCGGTGCTGCAGAGCTCTGTGGCCTGGTCCCCAACAGGGAGTTGGGGGGCTTGGGGACTGCAGCTTTAAAGGACAGGAACAGACAAGGAAAGAGGTAACCACCCAAGGCTAGAGCCCCAAGGTGTCCCTGAGAGGCAGCAACTCCCCAACTCCTACTCCTGGCCCAGGGTCCTCTGTGATCTGAGCAGAAGTATCTAAAAGGGATTTTCTGCCACTGATTTTGTGGTAAAAAGCCCATTTTATTTTTCATCACTGCCCTAGCGTCAGCAATTTAGAGAAACCAGAGAAAAACCAAAGTCTTTAGCCCTTAACGTTCAGGAAAACCAAGAAAAGCTAACTCCAGAGTGACGGTTTCCCATGGACAGACTGTCAGCTGGCCGTACCTGGTGAACACCAGGTCGGGGACAGGATGAATTGGACAGCCTGGGGTGGACCTGGGGGCTACAGGTTCCAGAGAAACTTCGCATGCCCTATGTGAGCTCACATCTGTTACAGGACCCGTTTGGTGGAGCCCAGGGTGACTCAGTTCAAATCAGAAATTAAACCCACTTTGAAAGAGTCTAGGCCTCCAACTCTTTGAACCTTTAACAATAGGCCTCCAAAAAGTCACCCAAGCTATAATAGCATCCAGAGGGCAATGCCATATTCTGGACCGATGTCCCCAAGCCTTTGCTGGGAAAGACTTGAAAAGACTGAAGCTAAATAACACTAATTCAGGGGCTTCTGCAGTTATGTTGCACCATGTTAGCAAACATATCCCCTCCTGCATTCAGCTAATATCCACTGTGAGCTTATGGAAGAACTATACTGGGTACCAGGAAATGGAAAAGTAAAATCCCGTGATTTCTGCACTCCCTGGAGCTCACAGTGTAGCAATACGATAGCGAGGGGCATATTGGGAAGAAAGGGCCCTCCGTGGAAGTGGGAAATCTGGATGCAGAAACTTGCACAAAGATTAGCTCACGAATACTGGGGTTTCAGAATGATATAGATAATTTTTGAAGGTCACAGCTTTTTTCCTTCGAATGTTCAAGTACAAAGTAAGCCCAATGCTGAAAACCTAAGAAGATCATAATCTGTCAAAAATGTGTCTATTCTTTCTCTCTTCAGTGTGTCAGACATCTGATCAAAGAGACACGAGAAGATCAAAGTTCAGCATGAAGACTCTAGAAATGGACTCAAAACACTTGGGTTATTTTCTGGAAACAGCTCAGTTTCATAATCATTTTAGAAGAAGTCACTTCATTCCCTTTCTGAAACCATAAAGTGATAACAAATTACCTTTGGCACCACCTCCCTCACCAGGACGTTCGAAGAATTAATGAGATAGTGTCTCTAAAATGCTGTGAGTTCATTGGAAGGTGTCAAAGAAGCTAAATAAGAAATATTATTACCATTGAAGCTCTTCTAATCCAGCGAGCTTCAGTGGAGCTGTAAAATACCTCCGTTCTCTCTTCACATGTTTTTCTCCCGAACTTTTAAAGGTTGGCATGACTGATTCATCTAACATTTCTGAAAGCAGCCAACAAAATGGAAAAGAAAAGCTTAATGCAAATCCTTGTGTGTTTCTGCACAAGAGGTTACACGGAGCAAAGTGTACAACCTGCTTCCTGCTCCCCGCCCCTCCAGCTCAGGGCCCGTCTGGTTAGCCTGGAACTTATCCTCGCTCATACAAAAATTATTCATTTTCCACTCTGAGTCAGAACCTTTTGGTCTCCAAACATACTGACAAAAATGCATCCACTTCAAGCCATTTTATGTTTGGGATGTTTTTCCCTTAAGCACACGTTTTTATCTCCCTCACTGTGTGTCCCTTTAGAAATCACAGACTTCATTTGCATGTAATTGATTTGTATATGTTTGAATTTTGCTCCATTAGAAACATGGATGTCCCCCCACCCCCATGTAGGTCAATTATACTGGATCTCAATTAATTACAAGCTCCTTGGAAGCAGAGATTGACTTGGTACTGTCCCTTGATCCTGATTTTTGCTTTGTCCTTTGTATCTATTTTATTGTGTTCTTAAAATATCCCCTCTCTCTTTGGGTAGAGGGAGGAGGATGTTGGGACTCATAGGTGGTGCTGTGTGAGGTCCCAGAGCTCCTGGTGTCAACTCTAGGGTCACTTTCGGCACTAGGGAGAGACGGGCATATCCTTTATATTACCTCCCTGTGCTGCAAATTCACACCTTCCACAGGGAGGGTGAATGCGACTCCAAGATGGTTTTACAAGTCAAGGAGGTGGAAAATACCCACATCCTATTGCAAATACGGACCAAATGAACTCCTCAAGAGAGTCAACCATGAGACAGAAAAAGAACAACCCGAAGTTAAGCAGAAGAGAATCTATTTAAATATTTAGTAAAACACTTCAAAGGAATGAATGCACCATCCTTCCAAAGACATTGCCATTCGAATCCCCAGTGGAACATGGGCCTCTCTTCTCCCTGGAAATGGCCATGACCCCCATTAAATCACAAGTGTCCTCTGTACCTTCCAGACCAGACCAGGGACTTACCAGCTCCACATTAAACAAGAACAGCAGTGTTCATTGACCTCCCCCCCCCACTACTGACCCTCAACAGAAAGGAAAATTGTAATGATTGCAGCACTCCAGAGCCACGTGGTATCCTTGAGAACGCTTTCTGATTTTTTTAATCTCCTTCCCCTCCTCCAGCATAAACTCTCTCAAGCTCAGACTGGTAGGTTCTCCGTTCACCCATCACTTCCCAGCCCCGGGGAACATGCCCACATCACTCTTTTTAGTCTTTTCCTCTTGCAAGAACTAACTCAAATACTCTAAGAAGCCTTCCCTGATCTCCCCACAGGGACGGCTTCTTTCTTCTAGAGCATCTCTAGAAGTCACCCCTCACTGGCACTTACCGTTGTCTTATTCTCCTACCGTGTATGCCACATACCGAGTCAATCACTGTCCCCTAAAATGCATGGCAGGTGCCAGGCCAGGTGAGGGGCTGGCTGTACAAAGACCATCCACACAGATCCCACCTGAGTCTGAAAACTCCTCGAGAGTAGAAGTCTTTTGTGATTCCTTTTGTCTCCCCTCAGCAGCCAGCACACCACCTTACTCAGGTGCACAAGCGCTTGGTCAATGGGTTGATTGAAATATGCAATCAGGAAATTCACGGAAGACTTTCCCAAACACTGATTCGTGAAAATGCCTTAGTTTTCCTGAAAAATTGTCACATATACCGTGGTTTCATCCTCTGAGTGAGAGCAACACAGGTCTCTTGCTTCAGGCGTTTACTAACTACTGTTTACCTGCTCTGCAATTTAGGGCTTTCGGAGGGGATTGGAAGGGGAGTGTGGGGTGTGGGCTGAGGATGCATTTACATAACAAAATATATTGATAGTAAGAGATTCCAGTCGTTCAAAAGTCAAAGGAAACCAAAACAAATTTGCTAACTTCCAGCCAACAGCTCAGTCATTTATTTAGAATGTCTTTAGACTTTTCTTTTCTTTCCACCGGAGGGTACAGGGTACGTAGCTATGAGAGTTATTTACCTCTAACCAAAGCCTAAGGGAGCACAAAAAGGGGAGGTTGGTCATCGCCTTAAGACTACAGAGCAAAGGGCGCATTTTCTGAGGAGCCAGGATGGCTCAGAAGCCAGGTGATCCAGGGAACAGGTATTTATCTTCTCTGCAGTCCCAGACAAAGGAGCTCCAGGCAGGTTCAGAACGAAGTTGAGAAACAGAATTCAACCCAGAATGGCCCCCAGGAGTCCCAGAGAGAACCGTCCCTGCAGCCCACCCAGACTAGTACAGGACAACTCCTCAATCCAAGTCATTCCTTCGAACCACCCTCCAGCCACGGCAGACTCCACACCAGAGCAAAGCTTTCAAGGGATTCCGCAGAATGGAACAGAGAGCCCTTCTCAAATTCCTAATCAGTGCAAAAGAGGGAATTAATTGTTTTTCTCAGATCTCTTCTCTCCCACCCCCTTTGCATGTACAGTAGATCTGCATAGGCTGCCTGTAATCCCAGCTACTGGGGAGGCTGAGGAAAGGAAATCACTTGAGCCCAGGAGTTTGAGACCAGCCTGGACAACATAGTGAGACCCCATCTTTATTGACAGAAAAAGAAGGAAAATAACATCTGGTAGAGGTGTGCATAGGGTATCAGAAGAGCACAAAGGAGGAGCAGGAACACCTAATCCAAAGTGAGAGGGTCCGACTATCCAGTTGGCAATTGTATCTATTGATCTAGAAGTCGGGAGAGGAACCTAAGCTAGAAATAAAGTGTTGAGATGCATGTGCCCCTCGTGACGGTCACATGGGAAAGTCACATGTGCAGTGAGAAGAGAAGGAAACCGACGTTAGAGCCTGGGAAACACCAACATGAAGAGCAGTCAACAGGGGAGACCAGGAAGGAGCATGCAGAGAGGACAGGAAGGGTCTCGGGGCAGAGCAAGGCGGGCAGCGTCCACTGCAGGAGGAGCATCAGGTACGATAACGAAGGGAAGAGTCCCCTGGATTTAGTAAGACGTGACCTCGGGAAGTCCGCTCACATGGCGAGGTGTGGGTGGGTGGCCTCTACGCTTCCTCTCACTGTGACAGTTGACTCACTGCTACTTCAGGTCTCACCTTTTCTGATGGTGTAAAACTCAGGTCAGGAGCCCCTTGAGCCCCATTGTCAACTGTCTGGACTCAGCAGAGGTGAGGAGTCAGAAGGTCAGCAGTGGTGACCAGAGGACGCAGGCGGAGGTGGCAGACTGAGTGGGCTAAAGAGCGCTCAGAAGAACCTTCGTGCTCCTGGCCATGAGCCGTCACATTCTGTGACCATGGTACATACAGTGTGGACACGGTGTGGACCATATATAGTGAGTGACACATACTCCATACCTTAGCGTAAAGAGTTCAGCAAGAAAGTAAACGTGTTCATTTTAGCTAGCAAGTGAATTCCTTAGAACTTCAAAGTTCCATCCAAAACTTTCTTTTTCACCCTTTCTCCTCATCAGGCTCTGTCTGCACATTTCAAAAAAAGTTAGTATGAATCATCAGGGAAATGCAAATCCAAACCACAGTGAGATATCACTTATCTCCAGTGAGAATGGCCTTTATCAAAAAGTCCCAGAACAATAAATGTTGGCGTGGATGCGGAGAGACAGAAACACTCATACACTGCAAACTAGTGCAACCCCTGTGGAAAGCAATATGGAGATACCTCAAAGAGATACAAGTAGAACTACCATTTGATCCAGCAATCCCATTATTGGGCATCTACCCAAAAGAACAAAAAACATTCTATAAAAAAGACATCTGCACTCGAATGTTTATAGCAGCAAAATGCACAATTGAGAAGATGTGGAAACAACCCAAGTGCCCACCAATACATGAATGGATTAATAAAATGTGGTATATGTATACCATGGAGTACTACTCAGCTATAAGAAACAATGGTGATATAGCACCTCTTGTATTTTCCTGGATGGAGCTGGAACCCATTCTACTAAGTGAAGTATTCCGAGAATGGAAAAATAAGCACCACATGTACTCACCATCAAATTGGTTTCACTGATCATCACCTAAGAGCACATTTAGGAATAACATTAATCGGGTGTTGGGCAGATGTGGGGGGCAGGGGATGGGTGTATACATACATAATGAGTGTGATGCGCACCGTCTGGGGGATGGACATGCTTGAAGCTCTGGTTCAGAGGAAGGAGGGGTGGGGGGCAAGGGCAATATACGTAACCTAAACTTTTGTACCCCCATAATATGCTGAAATAAAAAAAAAAAAGTTAGTATGCATGTCCTCATTTTCTGCTCAGGTAGGTCCTTCAGGAGATTTTGGTGTTTAGGGTCTAAATTTACACAAACAATGTACTTATTTCTCCATACCGTTTCCAAATAGGGATACCACGTAAAAAGAAATAAACTTGTATATGAAGTTTCTTGAGCTTTCTTAATGAATAAATAATTAAATAGATGGATTATTTATTGCCACCACCATGATAAATTAGATATGGGGACAAATGCATGTGTCAACTTCGTTGTTTTAGTTGATGAGGAAATAGTTTGTTATGTATCAAATATAAAGGTCACCAAAGATATGTATTAATTTCTAGCCTACATCTGGCACACAGAGAATTAATTAGAATATACAGTATCAACCAGCTTTCCCACACGAAAAGACAGAACCCATTTGTCACGTTCTCCAACATCCCTTGTCCCAGCCGTAATTACTAAAACATTGATGATTATGTAATTTTCCCATTTCCCTTTTTGACATTGTGATCTTTTACTTTTTTTCTTTTGTGTTGTTTCAACAAATGCTGGTAAGAGATACATAGTTATTTTATACATAGTTAAATACATATATTTATTTCTATTTCATTTTTTTATTTTGAAAAAATAAAATTTCTATATTATTTTTTTATTTAAGAAAACCCAACACTGAGATATTTCTATTTCATTGACAAAATGCATCAGACAAAACGGGTTATCTAACATTGCTTCAAAGTATTTGAAGCAACTGCCGATGTGACCCATAGTTTTTCTACCTCACACACAAGCAGAGTCTAAAAGACAATTCTAATCCTAGGAAAGAAACATTTCCAACGCAGTCTATTGCAGTGCTGTGTTCAATGAAAATACAACATGAGCTTTATACGTAATTTTAAATTTTCTAATAGCTACATGGAAAAACTAAACTGGTGAAATTAACATCAATAATATATTTTACTTAACCCAATACATCCAAAACATTATTTCACATGTGGTCCACATAAAAGATTATTGAGATATTTCACATTATTTTTCATATTAATTCTTCAAAATTAGATGTATATTTTATACTTACAGCACTTACCAATTCACAAGCTAAATTTCCAATGGTTAAAAAAATACAGTCCTACCAAAACAACAAAAAAAGGTGTGTTTACCATAACAATCTTTTACACCGCTTTAGGTTTTAAATCTAAATTTAAATTAAAATCAAATGCATTTTAAAAAATCAGTTTATCAATCACACAAGACAATTTTCAAGTGCTCAAAAGATCACATATAAGTAATGGCTACTGTATTGGACGGCACAAGTCGAAGCCATTCCACCCAGTGAGGCAAAGCACGATCTCATCAGCTCTCTTAGAAGTACTCGTGGAGTAGAGCCATGAGGAGACGAGAACATACCTGTGATGTGTCAGGCGCGGTACCTGGCACACATCAGTTGTTACTGTAAAGTGCAAACTCTTTGATGGTAGCACTTCCTCTGTTTTGTTCACTATTAGCATCTTTAAGGTTAGAATGTGTCCGGCCCACCGTAAGCATGCAATAAATACTTGTTGAATAAGCAAATTTGTTGTATTTTCTGTAATTATTTTAGTAACCGTGGAACTCAAACAAGCTAAGTATCTTACCCAGGGTTATACCACTGATAGTGATGGAGTCATGATTCAGTTTTGGAACAGAATCAACTCCAAAACCAGTGCTCTCTTTGCAGGGCCACGCTACAATCAAAGGTCAACAAAAATGTGTCTTACTTTGGAATTCATCATGTAATTTGTTGCTAGTGGGTGAGCCACTCTGTTTATGTGTGTTTATGCTGGTATGAAAATTAGTTTTCATCCTCCAAATACGTACCTACTCATGCAGAGAGCATGGCAGAAGCAATTGGAACGTGTGTTGAGTGGAACGAGAAAGTCAGTCTTGCTCTGCGTGACAGTTAGGGCAGGATAAAGAATAGGTAGTTGAAATGTAGCAGAATTTGGTAAGTCTCAGAAGGACCTGTTTACGCTATCCACATAGATGCTCTTAGAATCAGTTCACACTGCTGACAATCTGACTTTGCCAGTTAAACTCAGCCACTGCATCGTAGACGAACAGTATGGAAATAAGGAAACAAACCACTCTCTTACTCTCTGCTTCCCTTACTCTCCATTTTCTATTCTAGCCTAAACCTCCTGCATATACCTCTTTCATTTCGCATCAGTATCTACTCATCTTTCACTGTGACATTCCTCCTTCCCTTTCCTTGAAGTCAACAGATCAGAGTTCAAACTTTGCAGGGATTATTGGTAAGTTTGAGTAAGTCGCTTAACCTCTCAAGTAGCTTTCTCACCTGTAAAGTAGGAATGATAATATCGCTCTTATCTGCCTCTCAAGTGGTCAGCAATTAGACAATGGTGCACGGTTGTGCCTGTGTAAAGAGTAGCTATTGCTATTATTACCCAAAGTAAGCTTAAGCCTCAGCTGGCATTTCTGAAGAACCTACTGTGTTGCAAGCATTCTTAGGGACTCTCACATCCATGCCCCAACTTCAGCGTGCTATCTCCTCTCCCATAAAGTCATCTACATCTGCCCGGTATTTTTTTCTCATTGTCCAGAGCTGATTACCTTGACTGATGGTTTTCAAATCCCCACACACCAACGAATGCCAGGCTGCAAAAAAGTCCTTCCAGGAGCAAGTCAAACTAACAACAAAAAAAAGCAGTTTTTCTTCATAAAGCCAAATTAATTACATTTAAATAATCTCCATTATTCTGAGATTGGCTTTCCTTTTCTTTCCTTTTTTGTTAAAATGTCTCTTTCTTCTTTTAAAAATGAGAAGAGGAGAAGGATTGTGATGATGATGATGAGTTTTTGTTGTATTTGTTAATGCCCTTTTTTGGAAAAATGAAAAAAATGGCAACGTTTACCCTGGTAAATTTTTTAAAAGTTGTATTAAGTCTGTGAAGTCTACAGTTCTCTGTGCCTCAGTCAACGTCCTCTGATGTCAAGGAGCTGAGGATGGGGTCTTACTCTGCAGTCATTCAGCCAATTCCCTGCTAAAACACTTCATGGGCTCCTCATTGCTATTGGGTTAATATCAGAATCTTTAAAGTGCTCTTTCAGCAGCTTCTGGTCTGGTTTCTGTCTCCCTTGCCTGCTTCCCTCTGGCCTAGCCCCCGCCCCCCGCACCCCCTGCTGCCACCCCCACTGCTCCCACCCGTGCACCAGCCACGTGGCCGTCCCTCACGCCCCTCACCGCTCAGGTCTCCCTTCCGCTCACCGGGAGCCTCACGCCAGCCGTGGGCTCTAACTGGAACCCCGTCCCTCTCCACTCCTGCCCTTCCCCTGGCTCCTGCGGACTCCTCCTTCTGGCCCAGCTTAGATGTCACACCCTCCACTTCCCAGTAACTCTCTGAAGTTCCCAGACAGACTTTTCTCCTACCTCACAGGTAGAGGATGGTGCCACATACAGAGAGAAGTTAAATGGTTTCCCCAAAGTTAGCGGCAGAGAGAGGACTAGACCCCAGATTTTCCGATATATAATAGAAATTTCTTTACAGAATCTCTATGCCCAAATAAGGTTTAGATACGGAGGGGAAGGAGTGTAGTAGGGGGTTGAAATTCAAAGCCCCGAAGCTGGAGCTACCCACTCCTGCCTCTTCCGAACTCTCTAAGCTCCACCCCACCGGGAGACAAGGTCAGTAACAACTTTGTGTTACCTTTGGTGGGTTAGGTGTAACCCTGGATACATCCCTTGTACCCTGGGGGAGGAAAAACTACACCTTTCTGAAAGTAAAATATCTCTGTCATTTTTGCAGATTACAGTGCCTATAAAATGTCCATTTTCTCACTTCCTTCCCCCTGCTGTGGAAGAACCCCTCCTCATCGACCCCTGAAGCAGGAAAGTCCCTGAGACAGCGGAACATCCTCCCCAGCTGGCTGCCGTGGGCCGGCTCCCTCTGTGTGGCTCTCTCGGAGCCCCTGGCCACCCCTCAACTCTGTCCTTTGTCCAAACCCCACCGCCTCTCAGGAATGGAGTGGTTCATGGAGTCCCGCTCTCAGGGGACGCTTCCTAGAGAACCTCCCCTCCCTCCTGGCTGTTTACGGTGCCCACCTAAAGGATGTGAAGGCTCGTTTCTAAATAATGAATGTTGTGTTAGGAAAATCCCCCCAGCACGTAAATGAAGGATCGGTTAGTGGTACCCAAACGTGATGCTCAGTGGCTCGAAGCCATGAGATCCGGTTCAGCGGCTCTGAGAAGTTTTCTCTCAAGGAAGCAAACAAGCACTGGAAGGCCCTTCCTTCGGACACTTTGCTATGAGAAATGACAGAACAAAGCGCAGCCTGCAGCACAAGACCCAGAACAAAACTCTTGCCCCAGCAACCGCTCCAATCTCTGAGCAGGCTTGTTCTGGAACAAACCCGAGGGGGGAAGTCACATGGCCTCAGAAGTAAGTAGCGAGAGTCCCTGGTGAAATAAATCTGGAATAAACGGAAGGAAGCGAGGGCCTGGAGAAACAACAGGAAAGATGAATGCTTTGTCTTCTGGAGCGCATGACAAGTAGTCCTCATTTGGCCGTCATGGAATCCCGCTTGGCGGTAGGACATTGTGTTCCCAAAGTGTGTCCTGTCCCAGCCCTGGGCATGACGTCATGCACCTGCAAGGTTCTGTCCCGCCAGGGGGGGGGTCCCCGCAGTTCCCCATCTTCCCCCGGGTGAACCAACATAATGGTAGCCACAAAAATGGCAAAAAAGGAAGGCCAAAGAAAATACCCTGTTGGCTAGATTAGGAGTAATTTATCCCGGGTTAAAGCAAAGAGAAATCTAACACCAAAGTGGCACACGCAGGCCACCCATTCCATTAGCTGTGCAATGCCGCAGTCCCAAATGGCAACAAAATTAAACAAGGATGAGGGATTAATGGTGATTGCAGTGAACAGGGAAAATAAATAAATAAAAAAAAAAACAGGAAAAAAACGAGGACTATGAAAACAGGCCGCTGATTGAGTAATTATACAGTATTTTACTGCTAGTAAAAATTAGGAATGTCAGTAGAGAATGAGGTGGTTTCGTTAGCAGTTAGAGGTAGCCCTACTTGCACACCTAAAAAGAACAGCCTCCTTGGGGTGATAAAGCCTTTGAACTGTGTCTAAGTACCAGCACTGTTTACTTTGAGGAAGGAAACTGTCAGTTCTGTTTGTTCACAATGAGCCAACCACAATGCGTCTGATGGATTTGGGAATTGTAAAAGAGGACCCCGTCAAGTGTAGGAAGCAAGAGGTTTATCGCAGGTTTAGATTTAGGAAGACAAAAGTCATCAGGAGAGAGTTGGCAGTCATTGTTTGCTGTGACACTCCGGGCATGGAGTTGTTTTCCTTGAGGGTTAAGCCCCCACATTCTGAGGAGACCAGAGGCCCTGAAAATACTATTACTCACTGTTTTTGAGAAATGTAGATTTTCCCCAATCCCAATATTTTAGATGGGGTTTCTTTCTCCTTACAACAAATGTTACTCACTTTTAACCAAGAGTAACATCCAAACTGCATATTCATACAGTTAATAATCAGTATCAAGAGAGTTTGATTGAATCCAGGAATTTCACTTAAAATGTTTTAAATGTTGATAAAAACAAGAGCAGGAAGCAGTTTTTGAAAGCATACCCCGAAAACAAATGGAAAGTAAAGCAAATAAATAAGGCAACGGGATAAAAACAAAGAAACCTCTCTCTCATGGGCCAAGCCTCAACATGTGTGAACTCGAGAGCTGGTACCATTCTTTCCAGAATTTTCTGTGACACAAACATATGCTATTTGAAAAATGAAAAGTCTCATTTAAAGTTAAATGCACTTGAGTCACTGGTGAATACTGCAACAAAAGAGCAGAATTCAAGGAAAAGGCAGGCACGGTCTCTATTTGAAACACTTTCCCCAGCGGGCCCATGAATCAAATTTTATGATTCTAAACAGCTCGGTGGCTTTAAAGCCGCTGATGCACTGTGTCCCTCGTGATAACTTACTCCACTCAGAGAATGCGCAGACTTCAATATTGTCATCAGCTACTACAAACCCGTCCACTCCCACTTTATCTTTGCTAGTAAGCAAGACAAGCTACCACTTAAAACAAACAAACAAACAAAAAAAAACAGATTCTTAAATTTTCTGTTGGAAAACTTTGTTATGCTTTCAATTCATTTTGCTCAACTCTTTAATCCTGTCTCCTTTCCATAGAGATAAAAATATCATACTTGGCTGAGATTCCACACTCCGCTCTACTGGGATTCTGTCCACAAGGTAAAGAACCACTTCTCCAGGCCAAGTCAATTTTGTAAAAATTTATTTTGTGTTACTTGTATCATGAAAAAAAAATACATATATATACATATATATTTTACTTTCTTCAAGTAAGAGATTGTAAGTTAAAAGTAAATGTTGCTCCAAAGATAAGTGCTGGTGAGGATATGGAGAAATCAGAACACTTGTACACTGATGGTGGGATGTAAAATAGTGTAGCTGCTATGGGAAAAAGCATGGAGCTTCCTCAAAAAGTTAACAATGGAACTACCATACGATCCGGCAACTTCACTTCTGGGTTTATCCAGAACATCCAAAAGAATTGAAATCAGGATCTCAAAGAGACATCGTCACTCTCATGTCCACTACAGCATCACTCACAACAGCCAAGATGGGAGACCACCCAAATGTCCACCGACAAATGACTGGATAAAGAAAATGTGGTATATACACATGATGGAATATTATCCAGGCTTCAAAAAGAAGGAAATGCCACCATTTGTGGCAACATGGATGAACCTGGGTGACATTATGCTGAGTGAAATAAGCCAGTCTCAGAAAAACAAATACTCTGTGCTTTCATTTACATTAAGTATCTAAAACAGTCAGACTCATAAAAGCAGAGACTAGAACAGTGGTTGTCAGGAGCTGGGGGGCAGGAAATGGGGAGTTGTTCAATGGGTACAAAGTTTCGGTTACGCAGGATGCGTGAGTTCTACAGATCTGCTCTCAACATAGTGCCTGTGCTCAACACGGTATTGTACACTTAAATTTTTAGAGGGTAGATCTCATGTTAAACATTCTTACCACAAAAAAAAAATAAAGTAAAATAAAGAACATTAGATGTTTATTACCTAGATCATTGAGTAGTATCATGGGGGTATGCATATGTCAAAACTCATCAAATCGTATCCATTAAACGTACAGTTTTAAAACATATATGTGTATCTCAATGATACCTCAATAAAGCTGTTTTTTCTTTTAAAAAAAAAAAAGAGAGAAAATGGTTCTCCAAACTGAATATTCTGATATGACGGCAATACTCACTTTAATACCCAATCCAAGTTGGGAACCTCTCCTTGCATTATTGCTTTTCCAAAAACACCCACACTGGATCAGGATAATCTTCAGGACTCTAACCATACCTCTTAAATATTCAAATTCACAGTGGGTCTCAAAGAAGCACAAACTATAGTTGTGGTGACAATCTAAGAGAAAATGAGCAACAGAGCTGTAGCCTTTTTCTGTTGGTTTCTTTGTTGGTTTCCAGGCCTACACAATACAAGCTGTTACTCAGCAACATGTAATAAAGTGAGTGAAACTTGCTGTCCCTCTCCTGTCAGCAGGGGACCTCCTTGCAGGGCTCTAACCTCAGCCCATCATCTCAGGCCTGCCCTTAATGACTTAATGTTCTCATCAGTCCCTTTCTCTCCCAACTCCCTAAATATACACACCTCTGGGTCTGTTTCCTCAACCCTTAAGGGCAACTAAAGAAATCGAGGATCTATTCTTTGGTAATGGAAAGAACCTGGGGGCATTTACGCATTTTAATTATACAATAGGGCCTCTTCCCCTGGGGTCTTTGAATCCAGCAATCTTAATGGGAATTTGACGACTCTACTCAGCCGTTCAAAGGGCCTCTTAGAAATAGTTGTGTTGCTTTTGAAGAAGACACATGATGTAACTAAAGCCATTAAGCATATTATTAAATCAATTAGTTTACTATTTCTTATTGTCATTTGCTGTTTGCCAACCACGGTTTGCTCTCACGATTACGCATTCAATTTTATTTGCTTTGAATAATAAAAATGAGGAAATGAATGATTACTTCCTGCAAACGGATTTTAAAAGATTCCATGATGATTCAGCCACTTAGAGATCCTCGAGCAAAGAATGGTCCTCTAGTCTCTTGGGAACGAGGCTCCCCGTGGCCAAGCTTTAGCAATAAAGCCATTGACAAGGTAAATGGTGACATCCCTTCACCATTATTTTAATCTTGAACACCCCATTCTGCAGCCACCACTCTATTTCCAACCCACTCCTAATACTTCCCCCCCATCAACCTTTGCACCCCACTGGGACCTTCATGTGACCGATTCTACCACCTATTTATTTTCTGTATCCTCTCCTACTCATTAATAACTACCCACTTGAATTCCACGGACACTCATTGAAATCACTCCCTTACTGGCACCTCAACTCCCTTGTCTCATGCTCATTTGGCAAAATCCCAACCCTGGTTAGACCCAACCCTCCCACCTTTCCCCCCATGCAGCTGGGCACATCTGGAGAAAGCACACAGGTAAGCTAACTGTTCTCTCATCGATTTAAAAATCAACAATCACTAATATTCAACGAACGGGGCCTTAATGCCACCACTCGCACAGACTCTCACCACATGTACCCACCAACCTGCACCTGGTCCCCTAGGTTCTGCCTTCTCCACTGTGGCTGGAGTTGAACTTGTCATCCCCTAACCAAGGTCAACTCTTTGCCTGGGCACTAGAGTTCAGTCTCTCACCTGCTCAAGGGCGTTGCTGCATCCAATCTCCCCTTTCTTCCTTGCATCATTAAAATTCCCTGCATTGTAAAATCAGCATTCCAACAGGCTATTCTCCCTCCTTAGTAAAATGAAACAGTAACATCATAAAACCGCTCTGCAGCCCACTTCTCTCTCCATTTCCATCTTTCCCTTTACAACCCAACTCTCTGAAATCCTGTGCTTGTAGACCACAGTTTCTCTCCATCCTTTTTCTCTCCAACTACTTCAAGCCTCTACTTCACCCTATTGCTCTCCACAGCAATGAGTTTACCGAGGTCGCCAATGACATCCGTCCATGTTGCTAAATCCAATTGTCAACCGTCGGTCCTCATTCTTTTTGGCGTATCTGTAGCATGTGGCACAGCTGATCACTCTCTTCTAGAAACAATTTTTCTTCACTTGGCAGCCACGTAGGTAAATTTCCCCCTTGCCTTCAGTCTCTTTTACTGGGTTCCGCCGCCCACATTTTCTTAACCTCTGAACGCTGGAGTAACCAAGGGCTTAATCCCTGGGCTTTTCCTCCTGTCTATGTATACACACCCCCTGGGTGAACTTATTTAGGCTTATGGAGTTAAACACCCTCTCTATCCTGGTGATCCCAGCTTTATAACCCCAGTACGGATCCGTCCTGTGAATCCAGCCTCAGACATCCAACTTCCTAGTTGATATTGCGCTCGTAAGTTGAACAAGCAATTCAAACTTAACATGTCCAAAACTGAGCCCCTGGTATCTCCCCCAAACCTCTTCTGTGGGGAGTCTTGCCTTCCAAAGCTAATGGCAACCCTATGCTTACAATTGCTCAGACCCAAAAACCTGGCGCCCACTCTCTCTCCTCTCCTGGCCCTACAGCCGGTCCCTCCAAGTCCTGCCTGACCACCTCTCATCATCTCCCCACTCCTGTCTTGCTCTAAACTGTCCGTATTTCTTGCCTGGATTATTCTAATAGTATTTTGATGTCCCTCCTGTTCTCATCTTGCCACTTTTCGAGTCACATTATGTTGCTGCCCTGCTCAAAGCATCTAGTGACTTCCCATCTCAGAGAAAAATCCAGAGTCCCTGCTGCGATCAACGAGCAACGAGACCCTACAGGATCTGTTTCCTGGGGGGCTTCTCCGATTCCTCCTCCTCCTATCCCCTCCCGCCTGCACCCGCCCCAGCCACATCAACCTCTGTCTTCGTCCTCAGCACGTCTGAAACTCCCCCTGTGGCCCTTCTCTAACTGTCCCCTCTGCCTGAAATGCTCTTCCCTCAGGTTGCTGCATAACGTGCCCCTCACGCCCCTGGGGTCTTGCTCACCTGACCATACATTTAATGAGGCTTGTCTAGGAAATCCTACTTAAAATCTTCACCGCTGCCAACCTCAACCCTCCTGCCTTGTTTCCTTTTCACCTTTTCTTGTGCTTTTCATTGACATACTATGTTTTACTAATTTATGTTATTTATTGCCTTTCTTCTCATCTAAAATATTAGTTCTAAGAGGTCAGGATTTCTGTCTCTTTGGTTCCCTTTTGAATTCCTAGCCCTTGGAATGCTAGCCTGGAATATAGTAGCAATTGAAAAGATTTGTTAAATATATATCACGTGTCACTTACCTTATGTGCTTTATTTGATTTTTTTTTTTTTTCTTTTTTGAGACAGAGCCTTGCTGTGTCACCCTGGGTGGAAAACATGTTAAGTTTGAAATGCTTGTTCAACTTATGAGCGCAATATCAACTAGGAAGTTGGATGTCTGAGGCTGGATTCACAGGATGGATCCGTACTGGGGTTATAAAGCTGGGATCACCAGGATAGAGAGGGTGTTTAACTCCATAACACCCTCATCACAGCTCACAGCAACCTCCAACTCCTGGGCTCAAGAGATCCTCCTGCCTCAGCCTCCCGAGCAGCTGGGACTACAGGCACCACCATGACACCTGGTTAATTTTTCTATTTTTAGTAGAGACAGGGTGTCACTTTTGCTCAGGCTGGTCTCAAACTCCTGACCTCGAGCAATCTTCCCACCTCAGCCTCCCAGAGTGCTGGGATTACAGGATTGAGCCACCGCGACTGGCTGTGATTCGTCATCTCTTAAAGACTGTGGGTGTTGTCCTTCTAACCATACCACAAGCTCCTAGAAACAGTCCCTCCTTACAGGCACTGTTTCATTTTTACTTTTTTATCCTCCATTGTACTTTATAGCATATGCATCAGGAGCATTAAATAAATATTTGGTGAACTAGCTGATTGAAAAAAACCACCGATAATATTTTAATTAAATGAGTAACAGAAATTTGGAAACTGTTGTCAAGTGTCAGCTCTGTCCCTAAAACCTGCAGAAATAAAGGAGAATCACAATTGGGAAAGAGGAGTGACAGCATCTGTACCCGCCTCATTGAATTGTCACGAGCATCAAAGCAGATACCGGACCACAAAGCTGCACAGAAGTGTGAGTTGCTCCTATCAGGTCAAAGGATAACATGAATCAAGCAGGGTCTTTATTAGAGTGTCCTGTCTGAAAACCAGAGCTCAGGGAAAGAGTAGACGAGAGGACCTGCAGTGTGCACGGCCTCACACCGGATGTGGAGGAGCTCACGCCTTCGAGCTGCACCAGAAACAGGAGGCCGGACAAGATGCCGTCAGGGAGGATGGAGGAACGGCCTTCGCAAAATTTCGCTCAGAGTCTGGAATTTTACTTTTCATTATGAGTCTCAGTGTTTGAGTAGCTCCTGACTCTGGGGTTCAAACAAAACAAAAAGCGTTGCAAAGCTTCCTAAGTACCCACTCCACTCAAAACATTAAGAGGAAAAAAAGAAAGAAAAAGGTCAAGAGTTGAGGGATTTGTATGTTTGGACATATGAGACAAAGGAAGTCAGTACAATGATGTGCAAATCTGGACAGAATTTGGAGACAAAGCTCGTCCAGCTCACATAAACCATGTGCGGGGCATGTTCTGAGGGAAGAGAGAAAGATTGTGTTCTCAGACTCCCAGCAGATTTTTAAGCAGTTAATAAAAATATGTTATTGTTATATATGAACTTTTGTGCATTTTCCCAGTTTGGCCATCAGTATTTCTCTCTCTCTCTCTCCCTCTCTCTCTCTCCACCCCAAGCCACACAAAAAAAGAATATTGCAAAAGTAATGTCCACTGATTTGATCTGAAATGTAAGTTTTGACAAAACACTTTTAATTCTAATTCAGGTCTTTGGAAATCTAGCCCATAATTTTTTTCCTAAGGGCAGTGGTAGCTTGACTCTTCCCAGCACTTCAGCTGCTGAAACCTCACACAATAAGGAACCATACTGTGTCCTACGTATTATGTCTCATTTCGTCCTTCAGTCACCTTTGAACAGAGGTACCCTTCTTGGCTCTGAATTGGGACTTCTGACCAAGGGAAATTCTAGAATTTGATCCAACAAACATAACATTTACTCTTTAGTTGCTTTTATGTATAAAGACAGAGAGGAAGTATGATATAGTAGGTAAAACAAAACTGACATCAGACTGTTGGGATTTGAATCCCAACTCCAATAATATATGTATGGTAGGACCTTGGGTATCTTACCTGTCTATGGCTTAGAGAAGGGAGATATAGAATATATATTATACTTGTACACATAAAACCCCTGGAGAAGGGCCAGCACATAGCAAGATGCTCATAGCACATAGTAAAGTATGTGCTGTTCTTATTTAATCTATTCATAATATCAAATGGCCAGGGAATTAACCAATTCTCTATGTAGAAGCCTAGTGATTCTATTATTCTTTCCACCATCTTCTGCTTAAATATGTGCATGTATACACACATACACAAACATACATGTATATATGTGTATGTGTACTCATACACTTCTTTCTAAGTTTTAGACATCATTGTACTTCAACCCAATTTTAGGACGCATTACCTAGGAACAAGGATAATCTCCTACTTCACCACAATAATATAATCATACCCAGGGAAAATATAACTCCATAATATAATGTATTAAAATACCTAGTCCATATGTAAATATCCCTGACGCTACCAGGAATGTGTCCATTTTTGTATAGTTGTTATTTTCCAGACAGGATGTAGTCAAAATTCATGCACTGCATTTTGTTCTTATGCCCTGATAACTGCTAAGGCCGCCCTCCAAAGAACTTTTTTTAAATATACCTTCCCAAGTTAAATTCCTTATTCAAAGAAATTAGGGGACTCCTGGCTCGGATCCCTTTCTGTTTACTTGGCTGCTCTTCGGGCAGCTTGGAAGGACATCTGTTGTGGTTTCTAATGGCTGCACTTCCATTAATGAAGCCTCAATTGAAAACAGTAATCTCTGGAGACCAGTCACTGCCATGCTCGGTGCTGAAGTTTTCCTGGGAGTTTTATATTCCCCTGAACAATTTTCTTCAGTTGTTATTTTCGAATTCCTTGCTCTGTCTTCCTAGCCACCACTTTCTGTGCCAGGTCCCCAGCCTCCTTCTCCTGGAGGATGACCCTAGCCACCCACACCGTCCCTTTTTGATCCAAGCTCTCGCAGGATCTGTCTGAGGACATCGGGTCCAGCACTGAGCATCGCAGGTGAGAACTGAAAACCCCCCGTGGCGGCCCAGGCCCTGTGTTCCCACGCTGATGCCCAACTCCTCCAAACCTTAATTGTTAGCTTCCAGATGATTAGAAACTGCGCCACCTTAACGAAGCTGCCTGATTACTTTACACACTTCTCTTACAGTCGGCCAGGCCCCCTTTCGGGCCTCCTGTTCTCCAAACCCTTTTGAGCCGTTTTGAAAGTAAAGTTTGAATGTCCCCTTGAGACTGAAAACTTCCAGCAACACACTGGAAACAGCTTCCCAGAGGAAAGGGTTTGGTCTGCTCCCTCCTCGGGGTCACAGTGTTATCTAGTGACACATTCCAAAGCCTCATAAAAGCTGTCAAGATCATCAAGTATAGAGACTGCCCAAGAGAAACACTCACTAAGTACGGCGGTTTGATTTTTACAGCTACTAATAACTTCTCCCTTTGAGTTTGGCCAGAGCTCTCCACATAATTAAAACCAACAAACAAACAAATCTTATTTCTGCCTTGCCTACAAATTTGCTGTGTGACCTCAGGAAAGTCACTTAACCTTTCTGATCCATATT
This sequence comes from Lemur catta, assembly GCF_020740605.2. NCBI lineage: Eukaryota > Metazoa > Chordata > Mammalia > Primates > Lemuridae > Lemur > Lemur catta. The sequence goes on from NC_059128.1 coordinate 142,189,092, forward strand.
TTCTTCCTCTGTTAGGCCAAAAACATAGTAAGATCATAAAACCTGTAGAAAGTAAGCCCCCCCTTGTTAAAAAGTGGGCAAAAGATATGATTAGGAATTTAACCAAAGAAGATAAAAAAAAATGGCCAACAAACATATGAAAAAATGCTCAATGTCACTAATCATCAGGGAAATGCAAATTAAAACCACAATGAGATATCACTTTACTCCTGTTAGAATGGCTTTTATTACAAAGTCTAAAAATAATAGATGCTGGCGTGGATGCAGAGAGAAAGGAATACGCTGTTGGTGAGATTGCAAATTAGTACAACCTTTATGGGAAACAGTATGGGGATTCCTCAAAGAACTTAAAGTAGACCCACCATTGAATCCTGCAATCCCACTACTGGGTATCTACCCAAAGGGAAAAGAGGTAATTTTATCAAAAAGACACCTGCACTAGAATGTTTATTGTAGCACAATTCACAGTTACAAACGTGCAATCAACCCAAGTGCCCATCAATCCATGAGTGGATTAACAAAATGTGGTATATGTACCCCATGGAGTACTAATCAGCCATAAAAAAGGATGAATTGATACCTTTTTCAGCAATTTGAGAGGAACTAGAGACCATTATAATAAGCAAAGTATCTCAAGAATGGGAAAACAAACACCACATGTACCCTCTAATAAATTGGAACTAACCGATGGGCACACACGTGCACAGAGGGAAGTAAAAGTCACAGGAAACCAAGCAGGGAGAGGGGGGAGGAAAGGAGGAGCAAAAAACCATCTATGGGTACAAAGAACACTTTTTGGGTGATGGGTACATTTACACAGCCTTGACTCAAGCCATGTATCAAAAACATTGTACCTCCTTAATATTTTGAAACTTAAAAAAAAAAAAATCACTTAACTCTCCCCCCAAAAAAGAAAATAAACCCTCCTTGTAACAATTAAATTGATTTAAAAAATCTTTAATTTTTCATTTTAAATATATGTTTAAAATTAGAGACAACTTACTGCTAATGAGTAAATTTTAAACGACGAAATTCTAGAAAGGAATCATTCATTTAACCAGATAAAACTTGCCTTCGGGACCAAAGATCACACAAAGGGCTTCAGCTTTTTGCAGGAAGCAAGCTGAAAAAAAAAAAATAGGAGAAATTAGAAAGGAAAAGGAAATTTCCCTTCTAAACGTTCTATAATCACCATTGTGTGGTCAAAGAAAATGTTATAATGTGAGTCTTATTGGATCAAGTATATCAGTGACACCTCAGCTCTCATCCAAAAGTTTCTATCATCTTCCTTAAGGGACTTCACTTTCTCAGGATGAATTTATCTAGCTTTTGTCCAATACAAAAAAATACAAAATATATTACCAGCTAAAATGTTTTAGCCTTGGGCTTCTAACATTGCAAAGCTCTGTCTCAACTGAATGTGCATTTATTTCACCCCTCGTTTTTCTGAGCTTTTGGACAAATGTTTTCCCACTGTTTCTTATTAGCAAAATATGAAGACTTCACCTTGGCTCACAGACACAGAATTCTGCCATCGCCACTTTTACAGTCTAGGAGGAGTGGTGAAACAGCCCAGTGTCACCACTTTGAGGGTGTCACCATGTGGTGACCATACTCCTGTCTCACTCCTTGTCCCTGTTGCACTTCCTTCCCCCACCCCCAACCTTAACCCCTGTTCTACTGTCTGAAAAAAGTTGGGGGGATCCAAACAGACTCTCACAGTCTAGAAAGTTCACAAATACCAACAGGGCATATTTTCTAAATCAAGAACTTGAAACCGGCTGGGCGCGGTGGCTCACGCCTATAATCCCAGCCCTCTGGGAGGCTGAGGCGGGTGGATCGCTCGAGGTCAGGAGTTCGAGACCAGCCTGAGCGAGACCCCGTCTCTACTAAAAATAGAAATAAATTATCTGGACAACTAAAAATATATATAGAAAAAATTAGCCGGGCATGGTGGCGCATGCCTGTAGTCCCAGCTACTCGGGAGGCTGAGGCAGTAGGATCGCTTAAGCCCAGGAGTTTGAGGTTGCTGTGAGCTAGGCTGACGCCACGGCACTCACTCTAGCCAGGGCAACAAAGTGAGACTCTTGTCTCCAAAAAAAAAAAAGAACTTGAAACCCTAAATTCTAAGTGACTAGGTTACTTCCATCTATCTTCAAAAGCAAAGAACAATATTTTATCTTGGACTTACAGTAACATAAATAACAATGTTTAGAGAAAACTTTCTGCAAATGTCTAAAAGCCAGAGGGACAGACTGAGTCCTTGCAAAGGCCTAAAAGAGAATTAGGGGAAAGTCAGAGATTTCCTGTCTTTGTAATGAGTCTGCTAATTAAATCTTAATTGTAAACCAAGCTGAGCAAAATTCAAATGAGCCTCTGGTGCCAGAAGCCAGGTTATTATGGTGGAACTGTTTATAAGGACAGGAAAGTGACTTTCTAAACATCAAATTCCTGTGCGTTAGCCAAGACCCAGAGGAAGTCCCCATGCGGAGAAGCATAGAATGCAGCAGGACTTGGGTCTTGAGATAATTAAATGACACCAAGATGGTCCCGAGTCCTCTGAATTCCGACTTTGCCGCAGGCTGCAATCTTCCTGTTCTGATGGGCTAGAAACAGCCACTTCTATAATAACCAATGTGTTTTTCCTGCTTTTACAACAAACAAACGGTGCAGTCATTTTAGCAGCCATTTAGCATCGATGGAAAAGGGAGTTCCTCTGCCCCATAAACCCTGACTGCTCTATTGAAAAATAAGCCTTGCAAAGACACGGAAGCTCGAACACCCAAGAGAAACAAAGCCGCCATAATGCAAGAGTGAAAAAGAAAGTTGATTTTCCTTCCTCCAGTTCCTACCCAGGGGATAAAAGGCAGGCTGTAAAATAAGTCAAAACAGAACTCCTGTGGCAACAGACACGGTTTAACATAATTTATTTATTAGAAGATTAGGCGAGTGAATTGGCCAAATGCTCCTGTTCTACTTTGTTTGGGTTTTTATATTCACTCATTGAGAGTGAATCACTTCCTTCACGGCCTTCCCTTCGAGAGGCATTTATTCGCAGCCAACTCCACTCCTGCCTCTACACGTTCTGCCATTAAAAGCCTCCAGGTACCTCACTTGCCACTGGAAGTGGGTCTTTGTCTGGGTTCCCTGCAAAGTGTCCTCACGAGCTGGTGTCATGGATCGGGCACCAGGTGGGAAATATCCCACCCGCATCCTGGAAGGATTTAGGTTAACACAAAGGATGGCTGAGACCATGGTCCGAAGGTTAGACAGGTAGTGGACCAATGTCCCAGCACAGCACATCCTTCATCCTTCACTGTCTCCAAGGAAACCACTCAAATCATTGTTGGGAAGGATATTCTATAGAGTAAAGGGTTCGAAGGAAGGAAGTAATATAATTTTATAGTGTATAATATTATATACAATTATAATATAATTCATTACATTCATCTACATAATTTTCAATACCTAAAACGACCTTACCCTTCCACACATGCAAAAAAAAAAAAAAAAAAGAGAGAAAGAAATGTGCATTTGTGCTTTTTTCTTTCGGGCCTCCTCTTGGGCCAGAGTACCAGAATCTGCCTTCAGGGCAAATCCTAAGACCAGCCTCTCTCTCCGTGGTCAAGTGTCACAATCTATGTCTTGAGTCTCCCGATTAGATACAGGTGGCTCAGAGAAAGGCATGATACCAGCAAGAGCCACATTAAACATGAAAGCTACATGTCCCCACTGTTCACAGGCTCTTATAAGGCTTAAAGAAGGCATTGGGTGTATGTAATTTATTATCAGTGTTAGTGTCATTTGACCTTCGAATCAGAGAGAAAGAGCCCAAGAAAAGCATCCCCTGGAGAGAGATAATAAAACAAGCCTCTTCCATCTCCAGTGTCTTTGAGTCACTTTCTCAATTATCCCCACGGAGAATGTTGACCTGTCTACTATTTACGTATTCAGTAAACCTTAAATTGTTTTTGTGGATCTTTTCCAAAATTCCCAGTTGTTTTGTTTTGTTTTTAATAAGAGCCAGCCCCTACATGTAGATTGGCATCATAAAAACTCATTTTATCTTCAAAATCTTTTGAGGCTATTTTGATATGTAGTACAGCACACATTTCAGAAACGTCACTTTGTTTAGCTTTTTCTACCTTTCGGGTAAATGCTGTTCTAATCGTTAAGATAAAAACTGGAATGTTTTCAAACTGTCTGCTGAGTGTGCTTTGACCGTGGGTGGCTCTAATGGAACAGTGTGACTGGGTCCCACTGAGTCCCATAAGACTGTTCTTCAAGAGAGAAGAAATACACATCACTGTGATTTTCAATACAGATCAGAACTTCGGAGGGGGGTGGTGCTGCCTTTGTTTGGAACCTGTAGAGCATCTTCTTGTTGAGACTTACTGGGGAATCGGTCAGTCCTAGAACTCTTGGAACCACAGAGTCACACACTGTTAGCGATGGGGTGAGGGGGGCACTTTAGAGACCTTAGTCTCCCCATCATTTTACAAAGGGGATCCGACTGCACCCTAACAACATTCTGCCTAGACTCTGGGCCTGGGTATCCCTCCACTAAAAGTCTAGTCCTTCAGCCTGTGCTGGCTGGACAGCTTTCCCAGCTAGAGAGAACTTTGCGGGACTCACTGGGGCTATGGCAGGTGTCCAGGAAACCTGCCTGTATTGAAAATGTATTTTGTGTGGGGCAGAATCCAGTTTCCTACAGCACTGAAATTATCTGCACTGATGCACCTGTAGACATAGACTCACAAGGGCTTCCTTCACTTTTTGGTTAATACAGTAATTGATGAGTTTTAAGAGAGCGTTTTTTTTTTTTTTTGAGACAGAGTGTCACTCTGTTGCCCACACTAGAGTGCCATGGCATCAGCCTAGCTCACAGCAACCTCAAACTCCTGGGCTCAAGCGATCCTCCTGCCTCAGTCTCCCAAGTAGCTGGGACTACAGGCATGCGCCACCATGCCTGGCTAATTTTTTCTCTATATGTATTTTTTAGCTGTCCAAATCATTTCTTTCCATTTTTAGTAGAGATGAGGTCTCGCTCTTGCTCAGGCTGGTCTCAAACTCCTGACCTCAAGCAATCCTCCTGCCTCGGCCTCCCAGAGTGCTAGGATTACAGGCGTGAGCCACCGCACCCGGCCAAGAGAGCTTATTATTTAGCTTAATGCCTCAATTTTTTAGGTTAAAAAAATAAAAGCCAAAAGAAATAACCAGTATTTAGCTCAACCCTTTTGTCACTACCTCCACAATTCATTATTGGATTATTTTCAGAGAGCCCAAAGTGGAGAAGCCACATACATTTCTTATTTCAGTGAGGTGGCTTAGTCCTAGTGTGAACAGGTAAATGGGGACGGCATAGAAAAAAATCTGACGTCAAATATTTTTGGAGACTTGTTTCATTAAAAATTGATTTTCCCCCCAATTAGACTTCCCTTTTACCTTAGAAATGGATTTCAGGGTTGTCAAGTGATAACCTAAGCTCCACTCAAAAGCACCATTAGTCTAGGAGAAGCGAGATGTTAAGCAATTCCGGCTTACCAGCTAAAGGTCAGATAAGTTCCAGTGACAAGTTTCACAGCTGAGTGTCACGCTCCATTGCCGAATGGCCGCAAGCCACGAGGTGTTGTGATTGGCCGCCACGTCCCAGACGGAGCCTAGGTGTTCAGCTTGGCCACAGAGTCTAATTCGATTTCAGAGAAAAAATACTGAGAAGTTTTAGAGAGCCCAGAACTTCTCTCTCCACCCCACCTTCTCTCCCTCCCTCCCTCTCTCTCTCTCTCTCTCTCTCTCAGACACACACACACACTATTTAGGAAGGAAATTATTGCTTTGGAAAACCAGATTTGGTTTGGATTGGTTTTTTAATTTTTTCCTAAGAGCTGTTGGGGATCAGACTGTCCACCAAAGACTTGGTTCTGGAGCTCCGGGATCCTAGTGCTGTTCAAACAGACGTGGTGCCTGCACAAGAGAGAGAACGAGGCGGTTCTCTGAGCATCTGTTAGTAGCTATGTGCTAGAAATTGCAAGAGACACAAAGCCAAACAAATCTGAATTTCAAGGGGTATGGCATGGTGACAGGAGCATGCAGTTTGAAGACAGAGCTGGTCACTTTCTCTGTTTTGACCTTTACGGGCTCAGTGACCTGGGGAAGTCACCTCATCTCATGCACCCTCGTTTCCTTAATCTATAAAACAAGGGTAAGAAATGGACCCACCTCACAGTTATTGTGGGCACCAGCTACACAATTCCTGGCATATAGCAGGTGCTCAGCAAACAGCATTTTTATGTAACGATGTGGTCTTCGCTGTCCAAAAGATCAGCCTCTAATTGGGAAACAGAAGCATGAAAATGAAATAAGCTTATACTCCCTTCCCACAGCTTCTATTTACAATAGCTTTGGGGAGGCTTCAGAGTAGTAATCAGCAAACTTTTTCTGCAAAGGACCAAAGAGTAAACATTTTAGGCTTTGCTAGCCGGATGGGAATACCTCTGTTGCAAACACCTCTGCCACTGCGGAGCAAAGCAGCCATAGTCTGTATGCCTAGAGGGGGCTGTGTTCCAATGCGTTAGTCCACTTGGGCCGCCATAACAGAACACTGGGCGACTTAAAACAACAGACAGGTACTATCCCCCAGTCCTGGAGATCAAGGCAGTGGCAGGTTGGTTCCCCCAAGGCCTCTCTCCTTGGCATGCAGACGGCCACCTTCTTACCCAGCGTCCTCACATGGCTTTTCCTCTGCATGTGGGTGCCACTGTTGTCTCTCTGTGTCCAGATGTCCTGTTCTTATGAGTATACCCACCCTAACTGCCTCATTTTAACCTCATCACCTCTCAAAGGCTCTCTCTCCAACTGCAGTCACGTTCTGAGGTGCTGGGGAGTTAGGGCTTCAATGTCTGAATTGGGAGACCAGGGGAGGGACACAGCCCATAACATACCCAGCTGTTGCCTGCAGTTACCAACTCTGTGAAAGCTGTTGTCTTTTTTTTTTGCGCCTTTACAGTTCTCTAATAACTTGTTAGAACTTTGACATATGAATCTGTGGGGGACACTGTGCAGCCCACAACATCCAATAACACTTTGTTTACAAAAACAGGCAGTGGGCTAGTTGGGCCCTCAGGCCGTACGTAGATTGTGGACACCTGGCTTAGGGCATTTAGTTTAGCTGCCTAATTTTACAGATGAAAAAAACTGAAGACAAAAGAGTCAAATGACTCACCCAAGGTCACCCATCCGGTATGAGGCTAAACTAGGACTAGCACTGGTGGGATGAATTTGTCACCCCCCCCCCACGGTGAGACCCCACTGTGATTTTCCAGGCAGTGCAAGGCCACCTGTGGTCAGGGGTGGGGGTGGAAAAGGGCCGTGGGTGATGTGGCCCTGATGAGGGCCATTGGGGAGGCACAGAGGAGGAGGCTGCGGCAAGAAGCCGAGGCCAGCAGCACAGAGAGCCCGCGCTCAGGCCTCCAGCAGCTGCCTTGAATGGGGACTTGAGTATGTGAAGAATTTCCTGCCAGAAACAAAGTGAAAAATTTGATTTTGAACACAAAATATTCATTCACGGTGATATCAGTTAACACTTGTGAATGACGTCTGATGGGAGAGAGAGCATTTTGTTCCAGACGTGAATTGCCAATCAAAATCCTTAAGATGCTGACTATTAAATTCACCCGGCCACCTCCTCTCCTCACACCTTGCACTTTAGTGACACTTTGTTTTCTGAGAAAACCTGGAAAGCCAGGCCACTGATTCCCTGATAGCACAGCTTGGTGCACGCTTCAAGGACCAGTTCAAATGTCACCTCCTCCATGCAGCCTTCTGTCATTCCTCACTCTCAGCCCCTTAACCAAGTACCCCTCCCCTCACTCCTACAGCACCTTGCTTGTATCACATTTATGACACATAATTATTGGCCTTTTATTAATGGTTATGAACTGCTTTGTTTTCTGTGCTAGGCTATGAAGGGTAGGTGCTGTTTTCTCACCTTGGTATGGGCAGTAGCAGCCACATTTCCTGTCGCAGAACAGACCCTCGGTATTTGCAGAGGGAATGACTAAATCCACGTCAGTCTCTTTCCCAACGCTTAGCTGTGCGGTGCAGGCATCTCAATGAGTGTGGCCAGCGAGACAAATGTCATTTCCCCAGCGGACAGAGAGAAGGCTTGGCTTTCCCTTGAAGGGTTAAGGGGAAAAGGTTTGACCAGTTTAAACCTGGGAGAAAGGTGCTCAAGGGTCACCGAGGAAGGCAGTGAGCCATCCACAAGGAATCCCACCCTCTGCTGCTTCTAAACCACCCCAAAACAGGTTTCTGAACCCTGTGGCTAAGTGGGTGGGCTGGGCAGCCTCTGGGCTCCGAGACCTGCGTCAGGGACTGATGCATGCGTGGACAGGCCCCCGCCCTCGGCCTGCGGAAAGTACAGCCGGCATGTGAATCATGCCTGCGCTGCAGCTGGGAAGTGCTGCAGCCTCTCGCCTGCTTTTCTAAAGACTGCTCGTGAACCCCCTGCCTCTGATGAAGTGCCTTAATGCCGGCACACTTTCATGGCCACAAATGAGAAATTGCAAGGAAAAAAAAAATGGAAAATGCAACAGGCCTGGGAAATTGAGCCTTGTCAGAATTGTGGTTAGAACTTAACCACATGTTAATTTACCTATTTCTAGGGCAATGAAGACTGGATTTTATTTTAAAAAATATGTATATTTTTTATACATATAACGGCAGCTGCCGTTATAAATCATGTCAACAACCAGACTAACTTTTTTAAACACTTTGTTAAGTGCACGCTACAGATCATCCATTTTAAGATGAAAAATGGATATATTTTCAGACTGAAATGGATCAACTTGTAATTTCTGCCGCTAAAGGTGCGGGAGGAACCAAAGGTTCTACGATTAGATGAGCCTAGACAGTGAATAAATACTGAAGGCTAAGCTTAAAATAATTCCCCAAGCTTTGATTTATAGAGATATCATAAATTATTCACTATTAAAATTATAGTGGTGATGGATATATAATGTTAAATCAAATAAACCAATGTTTAAAAATTTTTAATAGTTAATCAAGTAAATTTCTCTAGTTGACAGATTCGCTGTCACCATTGCGCTTTTGAAAATTTAAGTACTGAAATCAAAAGTTTTCTCGGGCCTCAATTTATTTGTTTTTCTTCCCAAATGGAAAAAAAAAAATTGAAGGGAGAAGGGGAAAAAATATTGTTTTTATTTTGCTGATAAAACTCCGTTTGCTTTTGTCTTAATAAATAGTTTATATAAATTAGTTTCAATCAACACAATTTTGTGGCGATTGTCTTCTACAAGCCTGATAGTCCCCAGAGCAAACATGCTTCAGGATTCAATTTCCTATTTCCTAAAAATGTTCTCACTTCTTAAATTTATCACCAACTTGGTAGAGATTATAAGAGAATATGTTAGGTTGACCGTGTGTATCAGAGTAGTTTGCATAGTTTTAAGACAGAGAAAATGGGACAAAACTATCCTGGTAATCGTGTGTCTGCGAAAGCAGCCTTCGTTTTTAGGTTTGGGTTTTTTTTTTTTCCTTATGGTTCATGAAAATGGAACAGTCACAACAGATGTGCCGCGTGGCTAGAGAAGGCCAAACCAGAGTAGAACCAGTGGAAGGAAGTCACAAGGCAGGTGATTTTGGTGGCTCCGTTAATGAGAGCTTTATAAAAACTGGCGGATAGATGAGGGGCTGGGAGCCTCCAGCTTCTGCTCAGGTCCTGGATGCTACGGAACAAGGTCAGAGTCACGTGACCTGTCAACCACGTGACCTGTCAACCACACCTTCAAACACCGATAACCTGTGCAGTTTACAGGGCACTAACACGTGCTGGCCACGAGTGTCTCTTCTCTCCCCCACTGCCCTGCTCCATGGACAAGTAACGAGGACTCACTGCCATCCTGTGTCACCTGCTGCTGCCCTCCCTACAGTCACGGGTGACCCGATGATTGACAGATCTGCGGGACACCTGTCCTTTCCTCACTGAACCTTAATGGCAAGTGACACTGCGACCACACCCGGCTCCTGGCAACTGTTTCCCTACTCAGGGCTTCCCCTGCTCTTTCATCCAATAAGTACCTTACTGGGCACCTACTGTGTGCGGGACACAGTGCTAAAGGCTGGGCTACAGAGACAATAGGACAGTCTCTGCCCTGGGGGGAATCACAGAGTTAGGGGTTATTATTTATGGGTTGTCCTCGGGGTATCCTCCCATCTCTTTTCTCCTCTCTCTGCTCCTCTTGGATGGTCTCATCGGCCCCATGATACACATATCGATGATGCCCCAATCTCTCTACCACAAGATCTCCCTTCTGCAGCCCTCTTGACCCGCTGCCTCCACCAGGGCACCTGCTCCCCAAATCTAACATGCTCAGAGTCAAACCCCTGGGGTTTCCCTCCTCACCCATGGCTTGGCCAGCCTTTCAGACAAGCCACGAGTCATCTTCACTCCTTCTTCTTCAGCACCCACATCTCATCCCGCATCCATCAGTCCATGTCCTAAATCGGTCTCTAACCGCTCCAACTTTTCCTTTCCTCTTTATCACAGTCTTGGTGAGGCTCTCATTTTTTTTCTCAACTAGATGATTCCAAAAATTTCCCAAGCAGTCCATGGAAACATGAGTCTTCCTCTATTCATCTCTACAGTCCAGTGCCTGGCATGTTGCCTTACACATGGTGGATGTTTAACAAATGTGAATGAATAAATGATATTTCTTTTCTACCAGTCTTCCAAGGTTACTGAAACCTCCTGTCATTTAATCATTCCTTAGAAACATTACGGATATATGTATTTTTTCCAACAGATTAGACATTGAGTAACCTGCTACAGAGGGTGTTATATTCATTCATCATATATTATTTCATTAAACAACATAATCTCCCTTTATGGAAAAGAATCCTGTTAGCATCCATTGCTCCCTACCAGAAAGCAGGATCTCAGCAAACGAGACAGGTGAGTTTCAACAAGGGCAAACAGGCAGGGAGCAGTTTGGACTAGAGGATGCACGACTACTTGGGAAATATGAACCCTAAACTGAAGACCCTGGCCAACTTGAATACTAAAGGCTTTGATGCTTCAATAGATGACAGGAAAATAGGATATAGGAGACACAAAGGACAAAACTTGCCTAGGACAACTCTGTGTGCTGTTCGGCTATAGCCTTGCAATTTCCCATAAGGCATCCTTTCAGGTAATGAATTAACTTCTCTCCAACACATTTAGAAAGGTGTTGATGACATACCATCCTTAGGAAAACTTAAAAAATAGACACTCAAAATATTTCCTGTCTTCTGCAGTTCAGACAAGAAACCCTCGTTGAGAAAGTCTTGTTTAAGGTGGATAGAACTAAGGATAAGAATTAAATCTCAGGGCTGTTCAGCACTTACTTTATGGAAGAAAATGAAAAAGTACCTGTACACTCGAAAAGGAACAGGATACCAGCAGTTAAGACAGCACAACATTTATGCTCTTTCTCTCCAAGTATAGCTGGAAGAATGCAATACAGTGTCGACCTTTGTTCCGGAAGAGCATCTCACATAACTGGACGTCAAGGTTGAAAGCAAAGGAGTGTGAGAGAGGCAGGGCGTGGCATCCCCACTTCCATCAGCTTTTTAGTAAGACCCACTGGCAGCCAAACCAAGGAAACAATGCAACAGCCTTCCCGGCACAAAGAGCAAGATACAAATGTGCCTGACTGCTCAGCCAGTGTGGAGGGCTCCTCTGGCTAGAATCACACTGCTCCATGGAAGATTTCCTGCTCCAGGAAAGACCTTACAGACCTCCTACTCCTTCAAGAACTCAGCTTCTCCCATCCCGTTGTTCTGCTAGGAGGGAGAAATTCCTTTCTGACTCCTGGAAGTGATCACCATATGCCCTAAAGCATGAAAAGTGATCACCGCTCACCATTATCTCAGTTTACCAAGCTACGCTTGTTATCAGTGATGAGTCAGCAATTCTTTTCATGCTCTCAAAATATTACATGCCCTGGTTAACCACACAGAATACTCTTATGTCAATAATTCAGATTTAATTCAGTGATAGACTATTTTTCTTGAGATGTCATTTACAGTCAGATACTCTGTGCTTTGTGGCAACGCAATCTCATGGGTTGCCTCATGAGATGTCTATTTGCCTGCTTTAAGAGAAGGGCTGGAAAAAGAAAATGTCAATAATTAAAGACATGAAAGACATGAGTTTTGCCAGTGGCTTCTCAAAGAAAAAAAAAACATTGGAATCATACTGATGTATGGAAGTTGGCCTGTCCCAGAAAGTTTACATGCCAATGCTTTGTATATGTCAGTGTATACATGGGGTGTGTGTGCACATGTGTGTGTGTTAGGGAAGGGAAAGAGGAAATTAATTACGCAAATTAGTAATGTCAACACCTAAAAAGAGGTTTAGGTCAACCGCAAAGCAGGCCTACAAGTAATGGGCCCAAATTAAAATAAATTCAGCAAAAATTACCTATTCCCCATCAATTCTTGAAGAGAATTAAAGTGAAATTATTTGTGAAAAATTTGGCAAATGCATTCATGCATACATCTCTCTACACATATAAAGAGCGTCCATCCTCTACCATACCATATGAGAATAATGCCCCTCTGTTCTCTCAAAGGTGCTTGTACAAGTAGAAGCTCATTTGTGGTTCACTCAGTGTGAAACAATTACTCCCACAAACAGACCAACAGAAAGCAAAAATAGACTCGTGTGTATTTTTCAGTTTGTGGTCTCCTCTGGGTTGAAATACAAAGAGAGAGTTAACAAAATAAATGACTACATTACACCTGAAGAAGATGGGGAAGCCAGATAACCTGCTGGAGTGTTTCTCTTTGACAGCCATTACGACACATGTACCTAGAAGTAAAATTTAGTCAGTTTTCAGGACACTTGTATTTTCATTTGAATTAGAACCGTTAGCTTCGGGGCCCTGGAGGAAACCAACCTGTGCCCAGGGCGTATGGGGACCGTCGCCATGTGTGGGTTGGTCCCTCTCTGCAGCTCCCCATGGCACTGGGTAAATAATGAGAATAGCTTTATTCTGAAAACTCTCAGATCACCAAAGAGCTGCTATTACAACATATTGAAGAAGATAGCTATTACGTTTATTGCTACTTAAAACTTTATAGTTTGGGTTGCCAAAGAGGAAGAAAGAAGCTTATCTATTCAGCTACTCTGGATTCTAGAGTAATTTGCCATTCTTACTGTTGTGTATCAAGAAAGTGGCACATTCAAAGGCTGTCATTTATTTCACTAATGGAATTAAAAATGAATGTGGCCAGAGCAGTAATCAATGCCTTGTTCCTTGTGATGGATTATGGTTTGGCTAAATAGTATGACCTTTAATTATCTGGGGGAAAAAAAAAGGCAATTTTCCAATGTCTTTGCTGTTTTCTCTGTGATTTCCCATACAAATACCACCTGTCCTGTGCTATTTTTATTTAGCTTAAATAAATTTCATGCATATGAAAGAAAGATGCTGTATTAATAGCCTTGGAGTGAAATTCTTCATCACTTTTGTCCTTTATTATTGAACTCTTTTAGAGCACTTGGCTCTTTTGTAAGCTCTGAGCAGTCAGTTCATTTGGTTATTTTTAATATCTTTTCACAGTGGCTAAGTATTGTTATTATTATTTTTTAGATAAGTATCCTAAAACATAAAAAGTAACAGATGGAGTCTGGGTTACAAAAAGAGTTGGGGAGTAAGTTAACTGTCCTGACTTTGGGTATAGTCCCCTGACACACACACACAGCTACTGGGGTCGGGTGGCTGATGAATGCTTGTATAGAATCTAAGAATATTCCAGAACACCATCACAGAAGAAATCAAACAGCTTACATCCAATAAATGGTAAGAGAAGTTAATGTTCAACATTGGATGAAAACCAAAAGTACACATGTGAATCACCCAAAAACATCTACCTGACACTGATATTGAAAAAAAAAAAAAGAGAGGCAAATAATGATTTTTTAAAAAATGGGCTTGTGATTTTGCTGCTTTGGGAAAAAGATAACTGTTGACTTTAAAATATATGCATATAAAGTGGAAAATTAGACCCTTGGATCCAAGTAAACTTATTCTAACACCTAAAGAGAAATGAACTATTTTCCCTTGGAGATATCTCTGGCTGCAGATATTGGCTCGATAATATCCCTTCTCACAAAAATGTGTTTTCTTGATAATGTGCAGATTCAGCCTCAATAGGGTAAATAATTTAAGTTGACTTTCCAACACAAGGTAAAGTTTTCAAGATTCCGTCTACAAAAATTCTACCCCTCATTAAACTGGGCATATTTTCTTAATCAATGACAATTATGAAGGAAAATATGTGGGTATTTCATTCTTTATTTTAATTTGCATTTCTTATTAAGATCTTCATGGTTATAAACTATTTCTGTAATTTTTTAATTTATATCACTTGTTTATCTGTTGAGATCTCACCTTTCTTCAAATCAATTTGTACATGGACTAATAATATATATATTATGATAGAATTCAAAATATCTGACCATGGTACTGTTGTAAATATTTTTATAGCTTGTTGTTTATCCTTTAATTTTGCTCCTCTAGAGAGATTGTGATAATTACAATCTTATTTATCATATTTAAATCTTCTGTGGTCAAATCTTTTTTCCCCATAGCAAGTTTTTTCTTAACTTTTAGGTGTGAAAAGTTCTCCTCCATTTAGGAATTCTGTAATTGGTCATTTATGTTCTCTTCTTGGATTCCTGATAGAGCGCTCATGGAAAGCTCCAGAAACAAAGCCTACCGTTAGGTGTAAGATAGTCTCCACACCCAATATCCAGGTGAAACACAGAAAGACAAGCTTCCCTTCAATCATTAAAAACTTCTCAGACACATGCACACATACGTTCTCATTTAAAGAGTCTCCTCAAAGAAACTGCTGAGGAGGTGAATGACTAGAACGTCCCTAATTCAATAGCAATCCTTTTTCACTGGCCTTGAAGAATTTCCTAGCCTACCACCTCAGTAAACTATGCTCTACTTGATATATGAGAGTCTTTCCAAGTGGCAATCTACATTTAGGTTTAGAGGCTCCAAATAAAAATAAATCCCAAGAAATTGATCCCTTGACCTGTAATTTTCCAGTGGGGGTCTCTCCAGTGGAGGGTCCCAAACACACTCTCTACTCTCACTCTTCCATCCGGGAACTCCTCGGGTGGCGTTTTACCCATATTCCCTTTTCCCTGAGGGAACCTGAGGGCTTTCACCCCATCTCTCGTTTGCCCTCCCAAGTGAATTTTTCATCCTGACTTGGGCCCGTGTCCTGTGCGTGATGTTTCTTACTTGCTGAGCCAGTTCATGTTCCGGAGGAGCCACATGCAGAACATCTCAACACATATCCTCAGAAACAATTCTTCCTCCTTGCTCTATGACCTCACCGACCCCCCAAAGAAAAGCAGACCCCAGTCCCACCAGCCTGTCACTGGGCATCCTCTGAAAAACAAACAGTGAAAGAAAATGAGGTGAGGTTCACAAAAGAAGTTTTGGGGCTTTTTTCTCTGAAAAACTCAGTATAAAGCAACACATGAATAGGATTTAATATGGAGGCATCCCTAATTGTCTAATGCAACTCCTTACTGATTTTCCAAATGGGAAGAATATTTGCCCTTTGTGCCCAGGAAAATACCAGCTGATTCCGATCATCGTTTTCCTTGGAAATGTGAATGTGCTGTTTCACCAGGGGAAAGGAAGGAATCTACAGGGAGAGCCACAGAGAAACACACTCGCGTGGAATCAGTGGGAGGTGCCTTCCCAGAGCCCCTGAGAAGGGAGTGGAGTGAGCCGTTGACATAGAGATGGAATGATGGCTTGAAGAAAGTGCTTTGGAGATAATTAGAAGACTAGAACAGTGCCTGACCCATGGTAGGTGCACAATGAACACTTGGAGTTTGCAAAAACGAGTGTTGAATGGGAAAAGGGCCGGGGTTCAGAAGGAAGAAATGGGGGGTGGAGAGAGTGGAGGAAGGAAAGCAAGGGGGAGGGAGGGACAAACAGAGAGAAGATTCTGCACATGGCTTGTTTCTAGTTGAGTAAAAATTGACCCCGGATTTGTAAATCTGATTTTCCTTCTCTAAGAAAGTAACAAGGTGGAAAACCCACACATTTTATTTCTAGCGCCTTTTCATTTCATCAACAAATGCTCCACAAATTACAAAACCTAGACTCAATATATGGCTTATGTTTATGAACTATATAATAAAAAAAGTAAAGAAAATCAATTGGTTGTTCTCCCAATGCTCTCCTTTCAACAGTCATAATAGAAGCAAATGTGTTCTGTTCCCCCGGCTAAGCCATGGCGCATGCTTCGGTGATGATCATCTACTTAAATTAAACATCAGCTGCGTCCGGAGCAGGACACCATGAGGAGAGACGCACCCGAGACCGCTCTGCTGATGCCGCTTCCCAGTAAGTAGTAGATACATCGGGAAGGGCCTTCAAGACGACAACGCATCAAATACCTTGCCAAGGAAAGTTTTCTTTTTTATCCATTTATTTTTAGTAGTGCGTCTGGGAAACCAAATGACTCACTAAGTAGGCTGTCGGACCGTCCGGCAGGGAAAAACATAAAAGCACTTGAGTGGCTGTTGGGTTAAGACCCCACAGTGCAAGGAGGAAAGTCCCAGCAGAAAGGTGTCTCGTGCTCCGAGCGTGCCAAGCTCTGTTCCCATCCACACTCTGCCCGGGACAAGCTTAGCCCGGCCCGGGGAGAGTAGGGATGAGAGCCCGTCCCTGGTCCACGCTCATGAAGGAGCTCTGAAGATCCAGTGAAGCACAGGATATATAAATGCCTACGAAGTTTCACGTGTTCCAGATGATTATTTCAGAGTGGGTGGGGACTGGGGGACTCAAATATAAAATCTAGGGTGCTGGTAAGTTTGTAAAAGTGCCTTTTAGCCTTCCCTTGTCACTTCCTGGTGTCTCCTTTCCCCCAACTGACTTTCCCTCCCAGTCATCATTGCCGTGGTCATACAAACAGGCAAACTAGTAGTTTCCACCAAACCCAGCGCACACTGTTTGAGTAAATGACTGATAATATTACCCTACAGGTAAGGCTCAGCTGTGTCTTACTGGTATATAGCAATACCCAAAAAGCACCAGTCATGAAAATAGTTCAAACACAGCTCTCCTTCTGCTCTAGATGTTTCATATTTGAAGCCTTGATGCATGACTCAGAAAGTGGTCAGTGGGTGTCTAGGGGAAGAGAAGGAGGATCCTGGGGGCCAACACGAGTCTACCCAGGACCAGGTTTGCTTCCTTTTTCATTAGCACCACTGGCCTGAAAACCTGACTCTGAGTCCAGACCTTTGACAGGACACCCTGGAGAGCAATTTGGAGACATTAGGCTACATTTATATAAGTAGGAGATTCTTCAGCTGACTACACGTACCCCATAAGTGCCAGCTGGTCAATCTGGTGCCATGTCTTGAAACTCTCAATCTATACATAATTTTCATTTACCATTTAAATGAAGCTATATGAAGAAATGTGTTCACTTTGAAGAATCTTTATTAATAAGAAAATAGTTTTAGTTAGCTTCCAGGATCAGAGTCAAGCATCTTATTTTACAAAACCTGCTAATATCTTTAAGTCACATTCATTGATTCGGAATTAAATGTTGGCCATTTCCCTATATTGATAGCATAGTATATGCATGAGATCATGCACGTAATAGTTCTAAGCAGTTAAGATCTATATAAAATAAGTTATTATTTATTTGATCATCCATTAAAGATTTTTAATACCCAGTAGGCAAGAAGCTAGCCATTGGGTACACGAAGATGAATCAGAAAGGGCCACCAAGCTCAACCCGTTGCTCACAGCATAACGTGTTACAGTGTGGTGAGAGCATATTGTATACTAGGCGTGTTATGCTCATCATACATTATTTAATTCTCATGTCCATTAGGAGCTAGGTATTTGTAGATGATAAAATTAAAACTCAGAGAAGTGAAATAACTTATCTAAGTCATTCCCCTAAGAAATAGCAGAACTAGGATTTAAATTCAAGACTTTCTGACTCCAAAATTTATTTTTCTATTTTCTTTTCTATACTCTCAACCAGTCAGCATCATCTGGAATCATAAGCTCAGTATATTTGTTCTAGTAAGTATATTTATGAAGTTATTTTCCCTAGTGTTAAAAATAAAAGGCTAAGAAATTCAAGATAAACATTAAGTTAAGAAAGTTATAAACCCCTTGTGGGAAAAACAATAACAATTCAACTGAAATAACACTAAAATAATGTATTATATAAGGAAACTATTAAAATGTGGACCATTTCTGGTATTCTCAGATATGATGTAGTTTTACCCTACATGCAGCATTTATTACTACGTGTTTTCAAGATGTAGAAAAAAGACCCAACAATGGTTGTGTAAAGTAATTTTTGGAACTGTTTGATCTTCACACATAAGCAGGTATGATTCCAGTTCTTGGACTGAACAAAACTCTACTTTATTTCCCCACTTACCATAGACCCTGTTTTCCGGGAGGGGACTAGGTTAACTGCGTCGGTGTTACCCTCAACCACTGCCTGACAGCGGAAACCTAGCACAGGGTGTGGCTCAGGAGGATGTGTAATGTTTCAGATGCCACGTGAACAAAGCACTTTCCCATGTCCAAGGGGTTTTGATGTCCAATGAGTGTCCCTAAGAAATCCACATGATGTAACCCAAAAAAGCACTTCTGTAGTTTTGACCCAAAAAGAGGTTTATTTTGATAAGTGAATGCTATGAAATTATCTAGAATCTTCATAGCGGAAAAAGAGGATAACGAATACCAGGTTCTAAGAATTGCCTCCTGTTTGTTTCTTCATATTATTCAATATTGATTCTAACTTTTAAACCTTCCCTCATAAGGCAGAGGTCTTGTCTGCACTGAAGATTCCCGTCCTTCCTGGCAATTTAGTGGGAGAGCAGCGTTATTAGTAGTTCTTCGATTTGGATATTTACAAACATACAGACGGAGTGTTTTTCTATCTATGAATGGAAGGCTGGCCTTGAGAAACGGCGTAAGGATAAACTTTTTAGTTTAAATGTTTAACATCTTGTGTTAGGGAAATGTCTCCTAACATTTACTGTTCAACAGTTTTTTTAGTATGAAGGTGCTTAAGGAAATATGTCTTTACATTATTAAAGAATAACTCAAGAAATGTTTAGTATCATTGTTTCTCCCAACTATTAAGCATCAAGACATTAATATATGCTAGATCTACCTGGAATGTTTCCAAATTTTCCAAACATATAGTACAAATTAGGAGTCAAATCTAAATCACCCCTCTGTGGCAGTTGGGCTCCTAATTTTATGGATTGGAACATGACAGCGTCAAATGCCTGTGCAAAGGTCAAAGATGTATCTGCGGCAGAATCGGGATTAAAGAGTTCATTCCGAGATTGGGGCTCACAGCATTGTGCTAGTTCCAAGGGAGCCTCAAGATCTCACAAACCTTAAAAAGATTCTTTCCTTACATAGTAAGAGTAACTTTGGAGTAAGAAGACTGAATTAGAAACCCTACCTCATATTAATATGGTGAACTAATTAAGTTCTTAATTGGTCTAAGTTATATTGCTGGGAATCGTTTAATTTTCTTAAATTCGACCTGGCTAATTATAAATGGATAGTTCCAAAGCACCTTAAATACCTTCTCACTCACACAAACTCATTATTGTGAAAACGGTGTTGATGATTTAAAAGCAGCTGGCTTGGCTTCACCAGCCTCCCCACCGTCTTCTCGAATGAGTCACCATTTTCTCAAGCGAAGAAGAGTTTTTGCCGCTGCCACCGCCACGGGGATGGCAGAAACTACAGCCAGCCGCATGTGGGGGCCCTACTTGGATTCTCCTTGGCCTCGCACATCATTAAGCAAATTGTCAGCTCGGGTTTAATTACAGCGCTTTTATGACTGCTGGTGATGTAAGAGGCACGGCGGGCACACCTTGTTTTCTTCCAGGCTGGGCTGCGTTTGTAGTGCTGGCAGTTAGGGCCAGAGCATTTTTCATCTTGCACAAACGGGGCTAATTTATGTGGGAACCCGGACCCTCTCGATGTTGTTTGTACTGCGTCAATTTGCAACGTCTAATGAGCCCTTTTTAAATGATGGAAAAACCCTCCTTGGTTGCATTACTGAATACCCTTTTAAAGCCTGCCACGGAAAACAAAGATGCTCAACCAGTAAAAAAAAAAAAAAAAAAAAAAAAAGACTCACCTTGCCCTAATTTATCACCTAACCTAAAAGAATACCTAAGAGAATGGGGCTTGGGCACCCTAAGAGTGCAAATGAGCTTCCCGTACCCCAGCAGCCCGTGGTCTCCAGTGTGTCCTCTCCATGGTGGCGAGAATCCCCAGTAACTAATCTGGTAGAGTGCGTGAAGTCTGAAGGAGCCTGTTGTTTATCTTCTGGTTAATAAAAATTTTATGTACCCGGTGGATTATGCAAGGCAACCCTCTGGAAATGCTGTACGCCGGGCTTGTTGAAATGCAGAGCCAATTAAGCTATCTTCAGTGACTTTATGAACTTTGGATGCAGCGAGGCAAAGGGAAAACGCTCTTGTCAATGTTGCCCTGATGGCTTGCGAGGAAAGAACAAGCCCTCTGTAAGGATTGACACAGGCCAGCATCCCCCAGGCCGATAAAAGCTATAAAAATAAAATGAGGTTCAAACGACTAGAAATCAAGCACTGGTATGATGGGGATAGAAGATAACACTTAACAATAAGACTTTCATGCGCTAGACACCATGTTAGGAGATTAATACCTGTGTTTATCTAAGGATTTCCTCTCAACTTTTCTATTGAGGTCAAAATTATACAGTTGAGCCCTAAGTTCGTAACAATATTTGGGTTTCAAGAGGACTCCGTTGCTTTTAAAAAGTATTTTATCTACAAGCTTTTCAAAAAAGACTTCAAAAATCTTGCTCAAATTAAAAGCAGTGTAAATTTTCCCTGAGCTATAACTAGATGTCTAACCAAGGCAGACTTCTCAGACTCACCAGCAGTGGAATTCAATATAGGATCGAACTTTTCTGAGGTGCTGGCAGCATTCCTAAGTTAATAAAAGGGGGAAAAACTATTTAACCCCTATTAGAAAGCATCATACTGGCATCTCCAAATGCAATATTTTCATTACAAAGCTGTGATTTGCCTACAGAGAATCAAATGATACATGGATCCTAATAGTTCTATGTCAAATATTGACTCCAAAATTTTGCCTTCCTACAGGAACTAAAAAATCACCAAACTGTAACAGCTGACAGTAGTCACCTCTCTAAATCGACGCTAGACCACCCTATGTAATTAAAGTTCTTTCTCATTTCAAAACCTTCTTATGAAACAGAGGACAAAAACGTCACTTAGTGAAATGCACAACTGGAAAAACCACCACTGATGCAATGTATCTTTTAAACTAAACATAAAACACACGGTGTTGAAAGTATTTTAATTATTTTTTTAAGCACACAAGCCTGCTGGCTTGCCCAAGCATACTGAAAGAAGTTTAAACATTAACACTTTTTCTAGGAAAAAACTTGTTTTCCTATAGGATTAATCTGAGTCATCTTCAGCAATTCTCCCCACACCCCATCTGATGTCAGGCAGAAAGTGCTAGAAATTTCTATAGCAGTAAACATCTTAAACAGGAGTCCAGGAAAATGAGGGTAGGCAAAATGATTCCTAACACTGTAAGAAGGTAGCATTTCTCCTTCAACATACATTTTTTAACCCATTATGGAAACTTTATTCAGCTCAATTTGATGGGGATGACTTTTATCTTTTTATGTTGCATTTTACCATACTCAGTAGGACAGGACAGAAAAATAGAGGTACTGATACTGAGAAACAGAAGAATAGAATTGCTGACAGGAGTCTCATGTGTTAGATGGAACTTCAGGGTTTTCTAGCCTGGACTTGCTGAACACAAGGGGTAAACTTCAGATAAGGATCTGAGCTCTCGGGTGTTTAACTGAACCGAACCTCCCAACCTTTTTGAGGTTTGCCGATGACTAGTAATTATATTGTCATTTAACAAAAGTATCTGCGTTAAACCAGAGATGTTACGTTAATGGTTAAGTTCACATCCATTGAAAACCTCGCGCATCTACGGAGCACACGGGGGCTCCCCGTGCTGTATGAAAAGGCATGGAGACTAATGCAGGTTAGAGGCCATAAATCGATGGCTAAATACCACCTGTCAGGTTTGGATGTTATGCTAATGCAAAATGTTTTACTTCTTTCCAGTACATAGAGGTCAAAGGATATGCAACTTACATGGAAACACAGAGGAAAACCCCCAAAGAATAAGCCAATATACAAATCTTTAATAAAGTGATTACATCAAGTTGGGATTTTAATCACCCATATCTAAGGTAAATACCACATTCTTGAGTTTCCAGAAGAGGCAACAGAGGAGTGAGGATTCAGCCCTAGAATCTATAACCCTTTCTTCGAAGTGATTTTCATTTTGACTAAAGCATAACTGGGGGTAGAAAGTAATTTGTCAATGTTCTCACTCAGGGACTTAGGAAGCGAACATAAAACCTTTAACTACTTCCTAGGAGGTGGTAGAAGCACAGTTGAATACAGAGGTCTTTTTAAATTTCTTATATGTCTATAATTGTTTCCCCCAGGATTATGTGATGCCAACTGGCTATATGCTATATGTCAGAGTAAGCACTGTTAATGGATGTAGAATAAATTTAAAGTTAACATAAATAATGTATCAGTGGAAAAGTCATGTAAGAAAATTTCCAATTCTTATTTAAAGGGATATACACTGTCCACAGTTGAGGGTTCCTTATCAGCTATCAGAGCTTGCACCAAATAATAATAATAATAAATGCATAAAATGGAACCTGGGATAAAAATCCTTCATCCAAAAGTGAGCAGTGGTCCATGCCATAAGCCATATGTTTTTAAGGGCACAATCTGCTGGTCCACCCCAGCATACTGATGGAAGTTTAAAAATTAACGTTGAATCTAAGACGACTTCAAATGACATGAATGTGAGTCATCTTCCGTTGTTTCCCCAGACAGTCTCCTCCAATTAGACCAAACTGTTTTTGTATATGTCCATTTCTATTTCATTTTTGTATCCTCCTCTCTGTTATTTGCAACTACATGGTTGCCACCACACAGTGGCTGAACTTTAGTGCCAATATATTATTATCATTTTTTTCACTTAGGGGTGCCAACACTCCTAAAAGGAGGGGTTCCATATAACTAAATGCAATGACCTTCAGCTTGATGCTTGACTTACGATCTGCTTGGTTAGGTTAGCATAGTGCTTGTTTTGCAGACACCACAGGTCCGGGGGCGGGCAGGGGGCAGGCAGAGGAGATTCAGAGAGAACACCCAAGTCTTCAGAAACAGATCCCCAGAGGCTCCGTCCTGGCATTAGTAGCCTGACACCCAGCACACTTAACAATAAAACCCATTGTGACGCCAGTTGGCAGGGGGTGGGGGAAATTTGAAAATCTGTCTAGAAAAGCCGGAAGTACTAAGCAAAGTAACCAAAGCTCAAAATGCTCCAAAGAGTGTTGTTTTTTTTTTAATTGGAACAGTACAGCTGATTCCAATAATATCATTTTAATATATAAAACTGATTTTAAGCTCCAATTCACCTTGGGCATATCACCTGTGTACTAGCTAGAAAAACCCAATTGACAGTTGAATTTAACAAGCACATCAAAACCAGACTTTGTTATGAAGAGGAATGGTAGAATGGTAGCTGGGCAAATTCCTTTACAGTTCTTTTCCCTTAATTTAAGAGTATTTGACAAGTTATTCAAGGTTGTTGGTGTGAGTGGGTTGTTGTTAGTGTTCTTGTTGTCATAGCCTTGCAAAACAGTATTATATTTACAAAGCTGAGTGTTAACATGTAAACCATAATTTGTTGGAATATCTTTATCCTGTTTCTTTAAAGCTTTTGATCTAATCTATGTATCAGGCCAAATTAAATGTCTATTCCATTTTAAAAAGAGGGGAGAGGAAGTTGTGCAGGAGCATAACTCAAAAGCGACAAACTGAAAAGTTAACTACTGGCCTGATCAATTAGACACTTAATACCAAAAAGAACGGCTAGCTCAGCAATCAGGTAGTTGCTAGGTCCTTTCTAGGCTCAGAATAAGAAAAGCTATGGCCAAGGAAGACTTGATTTCTCAGTAACATAAAAGGATTTCTTTTTCTTAACTTATTAGAAATGTAAAAATACTGGAGCATATCTAGAAAAAAAAAATAACAAAAATGGCTCACAAGGTTGAAGAATAACATCTTCAATAACAGACAAACTAAAACTACCTTTAGTCTGAAGGAGAGATCATTAAGACATAGAGTAGGACCTCGATTGTTTTTCATGGCATCAGCATACACAAAGTGACACTGAATAAGCTCAGAAGTGATTATCATGAAAAGAAGGAAATGTCAAGGAGAGAATGGTGGACACTCCTCATGTGGGAGAGAAAGAAATAAGAGGAAATGAGTATAAACTTCAGCAGGAAGAAACTACATGGAGTCAAGGAAGTATTTACGGAAGAATTATGAGGTCCAAAATAGTCTCTTGAAGAGACTTTTGAAATATTCTTCTGAGAGTCTAGTGAAACAGTATGTTCTAGTTCTGTGGTATTCAGAGACTAGGTGAGTTCTTGTCCCTCAGCCGCCAACGTCCTGTTTCACTTTATGAGAAGACAGCACTGGTAGGAGTCAGAAATCTGGTTCTAACCATTTATGTGAATTTATTCTAGCTCTAACCATTTAAATGATTTAGAAAGACACTTAATATCTTGAGTATTATGTCCGTATCTACAAAATCTCTGCCTTTAAAGAGATTGTGAAACTAACTAGTACCATACAAATACTACAAGGTAGCTATTACTGTTGTTATTAGAAAATAGGTCAAGGCATACAGGTAGACAAATTTCTAATATTCTAGTATTGAGGTGAGTGAATGGTTAGAGGAGATTTGTTTTTCTTTTTGTGCTTCCCACTTAGATTTAGGTTACTATACAAACAAATAGCACATAATCAACATTTAAAAAAATATAGCTGCCCACATGATTATTACAGTGTTAGATATTTTGTTCATAAAACACACTAACACATACATGATTTCAAAATTTCAATCTTGATCTAAATTGAGTATCCTGAATTACAGTACAATGGAATCAATACAATAACTGAATAAAAAGAAGATAATGGCCAGAAGTTTAGACATAGATTCACAATTTAACAGGTTGTAAGATTCTGATGAGCAACGTACTTAGGAGCATAAAATTTAAAATGTGGGGTTTAAAATATATACAAAGATCCTTCCTGGAAATTGACAGTGAACATGTTTTGCAAAGTACTTCTGCTGCAAAGGCTATTCACTCCTCTGTTTTAGGTTATTGAACAACATTTAGTTGTTTTGAACTGTAAGTCCAATCTCTTTACCATTTACCCTGCCTACTTGTTCAAGTATGTCCTACGTTTGAGTTTATAGATCATATAATGGCTGTTTCCCATTGGGTGGAGGGTCTGACTATTCTACTCACATCTGCGCCAGTCAGTCAAGGCTGCTTGGTAAGTAGCGGACAGGTTTCTAAGTAGAATGGTGGATTCCAGGGAATAGAGAAATCATGATTTCAATGAGGAACTGCTGACTCGAGATAATTAACTCAAACTATGTGAGAATAAGATATTACATTTCTAATACAGATCTTGTAAAGCTGCTCCCGGACTGCAGGCTTAGTTAAGTTGAATCTAGTAGAGCATACTTAGTTTAAAAAATGTAAGATAATTTTAATTATGGCCTGGAGTTTCTTGGAATGTAGGTATTCTGCAATGGCAGATCAACTAGAGTCAGGCCCAGTGACAGCCTCCCTGTCTCCCTCCATCTGACCGAGAGGAGTAAGTCCCCTCGTGGACAGCCATGCCAGTCAGTCCGGGTGGCATTTCTGTTTCTAATCTTCCCACGTTCTCTTTCATTTTTCGTGATTTGAATGTGTCATTCCCTCTGCCTGGGACCCTCTCATTTATCCATTGCTGCCTCCTCCTTTTTCAGGGTAAAAATCCCTGCTCAAAGTTTAGATTTAAGCTTAGATGTGTCCCTAAGGATTTGTCCCAGACCGCTTCTATGGTGGTCTTGATGTGCACCCTCCAGATGGCACCTTCGGGATGGAAGAACTTATTTCCCAGCTGCTGAAAGTGCCACTGTCAACCTCCTGTGTAAGAAGAGCACTCGGCTGAAGAGAAGCCCCTCACACCCTTTCCTTCCCAGGGGCAGCCTGCAGCCAGTGACTGGTCGATGCAGGAACGTCCCAGCCTCTTGCCCCAACTCTGAAAGGCCACCTCATGCTCAGAGCTCCCTGTGGCTTTGTCTGAGACTTTTGTTGTGGAGACATCACTGGCCAACTAAGTGTTGGTCCTGAGAGTACCCTCCACCATAAACCTCCTGCACACTCATCTCCATCTCAGAGTCTGCTCCTTGGGATACTTGCCTTGCAGCTCGTCCCTTTCCCATGTCTGCTGCAAGTACCCCCCTCCGGCATTAGCACCCAATATTTACCACCATTGTGCCACGATTTTAGTTGCCAATTGATACATCTATCTCCCATAAACAAAACCCATAAGCTTCTTGGAAGCAGGACCCATATCTTGTTCACTTTGTATTCCCAATATCAAGAACATACTAGATGCTCAATAAATACATGCTGAAAGAATGCATCAATTAATGAAAGGATGCAGAGAGGTACAATATTTACATTTAGCAGGGTATGCTAGTAATGCTCACTGCTGTAACAATTAAACTCCAAAATTATAGTTGCTTAACATAACAGACCAGGTATTGGCAAACTTTTTTGGTAAATGACAAGACAGTAAATATTTTAGTCATTGAGGGTCACACCGTCTCTGTTGCGACTACTCTACTCTGCCGTTATAGTGCAAAATCAACCGTATGTGAACAAGTGGACAGAGTTGTGTCTCAATAAAACTTTATTTACAAAAACAGATGGAGGGCCAGATTTGCCACCCAACTCCCTACAATTGTTGATGTACTACTCTCTTGTTCATGTAACAGTCAGTGTGGGTGTCACTGGTTAGTGGTCCTCTTTCTGTCTTGTGGGAAGCTAGAGGTTCACCTTGTTTCCATTTCATGCCTCCACCCTCCTCTATGGTCTCAGAGTCCTCTCCATCCAGCGGCTAGCAGGGAAAAAGACACAACTGCTTCCTAAAATCTCTGACCTAGAAATTAAGCACAAAACTTCCACCCACATAACATTGGCAACAACTAATCACACGGCCCCACTTGAAAGCAAAATAGTCGGGAGATGTGATATCTGGCAAATCAGTGCTTCTCAGTCACTCCAAATTATCAGAGAGAAGCACGCATTTGTAGCAGACACTAGCTGTCTCTACTACAGGAGGAGAATTTCTCTATTTTGATAAAATAGTCCTAAGCAGATGTTTCTATTCTCTCTTTTCTTTTTCTGTCTTTGTCCTGAGAACATGTGCCAGTTTCATGAAATAATTTATTCATTTATTTATTCTTTCATAGGGGACTTGGTGAAGAGCCTAAGACACTTGAACCAAACCATGTGCTCAAGGAATGACGTCTGTCTAAATACATCTGACGATCACACAAAGCTGAAATCACCACAGTGATAAGAGCTGTAATCACCAACTTTGGTCTGGGGAGTCCAGAAAGGCTCAGCAAAGTCCTATGTGTAGTGATATCTGAAAAGAATCAATTTAAAGACCAATAAAGGAAAAAGAACGTCTCAGGCAGAGGAAACAGCATGCTCCTATATCTTAGGAGCAATGAAAAGCTATTGTGTTTTAAGCAAGAGGGTGTCGTGATGAAATTCATACCTTAGAAAGAACATTTTGGCTCCACTGTTGGGGACAGCTTGGAGCATGCACAGAGACAAGTTAGGAGCACACTGCAATAGTCCATGGTGGGATAATAAGGATGCTATAGACATGGGAAGAAATAGATGGATCCAGGAGATATATAGAAGGTGAAACCAAAAGGACATGGTGATGTAGTACCTGTGAAAGGGTCAGGAAGAGAGAAGAATTAAGGGCAACTGGTGACTTACACTAAGAACAATTAAGTTAGGGAGAGAAGCAGCTTAGGGCAAGAGAAAATCAGGCTTGGGGAAGAAGATCCTGGGTTTAGTTTTAGACACGTTGAGTTACAAGTGTCTTTGAGATATTTGGATAGAGACGGCAGGAAAATCACTATTGGCTTTAGCAACATGGAGATCTCTGGTAATTTTAAGGAAAGCTGACTCAGTAAACCATGCAACTTAGTTGAGCAGGAGGTGAGAAAATAACAAGAGAAAGATGTTGAAAACTTGGGGCAAGTGAGGATAATTCAATGCCAATGGGAAGACCCTGTTAGAGAGGGAATGTTTAAGGGATCCTCAATAATGCAAGTTTCCCAAGAAGGTTGAAGGGCAGGGGATACCACACAAAGATAAGACCCTGGTTTTAGTCGGGAGAAGGGAGACCTCCTCTATTGTTCCAGAAGGAAGGAAGAAGTAACAGGTGCAGATACAAGAAGTTTTCATATTTGGACACCAAGAAGTTGAAGAAATTCCCATCTGATAATTTTTATTTTATTTATGATATAGGAGTCAAGATCATTAGCTGAGATAGAAGGACCAAGATGGGATAGGGTAGGGAGAGGAAAAATGGCCAAAGGTTTCAAGGATGGAGAACGTTTGAAATAGTATTATGAAAAGTGGGAGAACTGGCTCACCCAATAAACCTAACGCGATGGCAGAGTTATTACTACAACAGCCCATTGGAGGCCAGTGCCATTAATTTACGATTAATACTACACAATAGTGGTACGAGTCTGCCCCATTACTTGACTTTTTACTGCAACACTGGAGAACAAGCTCTTAAATACATCGATTAGCAAAGACAAAATTAGAATATCTAATTGGTAGATTTCTAGTCCACAGATTTTACTCCACCTGTTATTCTACCTTCCCTATTGAAAGGAGAAGATGTAACATATTTTGAGCAGTTATATACATTAATAATTTAATTTTCACGATACCTAGTATGGTAAATATTATACCCCTTTTCCAAACAGAAGACAGAAGATGAGATTCATTGGCTGGGTGAGGTAGCTCACACCTGTAATCCTAGCACTCTGGGAGGCTGAGGCAGTAGGATTGATTGAGGTCAGGAGTTTAAGACCAGCCTGAGCAAGAGTGAGACCCTGTCTCTACTAAAAATAGAAAAATTAGCCGGGTGTGGTGGCACGTGCCTGTAGTATTCCCAGCTACTCAAGAGGCTGAGGCAGGAGGATTGCTTGAGCTCAGGAGTTTGAGGTTGCTGTGAGCTAGGCTGACACCATAGCATTCTAGCCCAGGCAACAGAGTGAGACTCTGTCTCAAAAAGAAAAAAGAAGATGAGATTTACTAATTATTGCCTAGAATCAGAGCCAGAGCCCACACTTCTTCCACTATGCCATGTTGCTCCTTTCAAAACAGAGTTGTACTGTGTGTGAATCTAATCCTATCTACCAATCTCAAAGAAATGACAAACCAATTACACCCAGAAGTCATCTAAACTTCCATTTTAATCGTGTTCTCACAGTCATGCTCTGCCTAAGACTAAGGAATTAGTCAAACTTCATTCTACCCCTTGACATTATCTACTTTTAAGCAGAACAGTCTATAAGCTGCATTCTGGCCAATCATTTCCCAAATACTAAGCTGACTCTCTCCAATGTGTAAAACTTTGTGTTCACTTTCCCAGGGTAAAAAACAATTGGTATGATATTTTAATAAACTTAAACTTAAGAATGAAAATGAATCGTCATCTTCCTCCCATTACCACCTCTCCCCTCTCTCCGGCCCCTCCAAATAAAGGTGAACTCTAGGCCTTCTATGAGCTTTTAAGGAAAATAGCTGAGACTATATTGATATAAGTCAAAAATCACTAACAATCATTTGAACTCCCCATTCTTACTATCTAAGGCTGATAAAGGCCACTCTGGGGCTAAGAAAAGATGGAGAACATCTTCAGATGGATGTCCATAATGTGCCACATTTGTGAGCACACCTTTTTTTTTTTTTTTTTTTTTTTTTTTTAAGAGACTGGGTCTTGTTCTGTCACCTGGGCTGGAGTACAGTGGCACCATCATAGCTCACTGTAACCTCCAAGTTCTGGGCTCAGAAGATCCTCCCACACCAGCCTCCCAAGTAGCTAGGACAACAGGTGTGTGCCACCATGCCCAGCTAATTTTTGTTTGTTTTTTTGTAGAGAGGAGTTCTTGCGATGTTGTTCAGGGCAGTTTTGAACTCCTGGCCTCAAGCGATCCTCCCACCTTGGCCTCCCAAATTGCTGGGATTATAGGCATGAGCCACCATGCCCAGCCTGTTGTGAGTATCTTCTTAAAAAAAGGAATTTCAAATGCTCTCTAACACAGAGGGCTTTCCTCTTCAACATATTTTTGTATAGACCCATCTAGAGTTGGACATGATTCATAGCTACTTTTATAAGATTATAGAAAACAAACACAGAATACTTGCTATAAGTTACAGTGTTAAAATACAGTCTGAAACATTAAGAGTTAAAATTGAATTCTTCTCTCAAGAAACCCATCCATCTCTCCCTGGCCCTAAGTTTTTTCTCTGGCAAACTTACCTATGAGTTCCAGTTGTTGAAATAAAATCTTGTGTTGCTGTGTCCTTGGTACCAGGGGCCAATCCCCAACCCGCTCTCGTGAATGCCTGGCCCCACGACATCATACCAATTGTTAGACTTCAAAGGAACTTAAACATCATCTTTCTAGCCTAACACCCATAGTTCAGAGATGAGAAAACAGACACCCAGAAAGATGAAGTGGCTTGTCCAAAGCCACCCAGCTAGCTAGCAGCAGCCTTGGATTCGAATGCAGGCCAGAAACTGTTATGTGCCACTGAGAAGACTTAGGTTCTAAACAGACGGTGGCAGATGAACATGAAAGGGTCGAAGACTAATTTATGACTCTGAAAATGACTCTAAGGAAATTAAAGAGAAAACTAACAAATGGAAAGCACCAGTAAAAGTCAAGTCTCTCTTCCTGAAGCAACACTCGTAAGAAACAAAGATTTAAAAGTGATGCAAGTTGCCATGATGGTGGCAACACAGGTGTTCAGGGTAAGGCACGCATTCCATTGCCTTCTGTGGAAAACGGTCTGAGAAGGGAAAGCAAAATGCAATTCGCTTCTACTTGCACAAATGGAACTCACACTTTTTCTCTTCAAAGGAAGAGGAGAGGGAGTGCTTTTTTTTTTATTTTTATTTTTAGATAAATTTTTTAAGCTGGGACAGGAATGCTCCACTCATACCATGGGGTGATCAAGCTGTGGGACTTTCATTCCTAAACACAGACCTGTTGTGCATGATTTTTAACATATTGATATTATCTCAGCTGGTCTCCCTTACAAACCCATAGAGGCCTTCAGAAATCACTGCTGAGTGGGACTGAAAATATTATACATTTATAAAATGCAATTGTTCGTTCATTTTTCCTAAGTGAGAGCCCACGCCCCAATCATTGCTGTATTACTTCCCACTCTTTAATCTGTTGGGTTTTCATGTGTTCGTGTGGAAACAGTACTTTCCCTTTCCATGAAGAGAAAAGCCTCATAAAATGATTTACAGGGAGTTTCACTTCTTGGAGTCCTCGCCGTGAAACTGTTCACCTCCCTGCAAAGGGACCCGTCAGCTTTGCCCAAACATCACTCCAAACCCTCTGAAAGTCAACACGCTTCTTCAGAGGGCTATTAACGAGACAGACATTAAACTGCTTGTATAGGGTGAATACATAGAATTGAGATGCTGGACACCTTGGTAGTCCTATGTTGTTTTTTTTTTTTAAGACCTTCCATATTGTTCTCCATGTGGTATCTGAAGCGGCCAACCACGCAGAAGCAGGGGCAGGATGGTGGCTGCCAGGGGCTGCGGGGAGGGGAGCTGTTTCATAAATGTCAAGTTTCAGTGACGCAAGATGAAAAAGTTCTAGAGATCTGCCGTACAACACGATGCCTACCGTGAACATTTAAAAATTTATTAGAAGGAAAAAAAAAAAAAAAAAGGTCAGATTCAGCCTTGGAGTTTCTCAGATTGCGTTGTTTGTGATGACAAATAACAAAATGCTTTGGGAAAGTTAAAAAAAAAAAAAAAAAACTTGTTTCTTCAAGAATGGCAGAAAAGCTGGACATGGGGGTGCTCATCTAGGGTCCCATAGTCCCAGCTACTCTGGAGGCTGAGGGGAGAAGATCACATGAAGTTCAAGTCCAGCCTAAGCAATGTAGCCAGACCTCATTCCCCAAAAAAAGAAAATGGCAGAAGTGATGTGGGTAAGTATTGAAGCCAGGTTCTGGGTACCTGGGGGTTCATTATATTATCTTCCCTACTTTACATATGTTTTTTTAAATTCCATAATAAAAAGTTAAAACTGTATGTTAAAAAAATTATGAGAAGGGGGCCAGGTGCGGTGGCTCACGCCTGTAATCCTAGCCCTGTGGGAGGCTGAGGCAGGTGGATCGCTCAAGGTCAGGAGTTCAAGACCAGCCTGAGCGAGACCCCGTCTCTACTAAAAATAGAAATAAAAATTATCTGGACAACTAAAAATATATATAGAAAAAAAATTAGCCGGGGATGGTGGCGCATGCCTGTAGTCCCAGCTACTCGGGAGGCTGAGGCAGTAGGATCGCTTAAGCCCAGGAGTTTGAGGTTGCTGTGAGCTAGGCTGACGCCACGGCACTCACTCTAGCCCAGGCAACAAAGTGAGACTCAGTCTCAAAAAAAAAAAAAATTATGAGAAGGGTAGATCTCATGCTATGTTTTTTCTGACCATTTTTTTTTCAAAAAGTAAATTACTCATACTGATGGTAAGCACAACAAACAAAACAACAAAACCCGTTTGAAGGTATTTGTTGTGCGTTCATGCTTTGAGAACTAGGCTCGGGTTGGTTTGAAGGGTCCAGGAAGAATTCAGGGGTGGTACCCACTCAAGGGAAGGTTTGCTTAGTGCTGTTGATTTAATGTCAAAGGCCAGAGCTCTTGTTGTTCTGAAGTGTTCTAGATCGTTCTCAAAGAGGTATGCTTTTCTACCGTGAGGTCAGAGGTGGAACTATTTCTACACGTGCAGTATACCTGAAATTCAGCACAGGAAAGCACCTTACAGAAGTAAGAAAATGCAGACCACGTGAGCCTGTAGACCGAAGGCTAGTCTCTTTCTCCCTTGTGCCTTTCCTGGAGCCACTGATGGAATGAAGTCACATGCAGGCTACATGCCATTTCTGGAGCATGTACACCTACCCAAAACAACCTGTGATCTATTTTGAGGATAAAAGATTTGTGACTCCATTCTAGCATTTTTCATGTATGCAATAAATAGTTCAGTGGTCAAAAAGCTATACAAATCTTTCCGTGATGTTTTTCTTAATAAAACAGTTATAATAATATATATATAATTTTCCCCCGAGGCTTAATAAAGCTATTTTTATTTTGAATGGGGGAAAAAAGAAAATAAGATGAAACATTTTTATTTATTTCTGACATGGCCCTTGAGGGGTGTGGGGAAATAATTGGAAGGAAGGAAAGAAGAAAGGGAGGGAGAGGGAAGGGAAAGGTGGTTTGCAACTCATCTGTGCAGACGCCAACAAACATGTTTCCAGGAAGTCGACGGTGCCTACACCCTAGCGTCAGAGTGTGTTAACACGGACCAAATCCCACCACTTTTCTACATTTTTCCTGCAAATTTCCTTAACATAGGAAACTACAACTGGAGCACACTCGATCTATTCTCTAAAACTCCACCTCTGTGTAGGAACAAAGGAAAAAGTAGTAGAACCAGACATTCCCTGAGAACAATGCTTTATTTTTTGTTCGTGTCTCGCACTCCAGGTTAGTATTGGGAATCTTCCTATTGCTCCAGTTGGATACACTTTTTTTTTTATTTTAATGGGAGTAAGAGAAAGTTCTGGAAATTCTGCTCCTAACTGGAATATGGGGTAGCAATCCTCTGTCCTTGCCCCATCTGGGTCAGTAACACGCTGCCTTC
Organism: Lemur catta; assembly: GCF_020740605.2. Taxonomy (NCBI): domain Eukaryota; kingdom Metazoa; phylum Chordata; class Mammalia; order Primates; family Lemuridae; genus Lemur; species Lemur catta. The sequence continues at coordinate 142,223,180 of NC_059128.1, forward strand.
ACCCAGGAATTAAGTGACCTTGAATTAAGGGACCCTGTGCCACTAGCAGAAAATGAACCCCCAGCCTTGGAAGCAGAAGCCTGGGCACAGGTCATGGCTCTACTGAGTGACACTGGAAAGTCACCTGACATTTCTGACCCTCCGTATGTTTGTCTGTGAAGCAGAGGTAATGACAACTGCTTCAAAGGATTGCGCTGAGGCCCAAGGGAAGTATATGAGAGTGCTTTGTAAAACTCAGATGGCACAACTGAGAGCTAGAATACACCTGTTTAGTGAAAGATGTGAAACTGCAGGAAGTCGATTTCTAATAAGGAGTGACTGGCAAAAGATGTCTACCCTGTCTTCTTCCAGGCAAATGAGGGGGTGTGATGTAATAGGAAGAGTTGGGGACTCGGTTGCAAGAGGCTTGTATGAGAACACAGCTGTCAAAATAAACAAATATATATCTACGCACATACACACATATGAGCAACACTCATCTTCAAAGCTGTGAGCTTTTTAGCCAGACTGTCAAATGTGAATCCAAGCTTTGCTCCTGCCTTCCTGTGCCTCAAATGCATTAATAAAATGTGGATAACAGTATCACACACCTTAGGGGACTGCTGATAGGCAAATTGTATTAATACACCTCAGGTACTCAGAACAGTGTCTGGCAAGTGACAAGCTACATGAGGGCAGGGGTTTTTGTTTGTTTTCTACCACTGGGGAAACAGGGTATAGAACATAGTAGGTGCTCAGTAAACACCCACTAACTGAAAGAATGCAGATCCCCCTGCGGTAGCGCACTTGGCTCTGTCTTTGGAGATTGTGGGCCTCTCTGGGCCTCAGTAAGCATTTTTCTTTTTTCTTTGTAATTTAAAAGTATTAAGGGGGTACAAATGTTTGTGTTACATGGAGCATTTTTCATAAATTAAAGGAATACGGACTAGAGGGTCTCTAAGGACCTCTCAAATTCGAAGGATCCAAGTAACTTTAACTATAGTTAGCAATCTCTGTACAAAAATTGAAATTCATACAGCTTCAAACTTTGCTGACTCTTTTTTCTCTTTTGGAAAAATAGGTTAGAAACTCCCTTCTTCATTCTACTTTCTTTATTCCTCCATGTCTGGGGACAAGGTGGACAGGGGCACTCCACTTCCTTAGGGAACACCAGGGCTACGTGAGGGAGGAGCAGTCACTCCTGCTGGGGACTCCGGGGGGCTGGGATCGAGGTGAGAGTAGGAACAACTGAAGGGGGAGTTTTACAGCTTTTCTGAGCTCTCATTTGCTTTATGTTATGATTGGGGATATGACTCCCCCCAACACCCCCTTCCTTGGATACACAAGAGCAAGGCACGTTTGGATCGTTGGTTCCTCAAATGGCCTGGGTCTGAAAGGGCACAAAATGTCGACCGAGAGGAGTCCTCCAGGCCACCCTGTTCACAAGGCACGTGAGGTGGCTTCATTAAGACCCTCCTTTTGAAACATGTCCAAAATTGAAGGGTGGGGACGGAGGAAACAGTTAAAACTAAATCGTCCCAGTTTAGAGAAGGGATGTTAGTAAGAGGCACAGAACAAAGCTTGGAAGAATATGCACTGGAATGATGCATATTTTACATAATAGTTCTTTTCTTTTCTTTTTTTTTTTTTTTTGAAACAGAGTCTCACTTTGTTGCCCTGGCTAGAGTGAGTGCCGTGGCGTCAGCCTAGCTCACAGCAACCTCAAACTCCTGGGTTTCAGCGATCCTACTGCCAGAGCCTCCAGGGTAGCTGGGACTACAGGCATGAGCCACCATGCCTGGCTAATTTTTGCTATGTATATTTTAGTTGGCCAGATACTTTCTTTCTATTTTTTTAGTAGAGACGGGGTCTCGCTCTTGCTCAGGCTGGTCTTGAACTCCTGACCTTGAGCGATCCACCCACCTCGGCCTCCCAGAGTGCTAGGATTACAGGCGTGAGCCACCGCGCCCGGCCGGCCGATAGTTATTTTCTAGTGGAATCGTACTTGACTTTTTTTTAAAATAGATGCTTTTTATTAGAGTGGTATTTAAAAAGTGATCTCTGCACAACAATGTGAACATACTTAATGCCCCAGAACTGCACACTTAAAACGAGTTAATTGGCAAAATGTGCTATTTTCACAATTAAAAAATAAAATAATAAATAATGAAATAAATAATAAAAATAATAAAATAACAGAAGTCTGATATCAAGAAGGGCCTCACCAACCCCCCAGGGCACTCGGGTTTCCCTTTGACCTGACGGGCATCTGGCTGCTGGTCGCCCTGATTCTGGGCTGGGCTCTGGCTGCAGGTTTGCCTTTTGCAAGCAAGGGGCCTCCCGGCTGTCAGTCAAGTGCCAGGCAGCCCTGGGTCTGGGGTCAGAGCTGGCCACCTTGTCCCCCAGCTCGGTGTCCCACCCCTAAACATCACCTCTCAGTTACTTGCCCAGTTGCTTTCTTGGTGTCATTTAGTCAGGGGAGTAATTCTAACACTCATCCGCTAAAAAATGGGAGAGAGACATCAGAAATGCTGATTCCAGCAAGACTGAACCAGCAACTAACGTGGCTTCCTCTGTGACAGTCCTAATACTGGCACTTGCCAGGTCACCACCTGGAAGGGGCCATGCCCCTAGTGGACGTCATACTTTGATGCCTTCAGAAGCCTGAAGTTACCACCGACGCCTTTGCATCGCGGAAAAACATTTCTAAAGGGTTTGGGGGTGAGCGCGGCAGGAAGAGAAGCAAACTCTGCCCGAGCCGGGAATGGGCGAGGGGGCTTCTGAGCGGGGTTCGCGCTTCTGCACGCAGCCCCGGGGCTGCAGCACCGTGCTCCCCACTTCTCTTTCTTGGCGCACCCCCAGGCGGGAGGGGGCTGGACCTGGCCGGGCGCGCGGAGACCAGGGCTGCAGCGGCTTCCAGCAAACTCCAAGCCGGCTGCAGCAGGCACCGCGCTTGCTCGGGAGTGCAGAGCTCAGCATGTTTCTGCAACTGTTTTGACGATGCTTTTGAGTGTTCCCATCACGACCGAGACGCTGCCGCTCTCCTCACGACCACAATCTATTAGCTCCAGTAGCTTTTGAGCGACTCAGCCCGGCCGCAGCTTCCTGCTTACCGCGCGCGCTGCCTGGGGCGCTGCCAGCCCCGGCCGCCCCGGCCGCGCGCGGGGACCACGCAGTGTGGGCACGATGCCACCGCCCCCTGCACCCCCTCCGCCTCCACCACCTGGGTCCTGACTCGCAGGAGATTTTCCTTTCACAAAGACCCTCCTAAGTTCTTGTCAACAGTTTCTAACAGTTCATGATCCGCTGTCATCGCAAACATCCTTAAAAAAAGCCTGAGCGCCTGGGATTTTAATAAGGGCATCACAGTCCAGCGCACCTGGGCCCAAGGAGGCCAGAAAGCCCATGAACTTAAGAAAGAGGCTGGCTTCATCCTCCACCCATCTTGTTTATAAGGCACGATTCTGCCCTGGTACTAGTTTTGTTTTGTTTGTGGTTCTTCTGTGCAGATTTTGCAACCCTGTGTGCCGGTATGTGTACCTTGCCCACAAGCTGGAGGAGGGAAAAAAGATCTGAAAGATAAATGCTCTACACAGTACTTTGGTATAAATTGGGATGAATTTGAAAGAGAAAGCTCTTGAATGCATATCACAAACTCTCCTGAGAAAGGAAATAAAATGGATTTCCTTCAGAAAAAAAAAATATTTTTTTCCAATGCATTTCACATGGCCGGGGATGGAACAAATGCATTTCTGGACCAGGAAGGAGGAGACTGAACGCTGCCTGCCTGACTCCCTCACCTGCTGGAAGGGGTCGGAAGGGGGGAGCCGCCAAGTCATCACTTTTGAATGTGTGTCAGTTAAAACTACAAAGGCAACCAAAAGAAGGTCTTATCCGTTTTTTTTGTTGTTGTTGTTAGCTTCAGTTGGGAACAGCAGGTAGAAGCTGCACTTTGGTTTTACATTTTCACCACGGGGAGCTATAAATAGCTGGAGCCGTGTGGCTTTCTGGCTGAGTTACCTACACGGGTGGTACCTCAGCATCCAGGCGGTTCTGACTCCCACACCAGCATTCGCAGGTCACCGCCCCCACACACATTTTCCACAACATGTGTGTGACACGAAGAAGTGCTTCTCCGCATGGGGAGCGTGTGTGTGTTGTTGTTATTTTTGTTTTAGCTTTGAGTTCTAGATGTGCTCTGCCCCACACTGCCAATTCTGGAAGAAAGGCCTCCTAAACGCCTTGAAGACATACTGAACATTTGTCAAGGGGGGAAAACACTGCTCTTTGCTGCTCTCATTCTCCATGTGCCCAAAAATACACTACTTTTTATATTTGGTGTAATATAAAATTATTTTATAGATTACATGACTAGTCTGCAATCTGATTTTATATGATGTATGGCGTTTACCTACCAGTCTACATTTCCTACAAACTGCCTTTACTCTCCCCACCTCCCCGACTATTGGGTAAAAAATTTATTTTCACTTTTAGCAAATTGTAGTCTAAAGATCAAGAGTCAGAGAAGTCCATTTCTACGTGTAGCTAAGCTATTAGCACACTGTGGGCGTGAGGCCACCTGAAATCTCTGTCTCGCCATCAAATGAAATGATCCCCCAACCTGGGCTCTCAGAGCACGGGGGGACTTAGCAACCATGAACCACGGAGGTCTTTGGAGTTTGGACACATTAGAAAGATGAGAGATTTCTGGTCCATATTTCTCTCCAATTTGTCCAAATGTGAGCAAAATAAATAAGCAAAGAAGACATGGCCCATGGACACACACACACACACATAATTATTTTCCTTCTTGTTTTTCCCTAGTTCCACCAAACTTGTGTAAAAATGAAAGGGCAGTTGCTCTGGCAGTGATATAATTCTATACTCTCTTCCCTCTTCCCAGTTTGTCTCCAGTTGAATGTGTATTCATGTGTTCAAAACTAAAATATAGAGGACAACCCCTGGTGTGTCTTCTAATAATGAGATTCTGGAATCAGGTCAGATGACAGTTTGGTCATTTATGTTGAACTTAAATGCTTGATAATATGTTTCACAGGGTGCAGTGGCTCAAAGCCTGATGCTAATGTGGTCAGAACTGTTCACAGCTTTGTGTCCCGGAGAGCTACTTCATGCCTCTCAGGTACATGGTCACCCTTGTCACTTGCCGCGACTGCTCTCTTCGAGAGGTGTACGTTGATCACCAAGGACTACAGTGAGAGAGGATTAGGAACCAGAAACCATTATTCTCCCACTTCAGGTCACTTTTTGGATACACGAGATAGCGTAAGGGCACTTCCTAGAGTATATTAAGTGCTCAATAAAAGGTAGATTTTATTGTTCCAACTTTCACAGTTCTGCTAATCTTTGCTAACCTGGCCAGAGGCGAATAAGACTTGCAAAGAAAACAATTTCATCTTTTCCTTTGTAGGAATATCGATTGAATATATCCTTAAGGATATGGCGAAAATGAAGCTCATATTTATAGGCAAAAGTCCTTCCAAAGCTTGCTCTGCTTGACCTGGGTTCAAAGACCATTATTGAACCAACACAATCCTGCACAGAATCCTACAGAAGAAAATGAAAGCCAGAAATAACCAACCTGAGGTCTAAATAATTTTTAGAGAGATCAAATTTGGGAACTTTACCTGACAACTGCCCTAGAAAGTTGAAGATGTTGAAAAATTAGCAATTCTTCCACAATCACTCCCTTTTTCTCCCCTGTCTGGTTTGTCCCAGTTTTTTGACATTCTCTTAACACACCCCATGCGTAGACGTCTTGACAATTAATTAACTAACCTTCACAAAACTTCCCTGAGGTGGGTGGATGAAAAGCACTGCCACTTTATCTCCACTTTTCAGGACACCAAAAACAGAAAGGTTATGACTTACCCAAAAGTCACACAGCAAGCTTGCAGAACAGCTGGGATTGGTACCAATGAACTCTATCTCAAGCCAAACCATTGCAACTCTGGTTCTAAGGGAATATTCCTGACTCACCACAAAATTCAGTCTAGCTGCATAGACCAAATTCAGTTCTCTGATACTTCCTAGAGGGAGTAGCCTTGGACAGGGTTGGCCAGGACAAAAAAAAAATAGAATCGAATTCAACTTAACAGGCAAAGAAAAAGGACAAGGAAGATCGTCATTAAAGAATCTTTCATTCACGCAGCCAAGCTGTCAAACAGTGAGTGTAACCTGGCATTGCAGAGACAATGAATACAGAAATACACTCGAGTAGGAAAATGTTAGGTTCCTGGTACTGTCAGAGGAAAACAAAGACTTATATAAACAAGTCCAAAGTGTCTGTGGGCCATTCAAGGTAAGTTTACAGTCAGCTTCTAAGTTCAAGCTCTTGCAGTATTTCTGGCTACAGCGTACAGCACTACAGAAGTCCCTGCTGAGGCAACCACATCATAATGTGACTTTGTGTGATGATGTGTGGCTTCCTGTTCTTTTGTATTTTGAATTCCATTCTTACTCTTTTTTCATGTTATTCCCTAATTGTGCTTACCCTTGCATTCCTTACATGAAGCTAAAGCACAGTCCTGTTTGAAACGCCTTTCCGGGCAATATAGTTACCCTAGGAAGTAATTGCTCTAAGGAAACAATAACAGAACAAATTATTGCTTAATACAATCTAGAAAGATACCTGTTCAGTAAAAGAATGTATTGTTCAATTATGTGTGGCTTGTGAATACGCTTAGCCGCAAGACGGCAATGTCACTTGTAGATATTATACTAATCTTCTGACATATAAGTGTCCTCCCCAACGGAGAGTCAGGCGTAAGAGCTCAGTCAGCCATCCCAGCACGAACACAATGCAAAATCGCCCCATGTCGATGGCGTACTATTACCTGCCTGTGATTTGGAACTGTGTTTCAGGTAGCCTTTAAAAATTTGTAGGTGAGTTATTTTTTTTAGAAGTCATTTGCTACCTGCACGTGCCCATGAAGTCACATTGCAATGGGCATCTCCTGAGTGCTGGAAGAGAAGGAATGATTTTTTTAAAAAATATAAAGACTGCTAGGATGCAACAGCAGCAAGCAGAGAAGCGTAATGCACAACTAGGAAAACAAAGGCTGTGAGTCCACTTACACGTGAACAGGCAGAACCATCCCAAGTGCCAGCTGCAGCCAGACACACAACACTGCTTTCTTGTCACTCAAAGCGAGGGGAAAGCATCTTAAAAATTAACATCTTCAACTCTCTGAAATGGCTTTATCACAAAAGGCCCAAATCAAACACAAATGTTTAAACTAGTCCTTCTGCTGTGTGTGTTTTTCCCCCTAAGCTGTCAGGATTGGTAAACTTTTGAGTTTTCCAAAACACTTGGATGGGATATCAGAACTGTTGCAATTTCTCAGACCGAATGTGTTAAGTTTAGTATTGTCGGTTCCATTTTCCTCCGTCTAAGACCTTTCTGGAAAACGATGCAGATTTATGATGAGAAAATGAGACCAGAATAGTCAACAGCCCCTGCAGTGGTGCCCAGTTGGGTTTCGTATCCAGTCTTTCAGTTGCGTGGACCACTGTCTCCACTGTCTGTCCTACCAACTTAAATAGAACCAGTGAGAGGGGAGCAAGCCCAAGAGACTGCCTTCGGAACGAGTGCCAGCTAGCAGGGACAGACTGGGCTCCGTTGGCTTGCAAACAAGTTTGTGGTGGCCAGACATGAAATGGCACAGGCTGAGCCATATATTGCTTTATAATAAATCATTATAATTATAAACTTTGTAGCTTTTATAGCATGATGGTGTTTTTTACAAGACACAGCATCCAAGGGATGCCCTCTGGGTAATATTGCCTTTAATCATTTCCTTTTTAGTTTACTTTTTATGTACTCTTTTGATGAAGTGAGTGATTATATTTTCTTTTATTTTTCCTGACCTCCATTATATTTTTATTTAACACTGTTATGGCTTCTAATTGTAGTGCCTGTAGCACGGTGCTACTCACTGCAACCTGCTGGCCCATCTACATCCTTCGTGTCTGTCTACACACCTTGAAAGGTGGGAAAATTCCATCATGAATTCATTTGTTTAATCGCTTTTGAAATTACACGTAAGAACAAAGCTGCTTTCATAGAGGAGGTATTGTCTGTTGTTTTTTTTCCCCCCTAATCACAATATCACCGGGGCCTTGCACCATGGCTCGCTCCTGAATATGGAAAAATGGGAGACACCTGAGCAGTGTATGTTTCATGTGGGGCCCGCCCCTACCCTGCCCCTCAGCCCTCCGCACCAGAGCACTGAGTTCTCATCTGGCCGTTTCTGATTCTCGTTTTTCAAGATTGGCACCAATAGGAAAAGAGTTTATGAACACCAGGCTAGATTCTTATCCTCCATGGGTTTCCTCTGAACTGGGGGTGGGGAGAGGAGAGAGACACAGAGGAGACCAGAGGAGCCGGTGAGGGCACAAGTGAATCCATTGGAAGGCAAATTTAAGACAGGATCACAATAGCAATTAAGTCAGACGCCTATGAAAGTAGGCTGCATGCTCTTTGGGGTGTCTGGGAGGGAGGGCAGCCCACATGCTACTGGAATCACCAGTTTTTCCCCTTGGCAGTGCATTCTGTAGCCGTCTGCCCTTAAGAATGATTCAGGCACCACTTGAAGCCATGTTCCTGGCTTCTCAGCAGTTAGGATCAACCCCAGGCACACGCTGTTCTGTGCAGCTGACATGACCATGGAAAAATAATTGTCCTTCAGGTAACCCTTGGTACCTGTTTCCCCATGCCTTTGCTGGCCGCTTCCCCCGGCTCCCAGACACACCCCATATTACCCACCAAGAAGCCCTGTGGTTCTTCACCAGCAGAGCCTGGTGTGTTGAGCAAACCCACTCCTCTGAGTCTAGGAACACTGGGAGTCAGGTGGAAAGTGAATGAAGGGGTCAGGGAGAAAGTGGGTCAGGGAGAAAGAATCTGGTTCATGGGTAAAACCTAAAAAAAAAAAAAATAGGATATTTTTTAAAGCATATGGAAACTAGATCACTATAACTCCTGTTTCCAACTAGAAATAGACCACTATTTTCATGAGGTTACGAAAGGGTTGGTGTTTCTTTGACAGATGCTTCAATGCTTCCTTTCTTGATTACATCAAAAAGGTTTGACAGTTTCATGGGAGAGCTGTGTCTGGTGACATTTATATGGCCAAGGACATCACTTTTGTAAGACAGACACAAGTAGAGGTTTTTCCAGTCTGAGTGTAAGTGTTTGAAAGGTCATCCAACATACTTCAATGGCTTCCTCAAATGGCGTATGAATTTCTGTGACTCGTATTATTTATTTTAAATCAATTTCGTGGTTCTTCCAAGAGCTGTAAGACATGATCAAGGTAAAGCATCCACCTCAACTGTGTAAAAGTTTTAGGGCTGCTTCAGATAGAACACCCAACTTCTGCAAGGAGGGACTGAAGTTAGTGCTTACATTTTAGGATGTGTCCGAGATGGAGAAACAGTGATTTCTGAGTTTCTTTCATTCTAGAATGAAAGAACTCTAGAATTCTAGAATTCATTCTAGAATTCAGTTCATAAACTAAAGACATTAAAATTTAACCTGGTAATATGTGTGTGTGTTTGGGGGAGGGGTGTGTGTGTGTGTGTGTGTAAAGTAAGGTATTTTTGAGGGTATGTATAAAAAGAACTAATTTAAATGAAAAATTCAAGACTCTTACTCATTTTGAAAATAATACAATGTCTTTCCTCAGAAGAGCTCAATTTGACTTTTGCCTGCAAGTGATCAGGGCACTGAATCACTTGTTTTTCCTGTTCAAAGTGTCAACCTCAATGCCACTTAAAAATAAAAAAAAAAAAAGCTGATTTTATGAGGACAGAAATCATAGAAGAAATTGAGCAAGTCAAATTTAATAGGTGAAACAGTAGAGTCAATCGATTTTTCTGAGGTGTACCATCAAATTAATGGTACTTCTTTCAGTGCCCATGAATCAATATCCTGTGTGTACACACACACACACACACACTCTCTCTCTCTCTCTCTCTCTCTCTCTCTCTCTCTGATTGCTTATCTTTCAGCTGTTGACTTTACATAAGTATTTTATGTACATACATAGTTCAAAACATTGACACAAACGGTCCCCACAGAGCCCTTCAACCTGTAAAAAATTCAGTTGCTTAAGATTTAATTAGGATACAAACTCTGCAAATAACATTAATGATTTTTAAAACAGCTCATTACAAAATAGTATGCAAGGTATCACCTCGTTCTGATTTCTGATTGTGTGGTGAAGGAAATGTCTTACAGTTAACAAAATAAAGCCTATGTCAGTTGCAAGAAAAGCATTCCGAGCTCATTCCTAGAAAGAGCCACTGCATGGTGGAGATACAAAGATAGTTCCCTCTTTATTTTTTCCTATCTCTTAAGAGGCTAACATTTAAAAATTGAATAAGCCTTCTAGGAAGGTCCTGTACATGCTTTATGTATGCATATATTACATATCTTCATGTGTGTGTATTATCGCCTAGCATGTGATTCAGCAGATATTATTCACCCAAAAACTACGTGCTTAAATGAATACAAAGACGGTGTTAGCACGCAATTCTTTTTTGTAGATGGTTGATTTAATTATGGGTCAAAGAAACACCAGTGCTGCTGCTTACACTGCATGTATTAGCTCCCCCTAAAGCAGGAAAACCTTTGAAGAGCAAAACCCCACTGTCTGTCACACAGAACCATTGTGGAGGGAGCAGAATGGGAAAATCCAAAGTAAAAAACGATAAAAATTAGGACTGAGGGTTACTCTTCGAATATCGATTAACTTCGCTAGATAGATAAAAATGCAACTGGCTATCCTGTAACACTGGAAAATAACAAATTTGCCACAACCACTCGAAGATCTTTCTGCATGGTCTTATGGTTTGTCTTCACATCCAGGGAGGAGCCTTCCGGGGCAGCACTGAACTTGCTCGGTATCCGTCAGCCTTTATCTGCCTGTCTGCTTTCAGGTTACACGACTTCTACTCTTCTTTATCTGAAAGCTCTGGTTTTATTGCTCTTACTGACCCAATGCCAAAACATAAATTTATCCCTATTAGAATCTGTGCCAAGAGCACAATCATAACTGTTACAAGCTCAAAAATATATATTTTCTATTTAACCAATCAAGCTGAGAACCCAATGGCTTGCCCCTATTCTTCCCTTGGACTCCTTCGTTTGCAGCTTATTAACGAATTTTCCCACGTAGATGCCTCCTTGCCAGAGACTGCAAATTATACCCTCGCATACCTCACCACCAGACAGACTCGCTGACTACGTGGATGGTTTATGGCTTGAAACTTCGAGCGGGATCCTGCAAAATAGCCCTTGACAAACTTATCACCAGGAACTGCCGGCCACGCAAGCCAGTGCGCCATCGAAATGGGAGTCTGTCTGTTTTTCTTTCTCGGGGGCATTTCGAGTTATTAGGCAATACAGCCCATTTCCTTCCTTTCGCCCAAGAGGTATTGTGAGCAAACAATGGAAATCCAGCTCTCTATTCACAATTTGAATTTTGCCATTGTGTGTCCTTTTGTATATTTGTCTGCCTAGCACCACCAAAGTGCAAGATCTAATGTGTTTCTGGACACAGTTCAGCTCTGGTTACCTGATCACATAAAAACACCGCGGGTAGAGGCGGCATCCATCTGTACAGCTATTAAAGGACGTTTTGCTTTGCGTATTTTAGCAATTCTTTCTTATGTTGCTAAGCAATTCCCTCCCTATGCACATACTTATTTGTTCACTCAGAAAAATATTTTGACTCTCTCCTAACACTTGGGTTTAGTATCCAGCTCTGGGCTGTCAACGTTCTTCAAGCACAGCCTATGCAACTAACTAATGCACTAATGCACAATGGCCCTCACTGCAGAAAGTCCATCAGGGAAAAAACATGTGTATTTATTGTAACTTTTAGACATACAGAAACGAGTTCAATAAATGGATTTAATGCTTACTCAAAATTTTAAGAATCCATTAGGAAGTTCAGTTTTACTATGTCAGTGCGATACATTTCAGACCGTAATCATACCCTTTCCAAATCCCATTTAAAGTAAACCATTTATTTTTTCTACTTTTCCCACAAGTGCCTTAATGCAGAATTTGGATACCTTTCAGAAGAGACCTGTGAGGTAATGCATTTGAGAGACATAACAATATTTATAAAGTTTGGAAAATCTCTTGCTAAATGAATGGGAGAAATAATTTCAGCTTTGGCAGAATGGATAATAATATTGATACTGAATTTGGTTGTTTCCAACAATTTTTATAACAGATGTGGGACATGAGCTCCCATTATTATTCTTCAGTGGTTTTTAAGGCAAGATTAGAATTTTAAGGGTTCAGGGCAAATTATTATGGTGCTAAAAAAATAGTCATATTGTTCTCATTTTTCCAATGTTGCCTTTTTCCTGCGGTCATACAGCATCAATTTTAATTAAAGAGACAAACCAAAAAAGTGCCTAATATTTGTCCTTGTTTCACATGTAATTTTTACATTCATAGAATAAAAAGGGGAAAAAAAAACGAAGAGCTGGACTAGGCAGTCATATTTGCATTCACTGCTTATCTGTGTGAAAGTTGGCGGCAGGAACCCAAGTGCCTTTCTGTCACAAATGGGCATCGATCTCAAATAAGAGAGAAGGCAGTTTTGGTCTCTCTGACTCGTTCAGTTCCTGGGCTACTTTCGCTGAAGGTGGAAACTGCAATATGAACACCTGTCCGTGAGGAACTAGACTTGAGATAACCAGCTCATTTCACACAGGCCATTGTCTAGCCATCAGATGGTAATTACTTCTGTCCCCACCAGCCCCGCCTGGACCCCAGCCAGTGGCTTGTGGGTGGAAGGGTCTGTATCACGTTTCCATTCATCTGAGCATGCAGTCTCCTTCTTGCTTGTTTTCAATTACATTGACATGGTGGCTTTGGCACATAGGAAGTAAATAGCAATGTATTCAAAAAGAAAGGTCTGAAAGCCAATATCTGAAATATACTCTCGAGGTTTCAATGAGGACAATGCGACTGGCACAGAAATTCTGGCATTCTGACCCAAAGTCATAAAATACAATTAATTAAGTTAATTGTAGTGAATTTGTAGAGTATTTCATGAAAGCCAAATGCGACAGAGGGAAGTCTAGAAAAAAGCAGTGCAAATGTTACTGGATTTCCTGCAAAGTAAATAATTAGGGAATTGACTAAAATATTGATTATATCAGAAAAAAGAAGGGATTGGAAGTGTTAGTGAAAGATTTACTTTCATTCTCGCTTTTTTTAAACACCTACCTAGAAAGAAAGAAAAAATTCCCTGGACAACTACGATATTCTAGGACATTCTAAAATTAATTTTAAGATGATTTCGCTAACTCCATATTCTTCCTTTATTCCTTCCTTCTTTCACACGCATCCACTCACTCTTCCTGGTTCCCCCCTGAAATTTCCCACACCAAGACTAACGCTGATAGTTTTGTATCTTCTTGTTGTGTAGTAGAAATGATCAAAATTAAAATAAAGTAACTACTTCTTTGTGACACGGCATTGTTTTCTGTCTTTGCAACCTCTTTTCAGAAAGGACTTTAAGTGGGAGGATCCGACAGGTGCCAGTGGAGCACGTGTTTGAGACCTTTCCAGTTGTCCAGGTAACAAGTAGTGAAGGCCTGAAATGAAGCTAGAATGACAGGGCTGGAGCGAACTAGAGAACAGAGACCATAATAAAGAATTTTGAACTTGGTCACTGACCAGATGCCATCACATAAAAGCCATATGAATAAAAATGAATTATATGATTTTTATTTTTACATATTTTAGTCATATAAAACTGAGGCAGAAACACCACTAACAGTGAGAGTCAGGGTTTCCTGGCAGGAAGAACACAGAACATGGGTGTTGCATAGCTTGGACATGATCCTGGCTTCTCCATTTTCTAGCTTAGCTACTTAGAGTCTTTGAGCCTCACTTTTCTTTTCTGTACAATGGAAAAGTAATGAAATATATTTTACAAAAGGACCTAACACATCATAGGCATTCACTTAATGTGACTCCATCTAAAATATCTTTAAGAAGAGGGGCCTGAGGATGCCACCTTGTAACTGTAAGCTGAGCTGTAAGAAGCTAAGAAACAACAGAAGTGACCGACTGTCCAAGTCAGCAAGCGGCAAATGAAGATGAAGTGGCTATTTAGAGCTCACGCACTATGCAGTCTGGAAGGTAAAGTGCCACCAACAGTCTCTGTGCTCTTTGGTTATAATGACAAACCAAAGGAGAGTCTTCACATGGGCATGGAGCGAAAACAGCGGCTGGGAGCCATGCAGAGCCTCTCAGCCTCACCTGCTCACAAGACCCCACGGGATTATCTTCAAACAGGAGGACGTGCTCAGTAAAGACACTTGTGTACAGCCTGACAAATTCTAACTTAGCCAACTGTAGACTGGTTTTAATTATATTTTTACTTTAAAAATCAAGGTCCTATTTTAATCCAGAGTGATCATTGTATTAATATATGAATTAGCCTTAGGCACAAGAGAATGATTTAGAGAAGATTTTGCTTACAAACTTCCACTTGCATGTATACACACACAGCTTTCATACTATGTACCAATGAAATAGATGTAAATTGATCAAACCATTAAGGTGAAAATATAAAAGCATTATTAGTACCTACATATGCACTTATTAGCAATCAATTAAAAGGTTAGTGTCCATGAGACTATAGCTTATTCTCCATGCTGGACAATTAATCAATCAACAAACATTTATTGAATTCACTGTAGACAAAACACTGTGTCATTGAAGATACAGTGGTGTGCAAAATGTCATTACTGCCCACATGGAACCTTTGTGCTAAAATGTAAGACAGCCACCCATGATGCAATGGTTATTTGAGCTAAAGGTGGTATATGCTAAGCGCCAAGCAACGATGTTAGCCAAAAGTGCTCCAGAAATTCAAGAAAGGGAGACAGGGTGATCAGAAGGCTTTGTGGAGATGGTTAACACAGGCCATGGACGAGGAGCAGCAGCTTTTATACATTTGAGGAACAGAAGAAAGAAAAAAATAATATATTTCTGTGGCATCTACTATAATCCCAACTCTATGTTAGGCAAGTATTTATGCAAAAAAAAAAAAAGCCCATTCAAGTAAGAAAGTAAAAATGTTAAGGTGACATCATGGAAAGATAGACTTCTTTCTTCGACAAAAATAATAGTTAATATTTTTGAGTGCTTACTATATGCTAGGCACTGGGCTAAACACATTATCTGAATTGTTTTACTTAAACTTCATGAGAATTAAGTAAACTTATGAGGTAGGTACTATCAACAATCTCTTTCAGAGGTGAGGGAAACAGGAGTTAAGAGTCACACAGCTAGAAGGTGGTCAGATTGGGTGTGACTTTCAATTACCTGACTCTACTGAGAACCATAAATGGTAACCATGTAAAATGATGGATATGTTAACTAACTTAATTGTAGTAATCATTTCTCAATGTATACATACATCAAATTACTATGTTGTACACCTTAAATATATTCAATCTTACTTGTCCATTATGCCTAAATTAAGTCTGGGGAAAAAAACAAAAAACAATGATCACCTTGAGTGAGAGGGAATAATTTTACTTTTCAATTTTACAACTTTCAGTGTGATTCTTTTTTTTTAAAAAAAAAAAAACAGCTATGTGCATATTTTACTTGTGTATCATATACAATAACATACCAAAAAAGAAATTAGGACATGCTACAGCTTGGGAAGGAACCAAAGTTTGTGCTTACAGAAAAGTTTATAAATTTAAATAAAAATATTAGGGGAGAAAAAGGCTGAAAGTTCAATGACTCTGTACCTATCTCAAGAATTTAATGTGGTATGTGTATACCATGGAGTACTACTCAGCCATAAAAAAATGGTGATCTAGCATCTTTTGTAACAACCTGGATGGAGCTGGAGACCGTTCTTCTAAGTGAAGTGCCGTAAGAATGGAAAAACAAGCACCACATGTACTCAAGACTAAATTGAAACCAATTGATCAACGGTTTTGTGCTTACATGCAAGTAAAACTCAACAGAAATTGAGCAGGAGGGAGGCGGGAGGAAGGGATGGGTAAATTCACACCTAACAGGTACAATACTCACTATCTGGGTGAAAAGCACACCTATAACTCTGACTCAAACTGTACAAAAGCAAATTATGTCACCAAAATGTGTGTACCCTGTAATATTCTGAAATTTTCAAAAAAGAATTTAGAAGAAGAAAATCAAATAAAATTGAAAGAACATAAAGATAAAAGAAAATTATGAAATGGAAACAAGGAGATAAGAGAAAGGATCAACACAACCCAAAGTAAGTTCTTTCAAAAGGCCAATAATGTTGATGAAACCCACTAAAAGTGACCAAGAAAAAAAAAAGAGCAGTCACAAAACTAGGAGTTATCACCACAAACTCTACAGACATTGAAAGGATAAGATGAGGAGATTATAAATAGCTTTATGCCAATAAATTTGAAAATGTAGGTAAAATAGAAAAATTCCCAGAGAAACAAAATTTACCCAAATTGACAGAAAAGCAACAGAAAATGTGAATGGTCCTGTTAGGAAAATAGAATCCACGATTGAAGACCCTCTCACAAAGCAAATGCCAGGCCCAAAGGAAGACATAATGCCAATCTTTTTAAACTGCTCAAGAAAACAGAAGAGGAGGGAACTTTTCCCAACTCATTCTGTGAGCACAGGACACAACATTGACACCAAAGCCCAGCAAGGACGTGTCTTTGCACCAAAACCAAACAATTAGGAAATGAATTTTTTAAAAAGATCCCATTTATAACAGCACACACAAAGATGCCTAGGAATAAATCAAATACATGTGCAAGAACACGACTGAAAAAACTTTTAAAGTTAAAGGCTTTAATAAATGAATAGAACATGTTTAAAAATCACAAGACTCAGTATTCTAACAATGTCATTGCTCCTCAAATTAATGAACCCACAGATAGTAAATAGCAATAAAAAAATCCCTACAAGATGTTTTGTGACCTTGAAAACGTGATTTAAAAATTTAGATGAAAAATGCTAAAAAGACAATGATGCTAAAATGTCCTTAAGTTTTGGATAGCTCCTTTCCCTTCAGCAATTCTTTTTCATCCCTTGGAAAACATTCCTAGAATTCCACATGGATGATAGAGGTTCTCCTTGATATGAAGGAATCCTCCCAACTGGAATCCTAAAATTTAAATTTGGAGGACTCAAAGGAAAAACAAACTCCAATGAACTGATCCCCTGACCTTGAATTTCCAAACGCACAGCTCTCCAGTCCAGAGGTCCCACTTACGCTCTGGGCTGCCGGCACGGTGTGATTCAGAGTTAGTTCTACGAAGGTCACTGCCCTTCCCAAAGCAGTCAACCCTTTTCCGCCTGTTCTTGACACTTTATGTTCTGGAGATGTCAAGGGAAAGTCAGCCTGATCCAAATGCTGCACTAGAACAGGCCTTCTAAGGTTAATATTCCCACCACACCTCCCAAGACAAAACGACACAGAAAGAGAAAACAAGAGAAACTTGTAGAACTGAATGAGACACAACACACCATAGACCTTCCCCCTGGACTCTTCCTGTCACCCACAACAAGAAGAATGAACTGAACTTACTATTAATACTTCACGCTTTAACAATAGTTTCTTATAGCTGTGAGATGAGCTATAGCTGAACAATCTCAAAACTCACACGGGGCTGGGCGAGGTGGCTCATGCCTATAATCCTAGCACTCTGCGAGGCCATGGTGGGAGGATTGCTCAAGGTCAGGAGTTTGAGACCAGCCTGAGCAAGCATGAGACCCCATCTCTACTAAAAATAGAAAGAAATTATCTGGCCAACTAAATATATATATATATATATATATATATATATATATAAAATTAGCCAGGCATGGTGGCGCATGCCTGTAGTCCCAGCTACCCGGGAGGCTGAGGCAGTAAGATCGCTTAAGCCCAGGAGAGTTTGAGGTTGCTGTGAGCTAGGCTGACACCACGGCATTCTAGCCCCGGCAGAGCAAGACTCTATCTCAAAAAAAAAAAAAAACTCACACGGGAGACGACTTTCCCCTTAGCTAACTCAGATCACAAGTGTCTGTTTGCCTAGACATAGCACTTCTAATTATTTTGTTTCTCGTTTGTTAATTTGAGGCTTTGATTAATAACATTGTTACCCTTACTCTCCAGGACAATAGGGGCAAAAGAGTTGGCCCCAAACCCTGTCTGTTCTCAACTCCCCCCACATTGGCACTTGGAAGCTAACTCCCCCCAAAAATCTACGTATGGAGGGGAATAGGGATTAAGTTTTCATGGCAATTTGTGGCTAGGAGTGGGGGCTCCTCTGCCACCAGCCGGTGCCTTTTGCTTTGGCTGGGTGGCATGGAAAGCAACAGGAGGTAGGATGGGTTATAGGTAAAAGGAAAGGACAGATTTCGCAATTCCCGGCAGAGGTGGGAGATATTTGGGGAAATTCTGATTCAGTATGATTTTGAACCCGTAAGTCCTTCATAGACTGTCCAACTTGGCAACTCCTAAACCATAGCCAAAACCAATGCTTTGTCCCAACCTACATAAAGCCAGCATCTTAGGGGTGTTTGATTTAGAGCAGGCACTATTCATACAGCCCTTTGCAGAAGTCACATGGCACAGTTTGAAAGACTCCATAACAGTCATTCAAACATTTCCCTAGTGACATTAAAAGGATTTCAAAGTTAAGTAAACTGCCTACTCCAAAATTACATCGAAGAGAGGCTCTTTTTCTTTTACTTACAACTATATAGATGAATTAGGCATCGTCGATGAGTGGTTGTACTCATCTTACTAGTTGTTCTAAAACTGAAAACAACATTTTCCTTAAGAGAATTTCATATGGCCATGCTGACTGTGGCCCAAAGAGAAAAGTATGTAGCAATTTGCCTTTTAGTTTTATGTGTACAGACACCAAAACATTTCTCATTGTATTTTAATTGTGAATAATCTTACCATGTTCATTGGTTAATAACTGGCTAATTGCCAGATCTCTACTTCAAACAATGTAGACTCATTTTTAATGTCAATAAGTGGAGAATGAAACACATAGTACTTGAAACAAAAAAAAAAGTGTCTGAGGCTTGAGTGGTTAGCAACCACAGTTCATGACTTTTCTCAGTCTACCCTGGTTTGCAGTTGATATGATCTGACAAAAGAAGGCAGTAGGGATATGTTCTCATGCAACGGAATGGTATGTACGCAGCAGGTGTATTGTTAAGGTCCTTGACCCAATCGCTACTGTCCCTATCAAAACGCCAGACACCTCTTGGGTAGGCAGATGACAAACATACTTTCTAGATGTAAGGAAATGGCCCATCTTCTTGTTAAAGGGATAAGGCTGAATTCCCGTGCTATGTAACTGCCCAGGAATTTATGTAATGCTATGAAATCTCCCAATACATGTAGGAAGAAGCTAAGATTAAATCCTGTCCTGAGGAGACCAAGACAACCATGGCTCAACAAGTGAAGCCAAAGCAAGAGGGCCTTAGTTTTAAAGAAGTGTTCTGAAAGTCTACTACATTGCATGAAACTCCATTTTTTCTGCCTCAGAAGATTAAGTGTTGTGTCAGTTCCTATCAGAAAGCAGAATCTCTGCTTCCAAGAAGTCGGGTTATTTCAAGCCTGCTGCCCTTGCCTTGTCATTTGTCTAACTCTGAAAGCAAACTTTTTTCCAAGAATTATCTTATAAGGACCCGTGGACTGTTATGCCCTGCAGAATATTTCATCATTTTATTTAAGTCCTTACCCCACTGATGACCCAGCTTAGCCCCAACAGCACCATGAGGACGTTGGTAAACTCTTCATATACCACTCGAGATAGAAGCAGTACGATTTCTGCTTTGCATCAAATTACTGGCTAAATAAATATAAACCCCTTCTTTTGCTCAACGTACACAAAATATCGTACGTGTTTACATACAAAATAGAATAAAATTAATGAATTATTCAAAGGTTACTTGTCAGGGTCTCAATTAACCTGGATCCTGTTTTTTTGTTTTTGTTGTTTGCTTTTTTATTTAAAAAAAAAAAAAGCTTTCATTGTGATCATTTTATGAATCCTTTAAAAATGGACAAAAACTCCAACTTGGAAATATTTGATTTTTGTCCAGAATAGTTAATGTAAGGAGTCTCGCCAAAAACCAATGCCAGCAATTCAGGCATTGATGTGATTATGCTAAAATGGCCAAATTACATTGTGGGTCTCAGTGACACTCTACCACACAGATTCACTGACACGACTAAACCCCAGCAGGACAAGACCATGCCCATAACATCTACTAATACCACGTGGTCTCAACACATAACAGGGATGTCCCTTAACCTACAGAAAAATTTTGTAGTTCCAGAGGTGAAGCTAAGAGTAGGTTCCTAATCATAATCAGGGCCTGGGAGGCTACACAGGAAAAGGTAACACGTCAATTCTTTGAAAACATAAATATTTGTTGAATTCGATTGGCATCCAAAATCAGACATCTCCTCGCTTGTCTGTAAAGATATCTGCTCAACTACTCCATTGGAAGTAATTATTTGTCTTTTAAGTTGTCTTGAAATAATGAAGTTAAGGCTGGGCACAGTGGTTCATGCCTATAATCCCAGCACTCTGGGAGGCTGAGGCAGGAGGACCGTCTGAGGTCAGGAGTTCAAGACTAGCCTAAGCAAAAGCGAGACCCGTCTCTAC
Organism: Lemur catta; assembly: GCF_020740605.2. Taxonomy (NCBI): domain Eukaryota; kingdom Metazoa; phylum Chordata; class Mammalia; order Primates; family Lemuridae; genus Lemur; species Lemur catta. The sequence goes on from NC_059128.1 coordinate 142,243,868, forward strand.
TAAAAATAGAAAAAATTAGCTGGGCATGGTGGTGAGCACCTGTAGTCCCAGCTACTTGGGAGGCTGAGGCAGGAGGATCACGTGAGCCTAGGAGTTTGAGGTTGCTGTGAGCTAGGCCGATGTCACTACACTCTAGCCCAGGCAATAGAGCAAGACAAGGAAGGAAGGAAGGAAGGAAGGAAGGAAGGAAGGAAGGAAGGAAGGAAGGAAGGAAGGAAGGAAGGAAGGAAGGAAGGAAAGAAAGTTAAGTAATCAGGAGCATGAGTTCTCTTCCATCATCATGTTCAGGATTGTATTTTCTTAAAACCTCTGATAAGATGCAGTGGACAGTGACATCCACTCATGATGTCTGAATTCCACTGTCAATTTAAATAATCCCATGTGAGGACCAGCATGCGGCCATGTGAACGACACCCCTAAAGAAGGGATGTGACTGTAAAACCAACAAAACATCGCCTTGCCAGGACCCATAGCACTGTTGCCTTTACTTCCATGGTGTGCGGATACGTGCATGCAGGTGTACTTTCTCCCTGCCAGAGTTTCAAGCTCACTTACTGCCGTTTCCCAGTACATCGGGCTGTTTCTCACTTGAGATAATATTATAACAAGTGAGGATGTTACACTATTTAACAAACAAACCATAATAAAACCATGTAAATCCTAAGAATAGGGCCAGACACCGTGGTGTTCCTCCAACACTTAACTGGGATTTGCTCCGCAGCTAAAGACAAGGCACCTAAGCCACTTAAGTGGCTTGCCCGGCTGCTCTGCACAAATGACATCATCACTTGGCTGTCCCAACACACCTCTCTGGCTCTAGCACGTTTGGCTGCTTTCCATGTAAACAGAGCCTGATGAATGCAGCAGCAGGACTGTGAATCACGTATTCCACCCTCACACGGGAAGTCAGAATGTCGCTTTTTCCTCGTTTTGAACACAGAGCATTGAGATATTTAATGTGGCCTCCATAGCAACGACATAGAAACCACCTGTGGTGCTGTGCTGCCAGCTTCCCGATGCACTTTGTGTGAGAGCAGCTGACGGATCCCCCAGGGAAGCCCCCGCACCTCCACTCGAAGCCACATTCACAGGTCTGATCATTATGGCCGGGTTCACAAGCACAATGCAAGGCTGCCCTTTGATGGGGAGACAACAGGAATAAACAAATTCCTTGCCTCCCAGAGGACAAATGGGATGCCACTCATTTGGTCACAGCTGTTCGGGATTGATCAGAGTCTGGGGGTGGCCCCGTACACCTGGGGCACCTCTTATGCCACTGCTGGCAACCCTGTCGAACGTAACCGATCATTAAATTAGGTAAATCCAGGAAAGCTGAAAGTAAAATCTCTCCCCGAAGAGAGAAGAATGCCAAAGATGTCAATCTTTATAACCCTTCAACAAAAATAGTTCAACTGTTGTAAATAGTCAAGAAATGACTTGGAAGAATTCTCTTTGGAAGAGCGAGTGCCGGGAGCTATCAAAGCATCCTGGGGACATGTGGGCTTTACTGCAGCAGGTGAACTGCAGTTCTCCACCTGCCTTAAAATGGTTCACTGGAGGGTGTGGGGCAGACTCAGTTGTTAGGTAATGAGTGTTCCTGATACGTGAATTTCTTCTCTTGATGACTAACAGAGCAGCCTCTGAAAGCAGAACATGGCCAAGTGTTAAAATAATATACTGAAGCCAACTGATGGTTGTTCACTAGACTTAGGGGCCTCCTGCTTTGAAACGTTAGAAAACCATAAAGCATTCAGAAGAGGGTTCCTTCTCTGTCCCTTCAGTAGGACATTCAAAACAAAAAACAAAAAAAACATTTGAACATTGTAGGTATGCATCACATTTCATGAGATTTTTTTTCCCAGAAAATCATCTTGTTTTCCATTTTGATAAGCCAGGAAAGGAAGTGGGGGTTTTACCTTCACTCTTAAGGTCAATGAAACTAAAACTGCTCAAGTCAGTCCCAGGAAGGAAGTGAATTTCCACATCCATTCCAGTGTTAATGTCTTTCTAATGAGGTCTACAAAAAGTTAGACCTTGTATACAAAATACCAAACGGTTTGCAAGCAAATGTTCAGCAGTTAGGAAGTCATTTCCATTCTTTCAAAGGGCCTCAAGATTTTATAGTTCTCAGTCAAGAGTACACAGGCGCACACTCACACACACACACACACACACACACACATGCACTCCACAAGGAGGGTAGGACTAGGTCATTCAGAGGAAAGATTTCATTGATCTGATCAGAACATGAACTTCAAGTTCACAGCCTTCTAAATAATTTATAAGACAGACTCGGAAAGCTAAGTCGCCAATCTAGCAAGATGTCATTTGCTTGGAAGTTAATGTATAAAGCAAGCTGTGGGTGACTGTCATCGCCACTGTACCCACTTGAGAGGTGAAGTGGCACTTCCTGGGGTCTACGGTGCTTGCGGGGGCGGGGCGGTGCAGGGGGGGAATCCATAATCACACCCTCAGGGCTATTTGTGTTTCCTTGATCTTTTCAGGAGCACTCAGGGCCCCAGGCTCTGCCTTAAAGATAAAAAGCCTGCAAGATGCCCTGATCTTGCACAAGACCCTAGAAATACTGGTACCCCCATTGCGTAAGATCTGCTGTCCTGGCCCAGGGCAACCCAATCAAGGCGATGTCATGGATGCACCCGAAATGGTGTCCCCCACCAAATTCCAAAATTAGAGACTGACCTGGAAGTGTAATGTCAGTTTTAAGATTTGATGTTGGCGAGAAGAATCTCTATAGCTCAGAAGCTACGTGAGGAATGGTGAGGATGTTTGGCTTCCAGCCCCACTGGCAGTGTTTAAGGAACTGCTAAGGCAAAGAAGCAAAATGTGGACAATAAGATTTTAACGTCCCTTGTTATTTAACTATAGATACTGGCTGTGCACTATGTCACTATAACAGTATCATTCATAGATTTCATGAAAAGGAAGTAAGAATGTCCCCCTTTTACTCTCAGTATTTAGAGTCCTCGTCTTAAGTCAAACTATTTTTTGTTTCCTCTAATAGATATATTAAATACTTGCTTTGGGAAATAAAATGAAGGCCAATGAGAATACTTTCTACATTTTATTTTAAGCATTTCTGTCTTCTGCTTGTTCACTGAAACCATTATATAATGTGGTCGGAGTTTTCAGAAATTAATACAGTCCAGATGCTGACCTTTTTTGGGGATCAGTTTCCCCATCTGTGAAGTAGTCTGTTAATGGACTCTCTAACACCTTCTAAGTCAATAATTCTAAAGTTTTAGAAAATATTGTATTAGTTATATTTGGTTAGGCTGCATATACTAAGTTAATAAATAGTAGTAGTTTTAGCAAGACGCAAATTTATTTTTCTCTCACATAAAAGTCAAGTCTAGAAATGGGCTGACAGCACTGGCTTCCCAATCACTGATGTCCCAGGCTCCCTCTGTCTTGCTGCTCTGCCCATCTTTAGCCACATGGCCTAAAATGGCTGCCAAGCAATAGCCATTGCATCTGCCTTTCAGCCAGAAAGAACGAGCAGAGAAAAGAAGAGTCTCCAACACTTTTTGTCAGGGCTCATTAGCTAGAACTTAGACGTACAACTATACCAAGTTGCAAGGGAGGCTGGAAAACAGTCTTTCTACTGGACGGTTATATGCACACCTAAGCCGACCATTCTGTCTTGGAGAAATAAAGAGAAAACATTTTGAAATAGGCAACTGCAGTGTCTGCTGCAAAACTGAATACATGTAGAGTCAGTATTTTTATTTTCTTAAAAAAATTTAAATGTATGTTTATTTCAAAGGTAATGTCAAGTAAAATTGGTGTGTAAGTATATAAATGATGTGTACATATGAATATATAATAGTAATATATAAATAAACTAGCATACAATATGGTGTTATTGCAGCATATTGTTACTTATCAAACTCAAATAAAATTCTTCCTTTTGTATTTGTTTTATACTAAGAGTTTAGAATAATTAGAAGAAAACACAAATGTAAAATAAAATGGGTGGCAGACTTAGTAATCAGTGAAACAGGTTTAGCAGTGAAAGGATTATGGACTTGAGTCTGATCTGAGTCCCAGTCTTGGCCCTGCTGCTTACTTGTTCTGTGACTTTGGACAAGTGGCTCAACTTCTCTGATCCTGCTTCATTGTCAAGTAGAAATATGTATTGGACTAGGTGGGCACAGAGTCCCTGATTACTAGGCTGGATAAAGTGTGCCCAAGAGAGTAATAAAGTCAGGCTACAGAACTTGGGGAGAAAGAGGGGGTCAGAGAAAGGTTGCAGTGACAAAATGAGAAGTAGGAAAATAAGGCAGAATAGAAAACAAAATTGGGGGTGGGGGGGAGGTCGTCAAATTGCCAGAGGGGCTCTAGTACATGACCTGGCTGAAATTAATTCTGTGCTAAAGTTTCTTTTAAAACAAAAAAAGGTTCAAACCAATCCCTTTTTCTTTATATCAAAGGTCATGAATTTCCATTTGTAACGTGTGCTCCAAGTGATGGGCCAGTGAAAATGCCAGTGACAACCTTTACCGTAATTTCAACTAGAACCAAAATAATAAGATCAGAGACGACTCTTACTTACCGGACTGAAAACTGAGCACATGGTTTTGTCTTTCTAAAAGTTGGTGGCAATTTTAAGTCCCTAAATCCAGGCTTCGGATGCAGGTAAATATTCAAGAATTTGGGAATGAGCTAAAGTAAGATCTGATTATCAGACACAAGTGTATTTGAAGGCTATCGACCGATTGCGCTCATGAAATATCCCTCGTGAACCGGGTGAGAGCTGTCAGCAGCTGGCCCCCGAGGCGATCCAGAGGAAACAGTGTGTGTGTTTGTTTTTAATTTTTTCAAGATTTTCTCTGCTATCGCTGTTCCTTGAGTTCAAAAGCTCAGTCTCCACAATTTCATCATGATTTTGTCACTTTCTCTACACTTCCCCCAAGAATATCAGAACATAAGCGTCCCTTCATACATATTAATAGAAGAAAGCAGTAGCAATTTCAAAAGGGAATCAGTGATTCATAGACCTCATCTTTTCTATCACTTTTGTTTATGCATTCACCAAATATTATTAAGTACTTAGTCTATACTGGACCACTGAGCTAAGATTCAAGATATAAAAATGAATTAGGGCCGGGCACGGTGGCTCACGCCTGTAATCTTCGCACTCTGGGAGGCTGAGGCAGGAGGATCGCTTGAGCCCAGGAGTGTGAGGTTGCAGTGAGCTGTGATGATGCAGAGCGAGACCCTGTCTCAAAACAAGAAAAAGGATTAGCCACACTTCCTACACTCAAGGTACTCATTCCTACTAGGAGACACTCCACGTGGGCCGGTAGTGAGTTAAACACAGGATTTTGACCCTCAGTGTCCAGAGGAGAATGACTGGAAGTGTGAAAGGCAGTGTCATGATGGTTAGGACAACACTAAATGCTGTCAAAAAGTTAATAGCATCTGCGTCCTACTTCCACTTACCACCAACTTGTATAACCTTTCTAAGCCTCATTTTTCTTGTATGTAAAATGGGATAACAGTATCTACTTTATGGGTTGCTTCACTGTTGGAAGTAGGATAAGAACTCAGTATGTGTCAGCCACATTTCTTATTGTCATTGTCACTAATGATATCATATCAATGTTATCACTAATACAGAAACATTCAGAAGGAAAGACTTGAAATTTCAGTCTACCCAAAGCAAAGATGGACTGTTGCTCATGAGAGAGAAGCATCTTTCACTGTGACTATTTTGTGATGGAAGAATGATCCAAAAAAAAAAAGCTTGCTGGCGCTGGGGTTGTGGAGATGGAGCCTCCTGCCCCAGCAGAGAAATGACATGACAAGCAAAGAACGTGCAGCTGAAAAATCCTTCTTAGACAAAGGTCTCACAAGGGGTGTTGCACTGGGGCAAGCGGAACAGGGGGAGGTTGCACTGATATTCTCTTGCTGTTTTCATCCACACCCAAACCTCCAAACCACTTCAGTCTATGGATTTCTAAATGTAACTTTGAGAAAACAGTAATCACACATTTTCAACATGGACGAACTGGTTTCCATATTAATCACATCAAGCTAGTTAACATGTAATCGTACATCTCAACTGCAAACAATACTAAAAGCGATGGCACAGAAAATAATTTTACTCTGAACCTGGTAGGGAAGCATTTCTGCCCAGTGGGGAGAAAGAGGAAAGGTCTATATTTACAGACAAGCCTATTCGGTAGCTTGATGTTTCATAGATGGATGTGTTCCTCCTTAGGAGGCAGTCAGTCGCTGCTCTCACAGCTGCTGGGATGGAATGAGTTTTTGTGATGTTAAAAGTGAGTCAGTATTTTACTCATAATAGCCACATTTTCAAAACTAGCGCGCAGCTTTGAAGGAGCAGCCAGGAATGTAATAGTCTGGTACCCAAACTTTCAAGACTGACCACCTTTGTAAGCTTAAGGCTGATTATCTCAAGAACTTAAAGTGGGCATTTAAATATCTGAACATGTAAGAAGCTTTGGAAATGTTTGCTACTGGGTACCTGAGCCACCTCTCCTCTTCCTCTCCACCCACCCAAACTCCCACCAACCCCCTACCCAGGCAAATTTCTACTTGTGAGTGGTCACAGCAAACTGAGTTTGACAAGAACGCTTGAAATGATGGGGATGCTGAGTCATCACCAATGTCTGCTGGAGCCCGGGGCTTTGGAATGCGTAGGGTGTGTGTGCACACACGAGCGTGTGTGGGTGTGTGTGTGTTGCGTGTGAGCAATCCCCACCCCTGAAGCTGCCTATCGTGGGCAGTGACTCAGAGAGGCAAAGAGGGAAAACAGAGGCTCACCAGCTTGGTCTAAAACATCTAAGTATTCTGTCCCCATAATCAGCCCACAAACCGCCCTTGCCACCCTTATCAGCAATTGAAGACACCTCCAAGAATGTCCATTGTCCTTTTCATTCACTTGTCTACTCCTCACGGAGCAGCTACCTTACGTCAGGTAGCAGGGCAGGGGGTGGGGATGCTTGTTCAGATCTGGTCCCTGCTGGGGGAGACGGATGTTAATCAAATTATCACACGTGTAAGTATATCGCTGCCACTGTGACAAAACAAAGCAGAGAGAGATGTTGCTATGGAAACTTAAAAAGAAGGCTAAGCAAGGTGGATGACGCTTCCCCTAAGGCTGTGATGCTCAACCTGAAGGATGAGTAGGAATGAAATGAGGAAGAAATGAAGGCGATTTCGAGCACAGAGACCACTTCACAGACCCCAAGACTGGAGTGTGATGCGAGAACGAGGTGCAAAGAAAAGGGACAAAGGGATGGGAGATGAACTTGGAGCGGTGGGTGTAGACCACGCCGGGCACCATGGGAAAGGTCAAGGTCAAGAAGTTTGACCTTTTTAAGCCAAGAAGTAGCCTGATCAGAGTTACATTTGGTGAAGATTGTTCTGGCTCTAAGATGAAAAAGAGTAAGGAGAGAGTGGAGTGAAGAATGGGTGTGATGGAATTCATCTTAGGAAGCCTTGGGGCCATCTTGGCTGCTTTGTGTGTACCTTGATCCATTTATCTATTCCATATGCCAGACATTGTACTAGGCCTGTGAACAAAAGCAAGCACGACCTTAACCTGATGCATTTCAATTTTTAAAAAAATGCTCCATTTTTCCCAATTTTGCAGAGACTAAATTATTAAGACAAAAAAAGAAAGATAGGTGGGTTTCCCAGATCCAAAATCCTTTCATGAAGATGATGCTCATAAGGCAAAGGTAAATTTCAGGTGACTTAAATAGGAAAAAGTAGAGGTAAAATTCCAGGGAAGTAGCCTGACTATGTCACTAATATTCTGCATTTTCCTCCAAGAGATGAACCTCAGCTGATGAAATTGAGAAAAGTAACCCTACAACTTCTGAATCCTTCAAGGCACTGCAGCCTTGGACCACTATCCCTGTGTACTCACACTTGCCAAAACCGAATAATCACTTTCCTAGAGTATTATATCCTTCCAGCCCATTGATTTCAAAAATGTATAATGTTTATTAAAGTGGTATGTACACACAGTTTCGTAAGTTAGATATTACTATCAAACCTAGAAAATAAACATTGGTCCTCGTCCCAGCTATTCAATGGCTGAGATCTACTCCCTGGAACTAACTGCTTAAAGTTTTGTACTTCTTTTGCTATTGTTTCTACTATTTATCTTTACTTTCCTAATAATATATTGTTAGTTCTTGATTTTTCTCTTTTTAGTCATCTGTTTTGACTTCCTATGTGTCCATCCCATTTGCCCTGCCCTGTCCTTTCATTACAGTCACGTTATAATTTCGGTTAAATCAGAATTTAGTGTTTACCTTATTCTTACTTATGTAAACATTTCCCATGCTGAGCCATACAATGGATGGACTACACTTCCATTTCCTTTTTTATTTAAGTTTTCATTTTTCCTGGGGTCAATGATTGCCTTGTTTTTCAATTGCTTAGTTTTCTATGAACCTATCACAACTTTAAACCTAAACCTCCCCAGAGAATCCCAACATTTTTCTCATAATCTCCAAACACATCTGACAGTCTACGCGAGTTTTACTTTCTCGTCAACCTTCCTCCTGGGGCCCTGGGTCTTCCTCACTGGATCCGGCGCTGGTTCTCGTGGCTGCGCCATGGCACCTGCCAGCCTTTCCCTCCCCCTCTCTCTGGGGCCAGTCCCTCTTTCCTGGTTCCCAGGTCATCTTGGTTTCTTTACCTTGCTTGGCAGAGGACCTCTTCCCGTAGCTCCACAGGGCTAACTGTTTTGAGAACATGCCTGTCTGCAAAATATCTCTATGTAATTTGTACATCACGATTTACCGTGTGCAAAGTCCCCTCCCATTCAACACCTCATTGCATCCTCCCTGGAGTGTCATGAAATCGTACCACCCAGTCTCACCTGCCATGAGAGGTGAAGTGACCCGCCCAAAGCCCGACAGACCCTTACAGGACGTGTGGATAAGTTGTCTCTGCTGCTACCTCTGTGACCTGCTCAAAAAAACTCAAAAAGTTGGGGTGCAACGTATGTGCTCACAGAGCAGATGCATTTATTGAATTCATAAATACATTATCTATTTCTTCAGAGGACCTCCAGCAATCTGAGGGTGTGTTATGAAAGACTGGGTCTTATAAACTTAACAATATTCATGGCCTAAAAATATCAAAGCAAAATTGTTTCAGAAAAGGCAGTTTTGAGCAAACTGAGAAATGATTAGTAAGTAGATGCCGTTTATGCCCACCCTGGTCCCCCTCAGCCCTCAAGCCCTCACTTCTGCCCTGCTGCCTCGGACTTTCGTCTCTGAATCAATGCTTTGGTTCAGAATGGCTTCAAAGCAGGTATCCTAAGTGAAGGTACTTTAGGGGCAGAAATGTCAGAGTCCTGAAAGGATGAGCAGATGGCGCCCCGTCCCCCCCCCCACTCCGTGGTGAAGACTCCTGGCAACGAAAAGTCCACTGCCAAAATGGGAGCCGACGCCGACGCCATTGCTCACTCCTCTGACAGCAACAACAAGACCCCACTCACTGTGCGTTTGCTCACGCCCTGGTTACAGGAATCTCAACAACTGCCTCCTTTGGAAAGTGGAAAATACCTTCCCTAACTAACTGCCCGTTGACAACCAGCATTTTTACTCATCTAACTTTCTACAGGGGGGTGGAAATGTATAACGCAGTCGTAGCTCACAGGATAAGCTCTCTATCCCCCACTTCCAGTAACAATCACAGTCGTGGACTCTCAGAGCCTGGAAGGACCTTGGCCATCACCTCGGCACACGAGGGTGCCAGGGACCAGGGGTGTGAGACTCGCCCAGGGCCACACACCTGGAGAGGGGCAGCGTCAGGACCCGAGCTCAGCTCAGACCTCTTTCTTTGGGTCATCAGTTGTTTTAATGGCTCTTCTTATATAAAACATTTTAAAATAGCAATAAAATAACATTTTGGTAAAAATGAATGAGTGCAATGTAGATGTGCCATCAGAGAGTCAGGCCATCGTGGAACAGTTTGGAGAGCTCCATATTCCCTCGATGCAGTCAGCATTTTCCCTTCTGATGTCCTCTGTCCCCCAGGCTCCGTGTGCGAGTGCCAGCATGGGAAGTGGAGCAGGCAGTGGGCACTTCACAGCGTCAGTCTGTACCTCGATGGCCACCGTCTCCCACCAGCATCTCCCTGGTCCTCCCTCCACAATACCCCCCACCCTGGGGGAAAGAAAAGCCAATCTAATGGCTGTTTTGATTTTTTCTTTAAAGAGCTCTTTGAATTTCCCAAATCATCCCTCTCTGTTCTTCTTTTCACCTTGCCTGTGTTAACTCTGCCTGTTTGCTGGTGGACTGTGATGCCCGCTTTTCTGACGCAACACCAGCACAGCCACTTGCAAAAGCCATTTTGGTTTACATACAGAAAGTGCCAGATATTTTGTGGATGGGGTGTCAGGAGCACACTGCAAGCACCTGCTAGAGTGAGCTTCAGAAGCAATTCAACTCCGAGTTAAGGAGAGTGGTGCGCGGAGCCCATCGCGGAACAAGAGGAGGCATGTGCGACGTGGCTGTTTCACAACTTCCTTGGGTCTGATACCAAATCTCGTGGCTCCTCCAGACAACAGGCCCAAGACCCCTTAAGGGATGTTGCCACAGCTACAGTTTCTGCAAATACCAAATAAATGATGATTGCAGTGTAGGTCAGGCTTATCACCAAAACAGAAGTGCTGGTGTGGAGCTGTATTACTACACTTATTTTTTGTCTATTCAAATGTCGATCGCATGTTTTGCAATGAGTTTTCTGGAATATGATTTATTTAACCTTTGCAATGAAAAGAAACCATAACTCAAGATGAGACACAAATGCTGCCTGTGCCAGGATGACTCTCCTTAAACTGGTTTATTTCTTTTTAACTCACAAAAGCACAAAGGATCCAGAGTCTCTGATAATGAACATAATATATGATCATCGTAAAAAGTTCACTCTCCTTTCAATTTCAATTTACCTCACTATAAATCAGCGATCCACTTAATCAAATATTCTTCCACTTTAATTGTTTTATCTGGCTTTTATGTTAAATCTCACTGAGTTACTGCTGGCACCAGTCTTCACATTATAGAAAAAATGTCAGTGGTTGGCCCATAATTAGTCTAAAACTCAAACACTGGTTCTGAACATTAACCAGATTGTAGACAGCCCTCCCAGTGTCACCGAACCAGTGTGACAAATCCACATCAGGAAGTACAGCCGGATCAGTCATGCTAGCCATCCGTCTGCTGTCAAAATGAGGAGTGTGCCCCCCCCACCGCCCTCTGCTTTCAAACTAACTGGAATTTTTTTTTTTCATAAATGTCTCTCATTATTATCTTATAGGGCATTAAAACTATTTCGTTGTCTCTTAAATTCTCCAGCCTGAAACTGTCCGTTTAAGAACTGCCGATGCTTGCCTGAACTCGCCCAGCAGTTCCCATGAGAAAGTATGTCAGCACAATGTACCGTGTAAGGCCACAGTCAAACTCCAGTGTTTGTGATGAAGGGCACTTCCTGGCTATTGTAAAAGACAAGAAACTGTCCCTGGTGGGTAATCTAGTTCTGCAAACAAGAAAGAAAAAAAAAATGAATTCCATGTTATTGATTGATAAACACCTTTCTGACAAGGTCTGTGGAGACAGTCTGACGGAAGATGTGCTGGCACATTCAACACTCAGAGCCAGGGCCCCGGCCAAATGCTATTTGGACACGTGTTACTTGAATGTAGGCCTTGACCTTCAAACAAATATCCAGTATAATTTTTTAAGATAAGATTCTAACTATCTTTTTAAATAAACTAAGAATGAGGACATAGCCAAACCAGTCCAGGGGCTTTATCCGATAAATGTAATTGCTTGCAAAGCAAAGAAGCTCCCTGGAGTTTTAAATTTGCTCCCTTGTTTTAAATTTCATACACAAGCGGTGGAAAGTCCTCCTGGGTGTTGGGAGAATAGCAAAGTCACATGCTGCTTGCAAATCTTTCTTGAAAACATCTATATTTTAATATTTATGTACGTTTCAACTTGTTTCATTAAAGACTTCAGCCAATTACAAAATTAAAACCTTTTTCACTTGAACCATCTAGCTCAAAAACAAAATATTTTTCATATTAAGCAAAAGCTAAACAATTTTTCTTAAAATCTAAGAAAGAAAAATAGCTCAAAACCCACCCAGGAAATGTAAACTTTATTTCAGTCACAGCTCCAAGTACTAATCAGTGTCAAATGATATTTTTTAAAGGCATTTTTGAAAAGATTTAAAAAACTCTATTGTTTAAATGAAATCTGAGTTCTAAGATACCGGAAATGTTTAGAAAGAACTTTGAAGAATCATGAAAAACTTATTTACCAACAGACCTCATTTATGCAACTGTTTGGAAAATACTTTGATATGTTATTATGGCAATTATTTTTATTTTCATACTTATCACATCAGACAAGTATGGTGAAATAACATGTATTAAATACATGGAATTATCACAACAGAGTGAATCTAGGGGGAAAAAAAGACATGAAAAACATCCCATTAAAGAAAAAGCCTTTATATGGGACATTATTCACATTTCTGCAAATGGAATTTTCTGATTAACTGCCATATATTATATTATTTGAATAACTTTAGGAAAGATTAATTCCCAAGCTCCGTCTCCGGCAATATTTTTCCCTGGCTGAAATTGGGCTTTAAAACAAAACGTCAGCAGTGCAAGCCGGCGATTCAAGTTACAGGTTCACAAACTTCGAGTGCAGGCAGTTAAAAGTGATTTAAGAAAGGCAAAATCATTCTTTCACAAATGTGTATGTTAAACTTGTAAATTGATATATCAAAACCACAACCGGAATATAGCAATTTGTCTCTCTTTGCCTGCTGTGGTGTATTCCACAGCTGCCTGCCAGATAATATACTGATTGTAACTTTCCTAATTTACAGAGCCTTTAAGTCTAATCTCCTGGGCCAGCCTAAAGGGCTTCTCCATCCATTGAAATGCCAGAATAATTGAAATTGTCTTCTGCAGACAGTCAGGCAATAATGAATATTTTCCCTGCTGATTGCATGCCAAGGTTACACACAGTACTGCAAACAGAAGTGGTCCCCACAGCGAGCCTCCCCGGGGACGGGCAGCCGCTAACCTTTGGCATGTGACACAATACCTACGGCTTCCCTTTCTCACGGGCTCCTGAAGCCACTGACGCCCACCAAGCTTCTGGACACCAAGGGGCAGCACAGTTGTTGCCGAGTGAACAATGATCCCATCGGCTTCCCTGACTCTCCAGAGGCAGCTTAAAGGCTGGGAAAGGTTGTGGTTATGGATTTTCCGATGGGGACAGCAGGCCGGATGAACAGAGGAGGCTGCTACTGGGATTCAGAGGAAATACACAAGGAGTTAATCAAAAGAAAACCAGCATCCGTGGGGCATGAGAAGACGCTGGCTTGTCAGCCCTGGGCAGCATTTCCCATACCTTTGAATGGTTTCCGTGAATGCAGGAGTTGTTTACTGACTCCCTGTGCTGCTAGAATCTGCGCTGCTTCACTGCAGTCTTAATGATGTGCTGATTGAAATCAGAGTGTTTGCTGGCCAGAGTGAATCAGGAATATCTTTGAAAAAATCTCAGGACTAGTTTAACCTTCATCTACCAAAAGGTTAAAGTGTAAAATCCCAAGAAGTTTTGAATAGGTCTTTAATTTAAGCGACTAATCTTAGATTATGGCTGCTCCCAGAATATACTTTAGAGGAGGAAATGTAAGGATGAGAACAGTTATCCTAAGATGATATGGATTGAAACCACACAGCATAAGGTGTACATTAAAAAGGCATCGTTAAGTTACATAGGGGAAAAGAGTGTAAAACCTGCTGCTTACATGATACCTGAATTGCAATATATGAATTACTAAATAATTATGCACCAAATATAGGAAATACATATTAGTTATCTATTGCTGCTTAATAAATTACCCCAAATTTAGCAGCCAGGAGCATTTATTATCTTGCACAATATCCTGGGTCAGGAATTCAGGTGCATCCTAGCTCAGATTTTTCTAACAAGGCTAACTACTGCAGTGCTGGGGCTCAGAAAACAATACCCCAAAGTATGGCACTTTGTTTGGCATGCTGAGTACTTTGAACTAAAGGAGATTGGAAGGTTTCAGAAGCAAAGTCTCTCTCTGACCCTCTCCTGCCCTCCTGTCTTCTACCCCTTCCCCCAAAGTGAGTCACGGAAACTAGAATTCCTCTTCCCCAAGGCAGGTCACAGAAACTAGAACCTCTCTTCCCCAAAGCCGGCCATAAAACCTAGAAATATGACTCAAACCTTTCCCTGCCTTGCTGTGCAGGAGCTAGCTGTAAAGAAGTTCTCTGCCCTACCTTGTTTGATAGTAGGTCATAAGACCCTCACATTCCAGAGGGGTCCTGCTCCATACCCGAAAGAAAGGAATGTTGCACAGAGAGGCCAAGAAGAATCCGAGCAGAGAGGCCTTGCTGGGTAACCCCCCATCTCAGTCAATTCCATTAAATCGCACCCTTTTTGTCCAATCACATTTCTACACGGCTGTCCATTCTTCATGGGATCTAAGCATAAAAATAAATTATTTTCCCTGGATCTTTGGGTCTTCATTTCTGAAGACTCCCATGTCATATAAAACTTTAATTAAATGAATTTGTTATGCATTTCTCCTGTTAGCCTGTCGCTTGTTACAGGATGGGCGGTCACCTGAAGGTTTGAGTGGGCCGGGAGCATCCGCCTCCAAAGCAGCTCCCTCATGGCCTGGCCAATTCATGCCGGCTGTTTGTTAGCAGAAGGGCTCAGTTGCCTGCCATGAGGATCTCTTCCCCGGGGCAGCTGCCTTGACCCAGAGCAAGAGGTCCAGGGGAGAGAGGCAGGAGCCACCATAGCTTTCGTGCCTAGCCCTGGAAGTCACATGTTGACACTTCCACCATAGCTTCCAGGCCACGTCAGTTAGCCCCATCTAATGTGGGAGGGGACCACATAACAACATGAATACCAGAAATCGCCACCTTGGGTGCTGGCCACCACACAGTATTACCCAGTTACACGGATCACCTCATCTCTTGGGCTCACAGGTCCCACACTGTGGCTTTCATCACCCTCACAGCCCACATGTGTTCTTTGCCCCAGGTGAGGAATGGGCTGAGCATCGTTAAGTACGGTTCCCTCTTTCCCAGTTCCAAAGCCCAGAGTGGTCTTCCCGCTGCACCCACAGCTGCAAACCCAGCCTGCCTGCCTCCTCCCCCCGCCCATCCCTGTGTCAGCCCGACCAGACCCCAGACCACACGACACTGTCACAGTACAGACAAAAGGTAGACAGGAGGGAGGGAGGGAGAGAAGGAAGGAAGGAAGGAAGTCACCCATACGTACTTAAAACACAGTGGAAATGATACAGGGATTTGGTTGCACAGATGATAGCTGTGCTGAGAAACAGAAGAAGAATGTGAGGCACCTGCTCCCATTTTTAGGTTGAAGAACAAGGGAGGAGCCATATGGTAGGGGTCGGGGCAACCCCATAGAAGCTGGAGCCCAAGTGGGGGTGTCTACAGGTGGGAGCAGAAACCGTGAAGACCAGAGCCGGAGAGAAAGGGGAAGAGAAATTCCCAGCACCTCCCTGTACCCACCCTCCAGCCCCTGCCAAGCCCCGAGGCCAGCCCCAGGGCGGCCTGTAGGTCAGCCCCCGTGTCGCTCAGAGCAGAGCAGAGCAGGGCACAGGCTGGAGCCCGCAGACCAAGACCGACACATGACGCCTTGCACGTCATGCTAAATTGCACTTTTTCTACTTAACCTTTACATAAACATTTTTGTGTCCTGCATAGTTTCCATAATCATTATTTAAATCGGTATGCATCATCCTGTTGGGCCTACGGACCTCAGCTGACTTAACCATTTCCATGGATTCGTACCCTTAAGTTTTTCCATGTCTTCATCATCATCCTCATTTTCAAGTGACAGCTCAACTAATATCTTTATCATTTAGCTTTTTTCATCTCAGATATGTTCTTCAGGTAAATTCCCAGAAGTCATCATTATGGGATTAAGGAATATCAGCATTTTTATGTCTACTGTTACATATTTGGGGGCATCTGCTTTTAAACTAGGCATTCTGGCCCAATTGTTTGGGTGCACCTCTTCCTACCAACAAAACAAAATGAAGGTCCAAAGGCCCAAGACACAGGATTCAAGCCCACATTTCTAAACACAAATAAAGGAACTTCTAGAGCTTTTATAAAAATCTCTATTTTGCTAATTGCAGCAACAGCAGCAGCAAAATCTTTCCTGAGAGCTGCGAGATCCCAGAGGAAGGCTGTGATTAACTTTGCAAAGGATGGCTGACTTCTCTCGGATATGACTAGAATAAATTTTGGTTTAGTGTTTGTCTTAAAGGAAAATGAAACCTCATCCTTGTTTCCTGCAAACAACAGAGAGCCTGAGGCAAACCTGAGATGAAGAAGGCCTGTTCTAGCAGTAAATGTCCCATTCTTGACTGTGAGATTAGGTAGACGGCTGGGAATACCCAAATCTGAAAAAAAAGGGTATAATAATACCGTATCTGTCACTCTCTCAGTAAGACAATTGCAAAATAACACCCAAGAGCCTGCATATAGAGAGAGAGACCTTACGAGATCTTCTGGCCAGGCACTTCTAGAGTGTGGCCCACCCATGAACTGTCACCAGTGGGCAACAAGGCAAACACAAAAGCTGAGAGCAAGTGTTTGCAAACTTTCCTAAGAATTTGACATCACAGCAACCCTTTTACTGGACCTACAATGGATTGAGAGAAAAAGAATGCTTCACCAGGAATAGTTAGGAAAGTACTGTTCCTCTACCAAAGCCCAAATTGGACAAGAACCTTGAATTTGCCTATGGCCACTGACTGGAGTTATTTTATATATTTCAAAAATTCAAAAAAAAAGCATGTGGGCAACAATGAACAATGTATGCTAGAGTAATTGTTTACGACAGTAATCAATATTTTATGCTAGTGAAATCTCTGATATTTGATACTCCAAGACTACCATAAACATAAATATTGAATGACTTGCCTTAAGTAATTAAGAAAAGTCATGGCTCTTCAGCTAAAATGTGTATGTTGAGGGGCTGGACACTATAAAGGGAACTGAAATCAGCTGCTCAGTAACTTGGGCTAAGCACCAAATAAGCCCTAAGTTTTCAGGACAGGGTCCTGGAGCTGGCCGGCTGGGCAGATTTGATCGTGCAGAGAGGAGAAATGTGAATTTAGCACAGAGTGGCGAGATGTCTACAGAGCCCATGGTAGGAGCTTTGTATCTGTAGGGTTCATTTTGGCCAAGAACAGCAAGACTGGGTTACACCACAAGTCAACAGCAAAGAGCAGACAAACACAAGTCACTCCACGTGATGCTCTAATCTTTGCTTTAAATGGTTTTTGTTTTGTGTTGTCGGGTCAAAACACAATACCCCAAAATAAGGTGATTTGGCACGCTGTGTGCTTTGAACTGAATGACAACGGCTCTCCCTGATCTTGTCCCTTTCCTTCCCCTGCTCCCCTCCCTCAAGGCAGGTCACAGGAACGAGAATTCCTCTAGTAACCAGAACCCTTCTTTCCCAAACCCAGCCATAACACCTACAACACGACCCTAACCTTCCCCCGCCTTTCCGTGCAGGAGCCGGCCATAAACAAGTTCTCTGACCTATGTGGTCTGAGGGTATCACAAGACACTCGTGCCAGAGGGCGCCTGCCCCATACCCAGGAGGAAGGAACGCTGCCAGAAGAGGCCAGAAAGAATCTGAGCAGACAGGCCCTGCTGGTCCCCCCACCTCACCCTGTGACATTAGATCACTCCCTTTTGTCCAGTCACATTTCTGCATGACTGTCCATTCTTTATGCAACCTAACCCTAAAAATATACAGTTGTCCCTGTGTCTTCATTTCTGGAGGCTCCTGTGTCACATGCAACGTTGATTAAATAAACACGTTTTGCTTTTCTGTAGTTAATCTCTTTGCCAAGTTTTTTTCAGTCCAGCCAGGAACCCTAGGAGGGGTGAAAAGCACTTTTCCTCCCTGACATCATCTACACCGGACAGGGAAATGGCGACTCAGGCAACACAGGGAGATATGGAGGTTTTTTTCAGATCACACATGGAAACCAGTCCTCACAGGCTCCTCTAAACCAAAGTTGCTCACGTCCCACATTTGGCATAAGGCAGATGGTTAAAAGCACAGCCCTGGTTGTATGTCAGACCTGGGTTTAAGTTCCAACTGCACCACTTATGAGCTGGGGACTTTGGACAAACACTTAACTTTTCTATACCTCAGTTTCCCCATCTGTAAGATACGGCTAATAACGGTATTTACAACCCCAGTTACAGGAGCAGCAGGAGGATTGTATGAAATAGCACATTGCCTGCACTAGAATCAGTGCTCAATGTACATGAAATGGTTTTAACATTACCGATCTCCACCTTGGATTGCTGCACTTCTCATCAGCCAAGGGCTGACTGTTCCCCACCAGGACTTTGCCACAGTCTCCGAGAGTGAGAGTCTTTGGGGAATTACTAGGAAATTAGGAGGCACAATTCCTGCTTTTGAGGTGTTTATGACATAATCAGGAAGTGAGAGAATTATAAATAGTAAACTGAACACACTAGCTCATAGCAGAGTGCAGGCGCTATTGACAAAACTGAAAAGAAAAAGTGAGAGACGAATTTTAAAACCTACGAATGGAGAATTACAACCTAACAGAGTAGAGATGTAGATGCAGAAGGTCAAAGCAGTGAGACTGCACAAGGACAAGGAAGAAACCATCAGCAAGCAAAGCAGTTTGATACGCTGGAGTCTCAAGATTCTGAGTAATGATTCCTTTTTAAGTTTCCATTAATGCTGATGATACAACATGAAAGCTGGGATAGTGCAGTGGGTGAAAGTATGAGCTCTGATGCCAGATGGCTGGAGTTCAAATCCCAGCTTCCTCATGTCCAGCTGTAGGATCCTGGGCATGTTTCTTAAAGTTTCAGTGCTCCTACATCCTGATCTGTGAACCCGGGGTGATAACGGTCCTGCTTCATATAGCTGTTGGGAGGATTACATTAATATATGTAAAACACTGAAACCATACTCAACCAAGGTTAGCTATTATATGTGTATAAAACTTTCAAATAATCAGAGGGAAGATAGATGCTAATAAGAAAGGTATTAAAATCTAATATATGGGGGAAAAAATTAAAAGAAAATTATCTAATTCCTTATCAAACCAAGCAGCCACTTGGGAATTATTTTTGTTCATCTTCAATGAATATTATCTATCTAATAATGCTTCCTGAACTATGAAAAGTCCTTCATACATACTCTTAATTCTCTCAATTAATACTAAATGGTAATACGTATGTTAATATCTCAAATACTCAAAAAGAACTGTCTGTAGTTGTAGTGACATTAGGATAATAAGTCAGTTTCTTCTATTCCCTTGAAGATGCTCGCATTCTATCCACTTGCAAAACTAAACCACACACACGCACACGCGCGAGAGCAATATGGACACGACCTCCAGCACACTAAAAATGCATCTCCCGGGGAGAGCCTCCCCCAACTCCCAAAGACAGGTGCTTCTCCTATATGCTCAGAGCAGCCCATGTTCATTTCACTCTCTCCCCAAGGAAATATTGCATCTTATTCCCAGGGATCTCCCATAACCTAGAACTATGACACACAGTTGGCCCTTAATGTTTATTTATTGAATGGATGAATGAATGAACGAACAAGAAAGGTAACTCTTGTCAGTGGCTTGGTTTAACACAGAAGAGTCTCAGCAAGAGAAAGGATTGTGGACACCCAGTCGGATGACTTTGCAGATTGCTAGTTTACCAGACTTTTTTTCCTCAACCCATCAAAACATGTATTACGTTTCCACTACACTTTTAGATCAATAATTTCACATTAATGCTCCTAACATTTCTGCACTGAAGATCCAATTTAAAATTATTTTTTTACCATACCTTCTAAATCTCTGGTAAGTAGATGACAAAAGAACACTTATCAGATAGATCTTCCTGATATGGAAACAGGGCAGTCTCTCAAGGAAAGCCTAAAGCTTTAGAAGGGCCACTATTTTGCATTTTTTCTAATTGTGCGGAGCAGGCGTCCTTATTCAGAAAGTTTCCAAATTAAAAGCTAATTTGCTTTAGACCAGCCCAATGTGGAGCCTGTCTCTTGCTTGGGCTTTGTTGTTCACCAGGGTAAAGTATAATTTTCTGACTCTTCCCAGCTCCTTAGTTTGAGACAATAATCCACTCTGTCTCCTCTTAATTAAAGCAAATAGCCCCAGCTCACAATAGTAGCTCACAAGGCCCTGGTCCTCTCATTCCCCCTGTGCAAGGAGTTAATTGATTTCCAAATGATAATGGTGTTTACATTAGAAAGCCAAGCCCCTTGTATTTAGTCCTTAGCTGCTCATCTTAAACCTTCCCAGTCTCATGAATATCAAATGGCCCAAATACCTCCATTGCAGTTGGTGCTTCTTAAGTGGTCAAAACTCAGCCTCAATATATTTAACTCACTGGGCAATTTCTGAGTTACAGACTCAGCTCTCACATTCCTATTTCATCCAAATCACGAGGCTTCCTTGAAATTTGGAAGGCATTGCATTTGCTACTTTATAAACTCATTATCTTACCGTAAAGGCCCCCAGGGAGACACTGGGGCAATGGGTGGGTCTGGATTTTTAAGGATCATTTTTAGCATATGACAGTTTATGGGAGGAAGCTGTGAAGATGGCGAGAAGTAGATAAGCCACAAGGCAGATGAAAAACAGTTCAGAGCTATGGGAGTTAGGACGGTGCACACTACCACGTGTTTGAAATAATTTGCCTGTATGGTACACACACATCTGAAGGCCTGATTTCTCTGTCCTTGTTTGAAAGTCACAGGAACAGTGCTTCATACGACACATTCTGTATTTCCGTGATTGCTAACAAGTTTTTCTAGCATCTTGGGTTTCAATTAAGTCGGTAGATGTCTCAAATGTCCCTGCTTAGAAGTTCAAACAACAGCGAAAACAAATCATGGTTATTATTGATCATTTTCCTGGCCTTCCACAGAACTGTACTCAAATATTGAAATTCACTTTTCATCACAACCTTGAAACAACGAGGTTCAGGCAGAACTCTCAGTGACTGAAATGGGTATTTGTCATGCAAGAGAGGAGCAGGAATTTCATTTGCCTGAAACTGAGTGTTGTTTTTAAAGAAACTATTCTCTGAATATGTTCTTGATCACAGCAAATTGCTCGAGCAACCCAAGGGAGAATGAGGGGGTCGGGCAACGCTTCAATATAATCACTTTCTAAGTAATTAAAGCAGTAACTAATTTCTCACATAATTAAAGAAAAGTTTGTTCATTGGCACACACATCCATCCTGATGCCATATTTAGCAAATACTTTCATTTTTTTTTAAATATCACTTCTAATGCACCAGACTCTCCTATCAAGAAAGGCATGGCTGCAATTTATGGAAGACGTCCCTCCCTTTTGGTTCCCAGATCAACCTTCCATTCTCTCTTGGAGTCACTGTATCTCAGCCCATCCTAAAGCAGTTCCCCTTTGATTCATTTTTTTGTACCCACGATGTTATTGCACTAGTCCTCAAAGCGTGTCACCTTGATAAATTTTAGAAAGATAGTTTGGGGGACTCGTGCAAAAACTAGTACAATATATGTGATTATTAGCTCACCAGGGATGATGTTTTACAGATTAGGGAGTATTAAATCTTACCCAGATTAACTCATGTATCCAAGGTCTCCCAGCTTGTTCATAGCAGAGCAAGGACCACGATCCTTAAATCCTAAAATAGCACATTTTCTACATTTTATCTTGACAGTTTTTTAAAGACTTCAGGAAAGGACAACTCTCACCTTCCCTTTAGAACCCACCATCTAACACCCTGTAAGCCTTAAAACCAAACACGTATTTTAAACTGTAAGGTTCTTGAGAACTCCTTATCTTAGGGACAAGAATATATAATCCATGACTGCAGGTAAAATCCGACACTAAGAGCTCTGAAGGTTTCTAAGTTCCTTGTCATAGAATTCTGCATCGTCAAACATTGTTTTAATAAAGGAGTCACTGGCTAGGGCTTGAAATGTTTTGTTTTGTTCTTTTCCATTAGAAGGATTGTTCATTTTAATTATGTTCTTTAACAGGATTGGCCAGGTGTTAATAACACATGTCCCAGTGTGTCCAGGGCTGAAAACAGTACGTGAGAGACGTGGCCCTTACCCTCCAAGAGTGCATGGGAGAGAAGAGAGATGTTGAGGGATTTGCACAGCATCCTGGAAATCAAAGGGTCGAATTGAATCTTTTGTCTCTGGTGGGTGAAACTGCCAGTCACCTTACAGAACAGAAACCTGTCCCCAGCCGGCCGTTGGGATTGGCATTCAGTTCCCACTTAAATGGAGAGGAAGGTTGGTAGAAGCCCTGAGTGATACATCCAAATACCCCCCGAGTGGCAGGAGCAGAGAAGGAACACAGTGGTGAGGAGAAAGAAGGTTGAGCTAAAATCCACAGCACAACACATTAGCAAGAAGACACATTCACAGTACAGAAACATCGGTGTTGATGCTTTAAGAGTCTAAGAAACTAAAAAGCAATTTTCATAAACTCTCAAATATAGCTTTAAATAATATAAAGCTTAAACAATCTCTTACAAAGGAAAGTCTCCTTTGAAAGGATTCCAGAAAACCATGAAATACTGTTGATAAGGCTGTGCCAATTTGTAAAGCCTGCTACACTCTGCGGCTCACGTGCTCGCCCCGTTTTTCCTTCTTTCTTTCCAAAAAAAAAAAAAAAAATTCCCTGAGCTTTGTTAGTCCGAGAGCCTACGATGATGACAACAGCAACAACAACAAAAAGTGTTTTCTGAAGCTGAAACCTCTTTTCCCCCCACAACAACAAAGCAGGGTGGTTGATGCAATGATTCATTCCTGGCAATAATGTCAAAATAGCATTTGCAAAGCTGGGGTAAAGATGTTGGATGGAAAGCTCGGGTGGAGATGTGTAAGTTAACTCCCACCAAGTTTCTCCCCTTATCAACCATTGTGTTCAGGATTAATTGCAGGCTTTGCTCACATCTCCCACTTCCCTAGAATGTTTACCTACCAAGACAAAGTGGGCTGATCGGCTCTTTTCAACCAAAGTAAACTTTTAACTTAGTGGAGTCTTAACTTTCTTAATGTTTCACTTCCTGGTTGTTTTAGGTATTTTTCCTTCTCCGCATTGACCAATTATTTTCAATTAGACTGATAATTGCATTGTATAGTTGAAAGGCCCAATTAATATCTTTAAAGCAACACTGTTAAGCAGTATTTAGTGGAAATTTTATATTTGGCTGTCAAGAAATAATCACGGCTTCCATTCAGGCAGCTCCTTTCATCCTGGCGGACACCCGAGTGCTATTATGCATTTCATATGCTCCATTACTAACTACAGGTCAGCATCTTGTCACCCCAGCACGACAGGCTCCTGTTGGAGGGGAAGAACAATAGACTAACTCAGCAGCATTTAGAAACAATGTTTGAAGTCTCTTGTACAATTGGAACAGTGAAGGCAATGGAGCCAACAGCAGCCAACTGGCCTGGGGATTCCTGGAAGCGGGTCCCCCCTCCACCAGAGAGCGTCTACTCTGCAGAACGGAGGTACAGCCAGTTGCATAAAGGACGTACATGCGAACACTGAACCTCCTTTTCAGGGACAGAGAAGGGTGATCCCACGACACCACGGCACAACTGCGACTACCTGCTTTCCAACAACTCAGACAAATTCATCACTGCAAATCAGCATCAGCCAACCTCCGAAGAGCCATCCATCACTGAGAGGTATTCATGTCATCCTCACTCAGGGATGCTAGCTGACTGGCTTCCGCATTACCTGGGATGCCAACCACGGGCACAAGGAAAGTGAAATCTTGAGAGCTCCCTGGACGGATCTCAGGAGGTATCTTACAAGCCAGGGAGGTGGAGGTGGGAATGTGGGGGCAGAATACTCCCAACCTGCCCCTAGTGACCCATCCTCCACTAGATCAAAAGGTCAAAATGTAAGGTGGGTCTTACAGATGCTAATATTCCCATGGAGAGGACAGAGAGCCAAGACTCGTGTGGACAGCATTCAGGGGCCAGTCCCTGAGATGTGAGGACCTAAGACAAGTCATTCACCTGTTCATTTCACAAACGCTTCCTGAGTGCCTGCCAGGACAGGTGCTCACTCAGGCCCTGGGGGAGCAAAGGAAACAGAGCAAAGAGAAATCCTCGCTCTCAGATATAAAAAGCCAACAAGGCAAAGGAAGGACAGAACGAAATAAATGTTCTTCCACTCAAAAATCAGACACTGAGCCGTCACTCAGGGCCAGTCCTGTGCCAGGACAGAGGAAGAGTGGAAACCCCAAGGAGAACTGGTCCCTCCCCACCAAACCTCGTGGAGGTTTGGAGACAGGCTGATCAGAGGCACCCACAGCTCCTGTTTCATTCAAACCGACTAACAGCAATGGAGGAAAGGTACTGGGTACGGGAGACCCTGAACCAGCAAGTGGAGCCAGCAGATGATTCCACCGAGATAATGGGACGGTAGGAACAGCCAAAGGAATGTGGAACTGACCAAAAGCCGGCAGAAATGGGCGAGCAGTGCCTGAAGGGGAATTTTTTCAAAAAAAAAAAAAAAAAAACCACTTCTGCATAGGAAAGATTTCATAAAAGACGTTGAGCAAGAACCCTGGGGAAGATGGAACCACTAGTTCTGGGCTCAGGTGACTGCTTCTACCTGGGGCCTGACTGGCAGGGTGGGTGGGGGTGACAAGCACAGAATGACTGGGAACCCCAGGATCGGGTCGAAGGAGCCGGCTATCTGTCCAACCCGGGCATGTGACTCGGCATCTTCACCTGTGACCTGATTCGTGACATTGCTCTTAGAGCTGCTATGCAGATGTCTCTACTGTGAAATTCAAGTACCTTAAACAGCTGCCCGAGTTTCAGCTGTTGTGCTGAAGACATACCACAGCGGAGTAAGAGGGTGGCCACCAAGAAAGGGTCTTTTCTTTTAAAATCTCAGATTTTTGTGGGAGAAAGGGAAGAAAATTGTGTTCCTTCCCAAAGAACCCAACTGTTGGAGGCGGGATTGGAAGGAATGAGCCCATTTCGTCTAGGCAGCAAAGAACGGAAATATGTCAACACTCCATGAAGCCCCACAGCACACTTCCCCACCTGCATGGTAGCACAGCCTCACCCCCAGCACCCATTAAGGCCAACGTGTTCTGCAGCAGCGGTGGTGGCTGCATTCCCACCAGATTGCAGAAGGAAAGGGCCACCGGTGCACACAGCTTGAAGACAAAGTAGGAATCTCAAGCACAAAGATTCTGTTTGGGGATAACCACATTTTTCTAATTAATGATAGTATTGCTCCTCTCTAAGAACCTTTTACTTTCCTTACTGTCCATTAATGGTCACTTTTATGAGTTGAAAATTCTCTTTCTTACTCCCACTAACTGCATTCCTAAATTCCTTATTTATCTCTTACTGTACCTGGACAAAGCCAGACACGGAATGACATGTGAGAAGAAGCCTTGGCCCAAGGCCCAGCTCCCCTCTGGACAATTCTTTGGTCATAGGACTTCAAGAGTTACATTTTTTGCCTTTTTTCCAACTAAGATTCTGGTGGAAGGGGCTCTCTTCTTCCCATTAAGAGTAGTTCAAACACTAAGCTATCAAGGACATTGGACTCCAAAATCGATTGCACCATCCTTCCAAAGGTTCAGAATCCCAATATGTATGATACCAGGGCTTCTCACAACATGCTTACAAAGTGCAGAATAAATAGTCATTATTGTTTTTATTTTAAAGATAGAAAAATTAGATTAAAAATAGTAAGATATGTAGCCACAGGTAGGTCTGGGACTGGAACACCCTGGCCGTACGCCACGCCCAAGGCCAACATAATGCAATGACAGTCATACTGATGCACTGTGCTAAGTGCGTGACAATGTGCACCTCATTCTGTCCTCAGCTACCACAGGAAGTAGGCTCTCTTACTAGCACCGACGCCGAAGAGGCGGAGACCAGGAAGTAGGAGAGTCAGGATTTGGACCCGACCTGCCCGCCCCCAGCATCCCAATCTCTCCACTCAGGTTAGACAAGCGCTGATTTACAACTATCATGCACAGACACAATTGAGCTTGGGTGATGGGTTTAAAACAAAAAACAAAGCAGTTCCCCCATATTCTCATTCTCTGGAGAAAAATGACCCTGAGAAAGGCAGCAACTTCTAGAGGAAGGATGAGCAGGAAAGCTTTGTCAGAGAAGCGGAAGACTGAGCTAGATTTAAATCCAGGGCAGGAGAAAGAGATAGGAGGAAATAAGGAGAAAGTAGAATGTGAGGATGGGAGCTCTGGAGTTAGCCACAAAGCAGATATACCGACTACAGGTTGGGAGAGGAAGGGGGTCAGGGTGGGGACAGTTGGTGTCACCACCAGGTCAGGAAGGCCACAGCATGCTTCCTCTTCCAGAAGCTTCCTTCAGATTCACTTGCTCCGATCTTAACGCTTCTGCCAACTGGATCTTCCATCTGGGCCAAAAGACTGGGTCAGATGCTACTGTATCTGCCAGCATAGCCCACAGCTTTGGGCTCTGTCTCTGAATTTATAGTTGACTTATTACTAGTGTAAAGCAACTAGAGACTCCTCATTTTGAACTCTGAATGCCCTTATCTCCTGACAGTAACTTCCACATTCTCTTTGATCATTCCCCAGCCCCCAACCCCCATCTCCTCCTTCCCTTTGTTTTCCTTGAAGTGTCTCTCCTCATCTCAAAATATATATTCCATTGATAAGTCCTAACCTAAAATAGTCTCAAAATTCCAGTTTCTAAACACATTGGTTGCTCAGTGCTTATTGTATCCTCCGAGAGTTGTGCTAAAGGGCAGGCAGGAGGGCCCTGAGGCGAGGCAGGTGTCCTTGGGCAACTTAGTTGGGAGATAAAACAGAAAAAGTAACTCTAGAATTTTAGGAGAATTGCACATCTGAGCTTTCTAGCCCCTGGATGGCCACGATTCATATCCTAATTGCCTCTACTTCTCCCTTCCAACAGAATCCTTCTAAACAGTGCGTCAAACACCCCAGAAAGCACCCATAATCTAACACCCTCCACTCGCCCTGACTTCAGCCCCCAACCCATACCCACCCCTGCCCAAAAAATCATCAGAGATTCTGCCTGATTCATTCTGATTCTCCCCTTCTTCCTGCACTAACATATCTGAAATCTAAAGTAATCTTTATTTCAGTGCACATCTAGATTGAAAATCTTCCTCACAGAGAAATTTGCAGACTAATTAGGTAATATTGTCAAAGCAGTTGAAAATCCTTAAATTATATAATCCCTTGGGGTTTTTTTAAATCTCTTTAAATTTCTCTAATTTTGTATTTCTCCTTAGTGCCTTGTATTACCCAGAATTTACCATGTATCATGTATGTCTCCTAAGTTGCCAACGCAGTGATGATCTTTTCCATTTAAAACTCACCACTGGTTTCCAGGTAAGTGAGGGTTGAAGGACTTTTTATTTCTCCCTCAAAACAAGTTCCTAGCGAATGTTCTTTCCTCTCTTCATGGAGTCTCAGTAACAGCTAAAATAGTGACAAGCTGCTGCATCAGCTCTCCAAAAAGGTTGTTTTTTTGTTGGTTTTCCAAACAGAATTGAAGACCACAAAGAGCTATCGCCAAATCTCTGCCCAGAGATTTTAGAAAACATTTTTTTCATCCTGGAGATTGTATCAAGAAATCTCTGCTGTCCTTTTTTGTCTTGGGCTTATCGGAGCTCAGTTGAGTAATGGGTGCAGGGATGCAGAGAACGTCAGCTATGCGATCGGAAGATTTCTAGGTGTGCTTCACCCGAGAATCACCAAGCAGTTCTTATCAGAGGTTTCAGGAAGCCCAGCAAATTCTTGCCCAGGGGGGTGGGGGCAGAGTCTGGCTCCCCCATCCTAGAGCTGAACAACCTCGGGCAAGTCATTCGATTTTCCAGGCCTTGACTGTCCTTACTGATGACAGTGTGGAAGTCCCTCATCAGTAAGATCTTTTCCAGCTCTAAAACCGTCTAAGTTACACATGACGTTTACACAAAACAAAAGGTTCATAAATGAGACATAGGTAACTCCTTTCAGAGCGATTTCAGTTCTCTCCAGGCAATTTAAAAATTTTTTGAGGTGCAATATGGAACAATTTGTACATGATTCTTTTAAAAGTCAAAGTCACCAGATCATATACTGGGATGACGTTCTTTTTGACAAAATCCAAAATAGGCTGAGGAATTAGGTTTGATGAGTTTTTATGTGGATCAGAATATTTATAACACAAGGCCAATAAACACAACTTTGGAGTGAGAATTTGAAAAGGTCCAAATACAGAATCCTCAGTAACCCTGATAAGCCGAAGTTCTATGTTTTACGGGAGTCAAGAATCTCTTCTTCCTTCCTTCTCCTTCTCTTTCCTCTCTCTTTCCTACTTTTTTCTTTCTCTTTTTTTCACTTTAACTTTAGCATCTTTCAGCTGACAAGCTCACATAGGCAAATAATTAGAGGTAAAAATCATCTAGAACAAACATGAGATTCTCACTGTCTACAGCACTGTGAACATATGGTAGCCACTAGCCACATGCGAGTATTCATATTTAAATTTGAATTAACTAAAATTAAAAGCCCAGTTCCACAGTTGCACCAGCCACATTTCAGGTGTTTATGTTCCACAGCCGCAGTGTATTAGCCACTGGCCAGCACGCTGGACAGTGCAGACACAGACATTTCCATCGTCGCACAGAGCTCTACTGGACAGCGCTGGATGGCTGCTAGTTGGAAGGTTCAAGAAACTTCTCTCAGAAAAAGGTTGTTTCTCAGCCTGAAGTCAGACTGTCTGAGTTTAAACCCGAACACCACCACCCACTAGCTACAGTGCTCGTGCACTAGTGCTCCGAGCCTGTTTCCTCCTTGGTAAAAATAGAAATGACTATCACACGTGCTCAGACCGTGGATGTGGGAGCGAGTGGCAGACTGCCACATGTGAGGCTCGGCGCCCAGCACCTGGTGAGCACTCAGTGAAGGTTAGCAATTGTGTTTGATGTTCATCCTCAAGAGAAAACAGTGAGAGTGAAAAAATATGCCCCTAGTTCCTCTCGGTGCTAAAATACAGGGCTATTCTCCATCGAATGCTGCTCTAAGTTTAATGCAAAAACCGCCTGAGAATATTTTTCCCATGGAGAAAAATCACCCACACCCTCCTACTTTCAATTTCACTCTTTATGAGGAACCTTAAAACTCCTGGTATCGTTCTCATAATAATTGTTTCTTAGAGAGAGAGGGTCTCGCTCTGTCACCCAGGCTGGAGTGCAGTGGCGTCAACATAGTTCGCTGCAGCCTCAAACTCCTGTGCTCAATGGATCCTCTTGGGAGGGGCAGTGGCCCCCATACACACATCTCAAAATTCCCAATTAGGTCCTTTATTATGTAGTAAGCAGTAAAGTAGTAAGAAGTAAAAGGCTCGTTTTCATTTTTGCATGGATTTATTTTTTTGCATTTAAATAAGAGCCAAACCAAATTCCTAAGCTGAAGGAACTATAAAGTAGCATCCTAAACAGTTAGGAAGGAGCGTTCAGAGAACCGAGCACCTATTCCCCAAATGTCTGCTCAGTGGATATTCCACTCTACCCAGCGTGGTTTCCTTCACTTTGCCTTCCCAGGTAAATCACAGACACATGAAATCACTGATTTTTTTTTCTTTCATTTCAGTGCTTTCTTTTTGATAAAAATATTCTTCTTTTCATTGCTCTACACTTTTAAGAGGCAGCTTCTTTGCACATTCCCATGAATACGGGATCTAAGGCAAAACATGATTGTTTTCAAGAAGCCACACTTTGGCAGAGGGTAGAATGGAAGGCCAGGTTCATAAACTAATTGTTACCTGTGCCAGTGTAAATAATTTCTTTGTCGAGTGTTAATTTTCAGGTTCCTTCACCATCCCCCCACTCACCATAGTCCAAAAACAAGATAAGCAATGCAAAAAAGAAACTCTTAAAAAACCCATGACAGGCTCACGCCTGTAATCCTAGCCCTCTGGGAGGCCGAGGCGGGTGGATCGCTCGAGGTCAGGAGTTCGAGACCAGCCTGAGCGAGACCCCCGTCTCTACTAAAAATAGAAATAAAAATTATCTGGACAACTAAAAAATATATATAGAAAAAATTAGCCAGGCATGGTGGCGCATGCCTGTAGTCCCAGCTACTCAGGAGGCTGAGGCAGTAGGATCGCTTAAGCCCAGGAGTTTGAGGTTGCTGTGAGCTAGGCTGACACCATGGCACTCACTCTAGCCCGGGCAACAAAGTGAGACTCTGTCTCAAAAAAAAAAAAAAAAAAAACCATGACAGGGTTCCACGGTTGACCATTACATATGGGAACAGGTGGTCATTTGTCCCTCAGCATCTGCCGAAGCCGGGGTCTCCTCTTGGCTTAAGCAAGAGAGCAAAGCAACTGCCAGAAACTACAAGTCCCAACATGCACTGGCCCACAGAGATCAAAGAACCATAATTGAAGATGATAATATCTTCATTTTAATTTTAAAAATTCTCTCATCTTCAAAGAGCTTTTCAAATACTTGCAGTGTTTCCCAAGTCCCATAGCATTATAACTGCAACCTAAAGATGGATAAGAAGACGCTAGGAGGTTGATTTGTTTGAACTTAACCATAGAACTTGCCCGTCACAGGGAGCCTCTCCATCTCACCATTTTTCACGTGTCAACATTCTCCTAAGCTTTTACTTGCCAAATAAAAGCTATTCACCTAAGGTTTTACTTGCCAAATAGGACTCAGATTGCTTTGTCATATAATCAGTTACTTTCTGGGAAACACAGTCTAAATGGCGAGGAACCCTCATCTTCACATCTGATTCATCAGACCCCAAGGTCTCAATGCTTCCCCGTAGAATGACAGTTTTGCAGCTATAAATAGAAACAAACAAAAAAGCTTTCAAGTTAAAGGGAAGCAGGAAAGATCGAGAAAGCTACAAACTAGAGAGGTAAATTGCTAATCTCCAGAAAAGCACAATGTGGGGGCTGCCTGAAGTTAGCCGTCCAAACTTCATCTTCACCTGTCATTATAAAAACAAAAGCTTCCCCCAACAAAAATTGTTTCCTCTAGGACAAACGATGAGATAATACCATGCCTGTCCTTCCAAAGGCTGTTGCCACTTCATAACGATACAATATGGGTTCATATGGATGCAGTATCCACCCATCAAAAACAAAGTATCCGCATAAACACCCTATTTACTACCCAACAAATTCACTCACAGCAGGTGCAAGTCCTTCATTCTCCCACACGCTTTTCTCCTATTCTCTTTGTATTTGTTTCTGATTCACTTATCACCTAAATACACATTTTAATTGAATTATGCAAGATTCAAACTTCCAGCGCTTTGAACATTCCAGTAAACACTTCTACACGCTTACCTACAACCATGCTACAAATCTTTGCAGAAAGTTAAGGGCAGTTCTGACAGCTTCTTGGTAAGTAGAATTTTTTAACATATATAAATGAATTTTTGCTACAATCTATGCAGCAGAAGCTCAGTACATCTCTTATTTTTGCTTTTCCGTTTCAACTTCCTACACCTTGTTCTGACCCTCCATTTGTTCCTTTGTGTTTGGTGATGACACACAAGTCCTGAAGCAAGCCCTGCTGTCCTGACCTTGCTGTGGGGTCTCCTCACTGAGGACAAGCATCAGAATTAACCCTCCGCCTCTTGCTATCAAACATGGCAACCCTTTGCCCATTTGGGCTTCCTCTCTTGCTCCCTCTGACTTATTCACGTGTAACTTCTCTTATCCACGAAGCCTTGACCTCTGCTCGAATTTCTGTCCAGGTCTTCAGCATTTCTCTTTTGAGAGACAGAGTCAGTTATTCCTTCCTCAAGGTTTCCTTGGCTTTGATCCCCTTCACTGTGTTCCCTTTCATTTCATCCCTAACAAGCTCGCTGACACTCCAAAGCATCAATTCCAATACATCAACTTTTTATTCAAGTGTAGCTTTTAAACTCATTCACCTTCTAAGATTTTCTTACAGCAATTGTTAGATAAAAACAACATATAATATTTTAAAATTGAATGCAGAATTAAAATTCTAGGGGGCAAAAGTCAATCCGTGTCCAACAGAGCTCCTGGCTGAGCCAGTTGACTCCACTCCGGTAACACAGAGAGATAACAAGGTTGAAATCAGTGGCTACCTCTTCACAGGGAAATGGTTTTGCTCTGCACCCACAAACTAAACCGGGAGTTCTAGCAAGCAAGCAGTATACAGCCGTGTGTCCTTTGGTTACACGTAGAGGATGAATCAAAACATCAGAGATCTCACAACCATCACCACTCCAGGAAAAAAGGACCATTTGGGGACCTGTGCCCTCATGCATGCTGTGTCTTTCATAAGTGAAAGCAAACCCATGAGACTTATTTCAGAGAAGAAATGACTTCAGAGCATGGTGTCTCTAAGTACTGTGAGTTAGCTGAAGCTCCACTGATTCAAAAACCAGAAGGATAATGGCTGAGAAGACTTTACAATTACTCACTGACTCGAAAGCCAGTATCTGCTGTCAGCTCTCATGATAAAATATGGGCAAAGAAGAAAAGAAAATGATACAGTCATGATAATATTTATGGACCACCCTCTTTGACCAAGGCTCTGTACTATGCACGTGTATCATACATTTAACCCTCACAATAAAACTAGCATTCTAGAAAGCTGGTGAGTGAAGAAGACCAAAGTAATGCATTGCACATCCAGCGATACATCAAATGTCCATCCATCCCCATCCTGAGTTGGTCTGGGACCACATGCTAACTTGCCTAGAGTTACTAAGAGGTAAAAAGACCTTAAACCCTGACAAAGTATGTTTAAAAGGAAATTAGGCTGTTTGGCCTGACTCCAGGGAAGTCTGGCAGTGCCTTAAAATGTCTTTCCAACTGTCCTGTGCAGAAAGGATCCAGTTTGTTTTGTATGGCCCAAGTGGAGAGGGAGATTGCAGCTCAGCATAAAAGTTTGTAGCCGTGAGAGTGATGAGCTTCCTGGAGAAGAAGAGAGCTTGTGTCACCGAGGGGACTGAATTGTATTAAATGACAATTACTCAACCAGATAAATCAAGTGCTAAGTACTTTGCCAAGCACTGGTAATAAGAGGAAGTAGACAAATATGTGCAGACAGTAAGAGTGTGGTGGGGGCAGCTGAGATAATAAGGATCTAGACCAGGTACTGGGGGGACACAATGGAAGGTCACCAATCCCAGATACAAGGATGGGGTTGGGAGATGGAGAAAATGTGGCTTCCTGGGGAGGTGGCACCTGGGCTAGATCTCAGAGAATGAGGAGGCAGATGAAGAAAGTGGGAAGGGCACCCCAGCCATTGGTGACAGGCTGGTCCAACCCTGAAAGACAGAGATACTGCAGAGGCAACTCAGACAGCAGAGGAGTGGTTGGACTCGCTGCCATTTACCGTCAGTTTTGATTCCATAACTTCTAAAACTGCCTAAGAAAACAATCACCAGTGACAGATTCTATTCACACGGGAGTCAGCTCTCCTTTATCTCTGAACAAGGAAGGGAATCACTTAAGGAAGCTGGGAAATAGCCCAAAACAAACGTCAAATTCCCCGTCCTTCCAGGAAGAGGAACGGAAGAATAGGGGGTGAAACATAATGAGGGTAGTCAGAAGAAAACATATGGTGAGGTCATTAGAGGTCCACACTCCAAATCCGGGCCAAGCAGAGGGGCCCAGAGACAATTCTTTATGGAAGAGAAAAGGTGACACCTGAGAGTCAGATACAAAAAAAAAAAAAAAACCCATACAGATGCAAAGGCATTAAGAAACCATCTGGTCTAACCCTAAGATTATGACAACGAGGCTCAGAAAAGTCAGGCACCTTGACCAACATCTCACAGCTATTCGGAAGGTGGGTGCCTAATTCCAAAGCCAGGGGGTGTCCGTTGTGCCACATGGTTTAGTTTGGTTTTTCACTCCAATACAAAAATTGCTACTATGCTTCTCTGGGCTTTCTTCCCCAGGGATCAAGATGGTAATTATTTGTTTTGGTTGAAAATACTTTCCTTTTACAGTTCCTGCTGGGGCTGGAAGTTCCACACAGGGCAAAAAGTGAATGGAGATGGTGGTAAGTGGTTTGCAGAGAGGCTGACATCAGCAAGACATTTCCAGTGGATTTTCACGTGGCAGATCTGTGATGAGAATAACCCTTAACTGACCACATGAACACAATTGGCTGAACTCTTTTGCCTGAATAGAGTCATATCAGAAAGCATGGAATAAGTGTAATGGTCCTCTAGAAGTTCAACTCTATTAAAAAGGAATAAATATTTTTCTTTCTTGGAGCCACTCTGCAAAAAGATGAATACCTATAATGACCATATTTTCCTTGTGATTATTTTCTGTTCAGATTGGTTGAAAGACATTTGTTTTATATAAACTCACCAGTAAATAGAAAATTATAGGTAACTTTGCAGAATACATTCGATTAAATTTTCAAAGGTTTGAAACCCAGTACGTATGCTTGAGTAAGTAAGGAAGTCAATGGTTTTTGGCATCAAACCACCTTGCACAATTCAACAGGGAAATAGTCCACCTGAGGGACAGACAAAATTAATGATACTTAAGCTTCCAAATGTCCACCTACTATCCCAGGAACAAGTGACGATGAAGAACCAGATGAAGGCGCCTCTTAATATCTCAAATCATGATAAAAATTACTATATAAACTCATCACTTACATTTATTGAATATAATGTGTATCAAAGTGTCCTAAAGCAAAAGACTTACTAGGGGTGCAGCACCTAAAATCTTTTTTGGAACAAGGCATTATACACACACAGACACTAAGACACACACACACACGTGTAATAAATACGAGGGCCATCCAGAAAGTATCCAGTCATTATGAATATGATGAGAACCATTACATGGTTGGATACCTTCCGGACAGTCCTCATACAAATGTAACAAATATACCAATGCCACTATTACACTAGCCTCTAAAAAGATCTAATATCTTGCATTGCATATTTAAATTAAGTATTAATATTAAATACTAAGTAGAGTTAATATTTGGTAAATCCATGTCAAAAGTTCTCTTTTTTTATAAAAGGAGGGCATCTTCCATTTTCAAACTCCCTGGCTCCTTTAAAACCAACTTTATTTTAGAACTATTTATTAAAGGCTGATAATTTCTCCCAAGCACCAAAAATCAAAATGCACGTTCTCATATTTTCCTGAATGCAGTGTTTTCAAAGTTGCTTGAAGATAGAAAATATAAGAGGCAAGGGAACATTACGAACAAGCTGTGCAAATCCCAAGTCCAATTCCAAAGCCCTGGTCAATGGGTCCAAAATATTCATTTCATTACTAGTCTAAACCCACTCACGCCACATTATGAAGCTGCGTGTCTTTGTACTTATTTTCAGACAGAAATGAAGGGTACAGTCACACCGAGATAGTCCTGTGTGACTGAAAGAGAGAAGGTGAAATCAATCCAAACGTTTTATTTGTTGTTTAACACATATTTGTTTATGAGACGAGTATGTCTCAACTAGATTGTCAACTTTGCTTCTAAGACTATTGTTATTTATTCATTCATTCATTAAATACTTATAGAACAATCACCTTATACCAAGTATTAATGAATAGGCCATACCTATGCCTCAGCTGAGCTCATATTAAGACTAAAAATGCTAAAAACTAGGTTGCTCCAAAATTTCAATGGTTCCACTTCTAATTTTTCAACTTTACAATGGTGAAAAAGTGATATGCGTTCAGCAGAAACCATACTTCAAGTACCCATGTACAATCATTCTGCTTTTCACTCTCAGTACGGTAATCAATACATTACATAAGATATTCAACACTTCATTATAAAAGAGGCTTTGTGTTAAATGATTTTGCCCAACTGTAGGCTAATGTAAGTGTTCTGAGTATGTTTAAGGTAGGCTAAACTATGGTGTTCAGTAGGGTAGGTATAGTAAATGCATTTCCAACTTAAGGAGATTTTCAACTTATAAGTTAATCCAGACGTATCCCCATCGTACGCTGAGGAACATCTGTACGTAGGAACACTCAGTAAGGCGACCAAACCAATAACCTCATGCTGACTCCCCACCTCGCATCCTCAGAACTAACATCAGGCATCATTAGTAATTCACTCAATATCTGATGATAACGCAAGAGGCCAAAGGGACCACTGACATGCACATTTAGAATACAGCTTCTAGAAAATCTAGTTGCTATGCCATTCCTGAAATTTGGGCAAATGCAAACTCTTACAGCTTTCATACAACAAAAAACTCAGCATACACATGAACTTTGTTTTTGCCTTTTCCAGAACTGAGGCCCCTTACGTGACTTTGGAGTAAGAACATAATTCTTGTCATTCCAAGATAGATTTTATGTGGATAATAGATTTTATTTTCCAGTCTTGAAGTTCAGTGCTTGTAATAACATATCAAAGCCTTCTGAAGAGAAATTAGCCAGCACATTATCACTTAAAGATGTCTTTTAATGTTCTACTCTTCCTTCTTCAATTTTTAACCATCTCTCTACTTCGGCATTTTATTTGTGCAGGCAATGTAGAAACATTCTGATCCAAAGAGGAAAAGAGTGTTTTGTTCTGTTTTGTTTAGATATAATAATTGGCAACACAGAATAGGAGTTTAGATCTACTTGCACTGACACCCAAATATTTTTTGAGTCTGCAGGTGTTTGGTTCAAAAATATATTTAAGAAAAGGAACTACTTTGATATGTGAGGAGCCCCCTTCTCCCCTCTCCCCCCCCCCAAAAAAAAAATCAGATACAGGGAAAATGAGCTTTTCCCTTAAGATGAACATTTTTCTGTCTCCTTGATAAATTGTAAACTGGTGTCTTAGAGTCTAGAGAGAAAACAGGATTACTAAAACAGATCACATTTTATAATTCCTGACATAGTAGAAATTTGGGGGGAGGGGCATTCCCTGGGTAGACATTTAGGGGGAAGAATAAGAAAAAATAGGAAGTAATAACTGAAAGGAAACTTTTCATTTTAATTAATTTGATATAAAAATCCTCTTTATTTGGTGTGATTTGAGGTGAATTTTACAATCCATTACATGGAGTGAGACATTTAATAAGCACACGGCAGACTGTGAAACTCACCACCTGACCTGCACACACAGACTTTATTAGCTGGCTGGTAAACCTAAACAAATAGATTTATAATGGTTCGTAGACAATTCCCATGCAATAACTATATTATTAAATCTAAAGTGTTATTAAAGGTTAATTATATTTAAAATTATTGAGATTTAACAATGATGTAATATATGAAGAAGATTTTTATCTTCTTCTGTTGGTACTATAATTACCAAACCTCAATGAATTTCTCTCTTTAATTCTGCCTTTCTCCTTGCTAAATAGCCTGTCTGATTGGACGCTACGCCTACAACCCCAGGATGACTCTTTCTGCTTCAGACCTTGAAAGTCTTCCTTATCCACCTGCCTTCTCCATCTTTACCCAAGATCTTGTCGCTATCTTCAAAGAGAAAGTTGTCACTTTATGGAAAGTGTTCTCACCCCTCCCTCGCTCTTTGCCTCACCAATACCCTTCTCGCCCCTGCCCGTCTTCCTCTGAGGTCCAAACACCTGGAGCACTAAATGCATCAAGGCCCTTTGGTGATGACCTCTGTTATTTTTTCCTCTCATCTTTATTTTGCCATCAGTATTATGCTTCCATTCCTAGCTTCCAAAAGTGTTTTTTTTTTTTAATTCAATCCTAATTTTAACTTCTCTTGCTCCAATTTGTGTCTGCAACATTTCATTTCTTTCCTTTGGCTGCATAGACAAGCTCTTAAATACATCGTGCCTTCGTGACTTTCATTTTTCTCCCTCAAGATAGGATGTAGTTTCTACCCTCTGATGCTGAAATTGGTATTTCACCATCAGGTCATTGATTTACATTTTCTTTTAGTGCATTTTCCTGGCCTGCAGTTTTCCTCTTCTCACTGCAAGGGTTGGCCGGTCCCTCCTGGGATGTCTTTGGACATCTCTCTCGGTCCTTCGGGTTCTTGTGCCATCTCTCTTCATTCAAACACAACAACTTTTATTGAGCACCTGCTATGTGTCAGGCTCTGTTCTAGACAGAGCCTCTCTGAGGCTAGAGAGAAGAATAATATAGTCAAGGCCTCTCTCTTCGGGGAACTTGCAAATAGGGAGAGACAGACAATACGAAGTAGACAAGTCAAACAGCAATAATAATAAAGAGTTTTACACATTCCAAGAAGGAAATCAAATGGGTCATGTAACGGAAAGTGACTAGAGAGGAGGGCAGGCACTGCAGATGTACTATGCAGCAGTGACTTATCTGAGGAAGTGACATGTAAGTCAAGACCTGAGGAATCGTCAGCCATGAGAGCAAAAAGCCATGAGAGAACCTGCAGGAAGACTGTTCAAAAAAGAATGAATGGCAAATTCCAAGTTTCTGTGGCAGGAACAAACTTAGAGTATTCCAGGAACAAAAGAAAAGCCACAATTTCCAGAGCAGACGAATCCCTGGCAGAGAGCAGGTGAAGGAGGCTGAGGGGCGGACAGTGCCAGGCACGGGCCACAGATGGATTGGGACCGTACCGCAGCCCTGTCACCCTGTGTCATGGAGCCCAGACCT
The DNA here is from genome assembly GCF_020740605.2 of Lemur catta. Classification (NCBI taxonomy): domain Eukaryota; kingdom Metazoa; phylum Chordata; class Mammalia; order Primates; family Lemuridae; genus Lemur; species Lemur catta. Next base: position 142,282,593 of record NC_059128.1, read on the forward strand.
CCCAAACCTGGTTTCAAAGCTTCACATCTCCAAACATCAACAAACACATCCCGTGTCTTATCCAGTTCCAGAAACCAAAGAACAAGGCATATTCTTTTCCCTGACGTCAACCAACCACCACAGCGAGCCGCCGGCACCCTCCATCTCCTGCAGACATTCCCTGCTTGAACGGCATGGCTAGGAAACATGGCGCCAACGAGCTGCTGCCTCGGCTTCCCGACCTCGGTGGTTTCAGCTGCTGCAGTTCCGACAGCCGTCACCACAGTCACAGCACTGGTCTCCACCATCTGAAATGGTCCCATCCCAAGAGACTGACCCAGAGCACCCTGCTTGGAGTCCAAACAGCCTTCCCTCCCATCCCCTCTTCCATCTCACACCCACCACACCTTCTCGTTGTTCCCTTGAGCTAGACAGGTCCCTTTTCTCCTTTCCTGTCACCCACCAGCAGCCTCTGTCTCCATCCTCAGCCAGAAAGTGGCCGTCAGCCACAGCTGCTACTAGAGTCCCTCCCTTGACTCAGCCAAGGCCTTGGGGCCAGTCCCCACTGCTTAGTTACCCCGCTGTCTACGCTCAGCCACACGTGCATCCCAGGCTGCGAAACTCTGCTGGAGACGTCACGAGCTGAAGCCCACTGTGCCCCAACCCAGCACACTTTGTCTTTGATGAGGACCCAGGGTTCCTCAGCAAGTCTATCAGCGATCCCTCGCAGATGTCCCGCCTGTCCCCACAGACCACCCCTCACCTCTGCTACTCTCCCTAAACGCCAGTTCCTGTCTCAGCTCCAGCATATTTTCCTTTTTTTTTTTATTTTAATAGATTTAGGGGGTACAAGTTGAATTGTTACACTATTGTACAGTGGCGAAGTCAGGGATTTTGGAGTACCCATCACCCAAGTGGTATCAGTTGCATCCCAGAGGTAATTTTTCACCCCTCACCCCCTCCCAACCCCCCATGCATCTCCAGTGTCTGTTACACCACTCTGTGTACCCTTGTGCAGCCACAGTTTAGCTCCCACTTATGTGTGAGAACAGGCAGCATTTATTTTTCTGTTCCTGAAATACTTCACTTAGGATAATGGTCTCCAGTTTCATCCAAGTTGCTGCAAAAGACATTATTTCATTCTTTCTTACATATTAAACCATATTTTCTTTATCCACTCATCAGTCGATGGGCACTCAGGTTGATTGCACATCTTTGTGACTGTGAATTGTGCTGCAGTAAACATACGAGTGCAGGAGTCTTTCTGATATAAGGACTTCTTCTCTGGGTAGACACCCAGTCCACCATATTTTGAAGAATGACTTTGCCTCTAACTCGACCTTGGCATTTTCACCTCAAAATGTCTCTGACTTAATCTATAGCCTCTCCTGCAGTTCAGTTTCAGAGGGCTGGGTGTCTTTCAGCATGAGTAGGTCATCATGTCCCTCCCTCTTTCCTCTGTCACCCCATCCTCCCCAGCACTTAAGTCCACCAAAATATCCTCTTCTCTTTCTTCTGTCTCAGCTTCTCCTTTCCTACTGGCTTTTTAATCTTTGAACATGAGAAACTTATTAATATACACAGGTTTCTTTCAACCTTCAGAATGATCCTCTGCTGCAGCAGTTGACTCTGCTGTCACTCACTGTCCTTTGGTGGCCGTCTTCCTGGCACCCTCCACATTTTCTTCCGTGGACACCCCCTCTAGCCTCTGCCACGCCGGCTTCTGCCTGCAAAGCAACCGAAATGTCCCACCCAGGTGACCATCTCGTGAATAAGCCCCATGATGCTCTCTTACTTCTCATCTTTCACATCTTTCTCCTCGCACTGGGAACTGTGGAAAGGCCCCGTGACATTTCAGGGGAGTGGGAAGCAGAGCATGGGCTTTGTAGGCAACACCAGCCTGAGTTCGAATTCCTGCTCTGCCACCTAAGAGATATGTGATCATGACAAAATCACTCACATCTCCGAATTTCAGCTTTCTCACCTGTCAACTGGAGTCATCGCCATCAGCTTTGCAAGGCTGTTCCGAGGATGGATAATAATACGTGGGACGTGCCTGGTTAAATTCAGAGGAGCTATCAGAGTTCTTATTGAAGCCTTCTTCCCTGAATGCTGGGTTTCTTCCATGACTTCCTAAGCAAATATTTCTAGATCATTCATCATCTACCATCTGCCAGGCGCTGTGCATTGCGGGGCTTCTGGCCCTCTGACTCCACACTGTCCCAGCACGTGGAGATTCCATGTGATTTTTTTGTTTGGCTCCGTACGCATTTCCCGCACAATCTTCTTTCCTTCTCCCATCCCCAAATGTACACATCCTAATCGATTTACAAACGATGTAAAACTTCACACAGAACCTGTATTTTGTAGTATGACTATGAACACTGATACCACTGATGTGGAAGGAAATACACTAAAATGTTATCATACTTGACTCTTACTGCTGGCATGTGGCTGACTTTTACTTTTCCCTTCATACTTTACAATGCTTTCCAAATTTTCTGTCATGCACGCTACTCACATCATAATAAAATAACGGACGCTTCGAAAATATACAGAAGATAGAAAACTGCATGTTGCATCTTTGCAACCATTTGGCACTTCCCATCTGCTGATCTATCTGTTTTCACAGGTAAACTTTCTTGGAAGCCTCCTACTTCCCTCATGATTAACCCGGAACCCCGAGATGATGTGTTTTCCGGAGAACAGGGCAGGGGGGCAGCCGCGCGGGTGCCGAGAGAGGGAGGCACCTGTGGGCCGGGCACAGTGGCATCTCCTGGGGGACCTGCAGCTACACGCAGCAGATGCTCCCGGTTGCGCACAGGCCTCCAACGCCTGGTGCTCAGGACACTGCTCTAATTTAAATGGTATCAGGGTAAACAGGATGCTACATGCAGAATGAAACTTCCCCAGCCCTTACCTGAAGCGATAAGGCTGAAATTATAAACACCGTATGTAGTTTGACAATGAAACCTGCAATCCGTTCCGGAGGCTCAGGTCTGGACCCACTGCAGCCACGTAACCTTCCTGGTGGGCAAGAGCAAAGAAAACTGAATATTATTTCCCACCCATTTCTTCCAGTGACCCCCACCCATCGAAAAATTCCACATTTATTGAGTCAGAGTGAGCAAAGGAAAAAAAAAAAAAAAAAGATGTGAACTCCTGCCAAAACTCTAGGGTCCCTATAAAAAAAAAAAAAAAAAATCCCTAAAGTACGCCAGTTCAGCCACAGCACATCTGGGAATTGTTTGAAGGATAATGACAGTAATAATTATGATTACTTACACTTAATTCTCCCTCACAGGGGCGTTGTGAAGATTAATGAGTTAATGCTCATAATGTGTTTTTGGTTCCTCGATGAAAGCTCCCATGAAAGCTCAGATTATTATTATGGTTACTATTGTTTGTGTTAGACCATTCCTGTGGAAGGGCTCCCTCGGTGACCTGTCTGCCGTGTTCCCATCACAGAGTTCAACCGCTTCTCTAATGACCAGCCCACTGGCTCTGGGAACTGTCCCACCAGGCAGGAATGCCCCACTTTAAGAAAGCAAAAGCCACAAGGAGCAGGCAGAACCCTTGTCACCAGCAGCCCACGTCGCTCGTGTCCATGAGACTTCATTCCCGACTCCCAGTGGGGCCAAATGGAAAGCTGAGCGGTGTCAAATGGAAAATGTATTGGCAACGTAAATATCCTCCGAAACAGTGTCTGCAGACAAATCCGCAGATACGATCAGAAAATAGGTAGAGAAAGCGTTAAGGTAATTTATAAACTAGACTTACAGAATAGCTTTGAATAGTTCGAAATCAAAGACACATAAAGATCCCACATTCATGGTTCCTATTTAACATTCATTTACTCAGTTTTTTAAAAGAAAAGTTACTGCAAATCTGCTTCTCTTCTGTGCTGAGGCCTATACCAAACATGTGTTGAACAAGACAGGGTTCAAATCCTTAAAGACAATTCGTGAAGGATGGTGCATGAATCGTCTAAACATGGTCCAGTTGAGAGGGTGGGGCACTGTCCCATCTGCAGCTGCCCCTCTGAAAAGGCAGGGAGGTCACAGTCCCCACGGTAGTCTCCAGCCCCCATCTGTAGTTGCAAATAGAAATGGCAACTTATTTGTTCAATAATGAGTTTCTTGTAAGGCCAAAGGAGGAATGAGCCATCAAAAACACCCTTTTTTGCATGGTGCCCAGGTAAAGACCAATGTGTGTAATGTATCTGGTTCCTTTAAGATGCTCAAGGACATGTATATGAGCCCAATTACCCCAGAAGGAAAGAAGAAGAAAATGAAAAACAAAGACTTCCTTTTTCCCTCTGCCCTAAGTAACTCATTTCTCAACGTAAAACTGCCCTTCCGTCTTGCATCTTGGCTCTGGAGGGCCACAGGATCATTAGAGGATCATTAGGAATCCATTAGAAGATTAGAGGATGAGGAACTTAGGAGATAATCAGACCCTCTCTCTGCCTGTCTGTGGCACAGGCTGCTGGTTGCCCATCCGAGAGCCATTCTCCCTTCTTTCATAGGAGCAGAACCTTGATTTTAGCGAGCACTTTACCACCAAGAAGAAAAGAACACACTTGCCAGTCTCCCTTGCAGCAAGGTGTGGCCAGGTGACTCAGGCCCGGCCCGAGAGACGCTGGCAGAGATGCTGTGTGGGTGCTAACCTAGCTGGCAAGAGGGCTCTTCCACCCTCTCCCTCTCCCCTGTTCTGCCGCCCGGCAATCTGACATGACAGCAGGAATGGTAGCTGTGAAGGATCATGAGTTGGCCTTGAGCATGGAAGGCAGAAAAGTGCCCCTTTCCCCCACAAAGATGCTCACATCTGAATCCTGGGAACCTGTGAATAAGTCACATTAAATGGCAAAGGGAAACGAAGGCTGCAGACAGAATAAATGTGACTCATCAGCTGACCTTTAAGACAGGGAGATTACCATGGATTACCCAGGTGGCCCCAAATTAATCACAAGAGTCCTTCAAAGAGGAAGTGGGAGGCAGACCACGAAAACCCAGAGAGGTGGCAGAGCCAGAAGGCCTCGGCCCCGCCCTGCTGGCTGTGAAGATGGAGAAATTGAGCCACAAGCCAAGGAATGGGGCAGCCGCTGGATGCAGCAAAAGGCAAGGAAACAGACTCTCCCCTAGAGACCCAGAGCAATGCAGCCCTGCTGTCCCTTTGAGTGTCGCCCAGCGAGACCCATTTCAGAATCCTGACCTCTAGAACTCTAAGATTAATGCATCTTGTTTTAAGCCACTGAATTTGTGGTCATTTGTTACAGCAGCTGTAGGAAACGAATACCAGTGCTGAGGATGGCAGAGCAGAAAGATAAAAGAACAACGAGCTTGGGTCCATGCTAGCCCGGGATGACCTCACTCTGGACTTCTGAAACGGGAGAGAATAATGCCTTTGGTGTTCAAGCCACTGTTATTTGGGGTTTTCTTTTATAGGCAGCGAAACAAAGCTCCTAACTGATGCGCTATATTATAGAGGTGAGAAACTGAGAATCTCTAAAGGTCAAGTGATGGATGTAATAGGACTCAATGATTCATTCACCATCAGAAGGAGAACGAGGTCCCCAACCACCATGTTCATATGATCTGCCCAGTGGGTTCCAACAGTGGTTCTCAAACTATAGCTCGCATTAGAATTGCCAGGAGGGCTTATTAAAATGCAGATTACTGGGCCCCCTTCTAGAGTTTCTGACTCGGTAGGTCTGCAGCGGGGCCAAGGGACAACACCTTGAGAACATTAGTCTGCACCATGCTGGGCCCAACCTCTGATCACGCCTCCTCTTTCATTTCCAGACCCATAAGCAAAGTCCAGCCTGAGTGACCACATACCTTGCAATAGCACAGGAGCAGCCCAGCTAGTCCTGGTTACTGAACCTCTGGCCACCCTCTCACCTGATTAATTTTGCTTATATCTTGCCATGTTTCTGCCTCAAAACCGTGAGAGCTTCATAACGTTTATTAATTCCAAGTCCGTCTGCAGAACGTTCAGACTCTCTATATTGGCCTTCCCTTTCCTCTACCCACCACCAGCCACCACCCCTCTGGCCATCCCTATGGAGAGGGCTGGAGGAACCAAAGATTTTCTCATTTTACAGCCAAGCCAACTGAGAGCACCCAGAGAGTTAGCCAGGTCAAAGCCTTTGGCAGATCCAGACTGGAAACAAATGACCCTTCCAGCTCTCCATGTGGTTCCCAAGACGGCCCCACTCCCGCCCTCGGGGAACAAGGAACCAGGTCCCTCGCAAGTGCCACGGCAGGTTCTGCTTAAGGTAGGCGGCAGCGACTCCAGTGGAAACTGGGGATGAGGTGAGAACATAACATGCATTTTGACTAATTACTCCAAAAAGGGAACATGGCCAGGAGGACGTGAGATTGTTTGTGTGCTGTTATTCAGAATTTTAAAAGAGAGTGCAAACTTGGAGGAAATTGGCAGCAGCTTCGCCCAGCACCAGCCAAAGTGGCACTCCGTCCCTCCCTGGAGCAGCTGGCAGCTGTGTGCTTGCCTTTGTGTGCAGGAAGGACCGCAGGTGGGGACGAGGAGAGGCTGTCCCAGCTGTGGGGGGCAGCTTTCAACTCCCAGGAGGAAAGAAGACTTAGCTCAGGGCACAGGGAGCGTCAAATGCTCCACCATTCCCGAGCCTGACAGATTGCGGGGTCTTTGTTGCTTCCTCTCATCAAAATCAGTCTACAAATAAACACACGCTTAGCCAGGCCCTTGCTGGGGAATCTGGTACCTGCGTCACTGAGTGTTGTCCTTTAGGAAAGGAAGCTTTACATCTGTTTATATGCATTTTTCTCCTGCTCCACTGAAACAAAAAAATTAATTATTTTGTGTCTTTGTTCTCCATCTGGTCTGCTTTCTTCCATTTTTCCTTCCCGTTATTTATTCCTATAAACCTGTCTTCACTCTAGAAATGATTTGTTGCAGCTCAGATTTTAATCCAACTTCTCTCTTGCACAACATCCTGGAGGGACTCCCACACGCACAGAGTCACACCACCGCCTTCTCAGCATTCGGAGACCCTGCCTCTGTCAGGATTCCAGCAGGTTCTTACTGAGTTCCGTATCTTTTGTGGATAGCCCTGTCCCACTCTCGTAGAGATTCGTCCTCCCTGGAACAGCTTCTGGTTAAGAGTTGAAAAAAAACAAAAAAAACAAAACAGCTCCCTCCCAGGAGCTGTACGAGGTGGCCAGGCTGATGCAGAGGCAGAGAGATTTCCTTCCCAGCTTCCTCCTTTAATGCCCTTATCAGAATGGCTTGAAGAAAAGAAGTAGGACTGCAAAGTTTAATAGAAATTCAGGGCTATAAAAGATAGTACTTCAATCAAGATTCTTTGCCCTCGTGCCCACTGAGGTTTCCTCTTAAACCCCCATTTCTCCCTTTCTTCACCCAGGTACCTGCCGTCGCTACCTTCCTAGAGTGACTAAGCTCTGTGCAATTTAAGTGGGAGGCGAGTGCAATGCTCATTTGAGTGAACTTTGTACTCTCCTACTGGGATTTAATAGTGAGAAGATAACTGGAAGATCTCAATTCAAATTTTAAAAAAAGAGGAAAGAGTTAGAGAGAAGGAAACAGTTCTGAACAAGAACACACACTCCCACCGGGAGCCGAGGGCAGGTGCACTCGTTACAGCCGTCCCGAGAGCGCTGCAGCGCTGCAGCTCTGCGGGCCGCGGGCCGCACACCCTGCGAGGGGTGGTAATTACCTGTGGTTGTTTAGGTTTTCTCCGTGTAGGGTGTTGGAGCAAAGAGGGGAGAGGGAAGATCGCCTGTAAATGAAATGGAGGGGGGTGGAAATTCCAGGTGAATTTCAAGCACCTGGCAAACAGGCGTCTCTTCTGGCCCCAGACTGGGAAGCCGTCACCTCCCTGGCTCTTTCATGGAACTCTGTGTGGTCCTGGTCTTACTCAATTAACCTCTCGGCTTCTGCATTTCATCATGTGTGTATGGGTATAGGATCAACTTCAAAGAGGTCCAGGGACTAATTAATGTTTCTAAGGTGCCTCAAGACTCTTGGATGGAAAAAAATAAAACCACCACCTGTATGCATAATCTGAGACTACACGACAGCAGGTGGAAATTATTATGACTGAATGTGACTCCATCTCAGAATGTGTGGCAAACTCCTCCTCTGGGGCATGAGAAATGTCAAGTCGGTAAGAGTCAGTTTCCTTTATGACAGTGACTGTGCACATGCCCACTCTCTCTCCGTGTGTGTGTATATTATATTTACTTGTGAACAAATGATCATGCTACATTAGAAGGCAATACAATCAACTGACAATGAAAACTGGGAATGAAATAAGAAAGAGTAACACAACTAATGGCTTTAGGAGAGGAAAGGCCACCTGTGCAGACATACAGCTCCAGCTCCTCTGGGGACACCCCCCCCCCAACCCCATCCACCTCCCTCCTCTCTCCTCTGTCAGTGGGTCTGTCCAGGCTGCAGTGATCCTGGAACTGAGTGGCAACAGTGATGTAATGATGCTTCTGAGATCAGGGAAGTAACCCTCTATAATAAATTCTTAAAATAATCACTCAAGGGCCAGGTGCAGTGGCTCACGCCGATAATCCCAGCACTTCAGGAGGCCAAGGTGGGAGGATCACTTGAGGCCAGGAGTTGGAGACCAGCCTGGGAAACATATCGAGACCTTGTCTCTACCAAAAAAAAATTTGTTTTAATTATCTGGGCCAAAGAATACTTTGGTCCTACAATTTAAAAACAAAAAAAGATAGCTAAATCTCTTAAATACCTGAAAAGCAACAGATTCCCCCAAATCCCACCCAATTTTCTATTCTGAAATCAAGAAAATGCCAGTGGCTCAAAAAGCCAATGGTGTATTCACTGCTTGGCGCCCCATGTAGAACAGGGAAGAAAACAAAACACAAACTGTGGACACTCCCTGCTTCGGAAGAAGCACATTGGCTTTGGGAAAAAGCAGCACACCACTGCCAGCAAGTTGCATCACCTACATTTAATCTGCAAGTGCATTTGACCCTTTTAATAAGAGAGAGTAAATCATGGTGATTTTTATTGACTTTCCAGCTATGGATGATACTGTGACATTGACTTCAGATGAAATCCCACATCGTGATCATTAACTGCAAGTTACAGACTTTTATGAGTGTCATCAATACAGTAGGTAGTCAATAAATATTTGTTAAGTAAGTTACACTTTGTTTTTCAACAGATAGTTTAAAAATGATTATAGTACAGTTGCTTAATTCATTTAACAAATGTATGTACAGTTGAGTACTTATTACGTGCTAAGCTCCATTGACAATGCAAATATGACTACGAAATCATTTCTAGCCAAAGCAGCACAGAGCACGGTATGTGAAAGAGAGACAAGCAACATCAAACTAAAATAACAATGGGAGAGATGCCACACTAGGTTGGACCAGAGAGTAGCAGACCAAGCAAAGAAGCCTGACTTTCCATAAACTGCCTTATTCTCATCATTGTGCTGCAGATCGTACTTGAAATATTTTCACAAAGGATATCTAGTGGGTGTATTCCAAAGTCATTACCATGACCAATCAATGGATAGATAGGAGGGAACTGGAAAAGACACCGAGTATTGATACTCTGGTATCACTGTTTATGTCTATGGTGGCACCTGAAGTTGAACAACAATAAATTATTTTCTCCTCTCAACAACTTTGAACTAATAATGATTTAATATCAGAGTTGGCAATCACACACGCCTTCACCAGTACACTGCAACCTACTTAAGAGCTACATGGCATCTCTCCCTGATTAATAACTTCATATTCTGCGATGAACAAGAAACCCTTCCCCAGCCACATATGTTGCCAACTTTCACATGATTCCAATCTTTATAGTCAAAGTGGCATAGGGCCCAGTAGAAGACTGTTTTCATGTGGTACAAAAGGTGACATCCCAAATGATTAAAGACCATTCTCAGGAGCAGGTTCATGTTTCTAATAGGAGGCATTGCATACACACCTATTTATATACTTCTAGTACTGTGGGGTTTTTTTCCCTCAGATATCAAAGCAAGAAACATAAAATCTTGAGCTAGAAATGTTCTTTAAAACATTATACACATGAGGAATCAGAGGCCAAAGTCACTCACCCAAAATGGCAGTTAGTAAATGGTAAAGCCAGAACTCTATTCTAGATTTTCTTACTCTTTCAAGCCTATGATACTCTCATGTAGAACATTAGATGTCAATATCCTGAAGGCAAGGATTAATAAATACCACTGGAATTGTATGAAACCAACTTGCATCTGAATTGCTCTTATATCAGCAGATACATTGCACACAAAAAACCGTGGTCTCCTAAAAGAAATCGGGAATATTGAAACTGATCTGTGAAGATCATGCAACGAATGGACAGATGGTAGAAAATATGCAAGAACCCTGAGAAAAACCTAATCCCCTAAAAAACTTGTACTCCTTGAAGACAGGAATTACAAGCGATTTATTTTTTCTCCACAGTGTTTAGCAATGCCTGACAACACATGCTCAGTAAAACTTGCCATGCTGAACGAGTGGCTCTGTGTAGATCTTCAAAACGACACTGAATAAGAGTCACAGTCACAGGAATGTGTCATGGATGCTCAGTGCAGACTTCCCTGAACGGTAAAGTATTCACAAACAGGAATTGCTGGCATTTGCTCTTCGAATGATAACACCAGACCTTGCCTCATTGATTTCAAAGTTGACGGCCTTATTAAGAAAGAAACAGAATGTCTCAGACCAGGCAAAGTAACTTCTCCTTCTTTCAGATCTGCTTCAAAATTCACATTTTCCTACCACTGACATAACCATTTCTCTTGTCATGAGTTTCATAAGTGTGTGACTTTTCACCTTCTAGCTCAAAATTCATCTTTTCTGAAATGGTGGAGAGAGAGAAAAAGTCAAATTAACCAACTTCAAATAAAACATGAGAGCTGATTTATACTGCTAGGAATTAAGCACCCTGCTCAGAGGACCTGGGAGTTTGACCAAAATTAACACAAAACTAGTAGGAAAAGTCAGCTAGCTTATGGAGCAGGGCTGCCTAATGTGCAGTGCACACAATGGTCTAAGGCTTCAAGGGAGTTCTTGAGGCAAATAAAGAGAAAATATGCTGCCATTGTAGATTGAATTAAGACTCTAGATTGTCCATGACACTAGCTCATAAGTACCTATTAGATATTTGGCAACATGAGCTGATATAAATTTTTTTAAGTGACAGTATGATGAAAAATCAAGACTTGAAAGACGTTTGTGGCATGGAAAAACTTTTATGACCCTAATTGTATAAAAACTAAGTGTAGCTGGGCATGGTAGCTCACGCCTGTAATCCTAGTACTTTGAGAGGTTGAGGCGGGAGGATCGCTTGAGGCCAGCAGTTCAAGACCAGCCTGATCAAGAGCCAGACCCTGTCTCTGCTAAAAATAGAAAAGTTAACCAGGCCTGCTGGCACACATCTATAGTCCCAGCTATTCTGGAGGCTGAGGCAGGAGGATCACTTAAGCCCAGGAGTTTGAGGTTGCTGTCAGCTATGGTAATGTCACTGTACTCTACCCCAGGCAACAGATCTTATCCCCAAAGAGGACAATATGCATGTGAGTATTTTAAAGGCTCTGAAATATTCTCCTATAAATACATTATTAGCCCAGCTTATTTGACATGTGAGCCCCATTCTTGTAGAGACTATCAGCTGAAAACACTTTGGGCAGTACACTTCTCCAAACCGGGGTTTCTCAACCCCAGCACTTGGGACTGGGTCATTTTTGGTGCAGAGCACTTCCCGGCGTATCCCTGGCCTCTACCCACTAGATGCCAGTAGCAACCCTCTCCTCCTCCCAACTCTAGCTGTGACAACCACAAATGTCTCCAGACATTGCCACATGTCCCCTAGGAGACAAAATTGCCCCTAGTTGAGAACCACTGCTCTAAACTAATAAAAACCAAAAACCTCATCAATTATCAGCTTTTCAATCACGTTAAAAAACAAAGCAACCTTTCTTAGAGAATTTAAGAAATGTTTTGAAGTCTGTTGTGCACACAGTGACCAGATAGACAGCTTCAGGGGTCATTTCCAAAGCCAAGTGGGTTCACCAACTAACCATACAGAGCCCTTCTACTAAGAAGCTACCAAGACCTAAGCAAAGGATATTTGCTTCTGTAGTTCTATTTTTTAAAAACCTACAGTCAAATCACAGAAATATAGCCAAAATGACAGAGTTTAATCCAAATTAGCAGAGAGTTGGATTTATAGAATCTTTAAAGATATGAAGAAGTTTAACTTAAAAAAAAAAACATACTGGGGTTACTGCAAGATTAAGCAGGTCTTGCCAACTAGAGTTAAAGAGCTGCTTTACTAAGTATGTCTGTGAGCAGCAAATACATTATTGACATGTCAATAAGGCCATCTCTTAACAATAACTGCTCTAGCTAATCATACTACTTACAGAGAGATGTAAGGGTTAAAGTTCATTCAAATTTATATCCAAACTCGAGAAAGCCACAAATCCACAACTGTCAAATCTTCAGGACTAGCCGGTACGTTCCCTGTTTTTCACAGATTTTTCAGATATTGTGAATACATCAAAGTTCTCTACACTTAAACAAAATAGCCAAAAAAAAAAAAAAAAAAAAAGACCAGTAAAGAGAAAAGCAAGATATCACAGGGCTTGAAAAAAGAATATAACACTTTAGAATTTCAAAACCAGGGGAGCGCTGGAGCAGGTAGCATCCTCTGGAAGCCAGCCTCTCAGTGGTCTTCAGTGGTCCCTGCTGCGTGTTCATACCCTCGCGTGTCCCCTCACTTCTCTGGACAGCTCACTTCCACACAAAAGATGGATGGGAGAACGTTTCAAACAGAAAAGTCTATAGTGTCTCCCGTGGTTGTGTTAGATTTTTTGTAGGGACATACGCTTTGATTTGGGTAAACATTTTCATTGAGTAAATACCTACAAGTAAAATAGATCAGAAGGTAGATTTGAATTTAACTTTGCAAGAAACTGCCAAACTGTTTTCCAAAGTGACTGCACCATTTCATACTCAGGATGGCTTCTTAATCTTTTCTGAGGGGAGTGCATCAGAGGACCTAACATCGTCGACTATACACCAGGTAATCAAAAACACTGGTTGAATGAGACAGCGAGTGCACTTATCAGCATCTATGCCGGAGTTCCTGCCTGGTGTCTATTTGTAGCAGCCACGTCACTCGCCAAGCTTCCCACTTATTGCTCATGTAAGAGGGAATGTGTCTTTTGATATCTATGTCTGCCAGGAGAGATGGTCACAATAACCAGTGAATGCCCCTAAAACTTCTCTAGAGTGAACCATCCCTCCTAGAGAGGCAGATTTGGGGGAAGAAAAAAAAATGGACAATTGCTTGCTTATTTGAGATGGGTAAGTGGACGTAATTGGATTATTCAGGCCCTGGTCAGCATATTGGTTAACACCCCCAATTCTATATAGAGCATTAGAACTCAGACACCAGGGGAAAAAGGCAAGTTATAACCAAAACAAAAGCGTACTTTCACAAGTGACACAGTATGGCTCTCTTTACATTCCCGTGTGAGCAGATAATTGCAAGACCGTGATTTGTCTTTGTATTATATAAATCAGGCCTAAAAGTAAAGGGATGCTATCGGTGTGTCTCACTGGTTTCTAACGATGTTGGACTCAAAGTCAGTGTCCTGGGAGGTTGAGGGAGGGCAGCAGGATCGGGTCTGAATGCAAAACCTGAGCTCACCCCTCACAAGCCAGCATTTGTGGCAGAGATTCCAGGTTCCAGGTGACACACGGGCCAAGCTAGGTCAGTGGGGATGGGACTTTACCCTTCCAGAAGTGGGAGACTGTTTGTGCTCCTTTCTCATGCATAAAGAGAAGAAGAAGGGGGACACAGCTGCAGTTCTGTGTTTTTCAAGGAAAAGAAGAAAGAGAATTCTTCTGCCAAACCTGAACCAACATTTAGGCTTAGCTCTTGACTCTGAGTGGCACAGGAACCGGATTTTAGATAAAAAAGAGACGTTTCTGTTACCTTGCAAGGCAGGAAATGGTTTTTTGGTCCTGGGATTCCTCTTCTGAGTGTGTGGGTGTCATGATTTCCTGTTTCTTGTTTCTTTGTTTTTTTTTTTCTTTAAACTTTTACATTTAGAAAATATATCTAATGCCCTATTTTTTGGTAAATTCCAATATAGAAACCAAAATGAGACTTTATTTTCTGGGTCTTGAAGAGATCATTTTGAATCTGCTTTTTGTGTAGCATGTCAAGTATATAACACAAAATGTTTTTTTTTTCCTTGGAGGAGATTAAGGCTGTTCCACTCAGAGGACAGTTCAAACTGACTGCTAAAATAAACACACAGGTTTGACAGCTGTGGTTTTTTTCACTAATTCCACAAAGAGAGATAAATGATACACATCAAACCATCATATTGTTATTATTACTATTATTATTGAATATAATTTTTCCAAGAAGTGCTGGATTCTGCTCTTTAAAATGCCTTTTGGGGGGAAGAATTATTTTGGTCTCTTTTTTTTTTTTTAAGAATTCAGTAATTCCCACCTAGTTTTTGATGTAACAATGTGAGTTGGGAGTTTAATGTAATACCACAGTTCCCGTCCATGCATGGCTTATGGAAATGGAGATTGCTGGGCCCAGCCCTGGAGTTTCTGATTCTGTAGGTCTGGGGTGGAGCCCGGTGATCCATATTTCCAACAAGTTCCCAGGTGATGCTGACACTGTTGCGCCTGGGACCACCTTTCGAGAATCGTTGGTCTAATGTAAAGGTAATCACACTGGCTATCCGGGTCCTAGGTTCTGTGGTCATAGGATTCTGGTATTTTAAAACTTCATGATTCCTTGGAGATTGTTGAGTCTAGCGACCGGCAGGCAAACTTTTTCTGTAAAGAGCCACATAAGTAAATATGATAGGCTTTCTTGGTCTCCGTTGCAACTACTCAACTCCTATTCGACTCTACTGCTATAGTGCAAAAGCAGCCATAGACATATGCATACAAATGAGCATGGCCCTGTTC
Source organism: Lemur catta (assembly GCF_020740605.2). Lineage (NCBI taxonomy): Eukaryota > Metazoa > Chordata > Mammalia > Primates > Lemuridae > Lemur > Lemur catta. The sequence goes on from NC_059128.1 coordinate 142,297,595, forward strand.
CAATAAAACTATTTGCACAGACAGGCAGCAAGCCAGACTTGGCCCACACCATTCACCGACCCTGGTCTGGTCTCTGCTTTCATTTTACAGATAAGGAGATGGATTTCCAGAGAGGTTAGCTGACAATGACAATTACACAGGTGGTCAAATGCATGCCACCTGACTACTGCCCAGCTAGTTGACTTGATGCTTTACCATACCCCTATAAAATAAGAAGACATGCCAGTTATCTGTAGTTATTTGCTAGGTCCGTTATAACAAGATATCGCATATTGGGTAGCTTAAACAACAGAAATTTATTTCTCCCAGTTCTGGAGGCTAGAAGTCCATGACAAGGTGTCAGCAGGGTTGGTTTCGCCTGAAGCCTCTTCCCTTGGCTTGCAGATAGCCACCTTCTTGTGTCCTCACATGGCCTTTTCTCTGTGCTCAGACACCCTGGTGTCTCTTCCTTTTATAAGGACACCAGTAAGATTGGATTAGGATCCTCTCTAATCGCTTCATTTTAACTTAACTGCCTCTTTACTGGATCTGTCTCCAATACAGTCACATTCAGAGGTGTCCTGGTGGTCAGGCTTTCAACATATGAATTCGAGGGGTGGGTGGGGGCAGCACAATTCAGCCCGTAACATTACTTAATGCTATATAACAAATTACTGTAAAATACAGTGGCTTAAAACAAGAACATGTATTGTCTCCCAGTTTCTGCGGGTGATGAGTCCAGGAGAGGCTTAGCTAGGTGTGTCTGCTGCACACGCCCTCGTGTTTGCAGTGAAGCCACCCACCCGGGCTATGGCATCCTCTAACACCCAGCTGGGAAGGGTCTGAGTCTGCTCACATGGTGCCTGGCGGACTCTGTTCTTTGTGGGATGCTGGACTACGGTCTCCGGGCCTGGTTGATGGTGGAGCCCCACCTCAGTTCCCTGTCACCGGGGCCTCTTGACAGGGCAACTCACCATGTGGCAGCTGTTCCGTCAGAGACAGCGAGAGGGGGAGATAAGAAGAGCAGGTCTTTCTGTAACCCTCCCTCAGGAGGGACATCCTGTCATTTGTGCCACATTCTATTTGCTACAAGCAAGCCACAAGTCAAGTATCAACGTTCGGTAAATTATAGGGACCATCAACAGCTTGTAGTGTGCACACGCACGTGCGCACACACACACACACACACACACACAGAACAAAGAATTATCTGACCCAAGGTGTCAATGTTAAAAAGATTGAGAAACCGTGGTCCACATTGAATAGTCGTGTCTTTCTAGGCCTCCCCAAATCTATGGGAAAGTAGGCCGCCTCTGTTTTAAATTTGGTTTTGAGAATGTGGTTTTAGGCAAGGCATCTAATTTTTCTGCCTTGATTTCCCATGTCTGCAAAATGGGAATGATCCTCTGTCATCTGTTCCCCTTCTCTCTCTCCTCCCCTGAGAGCTGCTAATGAATGTTTGCCAAGGACTTTGAAGGTTCTAATTACTGTTATCCCCAGGATATCAGCTCAAGATTGTAGGGCACCTGGGAGTCCTGCAGACGGGAGATACTGAGCACTGGGAGCCAGTCCTGTCCTTGTACTATTTATCGTTCTCCAAGGGCAGTATCAAGCCCTTAGGCTTCAATTACTCAAAGTCAAATTACTCAAATCAACTCTAGAATCTGCTGAAGGAAACCAAGGGTTCTCACCATTAAATCTCAGCCTTTCCCAAAGTCAGACACACAGCACTTGAGCTGGGGGCTTCCAGTTGCCAGCAAGTAAGACTCAGAAAGTTGTAGCATAGAACCAATCTTTGTTGATCGACCGCTTGATGCAGAATTCCAATAAAATGTATAATAAAACTGGGGGTACCTACGTTTCAGAGTTGCCATCAGGGTTCACTATACCAAAAAACCTTTCCACTGCCTCCCACTGCTCTTTAAAAAAATTAAGTGTAGGCCGGGCGCGGTGGCTCACGCCTGTAATCCTAGCACTCTGGGAGGCCAAGGCAGGTGGATCACTCAAGGTCAGGAGTTCGAGACCAGCCTGAGCAAGAGCAAGACCCTGTCTCTACTAAAAATAGAAAGAAAATTATCTGGCCAACTAAAAAATATATATATAGAAAAAATTAGCCGGGCATGGTGGCACATGGCTGTAGTCCCAGCTACTCGGGAGGCTGAGGCAGTAGGATCGTTTAAGCCCAGGAGTTTGAGGTTGCTGTGAGCTAGGCTGATGCCATGGCACTCACTCTAGCTCGGGCAACAAAGCGAGACTCTGTCTCAAAAAAAAAAAAAAAATTAAGTTTATAATTCAAAGTTGGCTGGATGACTACAAAGTTGTGTCCTCACAACGTTCTTGCCAAGCAGGTGATAACCTGATGTTCGACACCTGTACACTTGCCTAAAGCAGACACAAGCCCACGGCCATCTTCACCTCTCATCACTGCGTCCCGACCCGCAGCACAGCTCTGTTTGGAAATGACAGCAGTCTCTAAGTCACAGGCCTGTAGGGATCAACCTACAGAACTCCACGGAGCACACGCTGCCACGAGAGCTGCAGTGGGACGCCAGAACCATGAAGACATGTTGTCTGTCCTCATGCAGCGCCGACTGACCCGAGAAGTCAAGGCTGGCATCAAATTACAGCAACCTCACACGCCGGATGTGTGTGAGCATTCATTTGACTGGCACAGTTGATAAAGAGAAATTCAGAGAAAAGGACTTGGAATGGGTTGGGCAGGCGACCTAGGGTCAGGAAGCATAGGTAGGAGTTCTAGGAAGGAGAAAAGAAGCAGTCTGAACATCAAACAACCCCATCAAAAAGTGGGCAAAAGACATAAACAGAAGCTTTTCAAAAGAAAATAGACTAATGGCCAAAAAACATAAGAAAAAATGCTCAACATCTCTAATCATCATGGAAATGCATATCAAAACCACAATGAGATATCACCTAACTCTAGTGAGCATGGCTTTTATCAAATAGTCCCAAAAGAACAGATGCTGATGTGGATGCAGAGAGAAAGGAACACTTGTACACTGCTGGTGGGACTGCAAACTAGTTCAACCTCTACGGAAAGTAATACTGAGATACCTTAAGGAACTAAAAATGACCTACCATTTGATCCAGCAATCCCACTGCTGGGTATTTACCCAAAGGGAAAAAAGACATTTCGTAAAAAAGGCACTTACACTTGAATGTTTGTAGCAGCACAATTCATAATCACAAAGATGTGGAAACAACCCAAGTGTCCATCAATACACAAGTGGATTAATGAAATGTGGTACATGTACAGCATGCAGTACTACTCAGCCATAAAAAACAATAGTGAACTAATACCTCCTGTGGTAGCCTGGATGGAACTAGAGACCATCCTCTTAAGTATTTCAAGAATGGAAAAACAAGCACCACACGTACTCACCATTAAATTGGAACCGATCGATCAACACTCAGGTGCACAGATGGTAGTAAAACAACAGAAATCAAGCAGGTGGCAGGGGAGGAGGGGAAGAGCAAATTCACAGCTAACAGGTACAATGCACACTATATATGCGTGAGGGACACACTTATAACTTGGACTCAAACTGTACAAAAATAATTCATGTAACCAAAACTTTTGTACCCCCATAATATTCTAAAATTTAAAAAAAAAAAAGTGGCCTGAACCTTCCTCCACAGCTCCCTACCAATTACAAGGGCATCATTCGGATTACCCAGGCAAATTTCCCCTCTGGGGTGAAGGCCCTGAGTTCTTGCATCATGGCTTTTGCTGTTTCCTTGCTCAGCAGCATGGCTGTGGCTGCTGTCCTTGGGTCAGGCTCCCTGGAGTCTGTCACTGACCACGAGGGAACTGAGCTCGGCCTGTGGTTCTCCAACCTGAGTCCTGACATGCTGAGTTTCTAACCAGCTCCCCCGTGGCCTAGGGACTTCACTTTGAGAACCACGGAAGGAGAGGATGGCTAGAGAGGAGCCAAGAGCAAATTCTCCCTTTGGGGAAAATTGTACCAAATGCACATCCACCCAGAGGCTGGGTGGGAGCATCCCGGCCTGGGCAGGTATTACGTCACTTCTTTTTCACTAGGTGTTCAACATCAGGAACTCAGGAAGTCTCAAAGACCTGGCTCCACTAAACAAATATTTCTTGAACCTCTGCCACATACCAAGGGCTTTGCCATGATATCATCCTGCTGAAATGTTCATCTTATGTTGACGGGTCCCAGTTAAATGATACAAAAGTGCCTCTTCGAGTTGACACAAAGGAAAGGAAGAGACAGACATGGATCTCACGAGAGATTGCAAATGCACACACACCACACACCCTGAAGTGACCTAGCACAGGAAAAGGCGGAGGCCAGAAAAAGGGACCAAAGAGAAGAAAACAACCTGAGGTAGACAACAGATAAACTACTCTGTGGTTAGGTCCAGAGCATAGGGATTGAATCAATTCTGGAAAGTGGTTACCTCCAGATCAGCTCGATTCTCACCTTGCACACTGTGACTAGCATTTTTTATCTTCCTTTTTACAACTGCTTAGCAGTAAAAGCACCTTCCACCCCATTTGATATCTTATAGGACCTCCTACTAAATTCTTATGGAGCAGGTATACACTCACCCGTGCCATAGGTGAGCTCATGCTTTGCAGTGAAGACCAGAGTTAGTCCCTGCCAGCGTGGTCCTTTTTATTTCTTTTTAATGAGTGAAGTTGAAAACTAAGTTCACCAGCTGAAACTGCCAGGGAGATTTGAGAGGGCAAATGCAATTATTAACTCAGTTGAAATGTATTATTAATAATAATGCTTAGCTCTGTTGTAGCATTTTCTGGCTTCAAAGCCATTTACAAACATCAACTAATTAATCCTTACCTCAGCATGGTGAAGTAATTAAGTATTATTACCCCTCTTTTACAGAGGGGGAAACTGAGGAACCCAGAGGTTAAGGGCCTTACCCAAGGCCACAGAAAGGATACAGCTGTCAGAATCACGGGTGTCCTCTGACTTCCAATTACACACTGGAAAGTTCTCATGGCTGGGGAAAAGGGAGGTCCTCTAGCAGGAACCATCTCTACAGAAAAACGGATTGATGGAGAAAGTCTAAAGCCCCTGCTTTCCATAGCACCTTGCTACAGATAATCAGAATCTTATTTTATTTTTTTAATGTTTTCCTTCCTCATTAATTTTTTAAAAGCATGCTGAGTTGGGGGAAATGCCAAAGCATTTTAATGATGTATGAAATAAAAAATAATCATGAAACTTCCTGCCCACACAGAGCAAATCCAAGCCTGGTGTTCGGAATGGCGCAGTTCTTCCCCCCTTGTATTTGCAGCCACCCCATTTCTGCGCCCTGCAGCTCAGCGGCCGCCAGAAACAGCTTTGGGTTTTTTTTGTTGTTGTTAAGAAAATGAACATCAAAACTTAGCAGGCTCAGCCAGAAGAGCAGAATTTTGTCTTCACTGCTCTTTTGCAAATGCTATCTCTCTTCCATTCCCCTGAACTTTTCTCAGAACTGCCACCCCCACCGGGAAAGCACTGATGGGGTGTGGGGGGCAGCAGGGAGGTCCCTTGTATTTTGCCTTGTTTTCTCTCTTTCTCTCTTCTGTTTTCAAATCTTTTCTTCAACAGGAAAGGCGAGTGCTGGCACTTTGCAAATCTGCCCACTCTTAGTCTAAAGGCCCTGTGGTCGGTAAAGGGCTGAGATGGGCTGGAGGCACCAGTGTCACATGCTGGTGTTGCGAGTCCCACAGCTGTCTTCCAGGGCCCCCTTCCTGCACCTGTCCCTGCACTCATGGCAGGAGGGGGGCAGCAAAGGCACCAGGGCAGGTCCCCACACCGCACCCCTGCTGGGCGCAAGCCCCCCCACACCCAGCTCAGTCCTTTCCCACGTTCCTAGCCTGTTTCCCACCGTCACTCTGCTGCCTGTGGGTTCATGCAAAGTCGTCTCAATGAGCTTTTAAAGCTCCACGCAGTTTAAAAGACATACATAAAAATTCTTTTAAAACAAGCAAAGTTAAACTTTAGGTTGGTGAGTAGGGACACATTTGGGTGCCAAAACTAGAAAGAAAAGAAAAGCACAGAAATAATCACCATACAAGGCAGAAGAATGGCTGCTCTGCAGGGTGTGGGGAGGGCTCGGATGCTTCTGGGGTGACCGGCAAAGTTCTCCTTAACTGGGTCTGGCTACAAACATGCCCACCTTATAATCCATTTATCACTAGGGTATACCTTTCATGCAGTTTCCTGCAACTCCGATATTATTTACATTTTTTCAGGGAAAAAAAAAGGGCTTAAAAACATCTAGGACTATATATGGACCTTTTTCCCTATAAACAGGGTTATCCTTGATAGTACCCAATGAAAATGGATGGTTTTTATTTTGCTTTGGTTTTAATAAAATGATTTCCATCTCTTCTCATTAAATCTGGAAGTATCTCTTAGAGTTCCCAAAGACAAGGTAACAAGCGCTGATGGGTGAATCAGTCTTTGAATGTGCTAGGGAGACAATTTTTAAGGTTTCTTCCAGTTCTAACATCCTATGAGTCTACGAAAATATCTCCAGCATTGAACATGACTTTCCCCTGCTCCTTCTAAACCTTTGCACTGATCTTAGTTCTCAAGCCACTGCCTGCCTGTGCCGATGTCCCTCCTCTTCACTGAGTATTTCCTAACAGTGACAGTAACAATAAGCCAAGCGCCATGCTCCTGAAAGGCTACGACGCTGCACCAGGTACCCTCTGTGTTGCCTCACTTCATCCTCACAGGACCTTCTGAGATAGCAGCATTGTTACCCCCCTTCTAGAGATGACAGAGCTGGGGCATGGAGCACGTAAACAACTTGGCCAAGGTCACGCCAGCACCAGCGAGTGACAGAGCCGAGATTCTAACCCTGACTTTGCATTAACACCCCTACCCTTTCCAATCTGTGGCACTGGCTCCTCTCTCCCCTCACGAGCTCACGGATGGAAAAACTCTCACAGCCAAGCAGCTACACACAAGGACGGGACATCAGCCCACTTCTCAGTGAGTCTGGGCTTGCTGCGGTCCCCGGGAATGGGAATAGCTAGGAGTTGGTATGCTAAGAACCAGATAGGAACTCTTTGCCGTGCCACTTGCCATCTGGACAAGTCTCATGACATTTCTTCTTCTATGAAATGGAGTTAGTGATGTTTCTTCTCCACCTGCCCCAAAGAGCCACTCATTCAACACATCTTTTGTGAGTTCCTGTCGCACGCCACTTGTTCTTGAAAGACATTTAATATGTTCCACCCCCACTGGCAGTCCTTGTCAGAGCCCTGCTTCCCCTAGTCTGGGTTATATACCCCCACGGGACACACGGCTGTTTTCTCTTTACTTAGCTGTGTCTCCAGCCAGACTATCAGCTCCCTGAAGCCAGGCATTATGCCTTGTTCATCTTCCTATCTATGTGCCTAGCAGCATGACCTACACATAGGTTTTCAATAACTGCTTATTAAATAAATGAGATAAAACAACACAGATGAAGGCCCTTTGTAGATGTGGACAGGATTCAATACAGCAATTAGAGCAAGGGGAATGTGTTTCCCTGGGCTTAAGCACAGGGAATTCGGTGCTTACAAAATCTCTAATGAATGAGATGAGTACCAGCACGCAGTAGGCAGTAAGTGTTGAAGCTAAACATGAGTGAGCCGTTGCTTGGGCCCTGCCTTTTACTGAGAGCCGCATACCAAGGCATTTTTTCCCACTCCCATCTGCCTTCTTGCACGCACACCTGTTCCACGCCAGTGGCTCCAAACCGGCTCATCGCCAGGGTCACCCAGACCGCAACACAGAGATTTTGCCTAATTCTGACACGTAGCCAGGTTTGGGAATCATTGCTAAAGTCTAGTTGGAGAAATCTGAAACGATGGAAAAATGATGCTTCCGGAGAAATGGAAATGAAATAGTAACGTTCACATAAAGCGCTAGACAAGCCATGGCCAGAGGGGAGGGAAGGGGGGAATCTCCTCGTGACTGCTGGAATTTTAGCTTTTCAGAGCAAATAACCTTATGCAAAATAAATTTAGTCAAAGACTTAGTGCAAAAATCCAGAGCACCTGTCAAGCAAACCATTTCTTCTCTTTCAAGAAAGCAGAAGAGGAAAAAAAAAAAAAAAAAAGAAAAAGTAAGTAGTTCTCCTTAACTAGAGCCTACAAACTCGAGTCTTTGGTAAATGCCAAAATATCTTTGATAACACATTTACACACCTATAAAAACAAAAAGTTCAGTCAGAAATGCCAATAAATGATTCTGAGCCTGTCTTAAAGCCATACAGCTGCAAAAACATAAAATATCTCTCAGATTTTTAGAGTGACTGCTTTAGAAAAGAGCCAACGTACAGAGTATAAGTAGAATGACTTTTTGAAATTTTAACGGCAAAAGTAAGATTGTCTTTCTTTGCCTTTTTATTATATGTATTTTATTTCCTTTGCAAAATTGACTAAGGAGACATTTACTATAGGAGGGGAGAAAAGAATTTGCAATTTGGGGCAGGGGGCGGTGAGGAAGCTTATGGGTGGAAAGTAAGTTGAACTTTTTACTGCCTAGGATCCAGACATTAAAAGGCAGCTGGGACAAGGCCCAAGTCAGGTGTAAGAGGAACGTCCCATGCTGTGCTGACATGGAACCAAGCCAGTGATAGGCAGAGATGAGATTTGTTAGGCCCTGAAGAGAACGTTCTGACATTTGCCATCCCAGCCACCGGCCACCCTCAGGTTTGGGTTTCCGTGAAGCCACGTTCAGCTGTCCCAGGTGTCGTTCTACCCATTTCTGACCCGGCTGGACGTGCTTGTTGGTGTAGCCTTTCCCCCTCGGCACGGCAACAAGTTGCTCTGTTGTAATTCCAGTTCCAGTGAGCTGGGTACATCGTTAACAGTCCTCATGTTGTTATTAACTTAGTGACTAACTGAGAGGTGTTTGGCTTTTGAAACAGTGCCACAAAAACTTCTCTCTCATCTCGGGGTGATGTCAGCCCCATAAATGGGAGTGCTGGGAGAAACAATGGAGATTTCAGTGGTGAAATTTAATGAGGTAGACCCTTCTTTGCCCAAAATCTAAAATCGCCTCCCTTTTCTGCAACCAGGCAGTTAAAAGGATCTCTGAGTGAATTTAGGATGTGGAGTCAAATTTAAGAGTAATTTTGGTGCTTTGGCTTTGAAATTCCCTAGGGAGGTGGGCAGGGAATGGTGAAGTCTTTTCACATTCTCTGCCACTGGTTGATTGCAAGTGGCTCTTTATGAAGAGAAACTGCTAATTTCTCAATGCAGTTGGCACACATGGTCCACACAAGCCTTAAAGCAGCCCTCAAAGGCAGGACACAGTAAGTTTAGCACCAGAAACTGAAGGACATGAGCCTTGCAGAGAATCAGTAAAACACCCAACAAGTAGGCAGTTCAAGGGGAAAGTAAAACCCAGGGCTCCTCATGAAAGGGACTCAGATTCATTCAAAGTTGGAGAAACAGTCCAGACATCGATGTACCCTAGAGGGCTATGTGTGCCCAAAGGAAAGACACAGTCATGATCCTCATTAAGAATGTGATTTTAAATCCACAGTTTAACATTACAGAAGAATCATGAAATTTAGCACTCGTGTTGACCTGCTGACGGCTAACGCATGATATTAATTAATGGTTCACGGGACCCTGGCCAAGGCCTACATTAAACAGACAATGCTTATGCTGACATAGCACAATCTCTTCAATGAGCACAATTAACTTTTCACTTTTTTTATGGTTTCCTCCAACCAATGCTGCGGAGAGGCGTTTCCATCTACAGTCTTCAACGGCCTCCTCATAGCTCTGAGGTCTTTTAGATGCAGCAGAAAAACAAGCCACACAATGCTCAGTGTTGCAACGTTTGGCTCAACATTTAGAGTCCAGGAGCTCAGTCAAAAGCATGGGCTTGTACTTCTGAATTCTGAGTTTGGATTGTTGTTTTTTAATTCTTCTTCCTATGCTGCAATCACTTTCTTGGGTGGTTATTAGGCTCCTAAGAGAATTTGTTTTATTTAAAATCCAATCCCAAATACTTAACGTGAACAGTGAGCGTCTCAACAAAGCTTTCTTCACTCATTATGTATGGAAGACATCTTTTGTCACTGCCGGTTAAATGACCCCATGACAGAATGGACCACTATCCACGATGAACCGACCCCCAAAATCATAGCAGAAATTGAGACTTTCGAACATACAGAAGCAAACATCTGCACTATGCTTGGCAAAGTGTATCATGCTATCACTCTCAATTTTTTCTCAGCACTCTTCTTTTTCATTTGTTTTCCTCTCAATTTGTATCTTAGCAGCTAAGATTCCATGGAATGATCAGCCAGCTTCCAAATGGCAATTTGGGACCTGAATTTTGGAGCTAGGCAAGGGATTTTAAACGTACAACATTATATATCTGCACATCAAATAACAGACTCTGCATTGCCATAAAACGAGCATAACCTTGCATTTATAAAATCCTTCACCTAAGCAAATGCATTTCTGTCATTGAAGAACAGCCACCCCCAAGATACAAATTATGCCTCCATCTTTATGCAGAGATAATATAGCCCTAGGAGCCTCTGTGATTTTTAAGAAGTTGCAGCCACACGTGAAACATGCTCCCATAGATAATTCTCAGTCTGCAGAGAAAATCTCCACAAGCGGGATTGGTGCATGTGAACTGCCTGGAACATCACTATGCATTCTTTGAAAGAAAAGAAATCTACCAGAGCTCCAGACCATGCAGTTCTTCCTTCCTATTCTGTGTCCTTTAATGTCAGTTTTGGGGAATGAGTATTGATAAATAATAAACTGCAGCCACATAAAAAATGCCATTCAATGGATATACGTGTTTTTCCCTGATGGTTTTCTATCCACTGGCTTAAGCTTCCATAAACTAGAAGGCACCAGAGTCAGCATGACCAGCTTACTAAAGACCTCAAGCAAGACTAGTCCAGAAGTTTAACAGTACACTTTTCACTTAGTTCTAAACCAGGGTTGTCTTAATCCCACCATATTGGATCTTCAAAGTACTCAAAAATAAGTCTCATGAATTATTTCCTAAGGCAGGCTAGCTTTACAGATGGAAAAACTTAGGCAGAAAGATGAGAAATGATTTATTCATCCTAGGCCAGCATGATCTTCCCTCATCCATTGCTAAATAAATCCCACTAATTTTCTCAATCTGATAAATTACTGATAAAATCAACAGGAACATGAATCTCAATGTTCTTGTCTTCCAAATGAGGCCTCAAATCAGTGTTTGTTTGCATATGCATCTCCAAAGTGAGTGATTTAGGATTACATTGTTTATATCACTTGGCACGGTCTGCCTTTGGGCACGAAGAACACAGGCATTTTAGTGGCAGAAGTTGCTCTTGTCACCTGCACCAACCAAACCTTCCAGAGAGAAGACAAAGGAAACCGTGGTGCAAAAGTTGGAAATGTTAGTACAAGATGGGATCTCCCACTTTCTTCCTGTGTTGTTGATTCAAGATAGGTGGTGAGTGTGAGCCTGGTTAAAGACGCCTGTGGGTGTGTGGAAATCCCAACCTCTGTACGTGGCAGAAACCATTAGAGAAGCGTAAGTCAGCCGACAGGAGTAGGTAACACCCAGGGCGGCTTGTTCTAAAGAGAAACAGGTAGGGTCACCTGATCCTATGATACTATTGGCTTTAACCAATGCAGCAAGTTCAATGGAAATTGGTTATTAGGCCATATAAGTTAACAATAATTATAACTTACAGAGATTGAGCATTTACTACGTATCAGACACTAGGGTGTTAATATGGGCTGTCTGATTTTACCCTCCCCCCAAGTTTTGCAAGTAAAGTAATAAAAGAATCAGAACCAAATGACCTGGGAATCCAGTTAAAGCTCTTTTCCTTAGCAAGTGTATGGTGTTGGGCAACTAACCTCTCCAGGCCTGTTCCCTCATCTGAAAAATGAGACCGTGATGCCGCACGCCTCTCAGAGCTCTCGTAAGGCCTGAGCGAGCTGATGCATACACAGCACTAAGCATCTAGTAAGTGCCATTTACTTTTCATTTTGTTCATTGTTTACTTGACTTTTAGTTATTTCTTATTTATACTTAGAAAGTACATTAACATTGACAGCACAGTGTCTTTCAAAAGTATCGAACATGATATTTTTACATAAAAAATGAAAATTAGAGTGTGTCATGTCATTGATGGCTGTTCAGTCTGCCTGGCCACAGCAGTCTCATCTTCCTCCTTCATTACCTTCATGTGTGTCCCTCACAAAGTTTTGCTCTTTGTTCAATAACCTTTCCAAGTTGGACAAAAACCATACTTTTGTCAAACATATACAAGCCCCTGCACTTTGCAGAAAAGTGAAAGGAAAGGCTAAGGCATGGCATGTCTCTAGAGCCCAGGTTCAGCTCAGGGGCTTCCTGTACCAGCTGCCTCGGCTCTCTGCACACCCAGAGCCACCGAGCTGAAGGCCATTGTCACCCTCTCTCCATCAACTGCTCACAACTCTCCTGGTAGGTGGATGTTTACCCCTATAGCCTCACAACAGCGAGTAGGGACAAGAATTCCTCTCCCTGCCTTCCTGACGTGCTTGTTTGTATTAATATCACGATCTCATTTCCATCGTGGGTGCCCCCACTGGCCTGCGATGGTACACGTCCAGTTACCATTGAGCCCGACAGCCTGGCTCTGTTCCCATTCCCATTTTCATTTTCACTTTAAAAATTACCAGGTTCTCTAAATCCAACAGAAGATGACCTCCTCAATAAGAAACCAGCAAACAAGGGGCTGCTCTTTCTACCCATAAGAAGTGACATGAAAAGGGGCCACACATCAGCCTTCCGGGGAACTGGTACAACTGACTGCACCAGGCAAGGTTTGAATCCTCATGCTGGTAACTTGGTTCTGTCTGGAATTGCGCCTACAATTAAACCGATTTCCTAGCAGTGGGGGAAATTGAGACTATTGACCTATGGAATGGTTATCTATCATTTCAGGCTCCCACTTGGTACCCATACATAGAGGAACAAGCACAGGAAAATGTGATTTCTACAAAAGTTAAATCTTGATCTTTGTTGAACACTAGAATCAAACAAACAGATTAACTACTTTCTGGATATGTTGCGTTTAGGAGGAGAATAAACCCAGTACGCTTACTGGCTCCTACATTTGGGGGTGGGGTGGGGTGGGCAGTGGTGAACAGAATTTCTGTCATTAATAGAAAGGAATATTTCTTAATTCTGCTTGGCAAAAGAAGAATAGTGCATAGGATTGGGATTGTCTGTGTTTTGAAAGCCTTCAAAATGGGGATGTGTAGGGTGCCGATGTTTAAACGCACACGCTCTGTAAAGTCAAAGGAGTACATGCCAGCCGGGTTCTCCTCTTCAGTCTTGTCATTATACAATTTTAACCCTTCCCAGGACCCACAAAGGCCGAGGAAGGACGGGAGTCAGAAGGCCAAAGTCTAATTTGTGGTTCTGTTGGTTTCCATCTATTTAGGATCTGCCATTGATTTGGTGGCATTTTGGGCTGCCACTCTGTGTTTCCATTACCTATGAAAGACAGGTAATAATATATACTTCACCCTCCTCCAAGAGATATGCCCACCCAATATAACTAAGAACTTTGGGGTCCCTATATTAAAACAAAGTATTACTAAAAATCCCCCAAAAATGAAAAAAAAAAAAAAAAAGATAGGAGTTTGTGGCTGCTCTTGTCTCCTACTCCCAAGTGAAGGTAGGATGGGTATAGGAGGGACCAGGCCAGGACTGCGGCCACAGGCTCTGCGGTTCAACCCGCCTTCTGCCCTGGTTTGCTGGAAGCCCTCCGGCAATTTATTTAAACACCCTGTGGCTCAGCTTGTTCGTCTGTGCAATGGGTATAATGATACTCACTACCTCACTCAGTTAATTAATGATGTATAAAGCTTTTGAAAATATAAAGTGTAATATATGTGCTAATTATTATAAATCCAAAAAAGCACCACAGTTCAATTTTTAATTACGTATATATTTTATTGAAAATAACATAAAGCACACAATAAAATTAACCTAGGTGTCAAAAATTACTGCTTGCCTGTGCCGTCTTGTTCATGCCTCTGCCAGAACTACAGTAGCAATTTCCTAAAGTAATAATTTTATTTCAATGGTAGAAGTTTAACCAATATGACCAGGCCTAACCCGTGATTTACTGTGTTATAAAATAATGTCTCCCACTCGTGCCTCAATTTCCCTTAGTTATTATAACTCAATTGATGTAGCACTAGAACCTATTACCAAAATGTTATAATAAAATTAAATTAAATAGAGTTTTATGCCAATGTCATGTTAAAGAGTTTAAACATGGAAGAATGACTTCATTTTTTATTTAGGTTTTTGATGAATAACCTTAAATATTCCATAAAAGGAATAGGTGACAACAAGTGGAATTAATTTCTGCGCTTTCAGCAGCGAGCATGCCCTGTCCTGCTTGGAAAAGCTGGCCCTCGCCGTGGTGTGTGTTCTATCCCAGACTCCCCTTCGCTTCTGCCCTCTGCTCGGCGGCCCACACGCTGCAGCAGACATGGGAAACCATGTGTGCAGCAGGACTGGCCAGGGACATGCTGCTGCAACCGCACCGCTGCTGGGGCTTAAAATCACATCAGCAGCCCGCCTGGCACACACCAAAGGTTTTCGGAGAACAGTAAAAATGGTTAAATGGGGTGGTGGTACATACACCGTTAGATGAGGAATCTAATGTTCCCAGAGAAAGTGTCCCCCCTACTTCAGATATGGGTAGGCTGAGAAAGAGAGAGGAGAGGAGATTTAATCAGCTTCCTCTAGAGTCGTTTTATTTTTTTACGAGCTTGATTACGATGCATATGAAACATTTTAAAGTTTGAGTGCTACCTATAAACCTGTTCCCTTTATGCTAATTGCTCTCCATAAAACTAGATCAAGAAGTAGGTCTCTCGGCCTGGTTCAAGTCCTAGCATGCCTGTTGGGAACGAGTTCAGAGGGCTGAGGTGCCATCTGACAGGCCCTTTGGAAACAGATAGCGTGATGGGTAAGTGATAACAGACAGATACATCATCACAGCAGGCAAGTGGCCTTGCAAGGAACTCAAGGTGATGGAAAATAGGGTACGGTAAACAGTTTGTCATCGCAGACGTTTCACAAGAGAACATGCTTAGAAGGGAGGAGACACCACGTTGCGGCCTGCGTGATTCATCGAGGCTGCGGGCTGATCCCTCAAGGACCCCCGCAGACCTCCCGACACCTTTCAACTGGCATCGGGGCAGCCATGTCAACAGCTGACACCAACAACCAGGAACCCAAGTGAACCGGCTTGGAGTGAATTTCCTCCACTTGAGTGGCAATCCGCAAGCAAGGCGATTCCTGGCCGGACTTGCCCTGCTTCCCCAAGGATTTCACAAGAACAGCCACTGGCTCTGCTATGCTTCAGGGAACCAGCAAAGGACTAGCCAGACCTGAGTGGGACCTCAGAGCTCTTCACCTGGATTTGACGTTGCCAATGAGTTGGTCTCAAAAACGTGTGCTCACTCACGGCATCTTTCACGCAGAGTGAGGGGCTCTGGAACCTCTCTGCTTCCTCTTCCCAGTCTCCAGCAAGCCTGAGAGAGTGTCATGCACCTTGCCCAAATCCTGCCTGCCCCATCTGAAGGCTGAGCCCTCCTGTTCTATCTTAACAGTCCTCCGCAGAGAAATCCCTTTATGGACCTATGGTTGGAATACCTCCTCTTTTTATAATCCTTCCCAGTGTTCTGTGTGGATGATAAAAAACCAATTCCTTTGGCTTAAGCCACCAAACCTTGTGAGATTTCATGTTCTGTATCAAGATACCATTAATTCTACCCAGGCCACTCACACACCATCACAACAAGCAGGGTCAAAGCTCTTACTAAGGCCTTTGAGGAATTTGGCCCTAAAACACTGATTTATTAAAGGGTCTCTCTGTGCCATGTCTGGAAGGCAAGAAGAAAGGAGAGGAGGGTGTGTGTGTGCACGCACGCATATGTGTGCGTGGTTTTAGTTAAAGCGTTAGCACCAACATGCTCATACTTTTTCCCCGCAGGCAAATTCACCACTAACAGCTTTGGAACAGACCTAACTTTCCCAGCAGTTCTTATGCCAGGATCCATGATTTCACACACAGAATGAATCGGGCAATAGGCCTAGAAAAATTAGAGTAACCGATCACACGAATTTTAAGGGTCACGAGAGAAAGGTAACCAATTATATCTCTCAGCAGTTCCATCAGAGTTTTGCAAACACTTAAAAGATGACCTTTGCACATCCTTGAAGATGAATTCTGCAACAATTACGGAACCAGAAAAGATCTCGAGTCCCAGCTCCTAGGCCGCTGAAAGGTGGCCTAACATGGAAAGAGTGAGCACATCTCTGAGGTAGCTTGTCACTAAGGATGAAACTAGCTTGGAAAATCATTTCTCCCTCAGCAATATTGAGGGTAAAACCCCCAGTAAAATATCAGTCTGTTTGGAGGAGCAAAATATATGCCAGCTTGCAAAAAAGAAAATAATCATTATTTTCTTAATTTTTTTCTTAGTTCTAACATAGGTACTGATTCCAAGCAGATAATGTGGAAAGTAGTTACTCCATCAGTAATGGTTAGCAGGAAGTTGAGGGGGGTCACCCTCAACAGCTATATTCAACATAAAAATCACACCCAGAAAATAACCGTTATAAAGCAATCCCTTCCTAATGTTCTTTTCTATGAATTTGGTGCAGTTCTCACCCCTAGGGTGAACTGTGCTACCTCCATTATCTGAGCAGATTAGTCTGGCGAATGGGAGACACGAAGGGAAGCATTTGCCTATTTTCATCAGAAGGACAGTCTCAGACCCGTGCATTCTGCTGCCGTCCTATACGCCCAGAGCCAAATGAGCACTGTAGGGAAATAAATATGTTTTCAGAATAACAATTTAAGACCAACTGAACCTAAACTAACAGGACTAGGAATAATATTGTCATAGCTATTCAAACTGATTCTGAATCCCACGGGAAGTTGTAGATAACTGCTATCACATATCACAGCAATCTCAGCTCCTCAGTGATGGGAGAGAATTAACGTTTATCCAGAATCTTTGACGTGCTAGACACTGTACAAGGCATTTTCACTTGTATTTAATCCCTGCAACCAGGACAGATATTCGGTTGGTCTGCTCCAATACCAAGTCCCGGCTGGTGTCTAACACAATTGGCCAGACATCAGGTACGATTGATTGGTCTGTGTCCTGAATACTGTTGTTATTATCTCAATATTTACAAACGTAGCAACCAGAGTTCATGTGAATAAGTAACTTCCCGAGGGTCACACAGATTTGAAGCGGAAACACATCCAACCTCCTCTTCCTCTGCCTCCCTTATCTCTTTATGCAATCTATGTCAGGTTTTTACTCTGCTGAGAAAACTGAGGCTGGATTTTGGTTTAATTTTTCCCCAATATTTGCTCAGGAAGGCAAATAGTGTCACATGAGTATGTCTGTAGTATTCTTTGAGGACTCTGTTTACAAGGCAGTTGAGTCTGGCCTATTACATATACTTGAAAGGAAGTTTTGTTTTTTAAAAATATGTTCAACAGCATTGAGTATTCACTGCACGTTCCTAGAACACACCAGTTGGATAACGCCAAGTACTCACTGTTCAAGATGCCTCCATCCATCCGTACACCGACAATGTGGCCCAGAAGCACTGCTTGCCTGGAACGGAAAACAGTATCAAAACTGGGAGGAACATCAACATTCCTTCACTCCCATCACCCTCTTGATGTGTCCGGCTTCCACACCATATTCCAAACAAATGGCTTTTCAGCCTGTCTGAATACTTGCAAAACCAGAGAACTTGTCTTTGGACAACTGTTGTCTGTTACAAAGTTCTTTCTTATAGCTTCAAATCATCAGCCTTACATTGGAAAACATGTCAGTATCTCTTCCATATGGTAGCTCTGCAACTGTTTGTAGACAGTTCATCTTATACTCTCCCACCAACTTTTTCTTCTCCAAGATAGACGGTCCAAGTTCAACTATTTCTTATATGGTCTCTTTTTAATACACCCCAGTGTATATATTCCTCTCAGCTAAAGTGCCCCAAACTCACTCAACATTCCCTAGTTAGCCTGGCTGCAACAAGGCAAAGCTGCTTCTTGCGAAGTAGTTAGGAATACAGAACACAGAGGTAAAAAGTTCTTTGAAAGCACTGCACAGTAATATAATTATATAATATATAATGCCAAATTATATAGTAAAAACTACAGATATTGCACAAAACCGATACCAAGGCATTCAAGCCAGAGAAGTCTTGGATCATCCTGCTCCCTTTAGTCCTTCTGGTGCAACTCACTCCTAAGAAATTTTCTAATAGCCCAAAACTCTCATAAACGCCGTTGTCCCAGGTTATTCAGGCAGACATGACAAGAATTAAAGGTGCTAACTGGGTTTCCGTCATTTCCTTTTTTCTTTTTTTTTTAATGTTTTGCATCTAAAGTATGTTTTTTTTTTTAATGGGCGCTTAACAGGTTTTAATTTTATAAAACATTGTGCAACCAAATACCTTAGGGGACAGTAATTAACTTGGATTATGTTTTCGTTTCAGTGAATTCTAAATAAGCCTAAATACTGATTTTTGTCTATCACCAAATGAGAAAACACACAGCCAGATTCATTTCTTAAGTATACTTCCTTGCTAACTATGAACACTTTCCTAATGATATCTGCAATTTTTCCCTTGCTTAAAGTGGGCCTTCCTATAGAAATGCCATAGATTATTTAAAATACTGGAAAAGTTTACTTCTAATTTTGATATATGTTCCTGGCCGTCTCCAATCCACATTCTGCCACCAAGCACTAACCAGTAACCAAAAAAAAAAGAGCCAGAATATTCATTTAACAACTACTTTTTGTGCATCTGCTTTGGGCCAGACATTCTTTCAGGCACTGGATATTATAATAAATGTAGCATCAGTTTCAAGTTGAACTCGAGGTCATTTCAAAATGAGGATGAGGAGATGAAGAACCATGGGTTACATTTAAATTGTATACTAAGTACGAGGTCAGGGAAAAAATAAATCTTACCTATGTGACATTTCTGCACAGTGGTAGTGAGCCTCGGAGTTAACCTTGATACAAATTCCAGTTCTATCATTTGTTGGACTTTGATCTTGTTTTTTTCATTTTATTTATTTATTTATTTATTTATTTTTTTGAGAAAGAGTCTTGCTCTTTTGCCTGGGCTACAGTGCAGTGGCATCATCACAGCTCACTGCAACCTCAAACTCCTGGGCTCAAGCAATCCTCCTGCCCCAGCCTCCCAAGTAGCTGGGACTACCGGTATGCACCACCACACCCAGCTAATTTTTCTGTTTTTTGTAGATGAGGTGTTACTATGTTGCTCAGGCTGGTCTCAAACTCCTGGCCTCAAGCAATCTTTACACCTAAGCCTCCCAAAGTGCTAGGATTATAGGCATGAGCCACCACACCTGGCAAAGATATTGATCTTGGACAATGAATTATCCTCCAAGCCTCTCTTCATCCATAGAATGGGAGTAATAGTTTGCTACCGTAAGTGGCAATTGTAGCATTTAGTGAGAAACTGACACTCAATAGATGGCAACTATCATCCTCACATCATCCCACACATAAAGCACCAAGGAAACTGTCCAGCACAGATTAAACAGCCACTAACTCACAACTGTTGCTGTTCTGCCTACACAAAGAGAAGTCTATGTGATAACCTCTGTAGAATAGATCTATACACACAGATATGTTAAAATCTCAGGCCTATGCCTGTGGCATCTTGTAACTAAAACATCACAATAAACCCTTGATTTGAATAAATTCTGTAGTATGTCAAGAAATAGCCATTAACAATGGACATCTCCAATGAATGATTTTTTTGGAAATGCCTTTTTATTAATTTCCAATTCACACGGAAATCACACTAAGCTGGGATGATTTCTGCTACAAGTCCTTAGAGAAGGTCTTTTTACCAACAAATGGGAAAGATTCATAGTTTGCCAACTGCTCTATGAGTCCACATTCACAAGGCTTTAGGTACATGAAACTAGCTTGTCTTCTCATTCACACTGTTGATTTGCATGTTCTATGCAGTTTGCCATACAAAGACAGTTCATCCTGAAGCCTGTCTAAATTTTAACATATTTTCTTCTTTCTTTTAATTTTTTTGAATATTTTGGCTTTACTGAGGTATGATTGACAAATAAAAATTATATAATATATATTTAAAGTATACAACATAATGATTTGATATACATACGTATTGTGAAATTATTACCATGATTAAGCTAATTAACACACCCATCACCTCACAGTTACCCTTTTTAACACATTTTGCTTACTAAAGTTCCACTCTAGTCTCTGTACTCATCAGAAGACAAGCAAATTCCAAAGTGATTTTAATCAATTAGAATCATTATCTCAGGAAGCATGAAATTTTCTTGTTTATGGTCTCTTGAAAGGAAATACATGTGACTGTTAGTCTTGGTTTGGGGAAACTCTTGCACCAAGGCAGGGGATAAAATAAATGCCCTTTAGCTGAGCAGTCGTTGACTCTTCTACTGGAGTTTGGTGGCTAGACTTTCAGGAAGTTCATAGGTTCAGACAATTCAAGTGCGTCTTTGAAAAATTGGCCAAATGACTGCTGTCCAGTGTAGAATGGAAACAATGAATGTGTGAACAACAAATCACCCTTATCTGCTCATTAATGTAGGTCCCCCAAGGACTCTGTGTAGCCCATACTGCAAACTTCAGCTGGATTGCTAGATTGGTTGTTATGAGATTGTAATAAAAAGGCATTTCTTCCAATAAGTCTCCTCTCCATGTAGTTTTTTAAATAAATGCACATATACACAAAAAAGAAAACCCTTTCTCTCCACTCTGTGAAATATGACCACAAACTATATTCTTCACTCCAGATCACTCTCCAGACTATCACTATCGAAGGCTTAGGCAAGAAAATAACCTCAACTTCAAATGTTCTCTACGTTTCTCTCTTGAAGGTTTGTCCTTAGGAGGAAAAAACAAAAACAAAAACCTCTGTTTGGCATTTTAAACTTGCAGCATTAGAAGTAACTTTAGCAAGAAACAGAGTAAGAAAAATATCTTACACTAGTATAACATTATGAAGTTTACAAGTGATTTCACTTCGATCATTCAGCAAGTACCCACCTGGCGACTGCTATTCAAATTCTGATGGGGCACACCTGAGATGCAAAGGAAAGGTGATTCCCTGTCTTCAAAGGGCTCGCAGACCACCCTTGAGACAGAGAAGGTTATGATTCTATCCACTTTCGGTGCAGGAGGTTAAGGGATTTGCCTAAAGTCACACAACCAGAAAGAGCTAGAGCTGGAGTTAAAATTGAGGTCTTTTCTTCACTAAATACCATGTGTGTTCCATTCTCTAAGGCTCCTCCCTGCTCTGACTGGAGAGACTTTGACTCTCACTGATAGTGACCTTCCTCATGTAGTCAAGCACTAGAAATTTGGTAGAGGGAAAGTTTAGCACCATCCAATGTGGCAGCCATTAGCTACATGTGGCTATTTGGAGCACTTGAAATGTGGTTAATCCAAAGTGAGATGTGCTGTAAGTACAAAATATATACACGACTTCATAGCCAAAAGAAGGAATGTAACTATCTCTTTAATAATTTTTATGTTGATTATATGTTAAAATATTTGGTTATTTTTTCAATAAAATATATCATTAAAATTATTTTCACCTGTTTCATTTCACTTTTTAATGTGACTATGGGAAATTTTAAATTATATACATGGCTTATTTCATATTTCTATTGGACAGCACTATTACAGACTGTGTAACTTAGCTTATTTTTACTGACCTTAAAAAAAAAAACAGATGAGAGGAAGGCAGGAGAAGACCAGAGGGGAAGTCAAAGAGATTTGAGGCATGAGAGACTCAAAGCCCCATCACTGGCTTAAGACAGAGTGGCCACATAAAGGGACCTCGGTCCTACAAATATAAGGAACTGGATCCTGCCAACAACTTAAAGGAGGTTGGAAGTGGATTTTTCCCCAGAACCTCCAGAAAAAAACCATAACTCTGCTATGTTGCTAACCTTGATTTTTAGCCTTGAGAGATTCTGGAGCAGAGAATCTGGCCAAGCCAACCAAGACTCCTCACTGACAGGAATGAGAACTAATAAATGGATGTTGTTCCTGCCCCCAATCCCAAAAATGCATCTGAGGAGAAAATAGACATATTTCTGTGAAAAATTCTATGCTGAGAGATCCCAAAGGATAAATGGTAGATACAGAGATTTGATCAAGGAGTCTTATATTCACACTCATCCAAGCTTTTTCTTTTTTTTCTCTCTTTTTCTTTTAGAGATGAGGTCTTGCTATGGTGCCCAGGCTGGAGTACAATGATTATTCACAGGTGTAATCTCACTACTGATCAACACAGGAGTTTTCACGTGCTCTGTTTCCAACCTGGGCAAGTCCACCACTCCTTAGGCAACAGGGTGGTCCCGGGCTCCCAGGATAGTACGGACCTCGTGGGCAGAGCTCACTGACACCCAAAACTCCCGGGTCCATGCAATCCTCCCACCTCAGCCTCTTGAGTAGCTGGGACTACAGACACACACCACCACACCCAGCGGGATCTTTTTCTTTCTCCCATGCAGAAACAGCTTCAATGCTCCAAGGAAAGCTATTGTCAAAATGGTTACCCTTACAGTATCCTGAATAAAATTGGAATCTCCAAATCAGGCAAGATCAACACTATAGAACTGCTAGCTCAACTTTTCAGACCCAGGACATTCCAACAGCCATCTAAACTTGAAGGGGAAGCGCCAATCTAAAACGAACCATTGAGGACTGAAAACGCCATTTCTAGATAAGGGTTTAGCCCTGTTCTCTATGTGCTCACAGCTATTTAATCCTTAGACCATATGGGGAAAAAAAAATGACAGAATAGTAATTCTCAAAGCATTTTAATCCTGTTGAGATAGTCTGAGGAGGGAGCTTCTCACACTTAGATGCCATATGGAAGAACATCAATGCACTTTCATTAATAATTACTCTAAAATAGCTTTGGCTCTAATTAGTGACACTTGAAGCAATCATCCTAATAATTTGTAGTTATCAAATTTCCATCAAAGAATAAGACAGATGCAAACATTTAAAAACTGGAAGGGGAATCAGTTGTGTCATTTGTTTGATTACAGGTCACAAAAAAATCTGGTATAAGAAGTTAAGGGCTTAATATTCTCTTCAGATAACAAGAAATCTACAAGTGGGCCACCGCTAGCTTTTTTTTTTTTTTTTTTTTTTTTTTTTTTGAGACAGAGTCTCGCTCTGTCATGCAGGCTGCAGTGCCGTGGCGTCAGCCTAGCTCACAGCAACCTCAAACTCCTGGGCTCAAGCAATCCTCCTGCCTCAGCCTCCCGAGTAGCTGGGACTACAGGCCTGTGCCACCATGCTCGGTTACTTTTTTCTATATATATTTTTAGTTGTCTGTATAATTTCTTTCTATTTTTAGTAGAGACGGGGTCTCGCTCTTGCTCAGGCTGGTCTCGAACTCCTGAGCTCAAACAATCCACCTGCCTCGGCCTCCCAGAGTGCTAGGATGACAGGCGTGAGCCACCGTGCCGGGCCCACCGCTAGCTTATGTTGCTACTCTGGGCTGCCCTCAGGGACCCGGGCTCGCTCTCTAATCTGCTGGCTGATGTTTAGCTCGTAGATTCCCACCCCTAAATCTGTTACCTGGGGGTTGCAAGATGGCGGCCGAAGGTCCACGTAGCCGCACCTCCCGCTTCGGAAAAGCAAAAGCCTTCCCAGAAGCCCTCAGCTCACACCTGATTGGCCAGAGCTATGTCACATGACCGATCCTGAGGCGCGGGAGGCTGAATGAGCAAATGTTTTCAGCTGAGTTCTTGCTACTTTGAACGAAATGAGGACTCTTTTATTGAGAGAAAGGGGGATGCCGTTTGGGCCTGCAAGCGCAGTTCTCGCCACAGATGTGGATAGTTTCTCTAATCACGTTAGACACAGTGAATCTCAGCTGATAACACTGACCTTTGACAAGCAGGAAAAAGCTGAAAAAGAAGTGTAGAAACTCCCAAGAACACATTGGATTTATAAATCCGGTGAGAAGCAGATAGAACTGAGTGGTATTTGTCAACTAAGCACTCGAAAGCAGATTTTATTCATTTTAATGATAGTTTGTAAACAAGTGGTACAACTAAATTTGAATAATAATGAGCCATTCTAATGAGTATCAGAATAATATTGGGCAAACAGCATTTGATTCTAAAAGAGCATCTATGAGTTGAATGTCCAGGAAAACAATTTGTAAGATAAGAAAGTAAAGGGAATCACCTGTTGAGTCCTGGTTTTCTGTGAATACCATCTTCCAAATGGCATTCCTAACAAATTTAACCATTTCCTCCCCCCACCCCAAGGAATATATAAATAGTCCCTTCCAGTCTGGTGATTAGAAAGCAGTCAGTTGAATCACTGAAATACCACAAATATTGTGAACCCACCAGAAGGAAATGACATCACCCAGCCAGCCATGCATCCTAGGGCTTTGTGAGATGTGCCCAGGAATGTGACCAGAGATATTTCTATTTCTTGAGCACGTTGCAAAGGAGACTAGCCTTGGAGCAATGTTTTTTAAACTATGGATCTTACAAATGAATTGTGAAATCAATTTTTTTAATAGAAATGGAACGGAATGGAATAATAGAGTAAAACGGAGTCCATTATGTTCAGTAAGGTGGTATCATTCAAGAAACTTCTGTTTCAGCTATATGTGTATGTGTGTGCTGGGCACAATGTAAAATGAATTGCTTTCTGTGGGCTGTGGTCCAAAAAGTTTGAAAAGCCACTGTCTTAGCAGTTTCAGAACGCCTAAAGGAGCCATTAGCATATGTCACCAAAAAAGAAAACGCAGCCTTGAAAACAGCAGGAGAACTCCAAACAAGAAATGTGCCCAAGGCTGGGCACAGTGGCTCACGCCTATAGTCCTAGCACTTTGGGAGGCCAGGGCAGGAAGATTGCTGGAGCTCCGGAGTTAGAGACCAGCCAAAGCAAGAGTGAGACCCTGTCTCTATATTTAAAAAAATAAAAAATAAATGAGCCCAAGAAAATGGAAGTCAAATACAGTGTAATGCAAACTCCACACCTTGGAGTGCATAGAAAGCACCAGAAGTACGAAAAATAAAAGAATGGCAAATCCTTGTCCTGTCATAACTAATCTTAATTTGTGGTGATTTGAAGAATACATGAGAGCTGAGAACAAGGGAGATGGAAGAAATGGCACCCAGAAGGGAACAACGCCAATCTGAAAGGATTTCAGAAAAGCAGGAAGCCTGCAATTCTGATCCACCATCTATGAGAGGTGTCACCTAGAGAGAAAGATCAGTAGTTAAACAAGACTATGCTTGCAAAAGTCACATGTAATTAGTTGTGTTTATATGCCTAAATTAACAGTTACTGCTTTGTGTTGTTTTTATTCTTTGCAAGTAATTACATCTGTTGTTTTCTAAAGTCATGAGTTAAAGAACGCTGTCAGGAACTTTTAATGAAAATGTCTGATGTGGTGGACCTGATTTGTTTTCCAGAATTTGCCATAAGGATGATTGCTCAGCAAACGAGGGCTCCATGGCCCGTGCCCTGGTACTGATCATCTCGCAAGTGGCACTGGAACAGGAAGTGGCCCTGGACAAGAACTGTCTGTTGTTTGCATAAGCCCTGTGAGCACTCCAGAAAGGCTGATGATGTGGTGCCCCAGACCAATAGTCTGTAAACATCTGTTCAGTGTTTATTTATTTGGCACCATGGAATCTTCTGCCTCCAAACTCACATACCCACTCAGCAGTTGCAAAGCCAAAGAGTTAACCGGACCCCTTCAAGGCAAGCCCAACCCTTACCTCAAGCAGCTTCTCACCAATATGGCATTCTCCCTGAGATAAATTCTATAAAATAGTTATCTCCATCTTATCACATTTCCAGTGATTAGTTGACTTCCTCTTTTAGTTGGACCCAGCCCAGCCTGCGCCTTAGTGTCTCTCTCTCTCTGTCTCTCTCTCGCTCTCTCTCTGAATATCCCCACCACGTGGGTAATGGCCCTGCATGAAACAAGAAAAGTCACTGATTGTCAATAGTCCACAATGACCCTTCTTGCCGTTATCACCATGGCAATGAGGTAGTACCACTCTCTCCCCCTTTCACAAATTCGGCCCTGCTAGGCTTTCTTCTCCTCCTGATACTTGCATGCCCATCCCTTAGCTGCATAAAAATGTTTACAATACAAAAAAGGAAACCTACGATTTGTGCAAGTTCTAAAGAAAGCCTTAGCTATTAGCCCCCTTGAGAAGGCTGTATTTCCTAAAATAAAACAGAATCCTCTAAGAATCCTGAGAAAGTATAAAACTCCTTAAGTAAATACCTAAACGAACTTTGGGAAAAAAATCAATACTAATGCTAAGAAAGATCTGTATCGAATTTGTGGCTATTGAGTCAAATTTGTCTACTCTGGTCAACAACTATTTCTTCGTGTGTTCAGCTACCCAGCTTCCACCGCCACGTGTACACCGGCCCTTTCTTCAGGGAACTGTTCCTCCTCCACTCCAATTTAATTTTGATCAGTCAGGTGCTCCAAGTCTCCGCAAGAGGAATGGACCAATGACAGCAGGGATCTGTCACTGAGATTATTTGAACTGAAGTGTCTCGGGTCAAGAGGTCGGTAAATGTGAACTGGGCTCTGTGGTGCTACATTCCATATTATGAGCTGAAAACCTATCTTGAGTAGAAGAGTTCTAGTTGGTGTTCCAGACATAGTTCTCCACTCTAAGCCTATGGGACAGATATATCCATTCTGCCTGCCAACCTGTCTGCCAAGATCCAGTTACTGTGTTTCCTCCTCTAGAAAGCCTCCTTGACCTTCCGGAAAAAGACAAGCATAGCCTCTGTTTTCCTTCTGCCTGCCTCTTTCACATCTGTCCTCTCGGGGTTGGTCTCTCACATCAGACCAGGACCCTCTAGAGGGCCCGGATTCTGCCTCCTCTTTCCATCGCTAGGTCCAAAGCAGTGTCTGGCACATGGCAGATATTCCGTAGAAGTCTCCCAAGTAGGCCGGGAACATGGCTCACACCTGTAATCCTAGCACTCTGAGAGGCTGAGGTGGGAGGATTGCTTGAGGCCAGGATTTGGAGACCAGCCTGAGCAAGAATGAGATCCCTCACTCTACTAAAAATAGAAAAATTAGGCAGGCTTGGTGGCATGCACCTGTAGTCCCAGCTATTTGGGAAGCTGAGGCGGGAGGATCGCTTAAGCCCAGGAGTTTGAGGTTGCTGTGAGCTATGATCACACCACTGTACTCTAGCCCAGGTGACAAAGCAAGTCTCTGTCTTAAAAAAGAAAAGAAAAAAAAGTCTGCCAAATAGTATTTGTTTAATGAAAGCCAAAGAAACTGCCAATAGGAAATATTCAGAGAAAGAAATAGCTATCTATAGAAGCACACTAAATAATGTCTTCTGATTTAAAGCAATAGGTTAAACACAAACATCTCCCTGGTGAACTATAAAAGATATGGGCCCATTGTATTTCCACCTTCGTGACCTCTATAAGAATAAGGAAATCTCACTTGATAGCTAATTAATTAATTAATGTTTTCATTTGCCCAACAAATATATATTTAAGATTATACCCAAATATATAAGAATAAACCCTATAAACTCCAAAGCTAGATTGACACCATTTGTGTCAGCCATTCAAAACTGGACTAAGCTCATAATACCATTGGATAAAGGAAACTGGGTATAGAAAATGTGATACATGCGGACCAACACTTCTATTCTCTTTCTTTTGTGCTTTTAGATTTTCCAAATTCTTTTAGAGTAACACTGTGAAAACTGTGTCTGTGTTTATTCTCTAGGGTCTTCTGCCTGATCAGAAGCCTAGAAGTAGTTAAATTAAGGTATAAAATTTATGAATCTGTAAATGTTGACAAAAATAGGATTTGCAATCTGTGAAATCAATGCTGAGCCCTAAGATTTTTAATCCACAGATGCAACTGGCAGTTTTTGATGCCTTTCAGGACAGTAGCAGAAATCTGAAAAGTATCCTCTTAAAACTTTCCATAAAACCAGATAGTTATCTCCAGGATTTCACTGTGCTGATCGTGTAACCAGATTCATCTGCTTATCAGCCCACTCATCACTATCTGTCACTGCATCTAGGTGAAGAGTTGAACCAATCTGGAATATTTCATCAGGGCAAAGGTATCAGTCTCAGAGGGAAGAAAAACCTTAAGGGGCCATAGCTGTGTCATTTTTTTTTTTTAAGTGACAGACTAACAAACATTTCTGGAGATTGCGGAGTGATCGTTAACACAATGGTAAGTACAGATAGTAATAATTTCTAAGGATCACTCTGCTCCATTAGCAGGAGGACAAGTGGTTAACAAAATTAAGTTAAATGAATGCAACTGTAGGTAAAATAAAACCCCTCAGGAGATGTCCAGGAAAATCATATAATTGTACAAAATTCTATTTTCCTGTGAAGGTAATAGAACCCCATGGACCAGTAGATCAAGTTTTGACTGTTTTCTCAACAGAGAGTTCACAGTTGTGATTCTGCAGTTAAATATGCCAGCAGTTCTCAACGTGTGGTCTGATTACCCCTAGGGGTCTCCAAAATATTTTCAGGGGAACCAGAAGTCTTCTCTTTTCCAGTTACATGTGTATGTGAGGCCACCACAGACTGAACCCCAACATGAGAATTTAGCTGTTTTCTCTTGCTTAACCCAGATGGTAAAGAGATGGATAAAATGTAAGTAAAACAAGGCCACTCTTCTCACATATTCATTTTACTTTGGAAAACACAATTATTTTTCATGAAAATATGTTATGTTAACATGTAATGAATTTATCTTGATGACATTTAAATAAGTTTTAAAATAGGCATTTTTAAAATGCCCCGTTTTTAATATCTAATAAATATCAATGACATAATGCACATAGCGAAAGTATTTTGGGGTCCTGGTAATTTTTAAGAGGGCAAAGGGGTCCTAACATCAAAAAGTTTGGGTACTGAAATTAACATTTAAAATTCTAGTTAAATTTTTCAGTATTGTTCCAATAGTTTCTTGCCTCTTTTTTTTCTTCTTGATTTTATGTTTCATCAGTTCATTGAGCAGTAAGCCAATACAGGATGCTTACGAATTTGGCAGATTAAGTCAACAACAAATGAACAATGATTTAGAGTCTACTATGTGCAAAGTGCTATGTAGGTACACAAATGCCAAGACAGATATCCCTTGAGCTAAGTCCTTCCCTGGAGATATTTGGGCTGTGGTAAATTTAGAGTCTATAATGCATAAAGAATTTCCATGGATTTAGATTGTATAGGTGGAAGGGTATGTCTCTGAGTACGTCCAAGAGAAACACCAAGGTTTCCAGGACAAGTGACCCTGTCATTTAAAGTAGGAACCCAATTACGTCTTTCCAGGGCTTTTTAAAGCGTGTGGCTATTTGTTTTTCACCGTGGTGACCAATGCTCTTTGTAATCATAGCAGGACACATTAAAACATGGATTCCTAATTTCAAATATATTCCCATACAGACATGGCCACTGCAAACAGCTTGTGGCATAACCTCCTACTGCACATGGTGCTTAAAGATAGGAGTAACCAGTTTTCTTACTTCCAGGGTATCAGGAAGATCAGAAGGTAACTCTGCATAAAACAAATAAGAAATACAAGGAGTAACACTCTGGTAATGAAATTTCATCTCTGGGTCTTTAAAACCATGTTATCAAATGTCTGTAGGATTATGTCCCACTCAGGTCAAGTTTGAAGGATTTCACATAATCCAACTAAAACAGGGTCTATATTTGCTGATTGATTCTCCTAACAGCAAAAATGTTGCATGGAGGTGACTACGTACTCAGAAAGCCTTTGTACCACATACTCCACAAATATACCCTCCGAATCTCTTTAAGTATATAAAGAGATGGTTAATTATTTCATAAACAAATTATAGGCAATTAGTAAGTTCTAACAAGTTGGTTATAACTGCCACTTTGTATTACATTATTAGAGAAATAAGTTCTGCCCATGCTTCCTTATGGGTTTGTGTATCTTATTTTACTAAAGAAACAATGTATCAATCTATCAAACAATCTATCAATGAACTTCACAGCAATCTAGGATAATCACACCATTCGAAATCATTTCAGATAGTTTGGTTGGGACTGAATTAAGGAAAAATCAGAAGCCTTTTCCCCTTGATTTTTGAGTAAAAACAAATCATTGTTTATTAAATATAACTTAATAAACATAATCCATTAGTTAGGAGATAAATGCTTTCAATATATTGGGTGCACTATTTGGCTTGGTGGTAAAAATGTATTGGTAACCATTTTGTTTATTACATGAATTTTAATGCCATAATTGTTAAGATAAAAAAGAAATTACAGTCAGACAATAAGCCCCATTTATATCTCCTGAACAAGGTAACTCCTGCTATTTAAAGTGGTTTTCCATAGAAACAATGATCAATCTTGGGAATATATGATGAAATTCAATTGAATCTTCTTCCTCCTCTTTTCCTCATCTTCCTCTTCCTCTTCCTTTCCTTCTCCTTCTCCTTTCCTATATCCCCTTTTCTCTTTTCTCAGGTTCATCATTAAATGACATTTATGAGTGCCCTCTGCCATGTGTTTACCTGGTTGGAAACTGTTCTCTATGCCACATTTACAGTGGGAAGACAAAGCCTTAGAGTTAGACCAGGATAAATCTTAGCTAAAGATTGGCACATAAGTGAAAATCACTTATTATGCCCAATAATATTCCTTGCAACCCTTGAAAATCAGTGCGACATCATAAATACCTCATGCCATTGACTAGTAATGCCATCAAAGACTTAAATGTGTTCAGCTCTGGAACATACCGACAAGACACCAGATTGTGCCCGGCGGAGCCATCAGGGGAACACAAACTTTCCCGCTGTTTGAGAACTTTTCCTCAAGTCTCAAAAGGCTGGGATTTCTCTCATGTTTCTAGAAGCTCACCGATGCCCTTTCATAGGCAAGCATCAGCAGAGCTCTTTAAACTGTCTCCATGGAGACAAATGAAAACATGGAATTAAACCTGGGGGGAAGAAAAAAGGCATGCCAAAAGCCAAGAGATCGACCTCCTTTCCATGTACTCATTACATTAGGATACAGACGTATTCGTCAAGCCTGGAGCCCCAATCACTTCTGAAAGGAAACTTTTCTGTAATTGATAGCTGAAGCTTATTTTTCTGAAACTTCGTCACAAAAAAGGAGAATTGAAGCAATTTTATAAAGAGTTCGGGAGGGAAATCATTTTAGGGCCTAAAATATCTGAATATAATGTGCCAAAGTCGTTTACTTTTCAAACTATTTGAAGGAGGGATTCAATTCTTCGTTTGCTCATACAGGAACAACTCTGCAAAATCTTCATTTGTAATGTCATCAGAAACATCAATATCATAAGTAAGCCATGAAGAATAATTAAATCCTGTATCAAGCAACCATGCGTTAGATATTTGCTTAAGCACCTACTACATGTCATCCATAGTGTTAAACAGAATGGTACACACAATCCATTTGGTATTTTATTCTGTTTTACCTTGGCCCTCATCTGACTGGAGAGATACATTGAGTTCTTGCCAACAGCACACTACCTCTTTGCTAAAATCACCCTCGGTTTCCTTTTTAAAATAAATCTCTAAATTCAGAATGATTTATTAGTCACAATACGATAAAAATCTTAGCGTTGAAATGGATGTTAAATGTCTTATAACCTCTCTTAACAAGATAAAATTACCTAATGACTTTCACATATGACAATACCACACTTTTGTAAGTATCATTTTGCAATTCTAAAATCAATTATTGGAACAAGGAGAAGAGCTCAGGACAAGAAAAAGAGAGACAGAGAAAAACAAAGAGAAAATAAAATCAATTATAATGGACCTATGGAAATATGTCACAAGTGAGTTTCTCAAAGTATACAGTTCTTGAACCCCATATTTTAAAATGTGTATATAAACTCGTCAGCCAGGAAGCTCGGTTTGAATTACTCACACTGGATTTTCTTGGCAGCAAGCTCATGCTTTCTGAGCAGGGTCCTGCCAAGATCTCTAGCTCCCACCTGGTGTTGTTCCTCAGAAAGCCATCGTATCTTTCTATCAGTTGACTAAACAAGAAACCAACTAAAATCAGTTTTTTTAATCAGGTAAGTAACTTGGAACATCTAAGATATAGGTTACTGCATATTTAATTATTATTATAAATTAAACTAAAGTTTGAATGTGACAGCTATAAGAAAGCATCAGAAATAGGCGACATAAAGAATGTTTACTTCTGGGAATTGCTTCAGCGTTCATATCACAATAATGTATTTTACCTATGAGCAGTATTCATTCTAAAACCCTCAGTGCCCTGGAAGTTACAAAAAAAAAAAAAAAAATTAATGGCACTGTTTTGTCTCAATTTGACTAAATTCAGCATAAAAAAGAAAAAGCGAATTTTGAAAATTAAAGACTTTTTTTTTTCAATTACATGGTGCCAAATGACTGAATTCACTGAACTTTTCAATTAGTTATTTGGGTAGCATAGAGACATGTGTTAGTTTCACAAGGAATGTGTAATGCATATTAAAGATTATAATTAACCATTCCACGTTTGAGATCAAGGCCATTTGTGCTCATAACTTTTCTTCTGCCTTCTAGGAAAAATGAGTGAAGATTAAAATAGAGTGAAAAAAGATGATAATGTTGTCTGAAAAGGAGAGGATCAACAGTAAATTAGACTGCCGAAAATACTCGACAAACACAAAGATGATACTAAGCAACCTGCAGGTGTCTGTTGCATATCTAACACTTAACATGCTGTGTGTGTTTTCACGTTTTTTTGCCTTTGCTTGTCCTGTTTCGTCTGCTTGGAATTCTCTTTGCCACCAGGTGAGCTCCTACTCTCCCTTCAAATATTAATATTACTTTGCTGTAAAGCATTCTTGGATTCCAAGTCAGTATTAATCACAAACTCCTCTGAGCACACACATTTACTGCAGTCCTTTCCACATTGTCCTGTGATTATTATTTCTTATTCTCCTTTGTATCCCTAAGTCCCTAACCCTGTTCCTCTGTAAGAGAAATACCTCTGGAAATCTCTAAAACAAGCCGCTCCCTAAGTGTGGTTCTGGGACCCGCAGCATCATCTGATTTACCTGTGGCACCTGGGAACTTATTAGAAATGCACATTTTCAGGCCCCACCCTGAACCTGCTTGACTGGGGAACTTGGGTAGGTGGGTGGGGAGTGAGGTGGGAATGAATGACAGCCAATGAATGAAAGCAATGTGTGTTTTAACAAGCCCTCCGGGGATTCCAATGCATGCCAAAACGTGGGCTTTATCTCTGAAGGAAAATTCCCTTGGTGGGGAAATCAGCTAGGGAGAGGACCCTAAGCCCTCTCCCCTGGGTTTAAACTTGTCCTTGGGATTCTATCACTCTGACCCCACTGCTGCAGCCACACGGCTTTGCCTTGGAAACGCGACCATAGGCAAACGAGGGCCGTGGTTATTTCTTCATTCCCATCAGCTTAGCTGACACAAGCTATGATTTTCAGGGACTTCTCTAATTGCAAAGTAGAGCAAAGGTTCAAAAATGAAGAAGGAGTAAACAAAGGACGGTAAAATGTGCAGAGCAGCTGATGATCCTGTAAACTTTTGCCAAAGAGAACTACCGTCCCACTCCACGTGCTATCTGAAAAAGGATCAATCTGATATCCTAGAATACCCGTATACCTGTATGGCATGACCCATGGCCAACTCAGATGCGCTTCAGGCTAAATCATGTTCCCAAACACAACTTCATCAGCAAACTCAACTGGACAACATGGAAATAGCCCCGGAGGTACAGACGTCAGGGGATCTGACTGAGCAGCTGGGAGACATCAGCAGGTTATTGAAATTTTCTAGCCTCTCTTTCAGCTCTGTGAAATGGAGATAATACTTTTTACACATAGTTATCTTAGAACTAAATAAGATCATTTCTCGAAAGACACTTTATAAGCTGTAAAGCATTAAAGCATCATATCGTATCTGTATATGATAGATATATAAATGTATCATATATAGAGACATTACATATAAATATATTAAATATAATAACTATGTGTATTGGTAATTATATTTATAATTCCATTAATAGCAAGGCTTGTTTACTGTTAATTGCTTATGTGGCAAGTGTTAATCCTAGTCCCAAAGATCTCTATAATTCATGAAGTTTATTAAAATAGTAATAAATTTCCATCTCTGATAAATTTTAAGTTTTATAAAATGTATTATATTTTCCTTACTTTAAAATATCTTTTAATTATTATCATTTTTTATTATTTGTTAATATTTGTCTATTAAATAAATAATAATAAGCGTCTTATTTTCTCTAGGATGAAGAGGGTCCACCATGACCATTTTAATGAGTATTTAGTAACCCCTTTACTGACATTTTTGGCTTTCCAGTATAAGAAACAGAAGTTGACCGTACATCCAACAGAAGCGTTCTCTATTTGTAAGTTTTAAATAAGGCCACAAAAAAAGTGGGAAATGAGTTTGCTTCAAGTAGATCAGCCTTCATAAGGGCATGGCAATGAACTCAGACATTAGAGATACTGAGAGAGAAAGATCGGTGAAGTTAAGGTTGAGAGAGAAAATCTGAAAAGTAAAAAAGGCATTTTTGAGAATCTACCATGTGCTATGTAATGTTCGTGGGGTTCTACATGCATTGACCAGTATTTCAAATACTAGTTCTCTAGAGAACATAACATGAGTTATGCAACACATGCACATAAAAAAAATATAAACCCAAGGGATATTTCTCCATAAAAGGATTACAGATTTTTAAATTTTCTTTCAATGCATCTCAATGTTCTCAATGTGACAAATCACGGCCAGCACCTATTGCCCAAGCTGCTGTGTCTCCCAGAGCTACCTGCTCTATCTTCTCTCTGAAAGTCAAGTTCTCTTTCTTGACTTAGCTTGCTGCTTGCCATTGCCTGCTATTTTATCCTCCCCACCTGGCTGCAGGTTTCTCTTTCCTCCTTACCGTCTACTGCTTTTACGTTCTCCTTCCCTTCTTTACTTCAACTCGATTCTTCTTGGCATATTTTGAAAGCCCAGGGGCGCTGGAAACTGCCCTGGCTGCACTTTGCCAGCTAACTAAACCTCAGGAATGATGTGAGCAAAATGGGGAAGCTGCAAGACAGAAAGGGGACTTGAAAAAAAAAATCCACATTTAAGAGCCAGTTAAAGTTATTTCTTGGACCAAAGAAACTGCAACTCTGAAGAGAACTATGTGAATTAAAATAATTCACTCAAAAAAAGGAGATTTCTAGAGGTTTTAGGAAAGTACTTCTCCCCCCTACCCCCACTGGATAACCTCTTAGACAACTTATTTTGTACCCAATTTTCAGTGAATCTAAAGGTTAGAATTACAGTCTACAGCCATACCACCCTGAACACACCTGACCTTGTCCGATCTCAGAAGCTAAGCAGTGTCAAGTCTGGTTAGTATTCGGATGGGAGACTACCTAAGACTACTGGGTACTGTAGGCCTTTGAGGGGAAAAGATCAGAATTACAGCAAGAACATGGGAAAAGACACTAAGTTGGAAAAGTTCTGGCATATATATAGATATATGTATATATATCTATATATATGCACACACACATACATACATACATACACACATCTATAATAACTCAACATTATATTTAATACGAAATACATGGTAAATTATAATAATGGTAAAGCCCACTCCCGTATATAGATTTGAAGCATGGAAAAATCTGAAATCCTGATCCTACAAACACAAGCTCTGGATACCAATTTCCCCAGTGCTACACAACAGTATCTTAAGAATGTTTTTGATTTATTAAAATTTCCTTTAGATGAGTCTTTTTGGGCCCTTGGCACTATGTGGGTGGAGACATAGTTGACACATGCATGGATGAGGACACTTGAGGACACAGCTTGTCACATAACATCAGCTGCATAGGTGGGTCCGTGAGCTGCTGAATTCACATGAGAATATGTTGCTCAACCACGTTCCTGAGTATCCTCCTTAAACCAGGTTTGGCTCTGATTGGGTTGCATGTGAAAAAAAGATGCATCAACTCCACATTTACGTGGAGTGTTCTGAAGGAAGAGCTTTTTTATTTCAGTTGTATTCTGGTTTAATTCCGTCATACCTCTCAGGAAGTGGGAGTCTTCTTCCAGATAACCAATTGTCTGTTGTACTGAACCTACTGCCTAGGTGCAAAGTCCTAGCCACAAATGAAGTCAGCTAGAATTCTGGAGAACTCCCCAGGAATGCGCTGTGCCTGGAGGCAGTTTGAAATGCAAGTGGTCTCACCCCTGTCCCATTCAAGGTGTGTCTCAGTCTTGTGCTGTGTTTGTCCATGAATATGGGTGCTAAGGACTAAATAGCAAAGTAGTGATACCTAAAATATTTCAATGACAAGTCAGAGCTGTAGAATTTCAGAAATGGTAAGAATTTCGGATATTTCTAGACCGATTCTCTCATTTCCAGATGAGAAATCCACATATAAAGGCTATGAAGGACTCGAGGGAAATTGACCCTTCTGTCTGTATTAAGACAGTGAACTTTTAAAAGATAAATGATAAAGAAAATACCCTCCCCCAAAGTACTTCCATTAGAGAGCTGTGTTTTGCACTCAGTTTGGTGAAAATAAGGAAATTACCATTAAAAAAACAAGAAACTAGAGGAGACTTCCCTTGCAATGGACATTAACACTATTTTTTTGTCCCATGGAAACTTAATTTTTTTTTTAATTTTGAGTATGAAAAATCTTAAATGTACACAAAAACAAGAGAAAATAGTGAAATGAGCCCATGTGGACACATCAAGTGTCATCACTTATCAAACCGCGACCGATCTTGTCTAATCTAAACTCTCCACTTCCACTCTTTATTTTTGAAGTGGATATCAGACATTGTGTCATTTCATCTGTAAACATTTCAGAGTGTATCTCCAAAAGATAAGAATTCTTTTTTAAAGCATAATGACAATACCATTATCACTCATAAAACTTTAACAATAACTCCTTAATATAAATAGGTTTTTTAACTTTACATAAATTATCCTTGGCCTTGGAACTGTGAGACACTACTGCAATTCGGTAAGTAGCATTTCATTGATTTATTCATTCAACAAATACCCACTGAGCATTCATATAAACATCCACAGATGTTTTGTTTGCGTGGAAGGCCAGGGAGGAGGCCTGGATTCTTCTCGAGAGGCGCTAGACAATAGGAAGAGAAAGAATTCTGGAACCAGGCAGAGTTGTGTGAATAGCTCAGTCCCACTCCTTATTGAATGTGTAAATACAAGCAAATTTCTTCATCTCCCCAAGCCTCAGTTTGCTTATCTGTAACATGGAGATAATGGTGCCTATCTAACAGACTTACCGGGAGGGCTAAATGAGATTAGATATATAAAGTTACAGAGCCTGGCACAAGTTAGCACTCAACAGATAGCAGCTCTTTTTCTCTGGGAGATTTTTGCCTTCCTTTCAAGCCCTCCAGCGTCTGCCCACTACCACCTGCGGGTCATTCTCTACCCCTCTCACCTTCCATTTCTGTCCTCCAGACATCTGACCCTCCTTCGTGTTCTTACCTGCAATTTTCCCTTCACTTCGGGACTTTACCCATGCAGTTTCCCCTTCTGCAGGTCTTTCCTAACAACCACGCTGACCCTCAGCTAATAAACAAATACACTGGATCAAATCACGGCTCAAATACAATGTGAACTCCAAGATTAAATCAAGTCCCTTCACTCCATGTGACATGGAGTTTTTCCAAACAAATGGAACTTCTATGGCATTTCATTTCAATGGCATGCCAGGCTATCAACCTGATTCCATTATTTTATCTGTTTTAATGAACATCGAAGTCAAATGTTCACATATTATCACTGGGAGAGACTGTAAGGTCGTTCGATTCAATGGCCTCGCACCTAGTTTCCACGATGCTCTGGAGAGGAAGAAGCGTGTCTGCAGGACTCTGGGTTCCTTAATCCCAGTTTTGCCTCTGTCTTCATCAGAAAACTCAACTATTTTAAATTGTGATTCCATAGAAAATTCTGCAGGAGGAAATGGTTTCACTGCTAAGTAGGAGGTTGAACTACGTTGGTCTAGCCAAGTTCTTTCATGATCAAAATTGGGTGACTCAGTGACTTCCATCAAGTCCCAAAGCTAATGAATTGCAAAGGTACCCATTGCAGAGAATCTGTGCAAAATGGTCAGTTTGCAACCTGGAGGAGAGCTGCCAGCAGGGCTGCTGGCCAGAAGTGTAAGATGAGTGAGTTGTTCATTATGAAGCAGAGCGAGTGGGTTGAGACACAGGGTGTGTAACACATTGTGAAATAAAAGTCAGATATAAACAATTCTGGAGATGATAGGTGAATCTTATTTCACTGGCTGCCATGTTCAAGATTACAAAACCCCAAACTAATTTTCTCTTAAACCTCTGTCGATACGAAGATGTACCTATCTCAATTATCTAGCCTCATCTCATTAACTACAGTAAACATTATGGCAAACAACTTAACCACTTAACGAATTGTCTTTAGTCCTTAGTACTATCAGTGTCTCCAAAAAAAAAAGGGGGAGGAGGCAGAGGAATTGAAAATGCACAATGATAAGGAGCTATCGCTGGTTAGTTCTGATGGCTGGAACACAGTGTGACTAAGGCCTGGGCCTCGCAATGCCTCTCTTTTCCACAGCTAACTGTTCCCTAATCCTCAGCCAACAGACACACCACTGGATCATTGACTAACAGGGCCACCTGCTCATCCCTTCAGGCCAGCTGGAGCCTCCTGTCATGCGCGCCATCTTCTCCGTGGTCTCTCCCCTCTGACTTCTCAGAGATCTTAGCAGCCCCATGTGCTCTCGGCATTTATCTTAGGAAATTTTACATTGATATCCAATCTATTAGCATATGTGGTCTTCCCAATTAAATTATAAGCCTCTCTGCTGCAAAGATGACATCTCAGGCTTCCTCTCATCTCAGCAGGTCCTACTTAGGATAAATGTTCATTGATGATGATGATGATGATGATGCGACAATGACAAGAGATGAACCAAGGAAATTTTCTCCTTTATCCTTGACTGGAAAAAATGACTCAAAGTACATATCCTGTTGCCCATTTCTTAGGAGAGCACAACAGATTAAAAAATAACAAACACTTGTGGTTGCTCTGAAGATGCCAGCTACTCTTATTTTCTGCATCTTATGGGGAAGAAGACGGAGGCAGAAATATAAGATGGCTTTCTCCTGATTCCAGGGAGGCCCTAAAGAAGGAGGAGAAATAAATGTTTTCATATCGGTAGAGACCAGTAGGAAAACAAAATCCATCACTAAGTATATGTCTTTTTTAAAAGTCAATAAGCAAATAATCATGGGGAAATAAGTCCCAAGTTGGGAGAAGCATGTAGAATGAAGCCTGTCATTATTGTGATTAAACAAGTTTTATGTAGAATACGCACGGAGCCACCTCAGCTGTTACCTGAGATCCATGTTAAATTAATATCTGAAAAGATACTTAAGTGCCAAAATGAAACACTTTAGCGAAGACTATTTTTTTTTTCCCAACCGGTGCTTAAGGAATGTTTTTTTCTCTGACCTTTTATTTCCCTTCTTCTATGAAAATTCCATTTAACATCGTCGTGAAGGATCTATGAGATGGGTAAAGAATGAACATAGAGGAGAGATTATTAGCAAGGAGTCTGATCGCTAAGGAATGTTCCTATACGAGCACAGTATTCTTCACTGAGTGGGGAAGAATTTATTTATCCCAACAGCTGCTGATCTTTCTTTGCAAATGTTAGCAAAATGTCCCAGTTTTCTCTATCCTGGTTTCACGGTCTCACCTGGACCAGTGCGTCTATATTGGCAACAACCCATCCTCCAGCCTCACACTTCCATGCGCCCCACAGAACTACATCAAACTGCTGCTCCTTTGTCAGGGAGTGCCAGCGTCCAAAGTGTTTCCCCTGGACTTTGTTTAGAGACAGAGTCTTGCTCCGTCACCGAGGCTGGATGGAGTGGAGTGGTGCAATCGCAGCTCGCTGCAGGCTCAAGCGATCCTCCAGCCT
This sequence comes from Lemur catta, assembly GCF_020740605.2. Lineage (NCBI taxonomy): Eukaryota > Metazoa > Chordata > Mammalia > Primates > Lemuridae > Lemur > Lemur catta. Next base: position 142,337,740 of record NC_059128.1, read on the forward strand.
CAGCCTCTCTTCATGTTTGTTCTGAATTCTCCTGCAAACGTCTGGGCTTCCTGATATAGCAGGTCCACAGAGATGTTTCATGAGCACAGGAAACAAACTGAGGTATCATGCATTCACATCATAGTCATTCATTTATTCATTTGATGGATATTTACCGAATGCCTACTATGCATGAATGTTGAATGGAAACCAGCACTTGACTTCTGGACAAAAGGCCTAGATTTAAGACTGGCTTTGTTATTTAGTAGCTGTGTGGCTTCTCTTTGCCTCAGTTTCTTTGCCTGTCAAATAGCCGTGATCATAAAACTGACCTCACAGGTTATTCTAGATATAAAAAGATAAAATAAGACTTGGCCCCCAACTTGGAGGAGGTCCCAGAAACACACCATGGTGACATCTGGCTCAAATCCAGACTTAACAAATAAGCATCTCAGCATTTGCCGTGCCAGAACAAAGGACTGCTGCTGCTACTGCAACTGCAAAATTAGGGGAGCTAAGAGAAATTAGAGGAGCTAAAGCCCAAGGAATAACATGCTAGATAGAAAAGACGATGGCGCAGAGAATTGGAGAGCTGAAATGGACGTTTACAGGGACCTGGTCCACTGAGCCGACAGCACAGGCTTTGCAAACATAAAGCGTTGGGTTCTAGTCCTAGCTGACACTTTCTAGTTGTGTAATGTTGCATAAATGACAGCCCTTTTAACCTCATTAGCTCATTTATTGAATGGGAAAAATCATGACCACAACACAATTGTGCAGATTAAATAAAATAGAGCATGGAATGTAGTAAGCTCTTAGCAAATGATCTCTGTTATTTTTATTATATATATTTAAACTTTCATCTGAGATCTATGTCTGAGGCAGGGAGGGATGAGGTCCATGGTAGCCAAAGGGAGAAAGATTAGAGCTCAGAGTAATGCGAGGAACAGAAAGAAGGTGCCAGGTTGAGTTGCATGCCTCTTTCTGCTGCAAATTCTGGAAAATCCAGGGGAAGGAGAGGGGCAAAAATGGTGTAGAAATGGACCCATTACTCTGCTACAAAACTCAACTGTATTCTGCAAGAAATGGAGCCTACCTTCCTGGAAGAGGAGCCCTAATCTAAGTCAACGAGGAAACCACAGCCCAGAACGGCCGGGCTCTCTGGGGCCGGGCAGCTGGTTATCGATGACGCCAGAATTCACATGCACATCTTTTCATGATACCAAGGTTCGTATGATCCACTCATTCATTCATTCAAAAATAAATGAATGGGCACCACCTCTGCCCCTAGAGTCATGACCATGGAGTAACACAAACCTGTACTTATCAGAACCGTGCACAGGCAAGAGGAGAACATCTGCAGCACTAGCTTTCCATACTCATCGTCCACTTCGGTTTCCACGACAGTCAGAAGAGATGCAGATGCTGGGAGAATGAGGAGAGGCTGGTGGCAGCAGTGGGTGCTGGCCAGCTACTTCCTGCTCAGCTGTCTACTATGCTTCGGGGAGGGACTTTCCTGGTGGTATGCTAACCTACATTTTTCCTACAATCGATTACTTTTCAGACTGAAACCTGCCAAAACAGAAGAAACGCTTTAACACAGTTCTGTGAAGGCAGCATATACCTTTAAAAAAAAAAAAAAATCTGCAAATGTGGAAAACTTTGTAATAAGCTCGAATACTATCCTACCAAATATCACACACGATTCTGTTGCCTGAGAAACGTCTGAGGCTGTACAATAAGAACACCACATCCTAATGAGTAACGAGGGTTACATAACAGGGCAGATAAGACACGCCACCCACAGATTGCATGTAAATGCTAATGCTGAGTTCTTGGCCGCAACCTGAAACACAAGGGAAGAACAACAACCTCAGAATATTACTCCCAATGGTTGCATAAAACCATGGTTGGTTTGATGTGAGTGCTTATTTTGCTTTTTCTAATTCTCAGCGCTGCGTTGGAAAGTTCGATTTTTTTTCCATTCACAAATCAGAGGCTTTAACAAAAATCCTTAAGAAAGCGCTGGTTGAATGAAACCCCAAACCATGGCCCATAGACAAGGGGACCAAGTCTGGAAACGAAAAATCCCATGATCTTCCTGGGTCAACCATCCCAGGGTTTCACAATGGAAAGTTCTCCAACACCTCTAACTCAAATCTCCCTTGCTGATCCATAAAGTAGACATTTCTTCTAGAATTTAAGTGAATATTAAAAGCATGGGCTCCTCACAGCAATATTCCCCCAGCTACCCTCCTCAGAACACCAGCTGCTTAAGATAATAATAATAATAATGATTGGTGGAGCAGAGAAATTCTATAATTAAACAAGTTTAGTAAATGCGATATTCTATATTCCCACCTTAAAAGTTCCGGTGTGCTATTAGCATATTAAAATATTTCAGAAGTCCAGTAGTAATGATGCCTATGTGCCTAATTTTTAAACAGAGTCCTTCCGCCTTCCCCCAGACACTTATTAGCTCTTGAAATTTCTCTGCGAAATGCACGTTGCAAGATGGTGCATTAGACCTCCCGCCCAAACACTTTATTTTATAATTGAAATATCTAGAAACACAGTAACTTGCAAACATTTTGTATGGGAAAGTTATCAAGCCCCTCCTGAACAAAAACGTCAACATTTTCTTATTCTTTGCAAACTGCAGGTCAATTCCCTTTTGCAGAGAAGCATTCTCTCATTTTGTCCCCCTCTCGCCCTTTCCTAAAATACAGAGCTGCTTAAAAAAATAATTCACGTATGTTGGATGTGCACGTTCCCAGGCTACCTTCAGGCTCATCTGAGACCCTGCCCTCCAGTCAGGCGATGCCTGTGTGTTTGAACTTACATGGGATTCCGCCACTTCTGTGCACGGGGTGGGTATGAGGAGGGGTTGGCATACAGCCATGTCGGAGCTAAGAGGAGCTGAGAGATCATCCACTCTGATCCCTTTGTTTTGCAGCAATGAGGGAACTGTGGCCTAAAGGGGAAGTTGGCATCCCCTGAATGACAGTTAGCAGCCTTGCCAGGACTCATCCTGAGTCCCCCCTGGCGGTCTCTCTTCCCTCCAACTCTGCATTCACCTTCCCCAGAGTTGCAAAAACCTGCTCCCTGACCTGCAAACTAGGAAATTGGACTCAACGGCAGAAGCTCTTGCTTACCAAAGAAGTATGAGAAGCCAACTTATTGTTGACGCTGGGTTGCTTTATTCTAAGTGCAAAGGTGAAACGATTTCCACCCCTAACATTTCCAGAAGAATGGGAACATGGAGAAATGCCAGTTTCTCCACCAACGTCCCAACTCCATCTTCTCGTCTATACAGACCCATCACGTTCCAGGTGATTTCTTCTGTGATATGCGTGAGGTTAAGAATTTGGTGAGAGGTGAAAAGAAGTCATTAAAAGCAAAATCGAATTGAGTAGGACATGCTATGAAAAGTTCAATCTAAATGTCCCGAGAGTTACAACTCTCTTTCTATGTGGCTGCAGATTCAAGCGTTGAAATTCGATTCTTTTTCCCTTTGCATTTTTATTTTATTTCTATGGCTTGATGAGGATGTTTCTTCTCTTCTCTTTCTTCTCTTCTTCACCCCTGGAAGCATTTAAATGATACTTCGTTCTGGAAAATGAGCATTTTTTTTTTTTAACTTTTAGTGATTGATTTCAGAACTCTATGAACTTTCCCTTGAAGTCATTTCCTTCGAACCTGCTCCATGCTCGGGGACTCTTGCCCCTATTCCAAATAGGGTCACATTTCAAGAGATCCTCTGCCCTCCTGGCCCTCCTGGTGCCTGACCCCCAGGAAATAAAGGAGCACATTGCCTTGAGATGGCCTTTATGTGTCTCCACTCATCAGAAACACCGTCGCCAGGTGGCAAGGATACAGGATGACGAGAAAACAATCCCATCTTTCATTTCCCAGCTTCTGTCACACTTGCCCCTGCAACCTGAAAACGGACCAGGAAAAAATCCGGCAAGAAAAGGTTTGAGAGCCTCACCAGGGTGACAAGAAATCACAAAGTCTGACTGTTCCTTGCCTGGGGAGAAAGAGTTCAAGCAAAAGAGAATAAATGGTATTCGACAACCAAATCATTCTCCTCGACTATTTAGGGCTGTTCCCATCTGATATTTACGTTTTCTCTAAGGTTGGACTGGGCTTTAAAAGAAAAAAAAGAAAAAAGAAAAAAGAACTGTCATTTCTATTCAATTAACTACTTCCCCTTCTGACTTTAAATCAAGGGCAGTGTCTGTTCAATTTAATTACTTTCCGAGTAGCCTGCATGGAGAAGCAGTCACTGCAAAATGGTGCTTTATAAGGCAAGAATTCGATATAATTTAAGGATATTCTCCTAACAGAAAATGCAATAAGGCTGATTCCACCCCCCCTACTGATTTTCTAACCACTTTACGTATAATATGTGCGTAGGTCAAGATTTTAGCCGAACGATCCAAAGCAAGTAGAATGAGGAGAGTGTCATTTACCTATGGAAGGTGTATGGAAGGGAATCTTTGAAGGCCTTGCCCCACTTGTTCTGATTTTGTGTAAAGAGTGACCTTCTACTTTGAGAAGGGTGCATATTTTATTATCTACTTGCACAAGATTTTCCAGATCTAACAGCATTCATAACTGCATCAACATCAGCACATTCAACGTTAAGAAGTAAGATTAAGGGAAAATTGTGAAGTTGTAGGGCAAAAATTGTAGAAATATAGCAAAGCCAGAAGACTGACACCTTGATTTTAAGCTTGACTCAGACACCAACGAGCCGCGAGACATAGAGCAAGTTGCTTTGCTTTTCTGCGACTGTTTCACTACCTGTAAAAAGGAGCTCCCTTCTGTGAACACAGGACTCTAACATTTATCGAGACTATCAGATGACAGTCCAGTCCCTACCGACTGCCAATTACAACCTAAAATTCAGCAGACCCATTGCTCCCCAGCAGAAGAATCAATGTGCAGGCAACTTCGAGCACTAATGTAAAGTTAAAGTATGCACAAAGATATAACATAGGGTGCAACAATCCCAGATGGGGTTGCTCTTTTTAATGAACAGCATCGTATGGTCCAGAAAATTTCTAGTTGAAAGGAGAAATGGAATCTTAAAACATAAGGAATTGTACATTCGACAAGTTAATTTACCAGATATTCTAGGATGCAATATATTCTATGCTTTGGTAAACATTTTCATTTGTGTACGATGTACACTTCACCCAAATTATCTACAGTCACCTGTAGACTCCTCAGTTTGTTCTGTCTACATGAGATAACTATGTAAGATTATAGAAAGCAAGTAAGAATTAAGGTCCCCTTGAGTCATTTGCATTAAATATATGCATTCATTACACAGAGCATGCCTAATATCTGAGTAAGACCTTTCTTTAGAGGGTAAGACTTTACAATAAAAGAGCTTACTCTTTCAAACATCACACTCCCCAGACAATAACACTTTTTATTTATTTCCTATGCTACCCCTCCCCATTTTTATAAGATCTGTCCACCAAAATTAATGCTTATAATTAGAAAGTATGGTTTGGGCCAGGCGCAGTGGCTCACGCCTATAATCCTAACATTTTGGGAGGCCAAGGTGGGAGCATCCCTTGAGGTCAGGAGTTCGAGACCAGCCTGAGCAAAAGCAAGACTCCATCTCTACTAAAATAGAAAAGATTAGCCGGGCATGGTGGTACACACATGTAGTCCCAGCTACTCGGGAGTCTGAGGCAGGAGGATCGCTGGAGTTTGAGGCTGCAGTGAGCTATGATCATGCCACTGCACTCTAGCCCTGGGGAGACAGAGTGAGACTCTGACTCAAAAAAAAAAAAAAAAGAAAGAAAGAAAGAAAGAAAGTATGGCTTAAGTAGACAGTGGTTCCAGGTAAAATGTAGTAGGAAGCAACAGAACACTGCACCTACATGGGATTTTTAGACATTATCACAATCTGGATCACTGAGACATAATGTCTATGAGCTAAGCCAGGGGGTCAGCAAACGTCTTCTGTGAAAGCAGAGGGCAAACATTGCAGCCTGGCAGGCCACAAGGTCCCTGCGGTAACCACCCAAGCCACAGACGTCCTGTAAATAAATGAGCATGGCGGTGCTCCTATAAAACTTTATTCATGAATACTGAAATTGCAATTTCATATCATGTTCATGAGTCATGAAATATTATTCTTCATTTTTTTCACAACCATTTATAAACATAAAAACCATTCTTAGCTCACAGGCCATGCACAAACAGGTGCCAAGATGGATTTACCCAAAGGCCTTAGTGTGCGAACCAGCCCATTACAGAGTGGCATTAACTTCTCCGATTCAGGAAGACCTTATTTAGAAATGCCCAGGGCATTGAACCATCTCCTCTCCTCTCCCTACGAATTTCCCCTCCTCCCCTCTCTCTCTTCTGTCCCAGAAAGTATTTTCCAAGCCAGCCTAGGGAGCAGGACTGTGCTACCTTGACAAAAATATTCCTTACCTTTAGGTGACCTTTCTGTGAGACTTGGGAATGGAGAGCTTTAGCGCCAGGGCGGGCATGCGATGGCTTTACCAGTGCTCTCTGAAAGACAGGGCTGATGAATGGCATTGAACCCTGCTTCCCTAATCCTTCAGGCAGAATTAGAGGCTCTCCACGAGGGTAATCCCAAATGATTCATGATGCCTGCTTCGGCACAGCCGCACATCGTATAAATACAAATTGACAGTTTGCACACACTGGCCTCATGATGGTATTTACTTAAAATCCTCTCAATATGCTCCCCATGGCTGCAGGAGGGATTGCTCTCTACCGAAGGCTAACAAACAAAGACGCACCAACTTGTCATATCCGGCCACCAGGCACCTTCTGAATATCCTGCTCTCCTTTTGTGCCACTTGGCACTCATCTCCCATCGGGTCAGGCAATTGGTTTGTTGGTTGACTGCAAGGATAATCCTTTAGAAAACAAGCAAACAAAAGGTAGTAAACTGAGACCTTTGGATAACTCCTCTGGCTTGTCCTGAGGTTTAGAAGGTGGAACAAAAACTCAAGGCAATGGAACAATAGCGGAGGTAAGAGATGGGCCACCAGCAACACAGCAAGAGCAAGCGGGAGAAACTCAAGACCACTCATAAGCACTAGCTGGTGAAGCTGTAAAGAGAAAAGCTCCTGCAGAGACCTCCCAAGAAGACATTTAATTCTGTTCTTTTCCAAAAGGGAAAAGGCAGATAATACTGGAAAAAAAACAACAGGGTAGATGTCAACTGTTACTGATCTACATTTGTGTTTTCATCACCGGTGACCCCACTGCTTCAAAGAAAATGTCAAAAAACAGAAACACTTTTCACCTAGAGAAACACTAAGGTGGCCCATGCGATGGCATCCTGATGGCTAACCCTAGACTCAGAAGGAGAAAGAATGGTGCAGGATTCGGAAAAGGATAGAATTCACGTGAATAAAAGCAGAGCCTACTCAGACCTGTATCGACACCGGCTTTCGCGCAGGCTCCTTTGGTGGTTAAACGTGGTGTGAAATAATCTTTTTAATGGTCATGTGGGGCTTCCTTTCTTTTGTGTGTGAGCCCATTATGTGCTGACTTGAAAGAACACCCTTCTCCTTTCTGGGTTTCTCTGACATTCACCCTAACGCTGGCCCCTTTCTTGTCTAGAGCATGAAGCAGCATCCCTGGGAGGTTAGGGAGGAAAGAAAAGGCCACACGACCAGATCAAGAGCTGGCAGGGCTCCAGGCGGAGGTCTGCAGGAGAGAAGCTGCACGCTTCCCGTCGCCAGTTCTTACCCTTTGTGCATGACCTAATTAGTTTTTTGTCCTTTCCATATTCTTACATATATCCCGCTTATATATATTTTTGTGGTAGGCACAATATTATTCATTATTATTAACGAGTGATCAATTCACTTTTACCATGTAGAACCCCTTTGGCTTATACGTGCTGTCCTAAAATTTAGAAGGTGAGACCAAAAAAAATCAAGGCTATGGAATAGTAACAGGTGAGAAAGAGACGGGCTACGAATGGCACATAAGAGACAGTGTGAGATGTTCAAAAGCCCCAATAAGTGCTAAGTGTTCTTGACATAGCACGACATCGATGCTCTGTGATGTGTTTACTGCATTCTGACAGTTCCACAATCTTCTTGGTGAGCCGGTGGTGATCACCAAGGCTGGGTTCTGAATAGTTGGATTTACTTATGGTTTGCTTGGTCTGAAAGTACAAATTTCCAGTCACAAGAGTATAAGTGATAGTGTCTGCACTCACTGAAGTTGCCCAAGTTTTGTATTTTATAATAAACATAATAATTTTACCTTCTCTAAGTATCTTAAAATATCTAATCCAGCAGAGCCTACAAATAAACTGTAACAAGAACACAGTATCTTTCTCTTTAGATAAAAACATCTGACAGTCCATGGCCATTTAGATTGTATGGATTATGCAGAATGAAGTAGGGACATGTTCCCATCTGAGGGACTGGCATCCTCAGGAACTTGAAGTCCTGTCTCCCGGTCTGGGAAGGAGTTGACATATTCAAGAGATGGCCCGGTTCACCTTACAGTAAAGCCATTTCAGTTATTCAACAAAGTTCATTCAACAAATATTTGTGGAGCCTCCTATACGTCTCCATCTTCTGTGGCTCTTTATTAATGGGGCCTGAGAGTGGGTCACACATGCACATGCTCAACAACACCCCTTTACAAGGCAAAGGCTTGTGAATTGTACACAGAGCACGCCTGTGTCAAACAGGTGATATATTTGACTAAGACTACATTCATCCCATGTGGCAAGTGTAAAACCCTGGGCTTGTGTGCACCAACCATGAGTCGATTGCATGACCTGCAGTTATCAGGATTCCTAGATACCACAGAGCACAAATACCAACAAAATGATCACACTAAGAATACCAATTATTTGTATTGCTAAATAGCAGTTACCACATGCACATGCAACAATCAACTAATAGTAACCCCCTAAGGTCATTTTAAGCATTAAATAAGATAATATTAAAGCTTTAGAGTGGCCATGCACAGTGGCTCATGCCTGTAATCCCAGCATTTTGGGAGACTGAAATGGGAGGAGCACTTTAGGCCAGGAGTTTGAGATCAGGCTGGGCAACATAGCAAGACCCTCATCTCCACAAAAAAAAAAAATTAAGAAAAATTAGCTGGGCATGGTGGTACACACCTATAGTCCCAACTACTTGGGAGGCTGAGGTAGGAGGATCATTTGAGTAAGGAATTCGAGGCTGCAGTGAGCTATGATTGCACCACTGCACTCCAGCCTGGGCAACGCCAAGACTCTGTCTCTAAAGAAAAAAATCTTCCATCCCCATGCAGCCAAGCCCACCAGTTTCCCCAGGCTTTTTGAGGAAGACTCTGCCACTGAACAGACAGGGTCATGTCCTCACTTGTCATCCTCAGGTCCAAAGCAAAGAAAGAGATGGGAATGTCTGATGCCTTAAAAGAAGTCAAGACCAAAAAGTGTCTGCCTTAGACAAATGTTGGCACCTTTGTTGGATGTAAGAAAGTTCACTCAAATTCAAAGTAACCGCTATATTAAAACAGATTCCAGGAGACCACAGGCTTCTTCAAACTGATATGTAAACAGGAGTCAAATAAAGTGAAAAATCCTTATTTTAATCCTAAATGAAGAATTCTGGCATTGTTCTAGGTGGGACTTACAAGCTTACTTTAAATACCCCCTACCACCCCATGGGCTTGGGTGCAAAATATAAGGGATATAAAAAAAAACTCCGTAATCAAGATAAATAATGTTTCAATGCAATATTTTTAAAGTAGAAATTAATGCCAAAGACTTATAATAAACAAATTGTGAAAATTTTTAATAGGGACAGCGGCATTTATTTGTTATTTTTTTATTTTTTTAAATATTGCATTAAAATATTCTTTATCTCAATTACTGGGTTTGTACTCACCGAGACTGGCTCACTCTCCTCACCCTGATCCCGGCCCTAAAGGAAATCAGGTCTCAGCTGCACATTAAACCCTAGTCTGTCCCAGGGAAAGAAGAGGGTGACAAAGTAGCCCCCTTCCTACAGCCCCGAGAATGTCTCAGGCCCACAGACCCTTCCTCCCCACACCAGAGGGCCTCTGCGGCTGCCTGGATTTAACAAATAAAAATACAGGGCACCCCAGTTCAGTCTGAATCCCAGAGAAACAAGAGTACTGTTTTAGTATAAGTATGTCCCACGCAATATCTGAGACATACTTATACTTTAAAAAAAAACTGCTTGTTGTTTATTTGCAATTCACGTTGAACTGGGCATCCTCGGGCCACCCGGTGATCCCTTCTCTATTCCACTCCCCCCCCACCCCCAGGAGGCCACGCTGAGCCTGGACAAGAGCTTCTCTCTGCCCCAGAGAGATGGCCACTCGGAAGGCCAACAGCAAGAACAAAAGAAATAAAAACAACAAACGCACTGAAAGCTGCCCAACACGGAAAGAATGTTACAGCACATTTGCTGACAGAGACCCAGGGAGATTTCCAACATAAACAAGGAAATTGAATCTCTCGTTTGCAAAAGCTGCCCTGGTGCTGACTTGCTAACCGCTCATGTGGAGACGGCACCAAGTGCGTGTCGCCAAGCCTCTTTTCTCTTCCATTATGCAAGTCGAAGCCGCCGTCTGGTGAGAACGGTGCCCTGCAAGCTCACACGAGTTTTACGAATTGACCGAGTCCATCAAAATTGGCTTTTTCCCACCACCACTGATTGTTTGGTCAACCCATTGCACGAGCCACTTCCATCTGAAGTTGTCCATTTTGCCATCGTTGTGAGGCTGCAGGTTGCTTCGGACCCAAGATCCATGCAGGATTGACTGTTTGCCCATTTTTGCTCTTTAGCCTGTCTGCTGGCTCCCAGGCAGGAGGTTCATGAACTCCCGGAGAAAAGCTGCCAACTCACAGGCTCCACTTCGCTGCCTAAGAAGGAGGCCGAGGAGGGTTTTCCCCCTTCCTCAACGTTGCAGAGCGTGCTGTGTCACCCAGCTGAATCAGAAAGAAGGCGGGAATGATTTTCATCTGAAAATCACAGTTTTCCAACCAAGGGTCTTCTTTCTGCTCACCAAATCCATGTTGCTGCTACATGGTACTAAGTACAATGCTGCCTCTGAACTTCGTCTTCTACCTCCCAAGAAGAGAGGTACCTCGCTGGGATGGACCCAAGCCTTTTTTACAAGCCTCATTTCCATGGTGACATGTCAGTGTTTTTAAAAATCAAATCTGCCGGGCGCGGTGGCTCACGCCTGTAATCCCAGCCCTCTGGGAGGCCGAGGCGGGTGGATCGCTCAAGGTCAGGAGTTCAAGACCAGCCTGAGCGAGACCTCGTCTCTACTGAAAATAGAAATAAATTGTCTGGCCAACTAAAAATATGTATAGAAAAAATTAGCCGGGCATGGTGGCGCATGCCTGTATTCCCAGCTACTCAGGAGGCTGAGGCAGTAGGATCGCTTAAGCCCAGGAGTTTGAGGTTGCTGTGAGCTAGGCTGATGCCATGGCACTCACTCTAGCCCGGGCAAAAAAGTGAGACTCTGTCTCAAAAAAAATAAATAAATAAATAAATAAAAATAAAAATAAAAATAAAAATCAAATCTATCGAAATCCAAAATTTCCAGCTTTTACATAAGCTCAAAAGAATATGGCATGAGATAGGAAAGCACTTCCAAAAGAGGGTTCAGAAAACTGTGGGCCAATGACAGGTTAGTTAAAATAAGCTTATACAGCCTATAGCCCACTGAGACGACCGTTTGTTACAATACTTACTTATATCTTGTCAATGCTCCAGATTTTATGTCTCAAAAAACCCTGGATCATGGTTTCTAGGTAAAGACGGTGAGCTGAAACATGCCATTGTCTCTACTGTCTCTTGAGCCCCAATAAAATGATAGTAAAGAGATTTGTTTTAAGGAATAAGTCCTCAAGGACAAAATGATGGGAGAAGAGAGAACATTTTGGAAGCTGGGCAGGAACAGCAAGGACGTGGGCTTACCGGTTACAAGTCCAATCATCAACAGCATCATGGCACTGCAAAACGCAGCAGCCTTGATTCTAAACCAGAATTCTCAGTTCTTAGTAGCAGATAATTTTTCCTAAGGATTTTCAAGGCATTACCCCAGGACTGGAAGTTGTCTTGCAGCTTCAATGTCAACAGTGAGATGCTTGAGGCTGTTCCAATGCTTGAGCCTCTGTGTGTGGTTTTCCTTCTTCTCCCTGAAATATTTTAGTATTTTTTTTGCTTTGTCTCCAGTGATTAAAACTTCTCGAAGATATATCTTGGTGTGGATCTCTTATCATCTGCTCCACTGAGCTCTCAGGCTCTTCTACTCAGGAAACTCAATCCGATGTTTACCCCCAAATCCCCAAAAGGCTCAGATGCTGCCTTAGGGACCCTTAGGGACAGTGGGAGCGAAGATGGGTCTCTAAACAGGAACTGTTGTTAAAAATCACTTTAAGAAAGAAAAACAAAGCTCTACAGCCACGTGACTGTCCCTTCCCCATCCTCACAGAAATCTGAAGGTTTATTCTCCGCAGAAGCCAAAAGAGATCTCTGGACTGGAGTATCCAAGACACAGTCCAAAAAGATGCGTCGCGAAAGAAAACAGATGGATTGAATTAAAGTTTACATTCTACTGAGTGAGATCCCAAGCCCCTTTCTCCCACTCAGTTCCCACAATACTGGCATCTGTGGCTCTTCATCTAGACTGGAAATTAGAAGAACATTCTCTAGACAAGTTGGCAAGCCTGTGGAAAAAAAAAAAAAAACCTGAAAAATTGGTGTGGGGGTTACCCAAACAAATGGTCCAACCAGATGACCCTACACAGATACCAACAGTCGATGCCCACTCCCCACGAACATGGAGAATCCAATTGGCCCTTTTTAGCTTCCTCACTCTTAAAGGATCCATGGACACTCAAGGAAAGCCTTTCACAGAAAAAGCAGAGGCCAAAACAAACAGAAAAACAACTAGGAGGAAAGGGAAATTATGCAGGAAGATGAACACTTCAAAAAGCCATTGCTGATATATTAGAGTATTCTTTTTTATTTCCTCTCTTTTTTTTCTCTCTCTCTTTTTTTTAATTTCAGCTTATTATAGGAGTACAAAAGTTCAGGTTATATATATTGCCCATGTCCCACCCATTCCCCTGTAGAATATTCTTTAAAAAAGAAAAAAAGATACATTTCGGGACTCTGTTGTAAGAAAAAGAATAAAAATAATAAAAAAAAAAAACAGAAAAAAAAGAAAAAGTAGGAAAAACAAAGAAAGAGCTTGTGAAAATTTAAAGCATGAAATCAGAAATTAAAGTCCCCGTAGAAGGGTTATAAGTCGAGGTGAGAAAATGTCACAGAAAGTAGTACAAAAAGATGAAAAATAAAAGAAAATTACAAATCTGTTCCAGAATTCCAAAAAGAAAGAAGAAAAAAAAAGAAGGTGGGGTAAACATTATCATTTTGATTATTCAAAAAAAATTCCCCAGAATTTAAAGACATGAGGTTCCGCATGATAAAAGCCTGGGCGCCCAACAGAGTAGATGAAAAGAGACCCACAACACGTGGTTAAAACCTTTGTAAAGTTTTCATCACTGGAGACAAAGAAAAGATACTGAAATATTGAAACATTGAGGGGAGAAAAAGAAAACCCACATGGGAACAGTCAGGAATCATATTGGTCTCGGGCATCTCAGTGTCAGCACTGAAAGCTACAAAACCGTCAGGTGATGCCTTGAAAATCCTTAGCAAAAATTATTTATTCCTGAGAATTTCACACTAGGCCCGTCAGTTTAGTGTGACGTTAAAGACATTTTCAGACGTGCATAATCTCAAACCATTCCCCTTCCCATGCACAGTTTCTAAGGAAGCTACTAGAGAAGGTTCTCCAGCAAATAAAGTGAGGAGAGGGGGAGGTGTGAGAAGACGTGTGAACCAGGAAATGGGGTTCCAGTGCCATGAACGGGCCGAGAGCGTCCCCAGGATGAGAGGAAGGGGGATGTCGAGGCCAGAGAGCAACCATGAGGTTGTTGATCAGAAGCAGGGGGCTTTCTGAAACATGAATTCACGGCGCACCTGATGAATTTGAACACGTGCAGAAGAGACTAAAACGCATGGAAGGAAGTCTGGGCATTAGTGATAATTGTTTTCAAAACCGAATAAAAACAAGACAGCTATTAACTCCAGGAAAGGGAAGATATTTTATAAGAAAACAGGGTCGTGTCATCAAAATAACGTCACCACCGTGTTTACTACGTCACTGTGTTGGGAGAACGGGCAGCGTGGGGCACAGGTGTGGAGGATGATGCTAACAGGACATCGGAGGGGGCTGAGGAGCAGGTTTGGTGAATGAAGAACAAAGTTTCATCTCCAAGAGCGGAAAGAAAGTGGAAAAGGCCTAATGGTGAAATTAAGGAATAGTACCAAAAACGTGTTATCTAGAGACAACAGAGGTTAACACCAAAAGAAACAATGAAAACAGTTGAGTGATGAGTACCTGCGGTCCCCTCTATTTGGGAGGCTGAAGCGGGAAGTTCCCTTGAGCCCGGGCAACACGGCAAGACCTCATCTCAGTAAAAAAGAGAGATTTTTAAATGAGCTCCAAAAAAAAAAAAAAAAAAAAAACCACACACACACACAGTTGAAAGTGATTTTCTTTGGGGATTAGGAAAGTGTAGGAAGGTATCGGACAAGGCACTGCTGGTTTTCATAATAAGCTTCGTGATCAGACTCCTCTAAACTATGTACATGTGCAACTTTGATAAAAATAAAATCTAAAATATTAAAACACAGATGTTATTTTATATCATCAACACCATTTAGAGGCCCAGGGCAGGGTGTGTAGAGTGGAGAAAGAGCGTAAGGAACGTTGGCGGTCACAGGAAGAATACCACCAAATATCTGGTGGCTGTCCTTAGGAACATTAGCTGGAATTCTCTGGATCCGTAACTGAACAAAGACTGGTTTCAGATCATCTGTCTTTAAAACCAATATGGCCTCTTTCCAAACATGCACGACTGCCCATGTGCAGTGCATTAAAAACAATAATAAAGCCAATCAAAGGGGCCTCCCACAAGTATTTTTGCTGCTTAGACCGGACCACAACATTTTTCCTACACCTACTAATCTCACCAATGATGTATCGATGGCAGGAAGCTATAATGACATGGAATGGTCTAGCACTAGGGCAGGGGCTTGTGTCTTTATTAAAGTTTGTAACACCCAAGGGCCATAGGTGCAGAAAAGACAGTCTGGAACCTGATAAATATTTATTGGATTTATTCATTCTTATAGGGGGAGAGAGCATTGGAGGTGCTTGGGAGCAAATCCAGCTCGTGTGGAGAAAACATCTCAGAGTAGCATATTCTGCTGGTGTTGTTCCCTTCATGAACACTGCAAAAGAAAATGCTCTCTCTCTCCTTTTTAAAAAAATTTTCCTGAAAAACAGTCCTGCTCTGCTGCCCAGGCTGGAGTACAGTGGTGCAATCATAGCTCACTGCACCCCCAAGCTTCTAGGCTCAAGCAATCCTCCTGCCCCAGCCTCCCAAGTAGCTGGGACTACAGGTGCGTGCCACCAAGCCCAGCTGATCTTTTTTTTCTTTTTTTCTTTTTTTTTTGGTAGAGATGGGGGTCATCTTATGTTGCCCCAGCTGGTTTTTAGAGACAAGGTCTCACTCTGTCACCCAGGCTGGAGCGCAGTAGCATGCTTGTAGTTCACTGCAACCTCCAACTCTTGGGCTCTAATGAAATTCCGCCCAAAGTGCTGGGATTACAGGCATGAGCCACCATGCTCAGCCAAAAATGCTCACTTTTGTAATGAGGGCACTGATAGGAAAGAAAAGTAACTCTATAATGTTGTATTTGAGAATCAAACTTCACAGGCACTTCCACACCAGTCAATGAACAAGACAAACTTCTCCTCCGATCTTTTCCCCATCCGTCCAGCCCACCGGTGTGTGGTGGGCTCCGATGCATGAGTGTTCACCAACACTTTAAGAAGCAGAGCGAACCACACCATGTGATTGTGCCATTTTTGTGAAGAATCCACATGAGGTTGCATGAATAGAAACAATAATAGTGATGACTTGTGTTTTGTTACAAGAAGAATTGCGTCCCTCTGCTTCTCCTGAGTTTTAACGGGATAGAACGTACGAAGCGTCTGCCAACAGATGAAGAGGACTTTCAAACACACGGAGCAAGGATCTCACAGAAGGGCACCCCTCCCAGGAAAAGCTTGCAGAGGCTACGACTTGCTGCAATGGTAACCTCTATGCAACCTCAAGGAACGCTTAAATGTTCTTCCGCCTGTGAAACGCCACGAAGAGGCATTTCTTCATAACCTCTTTCTCTGAAGCAGAACAAAGGTAGATTGAATGATCTTTCAATGATCCCTATTGCTTTAAGATCTTAGAATATTTAGTATTTTCCCCGTATCAATTCACTTCCATGGGAGTGGCCCACTCAGTCATTCAAAAAACGTAGACCTCAACCTGGGATGTGTGTTTGAATTAGGCGTCTGGTCAGAGGCTGCAAGTTCAAAGGCTTAACTTCCACAGATCAAATTCGAATTCTTCTTCCTGAAAGGAAACATTAGGATATCCTTTTTTCATGGCTTCTAATAGAAAATCAGATGAACAAGGATGGAAAGGAGACGTCGACAGGTCCCTTCCCTCAGAGCCGAAAGAGATTTCAAACCTGTCACGGGCAGATTCTCTGCATCCAGGCTCTGAAAGAGCCAGGGCAGAACCTCCCTGGGAAATTTGCCTCCAGGGGGACGATGCCACGAGCCCAGTGAACTCTGACCTGGCTTCCCATCCCCCCATTCCCTGGCGACAGCCTTTGGCGGGCGTGGGACAGGGGCCAGGTTTCTGTGAGTCAATACCTGTGTCCTCTCAGACTAGCATCATGACATGCACCTTTGCACTAACAGCCTTTTAACATGGTCTTTTGCAATATTCCCTCCAAAAAAAAGTCTCAAAAGAAAATGTTACCCATTCATTTACATTTTTCTAATTATATTTTCCATGCAAAGAGATATGAAAAAAGCTAAAAGAAAAGAAAAGAAAAGAAAAAGGATGATAGATCATCACAACCTCCAAATTGAGGTTCATTCATCACCAGCGATGACAGGGGAACTGGTTAGCACACGCACGGCTCGCAGACGACGACCTTCGACCTTCACCCTTGCAGGGAGCGGGGCCGACCCGACATCGTGCTCTGGGTACCTACTACGTGCCAGGCACTGATGGACCGGACACGGCTTAGGCCTTTGGAGCTCTCAGCATTCAGTACAGGCGCTGTGATGTATTAAATTAATGATTATAATGCAAGAACGGATATTATAAATGCCACAAAACAGATGCGCTGAAAATGTAATGGGCATGTAGATGAGGAAGAGATAATCTGCTGCCTGGTGCACATGTCTACAAGCTCAGAGATGGTTCTAAATCTTGTTTGCAAGTTTGATTTACAACCACCTCTGATTGCCCCAGACCGAACTCAAATGGAACAGGAAGGTTCTGGCAAAACACAGCCTTGCCTTTGGATGCTCAGGGCCTCACTCCCTGAAGATGACATTGTCAAATCTCCCTAAAACTATATTGGAACAACATACCCCTTAACCAGACCTCTATGCTCTGCAAAAAAAATCAAATTAAAATACGATACATAAAAACCACTTCCTGAGCCTCAGAAATGGTTAATGCCGAGGCCCGTTGTCATAGAAAAATGATGGATTTGCTTCTCTGGGGGGGTTTCAGAAAGATGTCTGCAGTCGTTTTTCTCAAACAGCTTAATATAGAGGCAGAGCCCTTGTTCCCAGACCGCGGGCAAACCTCAATCTCAGCTGCGCCATCCGCCAAGCCACAGCCCTTCGTGTTTTCCTGACCCTAAATTACCGTCGGCAGGGCCTTGCAGGCATCGGGGTCCACAGAGGGCAGAGGTCATCGCTGCTCAACCCCACACTGCCCCTGAGAACCAAGTCCAAAAAGGTGCATGGGGAGGAAATAGATCTCACTCTTTAAAAAATAACTAAATTTACAAAAAAAAAAAAGAACCATCACATCACTTAGCTCTGATACAAAACCAGAGAAGGTTAAGCAGAGTGCGGGTGGGGTGGGTGGGGTGCGGTCGTGTTTTCAGAACCCGTTTGCTCATCCCTGGTGGCGACACCCCTTGGCCTCTCACTGGGATCACTGTGACACTCCACCCCTGAAACTGACCTAGTTTGTGTCTGGTTCTTTAAGAATGTGCCTCTTCCTCCGGAGGTGGGCCTCACCTTGCACAGGTAGGGGAGGTGGGCCTCACCTTGCACAGGTACTATGAGTGGTACCTTTGCCTGGAGACTCGCTCAGACACTGTCACACTGGTGGCAGCTGCAGGTGAATGAAGCACTGCTCTGCAGAGACACAAGGAGCCCCAGGGAGCTCCGTGCACCTCCCCACCCACAGTTGGGGCCAACTATGTTCCTTTCTCACCTGTCCTGGTGCCCCAGAAGCAGCTGCCAGTCCAGCCCAGCCCCGGGTCCCCTCCAGTGGAGGCCACTCCCCTTCAGTCTCTCTGTCCCCTCACATGGGCACAGACCTGGGAAGGGGACACCAGACTCCACTGTGGGCAGAAACACAGCCTGTTTTTAAGTCCCAAGACACAGAAATGAGCTCGAGTGTTTGAACGCAGCCTCCCTTTCTCGCACGCCGGTGTCGCAGTAGGACAGGTCCTGGCTCCTGCCGTCTCTCGCTGGCCTGGCCTTGCCTTTGCATCTGCTCCCCAGCAGCTTTTCTCCACCACAGGTCAACCTGAAGGGCAGCAGGGTCCTGTCCTTCGGGGCCACACCCAGGCCTCCCGCACCTCCTTGCCAGTGGGGACCTGCTTTCCCACCCGTTCCTGGCTCCAAAGGGAGCACTTAGCCTTCCTTTTCCTCCAGGAGCAAAGATGCCAGCACTGTTCCCACCCACTGCTAGCCCCTTCCCTGTCCCCACCTCCAGCTTCTCTCTCCTCTCCCCAGCTGGGACACTGATCCACTGTCTGGGCCACCCTTTGCCTAAGCTCCAGGATCTCATTTGGAAGCAACTGGGGAAAAGAAAAAAACAAACTTAAGCCATGCCAGTTCCCCCGGGACAAGGCTTTAGCCTTCCCTGAATTCCTGCACTAAGGCCAGAGGAGCAGGGTCCCACCCCTCGCCCCTCATCCAGCATTCCCCCAGGGGTGTCTTGAGTCGAGACACCTGCCCAGGAAATCCCCTTCCGTTAAAGCCCACCTTAGTAAGTGGTATTGTCACTTTAGGAGGTGATAAGGCTCTCTAGACAGCTGGTGAGTCACCGGACAATTATCTCGTTATTTCACCAGGCGGATGGTATCAAGCAAGTCAGAGCTTAGTCAGCGCTGGGTTCACGTCCAGATCCCCATGGAATGGGATCGAGGCAGCATCCTCATCGCCTCCGACCACTTGTCTCCTGGAACGGAAGCCTCCTTCTCCCACTCTTCACCTTCCATGCCCTGTGAGGGCTGCAGGGACCCTTTAAAGGCTTGGCCATCTCCCAGGGAAGAGAGTGGAGTTCATATTTCTCTGCTATTCTCTCATCGGGACCTAATATGACGTACAGCGCCTGTTTCAGGCTTGTTGCATTGCGGGTTTGCTGGTTTTCTAAGGGAGCGTTTGGGAAATGCAGGCTCTGAGAGCAAGCCCTCCTTCCAGTGCTTCCCAAAGTGAGGTCTGCTTCCACTTGCATCAGCATCCCCCAGGGTCCTTGCTTAAAATGCAGGTTCTCCAGCCAAAGCCAAGACCTGCTGACTTAGAACGCCAGGTGGGGCGGGTCCTGGAATGCTGCATCTTTCAGCAGGTGAGTATCCTGTACATCAGAGCTACGGAGCCACAGGGTCAATTCCATTTTAACTTCCCTAAGATCCTTCTTGGCAGTCAGGGATTTTGGATTGAAGGAGGAAAATGAATTGGACAGTTGCAAGTCCCTTGGCAACTATATTCATCCCTATACATTAGTGTCCTCCTACTAACTGTAAGGTAAGACGTCCCTGTCCTGAACGTCACATGTAACCTCCAGGCCTCCCCGACGGTCAGTTCAGCCCTCGTCGGGCAATCGCAGAGGCAAGGGGGAAGCAGCTCCTGTCACATCTCCCATTTCTTGTCTACCTAAACAAAGGAACAGCGGTGTCCCCAGCCCTCACTCAGGTGAGCCAAGCTCCACAGGTGTGTGGAGAATGGAGCGGACCATAGCAGCAGTCCCCAACCTTTCTGGCACCAGAAACCAGGTTCATGGAAGACAATTTTTCCATGGACTGGAGTTGGGGGGTTATGGTTTTGGGATGATTCAAGCACACTACATTGGTTGTGCAGTCAAACCTCTCTGCTAATGATAATCTGTATTTGCAGCTGCTCCCCAGCACTAGCATCACCGCCTCAGCTCCACCTCAGACCATCAGGCTTTAGATTCTAATAAGGAGCTCGAGACCTAGATCCCTCACATGCGCAGTTTACAGTAGGGTTTGAGCTCCTATGAGAATCTAGTGCCCCTGCAGATCTGGCAGGAGGCAGAGCTCAGGCGGTGATGCGAGCGATGGGGAGCGGCTGTAAATACAGATAAAGCTTTGCTGGTTCACCCACCGCTCGCCTCCTGCTGTGCAATCCTGTTCCTAAGAGGCCACAAACCAGTACCAGTCCACGGCCCAGTGGTTGGGGGCTGCAGGACTACAGGACACCAACGAGTCCATTCCACTTTAACAATCTAGTCCATCAAATGTTTTCTATGGGACAGTTGCTTTGGCTCATTTTTATTAAGCCAAAGAGTGGTTGGCCAGTCCACTCAGCCAACTCAATCAAGTCAGTAATGCACCAAGCCCCGGCCTAGGATATGTTGCTTTGTGACAAGGCACTGGGATAAAGAAAGCAGCGAAGACCGAGCGTCATGGTCTCTGCTACTCGTAGTTCAAAGTCCTCATCTTCCATCCACCTGCAGCCTAGCGGGACTTGCCCCGGAAGTGCTGTGTGGTGGGAATGACAAGAACTGGGAAGACGAGCCCAACGTACATCCAAAAAGAAAGACAGGTTTGCACTTCAGCTCTGTACAGAGGGTGAACACAAAAATAGATGAAAAGAGGCAGCTTTAAGCCTCAGGATCTAATAACTTCATTTCAGCATTGTGGTGGAATACGCGTACACGACTCTCTTTCATAACCAGATCTTCCGGGGCACAAACGCTGAGTCCTTATCCCTGATGCAGGAGCCCAACAGCTCAAATAGAAATACTCCCCGCTTGGAAACTCGCTATTGCTTCTGAAACCCTTTAAAAGGCTGAACTGTGGAAAGCCTGGGCTCAGGAGGGGCAGGGAGGCGCCTGGCGAAAGGTGGTGTGTGTGTGTGTGTGTGTGTGTGTGTGTGTGTGTGTGTGTGTGTGTGTTCTTTTGAGAGGTAGGTGCTATTTCAGACTTTCTCACCTACAAATATAACAAAAGACTCCAGAGCTCAGAGCCACAATGAATCCATCTGTCGACAGGCTCTTCAATTAACTTATTGTTACCAGTGAAACACCAGCTCCGTGTGTCTGGAGAAAGAGGAAGTCCCAGGTGCTAAAGTGACAGCCACGAAGCTGTTGGCAGAGACAAGGGGGCAGATTGTTCCATCCGAGCACGTGGACTCTCTCTTCTTTCTCTGCCTCTTCCCCTTCCTTCCCTCTCTCTCACTTTCTCATTATTTCTCCCCCTGGTCCAGGCTTCTTTCTCTGTATTCCTTCCCTCATCAAGGTGTTGTGGGGAATAGAAAACGCCACCTTCTCGATTTCAATTATGCGCTTATGCTTGAACAATAGGCGCTGATGGAATAGCAGGGGCTTGATTCTGAGAATTTGCGAGAGCTTCTACTTATGTGCACAGAGCCAAGGAAGGAGAAAGGGGGAAGACCGTTTTTCACCACCTCAAATGAACTTCAAACTGTTCCCCTCCCTCCTCTCACACGAGCGAGATTCGACTTTCCACTCCCCCTCCTCCCACCCAGAAAGTCATTTCTTGGTTTCATTCTCAAGGGGCAGAGACACCACAGAGGTGTGGCCAGGGGGCTGAAAAAGAGCCCCAGTACAAGCTAAAAAGGCATACATCTCCCCGGGGCTCCTACGTGTACCAGCCTTGGGGAAATGGCCATTTTCTGCAGGGACACGGCGGGAGCTGTCTTGACTCATGGCCACGACAACTGCAAATTTAAGGTTTTGCTGAGATTGCTGCATTTATCATCCTGTTTGCACGATCCAAGTCCACTGGTGACTGCTCAAAGGGGAAAATGATAGCCCTCCAAGGAAAAACGCTAATGTGATATACGTGGATATATTCTAAGCATCACATCTAATTATAAAGAATGAATCACAAATTTAAGCATCTTAAATATAGGCATAAAAAGAAATAATTAGCCCTCAAACAGGAAGCTGCCGCTCTATCAGATTGCATCGTTTGAGAACCCAAAAAAGCAAGTCAGCACACTGGAGGCATGAGAAAAGCAGAGGTTACTCTTCTGATGAGGTTTCAATAGTCTGCTCATTTCTACAGATGTGTTAAGGAAGTTCCTTAAATGAGCAGAAGATTCTATTCGTGGGACTATGAAACTGCCTCGGTGGAAACGCCCTGTCTTCTTTAGAAAGTGGCATTTTGAGAAGCTCTGTCCAACCTGAATCCCTCCCGCTGGGGTCGTGTGGGATTGGAGGAGGCATTCGGCAGGCAGAGAAGCTTTGACCCCAAAGCAGACAAACAACACAGTTTTATAAAGAAATGTCATTCATGAGTTTTTTTTTTTAATTTGGTTTTTTTCTTTCTTTTTTTTTTTCCCTTGGATCGATTTTAAAAGCTGTCTAAGAATTCTTCATTGGCCATTCTCTGCATAATCATAACATTTCTTAGTCTCATATTAGAAGCTCCTAGAAGTCAGAGGTTGTGGTCTCACTGGACCAAGTCCCATTGTGTCCCTTGAAGAGCCAGACATCATAAGGCTGATAGGCGTGGCACTCACGGACGACTGGCAAAAATGGGTTTGGTGGTTGGTGCCACATGGTGAAACCCATGCCAGGAACCAAGAGCCATGGATTCTAGATGCAGTTATTCTACCTGCATCCTTGTGACCACAGAACTCTCCATCATCTCTCCATGTCCCGGTCGACTTGTCTGTGACATACAGCTAAGAATGACCACCTTATCCCTCCATACCGGCCTCTTGTGAAGTCCAAATGAGATCCTCTATTGAGCAGAGCTTTGAAAAATTGGAAATTTTTATGGGACGTGTATACGTGGCAAATAACCTAAGAAAGTTATCCGAAACCAATACAACTTTTTACCCCATTTGAAGTAAATTTTTTTTTTTTTTTTTGAGACAGAGTGTCACTTTGTTGCCCGGGCTAGAGTGAGTGCCATGGCATCAGCCTAGCTCACAGCAACCTCAGACTCCTGGGCTTAAGCGATCCTACTGCCTCAGCCTCCCTAGTAGCTGGGACTACAGGCATGAGCCACCATGCCCGGCTAATTTTTTTTTGTATATATATTTTTTAGTTGGCCAGATAATTTCTTTCTATTTTTAGTAGAGACGGGGTCTCACTCTTGCTCAGGCTGGTCTCGAACTCCTGACCTCAAGCGATCCACCCGCCTCGGCCTCCCAGAGCTAGGATTACAGGCGTGAGCCACCGCGCCCGGCCTGAAGTAAATTTTTAACACCCTTAGCGTCCACTTTGTGTCCAGCCTGAATGGAAATACATTTTTTGGTACTTGTTAGCATCTATAGATTCTTCTACATCAAAGTTTGAGAGAACAATAAGAGTTCTTTCTCTCACTCCAATGACAGAATTGCGAATTTAAGTTTTCCTGATATATTTCCTTCTCAATAAGAACACCCATGTCACTGCTTCTCTCTTTGTTTAGACCCGCTGTGACAGTTTCCATTCTTGAATGCTGGGTGCCGTGATGGCTGGTGGTGTCCTGGAAGCCCACACTTCATTTGTCCACTTGTCAATTGCTTTTAAAAAGTGCTTAAACTGGGCCAGGTAGCTCATGCCTGTAATCCTTGCGCTCTGGGAGGCCGCAGCGGGAGGATCGCTTGAGCTCAGGAGTTTGAGACCAGCCTGAGCAAGAGCAAGACCCTGTCTCTACTAAAAATAGAAAAAATTTGCCCAGTGTGGTGGTACACACCTGTAGTCCCAGCTACTTGTGAGGCTGAGGCAGGAGGATTGCTTGAGCTCAGGAGTTTGAGGTTGCTGTGAGCTAGGCTGATGCCACCGCACTCACTCTAGCCCAGGCAACAGAGCAAGACTCTGTCTCAAATAAATAAATAAATAAATAAATTAGTGCTTAAACTGAATGCAATTCTGCCATTTTAAGTGGCATTGTAGAAAATAGTTAATATGCTTATATGGTTATTTTTAAAAAAAAGAGTTACAAAATTATATATAGTACCCTCCCATTTAACACACACACACACACACACACACACCCACACCCTAAACACTGAAAGGATATACATCAAAATATTGAATAGTTATCTCTAGGTAGTGAGAACAAATTTTAATTTATTTTTCTTTGTGCTTATTTATATTCTCTATGGTTTTAAAAATAAGCACGTATTTCTTTTGGAAAGAGAAAAGAAAGTTATTTTTAAATGCTATTTCTCTTCTTCTGTAGAAAGGAACATGTTGTACCAAATAAACCAAAGACAAAGTATCCTCCTACAACTGAAATTGCCTCAATCACGGCTCTAATGACCTGAGTACGACGAAAGCAATCATCTGTTTCAGAGGCTTGCAGCCTTTTCCCATAGTGAGAAATCTCACATTTTATTTGTGACTAAATGAAAAATCTCAACAAAGACTACAGATACCTTTATTGGCATGTGATGGACTCTGATATTTTTATATTCTGTTGTATTTCAGTACTTTAATGCTGGTTGCGTTAAATTGAATTCACCAGTCACGGCTGGAAATACCTGATTAATTGCAAATTCCTTGTTTTACAAAATTAGGAACCTGACCGTCACACACGAGCTTGCTTTCAGGAAGAAAAGCAAGTTACCTTAAAGAACATCCTCTGGTGATGTGGTTTGTCCACCTGTTGCCTGAGGTCTCTCCAGGAATGAACGACACTGCAGCTCTCTGATTCAGATCTACACAGTTTCAATGCCCAGATCAGCCAATACAAAAATTAATTTCCCAACCATTGAGCTCCTGTGAGAGCAATTTCTTGGTTCTAGACATGGTCACATTGGAAAAGGTTCTCTCTCTTGGAAATGAATGCAAACTCCCCTGAGCTTGGAAACCAGGATAAGTAAAAGTGGCAAAACTGAACCCAAATCTCAGTTATGATCTAGTGTATTACTCAGGTGCATCTCACCAGCCTTCTATCCTTGTCATCTTCCTGTCTTTTGATTAAAGACAAAACTATACCCAATAATACTAATCATCATCTTCTTCAAGCTTATAGGATCCAAGATACCATCCAAGTTATGAGCTGGGGAATATTCGTTATTTCTAAGACCAGTTCCTCCTCTAGCAGACGGTTTGCCTTCTAGGGTGGCATCACACAACAACAGCACTCAAACTAGAAGGACAGACGTGAATAACAACACTCTAAGATTCTAGCCTTTGAGGACTCTGTCCCCCTACCAAATTGGGGATGGTTCATCCACACACTGACGTGATCAACGAACACTCACAAATTCTTGTGGTGCCTTCCTCGCTGCCATGTGGATGAGTCGCTAACAGTGTGAGACCGACATTTATGGTCAGGATGCTTTCTAGAACGATTCTGCCACTGAGAGTGTGGTTGTGGCCATAATGTCCCTACACTGAGGTTTCTGGAGTTTCCATTCGTGGTCGGGGCTGAGGTGATCTGATTAAGCCTCACATCTGCTGAGGGTTTGAGGCTGGGGGGAAGAGGGAACTGGGATGGTTCTCACCTCATCGATCTAACCACATCCTCCCTCACCACTTACCCCCCGGGAAAGGAAAAGACAAGATAACAGGAAGAGAAAAAAAAAGGGAAGAAATGGGATACGAGGAGGAAAAAGAATTGGGAAAGGGAAGAGAAGAAGAAGGCTGAAGGGAACTTCTAGAATGAAACGAAAGCTTAGTCTTCTTTCCTTCCTCTCAAACTATCTACTGAGCATGAAATTTTATACCACAGTCATCTGTGGCCATTGGATCTTTAAGTAAATATCTGAACATTCAAAATAGGGTCTTCAGCAGGAGGACCGTATGTGTAACCATGTTCTGCAGGCACAGTGTCCTGGTGGTACAATTGTCATCGTAGTAGAAATAAAAAGCTTGCAAATAATTTTTTTTTTGGTTTCCTAAATAAGGGCATAATACCACTCTATGGTATATTGTAAATAAAGTTGGTTGCGCTTGCTTTATGCATCCTCGTGGTCTTGGAACCCAATGAAAGTGGCAAGCAGAGGCAAGAGACAAGTGCAAGTCCAAGAGAAAAGACATAACAAACAGAGCACCATTCACTCCCACGGCGCTTCAGCATTTCAGGGTATTTTACTGGCTCCCTGAGCAACAGGTACACATTATACCCACAATGGGGCACAAATTCTCAGAAGTGTTGCTATTATCCCATCCACCACTTCCCCTTTCAATTTCAGGAAATACCTGTCAGGGACATTCATGTAACTAGCCTACGGCCACAGAGTGGCTGAGTTGGATGTGAAATTCAAATGTCCTTGTGCTTCATTCTAATCCTGTCTTCTGACCCCCCAGCCAGAATCATCCTGTCCAGGCCACTCCGAGTCACACGGAGTCTGCCTGCGCCTTGATCAAAACTACCAGTTCAGAAAGGGACAACCCAGTTGTTTCATCTGCATACATCCAAGCAACTCATTTGACTGACCTGAGTCACCAAATGGACTGATTTTTTTTTTTTTTTTGCAGCTAATTAAACCAAACAGACTAACCTTTCTGGCATTATAAAGACAAAGTCATAGTGAGTCACTTACACGGAAGGTATAGTACAGTATTCAAAACAGCGGGTGATCAGCATTTTACTGTTTCAAAAGATCATTGTAGGGGACCCTCACTTAGCTACCAATGGATTGCACGACTGGAAAACATAGAGTCTATAACTGATTGTAGCACAATAGTCTGGAAAGTGCTGTCTATAAGCAACCACACAGAGGTAGTTGATACTTGACAGTTTTATTCACTCATGCATTTATTTACTCACTCATTTTTACTGCATGCCTAGTAAGTGCCAAAAACTAAGCCTACACGCTGCATGGTGTTCATAGTATTCGTAAATATGGTCCCTGCCATCATGAATTTCACAAGACAAAATTAGAGATAAATACAAATTAAGCAGGATAAAATAAGCGCTAAATTCTAAAAGCCGCCATAGGCACTGTGGGATTGTAGAAGAAAGGGTGATCTATCCCGACAGTGAGTGCCAGGGAATTCTGCAAGGAGGAGTTGGCATCTGATCAGGAAACCCTGGGGTAAGGAGGACCAGGAGCATGGCACCCGATCACCGGAAGATCCATGAGAGAGCGTCACACCCTAATTCAACACGGGCAACCAGAGGAAATGAACCCACGTAAGGAACAGCCCGAGACTAGGACACAACAAATTTTAGCTTCTCTTAGAGGGACTTTCACATCCACCATATCATCTAGTCCTCACACTCTTGCTTGATAAGTAGGACAGGAATTTCCATTTTACAAGAAAGAAGAAATTGAGGCTTTGGCACCTAAGCAGCTTGTGCAGGACAGTGGCTGAGCCACTGTGATTTTTCCATTCGGTTGACAGCCTCACACAGCCAACTACAGAGCCGACGTGACACACTCACTTCTCCTCTGTTCAGTTTTTATCTATGTTACCAGATAATCCATCCAGTTATCTGAAATCCCAGCTGACATGATCCCAAATTTATAACAGCAGCCTCGGAACGGTTCAAGCAAGTGTTGGAAAATTCAGCTGTCCCCATTAGTACCGTCCCCACCGAACTTTTGTGGGGTGGCATGATTATACCTTATGAACTTAAAAACGAAGCCTCTGTCTGAACGTGTGGTCAGATCTACACAGCCCAAAGAAGCCTACAGAATTATTTAGGGAGTGCGTTGCAGATAGACCTGGAAAAAACCCAAATCATGATTGCCCAAGTCCCAACACAACTTAAAAAAGAAAAAAGCAAGTCTCGCTTGGCAACCGTGCGAAGACCACACCTTCCCCTACACATACCTGGGCTTCATCATTCTTGCATAAGGGAGTTTCAGAACGGCCAATAAAACATTTCGAGATAAAGCTCCTTCGACTCTGAGCACTATTTTGAAAGTCCCCAGGCAAAGTTGGTCCTGAATTTCTCCTGAAACGTAATTTAGCAGCTGTAACAAACAAGGTAGTGATTTGATACGCCGCAGCGCCTGGCCAACAGAAAGCTCTGGAACATAGTCTTCCATTAGATATCTCAGTCACGTGGGTATTCGCCCATCAAAATTCACCGCAAAGGGCTACTACTAATCCAAGAAGCATAAGGAGACAAGGAACCACGAGAGACTATTCTTCCTGCCATCCCTGCCTCTTGGTGGAGTCACTTTCTGATCAAGGATCACTCTCTTCTCAGAAATTCCACAAACCAAAAAGAAGCCTTCGCCGTGTACTCGATTCCGACATGCATTGTGCTCAAGTCTCAACAGTATTGAGTCCAAGCTTATACTATAAACACTGAAAAATAAACACAATCTAAGGCAATAGGCCAAAGACTACAAAAAAATAAAAACTTTTTTTCAGTATAAATCTATTGGGTAAAAAAAGGGGGGGGAGGGAAACAAGCTGGGATGTTCCTGTCTCTCTACATAGCTTTATCAGAAAAAGACCATCCACTTAGAAAGGGACAAGAGCCTAACAATTGCACCAAGCACAGGCATGGTGCCACTCCCAGCCCACTGTGTGTTTATAATGCAAAGCCGATCATTGAAATGGTTTGAGCTCCCATTTCCTCGTGTGTAAAATAGGGGATAATAATAGCTGTTTCCTATTTACTCTACAGCGAGGTATGGAAGATGAGCAAGATTCTGTCTGAGAAAGTACTTTGATCTCCTCTGAGATAGGGTCCTATGTAAATCTCAGCCAGGGTTATTGCCACATGTTAGCGCACACACGAAACCTGCCTGGCCACTGACCAGTGAAGAACTGGTCACCGTAAGGTGGAAACAGCAGCCAGGATGCAGCGCAAGGACAGCAGAGTCTGAGCTGTGTGATCAGATGAGATTGCAGGACCCGCATCTGATCAGCAGATCGTGGTGAGGAAACAGAAGTGTGCGTGTCCAGCGAGAGGGGCAGGAGGCAGGACGGCCTGACCCAGTTCTTGGAAATCAGTCGCCAGATGAGAAGTGAAAATTATCAGCACTGGATGTTTATTCAACGAGCTCCTCAAATCAGAACTGCTTGGGGAAGGCTTCCCTGCCTCGTTGGAACACAGCCAGCAAAGTTGCCCCAGTTCTACCCAGTTTGGCTGGGCATCTTCTTCCAGAATTCACCCTTACACAATTTCCAGTTTCCCTGGGCTTAGATTTCATGTGAATGCTGTTTGTAAAAAAAAAAAAAAAAAAAAAAAAAATCAGTTTCTTTAAGACATGCTTTACAGATATTTGTGCAGTTTTCTGCTTTTTCCTTTATGTTGCTCCATCCCAATGTTGTTATGTTTTCTAATATTTTCAGGCAAAGACCATGTCCAAACAAAATCATTTTTACCAACACGGCTCATTCATTAACTTAACCAACGTATATTGCACTTCTACATATATTGCCTGAAGGGAGCTAGCAGGATGAATTTAATAAACAGGTGAGTGTTTAAGGATTTGATCGTTTTTTGTTTTTTTTTTTGGTTTGGTTTGGGCTTTTTTATATTTTAAAAATATTTAATAAAGCTTTGTCAAATCTTCTTTAAATTGACTATGTATGCATGTTTTCACCACTATATTAATGAGGAGGATTTGATCTTAATAATGATCTTAATAGTTCTATATTCCTTGTCAATGACCATCAGAACTGTCTAAAACACAATCCAAGTACTCTCATGCAGATGTTTCAAACGTTAGAAACACATCCCCATGATGAGCGGGACAAGTATAACCCAAATGACACCTCAATATTTGTGTCTGTCCTTCTCTGGACCTTCTCCAGTTCTAGGAGAACTTGAATCACACACAAAGTATTCAAGAAATGAACCTTTCCCCCTCCCCAAGTGTGGATAATGGTATCTGTTTTGTTCACAAGACTCTGCTGGTGGAGCCTGGGAAGTCTCAACTCTTGAACATCCCCCTGTTGCTCAAAAATTAAATTAGTATCTCGTGGGTTGATTATTTGCTGACTCGTGACTGCAACAGGAGTCCCGGATCTATCCAGGTTGGTAAGTGAGAGTGCAGGGTCAAGGTTTCTCTAAGGAGGCTTTGGATTGTCCTTGGTTCATTAACTTCCTCTTGCCCACACAGTGGCACAACCTGCTGCTTCTCTGTCTCTTTGCATTCTCCTGGGCTCTCCCTGCTCTTTGTTATCCAAAAGAGCCAACTGGCATGAACAACCTGGAGACTGTATCATGGATGCCCTCTGAAAAACGGACTCCAAAGAGATTGAAGGAGACCAAGGTCACCCCAGGCCTCAGAGCTCTGTTTTCTCCATCCCAGGTCCTTGTAGTCACAGGGATGGGGAACATTGCATTCTTTGAAGAAGAAAATTCAAGTCAGGGGACCCTGGGTGCCCTTCCCTTGGCCACGTCTCTTCCCAGGTGTTCTCAGACAGAACTGTGGTTTGACATATCACCTGCATGGTCAGGACTCCCAAAACACAAAAATGAGGTGAGATTTTTGTCTTCATTTCTCATGGTCTAGTGCTTTTTTATGTCCCTAGATTTCAAAGTTGAAAAGCTTCTAGGAGCAAAATGGGATTCCAGAAAGACTTTCTTTGGGATCCTTATCCAAACCATCTTGCGCTGGCATGAGCTTCGAAGGCAAACCCATGAGCTGTCCCTTGGCTTTGTTTTAAGGACTTGAGTTGAAGGATACACCACAGGAAGTTCCTATTTTCTGTATGTGTGACCTCACTGGTCTCATATCTGTGGAAACACGAGCAAGTGATACCTGCTTAGGGGATGTTGCTAATGCAAAAGTTCTGTGGAGAACAGCGATCTGCCTGAGAGCAGGGAGGGCAGACGCAAAGCGGGGACGAGCCGGGAGAGGGAGACACTCCCTCCGTGCTAACGCAACCCTGGACAGCACGCTAGTGCCAGCAAAGCACATAAAAAAGCATGATTCCACGCACATGGTTCATAACTACCGCGAACTCCCTACGTTTGTCCCTTGAATTCTTTTCGCCATTTAGGAGGGCGCATCCCATGAGGATCGCGGGCAGCCAGTGGACGTTGCTACACAGGAGAGGGGCGTACCCGTATTTGCACGTAGAGAGTTCACCTTGGCAGCAATCTGGAGATAATTGGAGCGGCCTGAGATGAAAGACAGAGAAACCTGTCAGGACACTGCTGCAGAAAAATCCAGGTGAAAGAAATGATGAAGACTTGAACGAATGCCACGGGAATAGTTCTGCAGGTAATATCAACAGGGTTTTATGACCAATTAGAGGTGAACAAGGAGGACTCGTGGACACCTGCCAGGCTCTGGCTTGGGTGGCACAGAGGCTCTCGGTACCATCTGACAACAATAAGGAAACCCTGTTCCTTCGTGCAGCCTGCGGCTCTTTCCGACCTCGGTGTGATCCGGACCTGAGCAATCCACAAAGCAGTGCTGCTTCTGGGTGAGACGTAAACATGGTGCACCAACCAACCAGCCCACCAAACTAAACTGTAAGCAAGGCCCACTGGCAGAGATTCCCGAAGCGACATGATGTGAAAGGCTGTGATAGAAGGAAAGGTTTTACCAGGAGGTGTTGGCCCTCACTCTGAGCACGCAAATGTCAATAGAGCCTGGATTCCAGACTCACTAATGTCTTTGCATAAATGAAGCCAAATTGGTATCTTCATTAGATATATAGCCAGGGTGTATATAATTAAGGGCAAACAGGCCATGCTATAAATTTATTCCATGTAGAGTTGTATATGTCTCAGAAAATATGGCACCTCTCCCTGCGAGGGTTTGGTCCTACTTCAGAGTACAAACTTGGCTAAGGCTGCCACTCATCGGTTTTTAGGAGGCTAAGGAATTCTCCCGATGCAATCTATGTTCATTTTGCCAAAATGTCTCGATCCACCTCCTACTTTCTGGTTTGGGAAAGGCACATTTAAAATGATGACCACACCCCACGGCAAGGAGAAAGATTTGGGGAAAAGAAATGTTTCCTGACACCTTCGCTTCCCTCTCAGTGGGAAGGAAGATGCTAATGTTCACCTGGCAGAGCGTTTGGAAGGATTAACGTGTTCGTAGAGAACTCCCAGGTCTGAAGATGAAAAGCATCCAGTGAGCACACAGTGTAACTGAAGTTTGTTATTTTGAATGTTCCACTAAAGGACTTTTCTTCACATAAACGAACTCTCATCCACAAGCTATGAGAAAGACATAGAATCGGAGAGTCTCAAGTGTAGTCTTTTACGATTTTTTTTTTCCCAGCAATAATTTCAAACCTGGCGATTTCCCACTCAGTAGTGATTATCCCTGCTAAAGTGGAAGACCAACTGCAGGTGGTGTGAACCTGAGGCTGAGTTTATTTACAGCCAAACAACCATTTAATTCCATTTCTTTGGTAGTAAATTGAATGCATAAATAAATAAATAAGCTTAAGCCTTTGATGGGCTAAATGAGTCCCTTTTTGATCTATTTTTAAGCGGTATTGAAACAGCTTTACTTTTCTTATATATTGGAAATAAACAGGTGATCACACATTTGGATATTATAGTGTATATTTGGCTTGGCTTCCTTTTCTAATAAGTTGTTTTCATAATACAAAGGCTCGAGGAAGAGTCAAGTTGGCTTATTCAAGTTCCAAGACAGGCACTCTTTCACTTTATAACTTAGCAATAAATAATCATTGACTGGTACCCAGCTTGTTGCCCCACCTGGTCAAATGTCTACCTGTCCCAGGGTTCAGGAAGCGATGTCAGTGCTAGGGCTACCCAGGCACCAAGGCAATGGGTGCTGCCCCAAATCTAAATGAAGGGAACTCACTTCTTCTGTGATGATTTGCTTCTACCAGACCGAGAAACCCAACAATCGTCCTTTCCCATTCTTCCCGTTCTCCATAATAATTCATAGTACTTAGGACTGAAGAAGGACATTACAAACTCAATCCAAGCACAACCTCACTCCAGCACGAGTGTTAAGTTCCTAAAATCAGCAGATAAAATTTAAAGGGCATCAGTAATCACAGATTCAATATTACATCTTTTCAGATTTCCTTGAAGGCGCCAACCACTGGAGAAGAAGAAACACTATAAAAAATGAAACTTGGCTACCATTTACATAGATGTTTCCAAATCTAATTTTGCCAGACAAGCCTTAGGCTGGCTCTCCTAGAGTTGACCATTTCTAGAGAGATTGTACCTCAAGAAATGTCTCTGGAAAATGCATATCTTTTTTTTAATCATTATTATTTAAAGATAAGGTCTTGCTCTGTCTCCTAGGCTGGAATGCAATGGTGTCATCATAGCTCACTGCAGCCTCGAACTCCTGGGCTCAAGCGATCCTGCCTCAGCCTTTTAAGTAGTTGGGACTACAGGCACTCACCACCACACCCAGATGATTTTCCTATTTTTTAATTTTTTGTAGAGACAGGATCTCACTATGTTGCCCAGGCTGGTCTCAAACTGCTGGCCTCAAGCGATCCTCCTTCCTTAGCCTCCCAAAGTGCAGAGATTACAGGTGTGAGCCACTGCACCCAGCCTAGAAATCCATGTCTTTATCTGTCGTGTGTCCACCTGTCTCCAAAGAAAACACTGAGGTCTAGTTTTGGGTGGTGGCACTCAGCATGCCCAGGCTGGGCACACACACACACACACACACACACACACACACACACACACACACCACACAGGAGGCAGTATGCAGCTGTTTGAAGAATCCAAGCAACATATAAAGCTCCATCCTGAAATCAGATTTGCAAAAATAAAATTAAATGAACTGCAGGGCAATGATCATCTGTTACACAGGATGCCAGTGACAGTAAAAGCTTTGTTATCAGACGGTTCGGGGGAGTGGCCGCTGGTGAGCGGAGAACTCAGCTAACTCAGGCCGGATTCGTGTCGCCCCGGGAGCTCTGCTCTTATCTCTCCTCGAGCTCTCCCTTTTATAAATGAAAGAAAGTGGGTCTGGTCTGTGCGCAAGTGGCCATTTAAAGTCTGTGGAGATGGAGAGTTAGTTTTGTTTTTCCAAAAGCAGCAGAAATGGTAACCACTCTGCCCTGGCCACCTTCTGTGCGGTCCCCTGTCCCCGGCAGCGTTTAGCTGGTTACCAGAGGGAAGATGTTTGCACTAGGCCATTTCTAGAATGCTAGTTTTAAGCCAGAGCTTTTTAAACTGCATCTAATTACTTTGGAGTTGATTTTACTACCCAAAACAGCTTTCACTTTTTATTAAACAATCTGAACGTTGTAGACTGTCACAGCAACAAAAACATGAAATGTGCCCCAAGACGCAGCATAGATTGATGGGAAGCCCAGTCTCCCGGCTGCCCATGTGGCTTCCTGCTTTTGCCACATATCACCTTTACGGACTTGAGCAAGTGACTTACCTTCCTTGCTCTCAGTTTTTCCATCTGTAAAATGAAAATATTAGACAAGGAGGCCTTGGATGCTCCTTCTGATCTAGGATTCTCAACATTATCTGCAAGAGAGAAAATCCTATACTTCAGCTCATACCTCCAGGAGCCTCCAAATGAATGTTGCCATGACAATCCTGACCATCTGAAAAGTTTTAAATAAATTAACGCTGCTAAATCCTCTGGAAAAGAAAGCTAGGTTTTAGGTCACTCTAGTGAAAATGCTTTGAAAAGTCCCTAAGGTTCAAACTCGTCCACCCAGGCTCATCAGTGTCAGTTTATTCTCTCCTGGTTGCAAGTTTAGCTAGAGAGGCCCCCAATCTATGCTGCGTCTTGGGGCACATTTCATGTTTTTGTTGCCGTGACAGTCTACAACGTTCAGATTGTTTAATAAAAAGTTAAAGCTGTTTTGGGTAGTAAAATCAACTCCAAAGTAATTAGATGCAGTTTAAAAAGCTCTGGCTTAAAACTAGCATTCTAGAAATGGCCTAGTGCAAGAACTTGGCCTCTGCCTCCTTCCTTGAGACCAACGTACTGCATGTTGGAGTCTAAAGAAATGGAGCTGCAGACAGGCCAGTGCTTTATGCCACCCAACGGGATCCAGGGGCGAAGCCACCGCTCAGCGAGAGAAGGCCCTTCCCACACATTTACAGTGGCACAGGGGTGACTGTCAACTCGGTCGTGTGTCATCACGCAGCACGACATGACCTGCCATCCTGAAGTCGAAGCCTAGTCTGTCACTCATTGTGTGACTTTGGATAAATCACTCGATCTCTACGCCTGGGCTTTCTTTTGTAGATAACAAGAACCACTTTCCAGAATTATGATGAAGATTAAATGAAATAATTTACACCTCGCCACACGGTCTCATACATACTCAACATTGCAGATACTTGAGGAATCTCAGCTATCTGTGTTTCAGCGCATGCACTGGGGAAATTGAAGGAGTGGCCTCTGCGAATCCCTAGAAAATGCCGGTGGGGGGCGGGCGCGGTGGCTCACGCCGGTAATCCCAGCACTCTGGGAGGCTGGGGCAGGAGGATGGCTTGAGCCCAAGGGGTTGAGACTGCAGTGAGCTGTGATGACACCATTGCACTCCAGCCCAGGTGACAGAGCAAGACCCTGTCTCAAAAAAGAAAAGAAAAAGAAAGAAAATGTTGGCAGGAAACCACCTTGCTTTGGCCAGGGCAGACAGGTTCAAATTACCTCGGAGCCTCCTCTCCGTGAGTGGAGGAAGGAATGATCAATCCTCAGGAACGAGTAAGGAACAGAAGAGGGCAAGTTTCTCCTCATCAAAGGCTGGAACTGACTCATTCCTCTGGCTGGAGGGAGGGGACGGACTGAGAAGAACTTAAGGAATGAAGGGAATTAACCCGGAAATACCGTGGCCGTTATCAACATGCTGAGGGCAACTGGGCAGTGGGGAGAAACACACACGTAGAAAGTTCCGTCTGCACCAGGGGCAGCTGCCGGCTGGAGGCCCCGGGCCCACACTGTCCTTGAACACCATTCACCCTCCACGTCCTGGCGCGGAGGGAGAGAGGAGGTTACTGGTTCCTACGTAAAAGGAAGCAGACTAGCAAACACCAAACTGGAGGCTGATCCAGGGCCCGTGGGCACTGTGCTGGCTGATGCCTAAGCTGCTGGTCTCCAGCCCCAAACCAGACAGCCACAAATAGCGTCAACCTCCATCAACAGCACACGCCCTGCCAAGGCTAGCAACACCCAGAGAAGAAGAGGGAATGTCAGAAAGTGGGGGTCGGTGGCCACTGTCCCCCTGCCAGGATTTGAGCCAGGATCACACTGGGAGACTCAACCTCTGGGCTTCCAGGGACCTCACTTTTTGGGGAACCCAAAAGAAGGAAAAGCCTGAACACCCAATGCTCCCCGTACTTGGGTGCTGTCTCCATATGACTGTCTATCATTAAAAATAATGGATTGAAGGCTCATGTCATTAAGTGGAGAAGAGAGGTCATTATTCATTGCACCATCTCACTTTAAAGGGAGCACCTGGAACAAGAAGCAGTGACTAAAAGTCATTAGTCCAGGCGCTCGGCTGCCACAGACGTGTTATTGGTGGCCCTGTGCTGTGTGGTGGGGTGCCAGACGGGCCCGGGGCCGGTTCCCAGTAGGGAAAAGACAAAGTGGATTATTCTCTCATTAAGAGGACTGGACTGCGAGTTCCAGACCCGGGTTCCAGTCCCAGCTAGGTGGAAAATTTGCTATGAAACTAGGAAGAGCCACTCATTTCGTGGGGCACTTCCTCATCTAAACAGAAAAAAATTCCTCGGATTCCAAAGCTACCGATGGCCAAGACCGTAGGCCTGGCCCTGGGTCAAGTCCTGGCTCTGCCCCTTGATAGCTGCACGACCTTGGCAATGTCCTGTGAAATGCAGTGATAAGAGCATCTGCCGCCTAAGATTTAAGGAAAACCAAATACGTTAATGCATGAGCATTGGGCGTGAGCACTAAGTGATTAAAAAAAAAAGAGAGAGAGAGAGAGGGTCCCTGTCTTCCATGGGTTTTTCATCTGTAAGTGGAACAAGAATGAGCACAGTTGGTGGAAATAAATAGCAATTAGAGGAATAAGATAGGTTTGTGTGTGCGTATATGTGACTTGGTACTTTTTTATGAGAACTCCTTCTTAACTGATAATTGCTGTAATTAATGCCCCTAAAAAGTCACCCTTAATAGTTATCCTGAGACACATGCCTCAGGCTCTGACACATAGTAGGCCCTCGAGTAAGGGGGTCAGATTTGCACAGAGATTGATGCACCAGAGCCAAGTGTTCAGAGGGGTTAAGACTATAGGGGTTGGGGCCCGGTGGTGTCAGCTTGAAAAGACAGAAATGAAGAGAGAAGGTTCTGCGCAAAATGAGTGGGACTTGGGACCGTCAAGCTCGTCTCCCGACACCCCCAGGACAAACGCTCCCACTGAAGAAAGTGCCCAGCGAAGTCGGGGAGGTCGGCACGGAGGCCGCTATGCCGTTACGGAAGTAAACCTGTATAGCTCTTGTAATAAGGAACAAACTTATTTAAAAAAAAAAAAAAAAACTGTGACTACCAAAACCAATTCTGATTGCTCTTGAAATTCAAAGTCAGAATTCAAAGCGCTGGTCTTGGCCCAGGATTCAGTATCTGTAGAGAGAAAAGGAAGGAGACATCTCTGCACAGTTTGTACCCTGCGCCCCGACTCCCGGAGAACCCTCCAGAGCGTACGGCATTCGCAGAACAATTACAGGGTTTATTTTCATCTTTGGACCTCAGGAATGTCCTGCCTCTAAAACCTACCTTCTCCTGTCTTGTTTGTTTGTTTGTTTGTTTTGGTGGACATTGGTGCCTATGACATCAAACTAGACTCTGAATTCCTTGAGGGCAGAAATCTCCTCTTGCTCCTCTTCCTATTGCCCTTGGAACTCAGTGAGCATGTGCTGAATGTCATGAACTCCGCTTCCCCTGCGGATACCGAGCCACCTGCCCGGCCCCGGCTTTCCCCCCGTGTCCTTTGCATCTGCCAGGACTCAGCACCATGGCCTGTTTTTCTAGACAGAGAAGGAGCTGCATTTTGTTGGTCTCTGTCTAACCAGGTGCCATCACATGTCACTCTTCCCCAAGGCCCCGGTGTTTTGAAGCACAGCCTCTGTGAAGGTCAAGAGATGACTCCCAGCCCATCGTCAGTCTCCCCAGGGCTGGCTGCCTGGTGGCTGGTCCCTCTAATAATAATACTTACCCTTCAACTGCCGCTTCTGGGAGCCTCTTCAAAGCCTTTCACGATCATTAGCTAATTAAGGCACAGCCCTGCCCTGGTGACTATGGTTATAATTTCCACTTTACAGATAGGGAAACTGAGGCAGCTTTTAAGTGAGCTGCCGCAGGCCAGAGTCAGCTTCTGAGCTAGAATTAGAAGTTGCAGGTGCCTAATTCTGTGTTTAAGCCGCTATACCCCACACCCTTTTTATTCTAAAGAAATGGTTCCTGGCTAGGTGTGGTGGCTCACGCCTGTAATCTTAGCACTTTGGGAGGCTGTGGCAGGAGGATCGCTTGAGGCCAGGAGTTGGAGACCAGCCTGAACAACATAGCAAGACTCTGTCTCCACAAAATATAGAAAAATTAGGCAGGCGTGGTGGCATGCACCTATAGTCCCAGCTACTATAGAGGCTAAGGCAGGAGAATCACTTGAGCCCAAGAGTTTGAGGTTGCAGTGAGCTGTGATGATGCCACTGTATTCTAGCCTGGGCAACAGAGCGAGACCCTGTCTAGAAAGAAAGGAAGAAAGAAGAAAGAAAGAAATCAAGGAAAAAATGTTTCCTGAGTACGTGGGTGGAGAGGTCTCTCCACTGGGCCGTGTTCACAGTTTTTGAGAGATGAGTTGAACTCTCCCAGTCAATACTTTTGTAACTCTCAGGTTCAAGTTGACTTCAGCTTCAGACAAAGAAACAAAAAGGACAAAAACTGGGCTTGCCATGGGATTTTTATATTCTTAAGAATGGTGACCTACTATACATGCTGTCTGAGATCTGTAAAATGTACATGGCGTTTTAGAGCCAACTAAGTGTGGCTACGGAAAATTATATCCATTAGAGCTGGAGTTGCCGGACAAAAATGCAGAACTCTCCATTGAACTTGAACTCCAGATACCCATTTAGTACAAGTATGCTCCAAATAAAGCATGGGATATACTTGCGCCAAAATAGTTATCACCCGTCATTTATCTGAAGTGCAACTTGAACTAGATACTCTGTATTTTCACTTACTAAATCTGGGAACGCTGCTAATCACAGCACAAAGTTCACAATGGGAACGTCCCAAAGGTGAAAAATCAATGAGCAGGAAGCTAAGTGCACTGTTCCCAGACAAGAAGGTGACTATCACAAGAAACAGCTGAAGAGACGAAGCAGTTTCCTCTGGGAAACAGAAATTAACGGTGGAAAAAGTTCCAGGCAGGAGAACTGCTGTTTTTTTTTCTTTAGCCTTAGCAGTGATGTTTCAATTTTTTCATCTGTGTATTTATATAACATCGGCAAAAATTAAAATTTAGTTTAAAAAAAGGAAAAGCCCCACTATACAATGCATACGTGTAATGGCATTCAACCTGTATCCTCTACATCTATTAAACTTTAAAAATAAATAAAATAAAATTTAGAAAGGAAACAGCCATCAGTGACTTTATTTTAAGCCCTTTTGCCCCTTCAAAAAAAAAGGTGACATGCCAAGTTACCAAGTTTCAAGGGAATATTTTTTAAAAAGGGCAAAAATAAAAATAAAAAGAGAGACAGTGAAAGTTATCTGCCCCCTTCCTCCCTCTGCAGTGAATACTAGCCTTCCCTGCACCGTGGGCAGGTGGATACAGACCTCCAGCCCAGACGCCTCCCTGGCAGGAGCCCACAGCTTGCAGATGACGGAGGCAGGAGGCAGGGGGTCTGCAGGAGGTGCAAGTGGGATTGAGGATTTAGCTCCTCATTATTGAGCACTTACTAAGTGCCAAGCCCTGTACGAAGAGCTGGACCACACGATTGCCTTCAATCCTCCCGACAACCCCGTGAGATCTTGTTATCTTCATTTTCAGATGAGGACATTTTCAAATGACTTGCCAGAGATCACCCACCTGGCAACTGGTAGCTCTGCAACTGGAACCTAGACCCGCCTGACCCCCAAAACTCTGCACTCAGTCACCAGGTCACACCAGTCTGCAGGTATGACGCTGGGCATGAGATCCTAGCAAAAGCCCCACCTCGAACGCAAGGAGCGAAAGTTCCTCGTGGTCCCCAACACTAGGTGCCGTGGAGAACGACGGGGCACCATCTTTGCAGTCCGGGCTCTGGTGGTGTGGGATGCTGGTGCGTTGTCACCACACAGGGAGGGAGAACACGCCCTGTGACTTCCATGAGGCTCTTTCCCCAGACGGGCTTCCACGCCGAGCGCCTCCCGCAATGAATAAAGGAATCTGTGTTGCTAAGAGAGGTGCCTTACAATGAGCCCCCATGGGGCTCTACACAGCCCCTGGGAAGGCACAAGCCCGCGTGCTGTACACATTTCTGTCCCTCATTGTTCCCCCTGGAGGGGCCAGCTGGGAGGGGAGATGTCACTGTCACCAGAGAGGAAGAGAGGTTTTGCCCAGGGCATGGTTCAAAGCCAGCAGAGGAGAAGAGGGCTGGAGCCTGTGGTTCTGTGCCTGGGTGTTTTCAAACTCACGTTTCCAGAGCAAACAAGCCTAGGGGGGCCCAAGCTGTGGAGACAACGCGGGCATCTGAAAGCTGTCACTCAAATTAATACCTTTCATCTCAGCTTTGATGCCTTCCAAGCCACCACACCTGAACGCGAAGCACTGATGGAGTTATCTCGCCAGATCAGGGTTTGGGGGAACCATCAGAGGTCTGCTTCCTTCCTCTGGATGGTGAGGATCAGTGGTTGGAGAGAAAGGGCCCGGGGGTGGGTGGCAGGGGGCGGGCAGCAGCTGCCATCGCTAATGGTTATGATTATTGTTTGCAGAAAGCCCAACTGCACACTCAGCAGGGTCAGAAGCTCCCAGAACACTGTGGGGAAGGCCCCCTGGTCATTCTCAGGGCACCTTTTGCCAGCATCAGATAACAGCGGGATGATAAGTTTCAGCTACCTGGGCTGGAACCTCTTCCAGCATTTGATCCCAGTGAGGGATCTGATTCCCTCCTAATGCGAGTTCTCTTTGATGTCTGAGATTCTCCTGAGGATAAGGATGAGGCTTTGGAGGTGACTGCTTGCTCCTGGCCAGCTCTGGGCCCTGCCTGGCTCCACGTTGACCCCTCAGCCTCCCTTAGTTAGGAGTCACTCCCATCCTGGAAGCCCCTGCCTCAAGTCCTCTATCTCCCCTCCCCAGGGTCTGCAAGAACGTTTAAAACACCGTTGTCTTAAAACAAACAGCAAGAAAAGGCTTTCTCTTTTTATATCCTAAGGACCTGAGTCTTTAGCCACCAGATAGGATTCCACTTTTTTAAGAAGGTGAGATGCCAAGATTCTGGCTTATGGAAGTTTCCGTGGGTCTTCCCTCTTCCACTGAACAGGATTTCTGTCCTGTTTGTGGCTGTCACTAACTAGCCGGGCATTGTGTGGCCTAGGGGGTAACTAAACTCAACACCCTCTTTAATATTCAATCATAAACATTTATCAGAGAGGCTGCTGCGAGGCTCTGGGAGCTCTGCCTGCCGCCTGGCTTGTCCAGTCAAACTGCGGGCGTGAGTTGGGAACTAAAAGGAGAAAATAGACTTTAGGGAACAAACTCATCATTTGAGACTGATCAGCTGCACAGTTGTTTGCAGTGGTTATTGTGGGGTGGGAAGGGGTTTGTTCCAAATTCTCAACTTCTGGAACCCCCCGCCAAAATCCTTTATTCATCAAATCGACATACATACACACACAACTCCCCGCACCCCCCAAAAATACCTAAGAACAATTGATAGCTCGGATATGAAAACAAGATCAGATGACAGGGTGTGATAAGCCTCCTGGGCTAAGTTGCAGAGATGGGGCATCAAATACCAGCAAGAAGTCACCCTGCCGCTCTGGGCTGTCCTAGCCCCAGTAGAGAGCGGGGACTCTCTCCTCCACCCAGCGACCTGGTTTTTCCGCAAGTAGGAAGGTCGCAGCATTTGGGGAGGTGGAGAAGGTCGGACGGGGCAAGCCAGACACATCCTCTGGTCTCTGCTGCTCCTTCTCCAACTAAGAGCAAAGGTGGGTGGGGAGAGAACAAGCTAGACCACAGGGCAAATTCTGACAGGCTCAGAGCCAACGCCGGGGAGGACAGGATCCTCCTGCCTCTGGTTCCTCCTTCCAAAAGGGCATTCTTCCAGGTTCCAAATCTGCTAAATTCAGAGCAATTCCAATGGACTAGAAAATTCTGGACCAGGTTCTCCAAGGAAACATCCACCACCCCGAGATATGCTCCTGGCTTCTTTAGACCTTTGCAAATATCTCTCTGTCCCCTCCCTGCCCCCCTCCCCCAGGCTCCCTCCCTCTCCCCTCTCCCCCAGAGCCAGGCAGCAGCCCCAGCAGGTGTCTCTGGCTTTTCTCCTGGGGCAAGAGGCAGATGCAGGTGCCTCCTGCCACTCCCTTTTCCCTCCTAGTGGGAGTGGGTGGCTAGGGAGGCGTCCCAGCCACTCCCTTGGGCCCCCCAGGGCTGCTGGCTCAGGGAGGGACCTCAGCTACCAACTCCTTTCTCAGAGCAGAAGGCTGGAGTCGCAGATCCAAACCACACCCTCCTGCACGTCTTTCCCACCAAGCCCTCCTGGCCTGGAGGGCTCAGGCCCCCACCTCCAAGGGGATCCAGAACTCTCCTTCGGGAGCAGAAATTCTCCATAGCCACCTGGGTTCCGTGAATCCCACCTCCTATGCTCCAGCAGCCTCTGGCTCGGGCTGCCTGCCGTCTGTCCCTGCAGGCCTGCGCCAGGCGACCCGGAGAGCCCACAGGAGGCAGACCGGGCCCTGGGGGAAGCCAGCGGTCTGTCCCAGGAGCCTGGGGTTTGGTAGTCGGATTTAGAAATAGCCCCCGAGATTTGATAAAAATCTCCAAGTCTTATCTCACCCCTGCCAGAGCAAGACTCGGGGAGGACATACCACTTCTCTCCATATCTGATTCCCACACTGGGAAGAGCAGAGGCAAGAGCATTCCTCAAGGACATGCAGGTTGAGGGTGGAAGATGGCGGTCAGATCTGCTCCATCCAGACGCTCCGCACAAAGAAAGAGCATCAGCTGGGGGATCCTTTTCACTCGCATGTCGTGTCTGGAGGGTGATGGCAAAAGAATAAATAAACGCAACATGGAGGCCCCTCCAGGAAGTGGTGCCCGCGTGTCCAGGGACCCTTGCCTCACTTTCCGTGCTGCAGGGCTACCTGGAGGAGGCCTGAGGCTGGCCCAGCGCAGGGCAGCCCACCAGCCAGGCCACTGCAGCCCCTCCAGCAAGGAGCCACTGCCCCATGGCACAACAGGTGGCCTTACGAGGAAGCATCTGGCCCTACTGGGAGGGAGCTATTAAGGAAAGCGGGGTTCCAAGGACACAGAGGGAACCCAGAGACCCAAACCCTCTACACACCTCACAGAAGGAAGCCTGGAGAGGGAAAGGCGACCAGAAGGGGCCAATGTTCCAAGAAAAGCCTGCCTAGAGTATGCAGTGACACGCAGTTCAAAGACAGAGGGACAGGAGTGTGAGAAGGGGTCAGTGGTGGTGACAAAAGTGGCCCAGCCTAGACATCCACCCAAAAGAAAGGGTCCTGGAGTTTTAAAATAATTATAATTTTTAAAAGAGTTCATTGTTCTAACTATTTTTTACCAAGACGATGATGATGTCCATCATGCCTGGGGCCCCTCGGGGACATCCAAGCCACACATGGCCTGCGTCTATTCCATTCTGGACGGGAACAAGCTCAAACCTCAGTCAACTAGACTGAGCTTGAGCTGAAATCCCAGGAGGTTCCAGCTCCTTTCTGCTGAAAATCCAGTCACTAGGTACTTGGGTAAAGGGGACATTTTCCCAGAAGCAGTGGACCAGGGATTTGGGGATTATTCTTGAAGAGAGTCACTCAGCATTAAGCCTCTGGCTGCATCCCTTCTCCAAGATCTGTCTGCAAGGCAGGATTGCTCCACCATGATTGTGGATGATTGTGGACCCTCCGTGGTGTTTCTTCTCATCTAATGCACCTTCCTCGCCCAGAGCGGCTGACAGTCATCTTACACTTGACACAAATGTGCCATGAGTCAAGTTGAGAACTGACAAATGCATCATTTTACAGGCAGGGAAACTGAGGTACTGAACAGGGAAGTGTGGCACCTGAGGGACGGTGAGAGCCATAGCAGAGAAGACTCCTCTTCTCCAAAAGCCTGACTGCGACCTGGCGTCTTCAGAGTCCAGTGTCTGCGGGGCCAGAACTTCAACCTCCCTGTGCAAAGCCCTCCAGGGAGAATGGGAATGTCTATAACCTTGGAACCTTTATGGGGGTCAACCCAGGATGGGCTTTTCATTTCCTTCCTGAGAGTATGTAAACCATGAAATGCCACCACCTTCTAGAAATGCTGTTTCTTACCTCTGCACTGCCTGTAAATTTCCTTAAAGCAATAGAACTATAACCACATGAAGTAAAATTCCAAAATCGCTTGTGCAACTCTCCGGAG
This sequence comes from Lemur catta, assembly GCF_020740605.2. Taxonomy (NCBI): domain Eukaryota; kingdom Metazoa; phylum Chordata; class Mammalia; order Primates; family Lemuridae; genus Lemur; species Lemur catta. Next base: position 142,382,555 of record NC_059128.1, read on the forward strand.
AGTACTAGCTTCCTATTCACAAGTTGAATGTGATCAAAGCGTATGTAAATTTGATCTAGAAAGGCCTACAGAGACTCTCCAGGCCATACTTCTGATTAGACCCATGTACAAAGGGTGTCCAAGGGCTATAGGACTAGCCCAAGACACCCACTAGGAATTGACTGAACCAGCATTGAATCCAGTCTTCTTCAGAAAAAGAAATCAGCACTACCAGAATTAGGCAGCCCCTCTGCACTGGTTTATATAGAACTGTGCTGTGAGCACAGTGCTGGCTAGTTTTACTGCACTCACAACCACAATTTGAGTTCTATAATACTGTCAGCGACATCACCTTTGGGGGGGAAAAAAAAACAGTAGTCCCAAAGTCTCAAGAGAAAACACAATATTGGCTATTCCTAATAATACCACCAAAGCAGGGATGCCTTAATACCTGCAAATTCTGCACTATCGAAGTTATATTGAATTTTTGAAATGATAGCATTTGCATGCACTGGGAAGTTGACTGTATAAAGTAATCCTATGGTGAATCCTTCTTATTAGCAAAGCATCTTTTTGCAAAGCAAAGAATTCCTCCTGATGTTCATAAATAAGTTTTACTTCAACGGAAGTTTGCACCTGTATGGACAGCTAATCTCCGTAATATGCTAAGCACACCTCAGATTCCGTAAAGGACGTTACTTTGGGAATGGCATGGGAAGAAAGCCTTTGGGGTAGGAGCATATCAGGAGAGAAATCAGATAGATTCGCTTCTTTCCTAACTTCTTCCATCTTCGAGCTATCTCTTGACCAGAGCAAAGCCTCAACCATAATGTCCCAAAGAATTTGGAGGAATTTTGTGGGTGGAAAATAACTATTAATAGCATAGACAAGAAAGCCTGTCTTATGGTGAAGAACGTATAGCATCAAAATGCAAATATTCACTAATTCTCAGAAGCACTATTCCAAAAGGAGGACATGCGGCGGGAAGATCCTACGTAAATGCAGAAAAGATGAAAAGGAAGTCAGAAATTGATCAAGAGATTAAATCCATCCTAGGAGCCCAATAAATATTTTTAGATTGATTATCAAATTGGTTGGTTGGTTTGCTTGCTTGCTGGTTGGTGGGTGGATGGGTTGGTTTTAAATGGAAGTTATAAAGAAAATTTAAAGAACCAGGAATTGCTTTAAGGGTAAAACAAGGTACGGTATATTCACAGGAAAGGGATGGCCAGTTTCTCCGTCTTCCCCAAAGAACACCAGTGAGAAATCCGGGAGCACAAAGAAAGGCTGGTATTAAGCTAGAGTTCTCTGATTATTAAAGCAATAATATGTTCATTGTAGGCCAGGTGTGGCAGCACACACCTGTAGTCCCAGCTACTCGGGAGGCTGAGGCAGGAGGATCGCTTGAGCCCAGGAGTTTGAGGTTGCTATGAGCCACGACGATGCCACTGAACCCTAGCCCAGAAGACAGAGTGAAACCCTGTCTCAAAAAAAAAAAAAAAGTTCATTGTAGAAAATCTGGAAAGGAAAATATAAAGAAGTAGGAGCCCCCATAATCCCACTATGCAAGTAGCCACTATTAATACAGGGGCATATTTCCAGAGCTCCTTAAAGACAGAAAACGGTCTTTGCCTTCTGAAATGGTACAAATGAGCATCTATGCAGAGGCAGGACGTTTTACTTCCACATCAAGGAACCCATGGTGTTGAGCTCCAGTTCCTGCCATCTGAGACTTGGCATTCTGTGTAGCAAGATGACGGAAGCTTCGGACCTGGAAAATAACAGCCCCGCATTCCCAGGGCCCCTTGCCCCCACCCGCACCCCAGCAGCTGGGCCTAACCCTGGGGAGCCTGTGCCGAGCCCAGTCTCCACCTTGCCCTTCCGCAACGTGAGCCGTCCGTCCAGGTGAGGGTGGGGCACGCCACGTCCTGACAAATGGGGAAGCATCACCCTGGGGCACTCTCAGCTCCTAAATCGAGTTCTCAGTTCAGGGAAAAAAATAAACCAAGAGAGGAATTTTCCACCGCGCCATTAATCATGAGAGTGGCAGGCCGGGTGCAGGGAACTCCAAGGCAGGATTCCAGGTTGTGGGACCCACCCAGCACCCCCGGGCGGTGCCACGTCCCTGGTGCAGCCGCTGTCCACGGCATCGACTTCACTGATGTCCACTGGTGTGAACGGTTCCTAAGTATTTCCTCCCTAATCCGTAGCTGCAGTGCGGCCAGGTGGCCTCGCCTCTGCACAGTTGCAGGAGGAGAAGCAACTTGAGGAGTGTCAGAGGAAAGTCCCGGCCGGACATCTTCCCCATCAGGGGTCACCGGGCTGACAGATCCACCCCTGAGACTCAACTCCATGACCGAAGCATTTCCCAGCCCTGTGTTTTGCTCATGAGACACTTTGGAAGAGCAAGAAAGAGGTCACTCCACCACCGACTAGCTGTGTGAACTTGGGCAGCTTATTCAACCTCTCTAAGCCTCTGTATGCAAATCTGTAAATAATACTAGTATTTCCCTCATAAAGTTGTCGTGCAGACTCCGGGAGACAACACAACCTGGCACGTAAACACTTGGTGGATATGAGTTGTTAATATCCAGCACTCCTTCGTTCAACAATTACGTATTGATAACCAACCTACCCCCAAGGACACGTGGTTTCTGCCTTCAGGGGTGTCATCGTGTAGTTGGGGAGACAAATGTTAAAAACAAGCCATGATGACAGCCCACGATAGCCTCACAGGGGTGTGTATCATAATCATTCTTTCCGAGACTACCGTGTATTATCTTCCCAATAAGGCTGCAAGGTGGACATTAGTGTGCCCATTTTACAGATGGTGAGTCTGAGGCCCAGAGGTCACCAACCATGTAGACATGAACCCAGGTCTTCTGAGTCCAACCACAGTGCTCTTGATCCACATTCACCAGCTCTTTCTATTTGTATTTTTTTTTTTTCTCTTATAAGCTTCACTGGAGCTTCTGGTGGACTCCCTGCGGGTAGCTCAGAGGACCGCCGATGCTGACCATGGCTTTAAGTCTGAACACAACTCGCCCCTGATGGGATCGGCTCTGCCAGCTTGATGCAAAACAACCTGCAGATTCTCATCAGTCATCATCGCTGGGGCTGTTCTTTGTCATTATAACATTGCAACCCTGAATGTCACTCTGGGACATATGGCCCCAGGACTATAAACGGCCACCAGGCCTTCGCTGCTGACGGCTGCCCCTCACGGCCTGACAGTGATGATTAAACATGGCCTATTAAAGGGGCCATAAAGCAGCCAGACATGCCGCTCGGATGAGCAGAGTGGAGCACAGACCCTAGGCCGGATTTTCATGTCTCTCGGGGGAGTCTCTCTCTCATCTTTCAGAGACGGAAGAAAAGTCCTGCAACAAGAGTCTGGCCTGATAACCCACGGGGGCCTAGGGGCAGGCGGGGACAGAGGCAGCCGGGACACAGATGCCCGCGATGCCACCTCAAGCCTTCTGTCTGCAACACCTACGTGGCTGGTTTGCTTATTTGCTGCCCTTGGAGGGGGGAGTCCCTCAGTCCCAGGACAGCCGTCCTCGCGTACCAGGCTGGTCACCGTCTCAGGGCAGGGTCTCCATTCTGGTCCTCAGGCTTCCGGGCGTCACTGTAGAAAGTCCCTAAGTTGACCCAGGCCCACCGGACTCCCTTGCCATCCTTTAGTCACCTCATTCCCTCTGGAAGCCCCAAAGAATTCCCAAAAGGGATTCCTCGGACTCTCCGACCTGTGGGCAGCCTGGCCTCTTCCCTCACTGAGAACGTGGTTCTTGCCACGACTTTCCTCAATTTCCCGGCCCATCTCGACCTTGAACAGTCTTGTCTTCACTCCAGTTACACCTTCTCTTCCGCCAAATAACCCGACTGCATCTCTTCTAGCCTAACAACCCGGAGGGCGACCCTCTCACCCCACCATTCAGTCCCCAGGCTCTTTTCTGGCTAGGGCCTGCAGGCACAAGTCCTCCTGTCCTGGACATCTTCCCTCCTCCAGCTCCCGGCTCTGTCCCCACAGCGCTATGGCCGTCACGGCCACCTCACGGGAACTCTCTTTCCAGGTCAAGAGAGCTGCCTGACTCCAAAAGTCTCTTCTCACTCTGCAATCCTCGACTGTGGCGACATTTCACTTTCCTTCTCGCAGCGTCTCCTCTCTTGGCTTCCGGGAGGCGGCTGTCCGCGGCTCCCCCTCTGCCCGCCCGGCTCTGCTCTTTTGCCTCCCACCTCTTCACTGGGTGTGACCTTCAAGGTCGTGATTTACGAATCGATATTCTCCGCCTTGGAGCTCTCTCTTGGAGACCTCACAGCCGTACCTTCGAGGGTGATTCGACGGAGACTACCCCCAGCCATGGCATCTCTCCCCAGATCCACTCTCTGCCTGTGGAACAACTCGACCAAGACACCTCACCCGCAACTCAGTAGGTGGGAAGTGACGTGTGTCATCTTTTCTCCAGTCCCTGCCTCCTCGGGGCTCCACGTGCACTTCTAAGAGGCTGTGGCGGTGTCTGGGGAGCAGAACAAACGAGAATGGTGGAGTCATTTCACAGTCACCCCGCGTACACTTTCCTCCTGCCTCGGTCCCCCTCATCCAGTCAGTCTCCAGGTTCTACTGATTTTTCCTTGGCAAGGTCCCTCCCGCCCATGCCCACCTCTCTGAGTTGGAACCTGGAGGAGACGTCACCTTTTACCTGGCCATGGCCCTGTGGCTAGTTTGTCTTCTCCCCATCTCTCTGCCCCCTAACCCACCCCACATCTGTTGTCGAATGTGTGGCTATGATTGGATCACTCCTCTGCTAAAACACCCTCGATGTCTCCATGCTAAGTTGGGAAGAAAGCCCCGACTCTTTGACCTGCCGTTCGTGACCTGGCCCCACCTTCTCTTTCCAGCTTAAACCTACACTCTCTGCACTTGAAAACCTGGACAGCACCAGGCGAGGGGCTCCTGCTATCTTGCCTGCATGCTGTGCTTGTGCCCTCGCTCCTGCACGCAAAGCCCTTGCTCTTCACGTGACACTGCCTGATAAAATCCTACTGAAACCCACGTCCAATGACACTCACTCTCCAAAGCCTTCCTTGGTGTCACTCTTTGTAGCCCGTCTTCCAGCTCGCACCTCCCTTATCCCACTTAACAGTGTTGTCATAGACTGTGTAATTCACCTTCCCTCGTGGATTCTAAGCTCCTCAAGGGCAAGGGCTGAGCCTTGTACTTCTTGGCATCCTTCCTGGAGCCCAGCAGTACATCTTGCACCGTGCTGACCCTCAGTAAGCACTTGGGGAATCCTACAGCTGGAAAGCCTTTTAATCATGAACTATATCTACAGCGTCCTAGACCCAAGCATCTTGCTCACAGACATCTTTGCTTTTTGGTTTTTGTTTTTGTTTTTTGGGTTTTTGAGATAGGGTATCACTCTGTCACCCCAGCTAGAGTGCAGTGGTGTCATCACAGCTCACTGCAACCTCAAACTCCTGGGCTCAAGCGATCCTCCTGCCTCAGCCTCCCCAGTAGCTGGGACTATAGGGACACACCACTACACCCGGTTAATTTTTCTATTTTTTTGTAGAAACCGGGTCTCACTATGTTGGTCAGGCTGGTCCCAACCTCCTGGCCTCATGTGATTCTCGCACCTCAGCCTCCCAAAGTGCTAGAATTATGGGCGTGAGCCATTGCACCAGCCAACATCTTTGTCTTGAACGACATCTATGTGGCAGCATCAGCATAATTTTCAAAGGTATTAAATATATTGATAATTGGACCTTTCTAATAATAATACTAAGAGTCATCATCTGTTGAACATCTTCCCTATGCCTTGCACTAGGCTGAATGTTCTACCTATGTTATTTCTTCTAATCTTCATAAAAAACCCCATTTTACAGATGAGATAATATTAATATATTTCCTACAGCCTAAAACTGTGTGATTCACTGATTGTCCACCCTCACCCTACCCCCACCGCCATGAGCCCCACTTAAGCTTTGGAAGGGGGGGCATTAAATGGCAATGAGCCTTGGTGCCTAACTTTAAGAATATCTGAGATTCTGCAGCCACTACTTCTCTTACGAAGAGCCACTCGTACGGAATTTGCCACTGCTATTAATCAGCTCTAGCCATGAGTCAACAGGACATCAGAGGCAAGAGAAGCAGCCAAACCTGTTTGTCTTAGTGTGTCTGAATCATTTCTTGTTCGGCATTGGAGTTTCATGCCTCTCTCATGCCGCTGGGGCACCACTAACGGTAGAGCACAATGTCTCGGACACAGGGGGCACTTCATGCTTTTACGGAGTTTTTTTTTTTTCCTCCTTTTTAGGCTGTAATTGAATTATTATGCACACAGAGTTGTCGTGTCTGACCACACAGTTTGCCTTACTCACATGGAAATACATCTCCCAAAAGTGCAGAAGAGAAAGTATGTTTCTCCTCTCTGCCTCTGGGATTCTAAGACTGCTCTATTTCAGAGAGTCAGAGATCTGAGTCTTACGTGATGGCAGATGGCAGCCCTTGCCTGAACGCTTTAGGAGACTGGCTTAGGTAAGAGTTCAAGGACTGAGTAGCCCTAAACAAAGTCCAAGGACTCTTCTCAGCCCCCCTTGCTCCATGGGGAAGTGTGAAGCCAGCAAGTGCAGAGCCAAAACCCATGTGCAGAGGGGACAGCACCCTCCCCCAGGGCCTGTGTCACTCGGGGCAACAGGGCCCTGAATCCCCTGAGCCCTTGTCAGAGTTGGTCCTCCATCCAGACACCAGCGAATCAGAGTGGACCTCACACCCTTTTCCTCCAGTGAGTTTAGCTCTACTTACAGAGAGGGCAACTCTAAAAAATAGTCTCTTCTCTACCCAAATACTGAGCTTCTGATACCTGCTCTGACGCAACAGGGAAAAAATACAGGCACTTCAGAACAGCGAATAAACCTAAACGAATGTACATTTGGATTTGGAACGCCAAGATGGACACACAAACTCGCACCTGTTGAGGAAGATGCAGGCGCACACTCTCTGCGAGGCACGCGCCTGCTTCTGTGACTGTCCTCCGTGTGGCTTGAGTCGGATTCTACCATTGGAGGCCAACACCTCAATAGTGCTCTGCTTGATTAACCTTTTCCTTTTCTGAGAATCCTGAATACATGTGGGGCTCACGTCCAGGGTGATGTCCACACCACCCATAGCTTACTCTCAAACGGCAGAGCTAGAACGAGGCAAATGTCTCTTTGGAGCCCTCCACTCTCCCTGTCCCAAGGACATCTTTCCTGTGGCTCTGCTTTAACTAGTTCTCGCTAAGTAATCCACTGGTACCCCAACACCAGAAAGCTTGGAGAGACCTCCATGTTAAAAGGATGACAATAACACTTCAACACTGTGCGCTGAATCGGTGCCCAGCGTGGTTCTGAGGACGTTACGAGTAGCATTTCACTTAATCCCCACAGTGACAAAATGCACGGAACAGCCCTCGTCTCAGATGAAGCGACTGCAGCCCCGGGAGGCTGAGTGATGTGCTGTCACGTGACGGGGCCGGAACCTGCACCCAGGCCACCTGCTCTCCAGCACTACGCTACAGCTAGAAAGGTGAAGGGACAGGCAGCTGCCTGTTCCAGGCCTGACCCTGGCCTTGGCGGCCCAGTTTGCAGGTTGAGGGGGTCTCTCTGGGCCCCCATCATTTTCTCCTCCCCCATCTCCCGTCTGATAGGCGGCTCTGCAGAGTGTGCCCCTCCGGCTTCCCCCAGACCCCAAACCCACAGGCGCTACAGAGAGGCAGCCTGCAGACCTCTTTGTGAAAGGTGCCCCCACATGCCTGGCCCTCCCCTCACCCTCATTCTCCATCCCAAGGCAGCAGCACCCCAATATGGGTCCTCGAGAGCCCATTTCAACCACCACCCAAACCAGCTTCTGGGCCAAGCCCAGCAAGCCTTGGGGAGGAGACCAAACACACCCCGAGGGGCAGTGCACAGGGTGCAAACAGGCTTCTAAAATTCCGTCCTCATGTTAATTCTGTTCAGCCCCCAAAGGGGAGGGAACCATGTTAAGGCTCCACCCCCACACCCCAGACAGAGAAAGCAGGATTGGGATCAAACCAAAAAGCAAACAAACAAATCTAAAAAAAAAAAAAAATCCCTGCTTCCCTTTCGAGGCCCATATATAGTCCTGACAAGGCCAAATCCTATTAACCGAGATTAATTAGCCAGTCGCTCTCAGATCCAGGACGAAAGGCAAGAGGCATGCACAGTGTACCTCTATTAATATTATTGTGGTTATAATTATATCTTATGGCAGTTCCCTAACCTCTACTGCTCAACAATGGTTAATTTCTCCATTATAAAAAGAGGGTTCTTTTATTGGACTGAGTGTTTCAGGATGAATTTGGTTGAGTTTTACCAGCCTAGACGTAATTACGGGTGGCAAGTCTCCACACGGTGCCTGAAACCCCGTTATCTCCCCAAGCATGTGGGCGAGCAAGCGCTTTGCAGGAAAATGACCACCCTGTCCGTGGCAGGCTGTCCAATAAGAAACACAGCCGGCTTTGGCCTTGGAAGGGAATGTTAAAACAAGAGCCTTCCATGCCGGAAACGATGCCAGGCCCCCGAAGACTGCTGACGACCACCAAGCGATCGAATCCAAACTTAACCTGCCCCTGCCAAGAACATTCCCCAAGGGACGCCCGGCCCTGAGCACCGTGGCTGTGAGCTTCAACCCCAGTGATGACCTTTGCCTGAGACGCTGGGCAAGTAACTTAACCTCTAGGGAGGGAGGGTTAAACGGTTAGGCTGCCTTACAAGGAGAAACTGCAAGACAGTCAGTCAACGGAAAGAATCAATGAAAAGAGCTCTAAAAAAAAAAGAAAGAAAAGAAAAATCCAGAAGCCTGGGGACACAGGGGCTCAGGACACTTTCTGCAGCTTCTATGTTTGGGTTGAGGAGGTCCACTCTGCTAGTTAGAAAGCAGAGGGTGGCAACACGGCTGTGCAGTGAGCACTTCTGACTAGCTACGAGTTAATCACTCAGTTTACCTTCTCTAAGCCGCTTTGTCCTCATATGTGAAACAGGGCTAATCAATAATAATACCGACATCATATGTTGTTGGGAAGATTAAACGAGAGCACTCACAAAAGCAATACAAAGTGCTCAAAATTCAGGGCGGCCACGAAGTGTAGAAACAGGGGAATACATGCATGGTTCGTTGCTATTAATTTCCTTACAGGATAAAACAATTTCTATGTTTCCAGACTTGGTGGCCACCTTGTGCATTAGCTGGTAACTATTATTCAACAACTGAAACTGTGCTAGGTGTTGACAGATAGCTCTGCCCAAAAATATTGCATCTCCCCTGGTGCCTGGAATTCCCATGGGATTCACTTGCTTGGTTTATGTTTGAGGGACCCCCCCCCACAAGAGGCTCCTTTTACATGCAAATCTCAACAAAGAAGCGTAACATTGAAGCCATGAAGAGTCACCAATATCTCAGCTCAAAAGAATGTATCAGCTCAGACTTAGGAACACAGCTCAGGTTTGCTCCGAGAGGGAAGGGTCGGTTGACACGGCCGCAGAGTGTGGGCTCTGCTTTGCATCCGGGTTCTGCAGCTGAATGGGGAACAGCAGCAGCCTCATGGTGACAAATACCAAAAGGGAGTAGGTGGGTGGCAGAAATAGGGGGATGGACGCAGAGCCAAAGCAAACTTCACCTTCTTGAGTTAATCACCTCTTCGTAATCCATCTCTTGGCATAACTCGTGGTTGTTAAGGTCACCATCCCACGGCATAAACGCCGACTCTAGCCTATCAACCTGCGGGAAAGCGGAAGGTCATAGTTCATCCCCCTCTTAGCACGGCAGCCCGTTCCGACAGTGACGTGAGAAGTTTTGGTGGGATTTCTGCATAGCGGCGAATAAGCACCAATATTGCTGGGAACCCGTGTCAGACGTGGACAAAGATAACCCTGCCCCCCTTGACACAGCCCCACATAAGCTATGGACTGTTTTGTCTTGTTCCTGAAGACTTCCATAAAGGCTCCTCCAGGTGCGCCAGCCCGCACGCTGGCTGGGGACAGGCCGATGCCGCAGCTAGAGGCATCACACGAAGCCGGAGCCGTAGTAACTGCAGGGCAGAAAGGCTGGTCTGCAGGGGTGCATGGGGCTTCTGTATTAGACATTCCATATTTCATGTGGACAAGTTTGATCCTTTAAGCTCTGAAAACACCCAGAGGGCAAACTGTCAGCACCAGGCACAAGCATTTTGCCCTGAACAAAATGACCTTTGAGTTCTTAACTGGTTTCATATTTTTCAGGTCCCTGCCTACATATTCCTCTTTGGTCACTTCCTAACATCTTAAATGTATTTCTTTGCTGGTAGGCTTTGCCCTCTCTGGCCAACAGCCACTGATTAACATCTAGTCTGCAAAGCATGTAGAAATGTAATCCTTAACAAAATGAGGGGGAGTTCCCAGCAAGCCAACACGTTGTATCGATTTGCAAACTTCAGCCCAGTTTGAGCATCCTTTCTCACTAAATTGCAGCTGTCTGTCTTCAGGAAAAACTCTGTGGTTTGCTTCTGCAATCAACCTGGGGACTCTTTCTGGTCACACCCTGGATAGACATTAAATTCACTGGCTGATGGGTACAAAGCACAATTAGACTTGTAAGGAGACATCCATTGACAAAAATGAGATTTTTTTTTTTTAAGATGCAAAATCAAGGTGACAACTTCCATTAGGGATATCTTTATCTAGAAATCAAACATCTTTTTCTCAGTGGCAAGCCAATGCGGTATTTCCCTTAAGTTTAAGGCTTACACTGTGGGCTTTTCTTTTCTATTCTTTATCGTTAAAGCTGAGAACAGTTATACTAACAGTCTCACAATCTAGGACAGGCCCTTGGGGACCGGCTTCCTGTGTCCTTGGGTAACTCAGACACATCCCAGAGCTTCAGTTTCCGGGGTCATGACGGAGAGGAAACACAGGCCAAGAGTCTACCTTAGAGAACCGCGCCGATGGAAAAAGTGGATGGGTGCACGCCCCGTTCTCTCCTCTGCTTTCACCTGTGGCCGGCCAGCTGGCTCGGCGGGCAGACGTTCCGCCAGCTCGCTTCTATCTGGGGTAATGGAAAGCAGAGACACCTAATCCCCAAACCTCACCTTAGACACCACTGTAGTTTAAAACCTCTCCCTTCATCAGAGCTGCCCATGATCAAACAGGCGGGCACCGGTGTTGCCTGCCTTCCTTCCCTGCCTTCGACGCGTGCTCTGTGGCAGAGGATTGGGCCGGATCTGGACTCTGGAAGGAAAAGTCGTAGCACTGAAGGCCCCGTGTAATCCACACACTGGACGGTCAGGCTCCGATGGAATCGAGGGTGTGTGGCGCCGGCCGGGGCAGCGGTGGAGTGAATTAAGCTCCAAGTTCCAGCCCTTCATGCCGCCCACAATCCCATTTAGAGAGCCCGGGAGGCAGCTCCAGGCCCCCTGATCCAATTAGGAAGGCACAGCCCTCCCGTCCGCCGTGAGCTCCCCAGCTTGCTCCACCAGCCAGCCAGAGCCACATGCACAATTTAATTGTTCTCAGGCACATCTTGTGACCCCAAAGAGATTGTAAACCTCTTAAGGGAAGGGTTGACTTCACACATAGTTGGATTAGCTGCTCACTTACTTGGTATAATTTATTGGGAGCTGAGAGAAGGCTGTTTCCTGCTACTCACCCACCGCGGGTCTCTGAGTCATTCTTTAAAAAAGCCTTTCGTTTGGGTGAAATGCTGTCATGAAAATGCCTTCATTTATACCCAATTAAAAGGGGCAGCATAACAGAGTTCTCTGTCATTGGATTACCCTCCACCATTGTAGAAAGGCCCTGGGTAGCAAGAGGAGGTTTTCCTTCCCGCCCTACCGAGAGTTCTTATATGAATGTCTCGAGACATTCATCATAAAATGAAAAAGGTCACACTCTCTCATCTCGCTTTGGGGTCCAAGGAACAAGAAAGAGTCACCCCATGAGATTAGAAATCATGTATAAAACCACCCTGGGTTTGGGTAAAGGAATTTCTTCATTTTCTTATTTCTGTAACCAATACCTAAGTATCAGGTAGACCTACAGTCAGTGAAGCCGACTTCACTTGATTACTACCTTAGGCAAATAAAGACATAATCATGGGGTTCGGCACAGTGGGCCATGCCTATAATCCCAGCACTTCGGGAGGCAGAGGTGGGAGGATCACTTGAGGCCAGGAGTTTGAGGCCAGCCTGGGCAACATAGCAAGACCCTGTCTCTATTAAAAAGTAAGGAAAAAAAATTAGCTGGGCATGGCAGTGTGCACCTGTAGTCCCAGCTACTCGGCAGGCTGAGGCAGGAGGATCGCTTGAGCCCAGGAGTTGGAGGCTGCAGTGAGCTAGGATGTCACCACTGCACTCCTCTAGCTTTGGCAACAGAACAAGACCCTGCCTCTAAAAAAAAAAAAAAAAAAAAAAAAGGCATAATTATGGGCCCCATCTGCAGCTGGTGACAGCTCCCATTTTTTGACAAAAGATGAGTAGAAGATGTGATGACGGAAGCAAGAGGTCAAAGAGATGCAAGAATAGGGTCGTGAGCCCAGGAATGCAGGCAGACCCCCAAAGCCAGAGAAGGCAAGGAACCGGATTCTCACCCGAAGCCTCCGAATGGAACCAGCCCCACCGACACCGTGACTTCAGCTCAGTGAGACTGATTTCGGGCTCCCGACCTCCAGAGCCATGAGAGAATACACGTGTGCTATTGCCAGCCCCTGAGTTCATGGTGACACGTCGCAGCAGCAACAGGAGACTAATGCAGACGCTGGCTCCAAGGAGGCAAGGCACTGGGCGTGCTGCAAGAGTCTGCCCAAGGCCAAAGACTGCTACTCCTGTGGCTCTGTCACCAGGCCTCTGAGGAGCTGTGGGCACAGCCCATGTGCCTGACACCCCCCATCACCTCCCACCACCTCCCACCTGGCGAGAATGGGGTCAGACTGGAAGTCATTGTGTCCAATGGGTGATTTCTGTTTCTCCTGGGAGAAAGGAACCTATGTCCGAAGCAGCATAACACTGGCATTCATGTATTCAGCAAAATGCATTCAGTGCACTTCGCGCCGCCCACTGTGCTACTCAGTGAGGACCAAATGAGACCCAGTAACCTCCTAAGGCTGGTGACCCCCCCGTGGGGTCCAGCCCTGCTCTCCGCTGGCTCCAAGTCTGCGCCCCTCCACCCCACAGGGGTGTGACTTTGGGCACGTTGCTTACCTACAGTTTTCTTACCCATGAAATGGGAGCAGGAAGAATGCAGCGAGAACGTCCACCCGCAGAGCGTGGCACCGTGCTCGTGCTCAGTGCAAACGCCAGCTGCTCTCTGCCTGTGGCACGACCTGTCACTGACTGTGTTCGTTAGCCCCTGTGTGCTGAGTCAGAACAGCCCCCGGCCCATTTTCTCAGCCTGATGCCTCTCATCGTGCGATCTAAGCGAGTCCCAGGTGTTGGACGGCACAAAGCATCCCGCCTGTCTTTGCAGGACGGCCCCATGGCTCCAGGCAGCTGTCCGGAGTCTTGAAGTCCGGTCTTCAGAGGATGAATTTGATCAGCTGCCTCCTGGGAAATTCGGGATTCTCCCAAGGGGGCCCAGCTTGCTTGAATGCACCCCAGGTCACTCCGCCACCAGGGAGCCCAAAGATTCAAAACGAAGTCTGAGTGGTAGAGGAGAACTCGCAGAACTTCTGACTCAGAACGAGCAGGTTGGCGCTGCAGAGAGAGCCAGCCAGCTTCTGTTCAGTGTCGGCAGGGACCGTGGGTGGGGGCGGCAGTGAAAGCTGCTGATGTGTTCGGAGCCATGCGAGCCGCCTCTGCCAGTGCTCACGCGGTGCCTGAGCTGTCCTCAGGGTGGCCCTGGGACAGCCGTCTTGGTGAATAGGAGCTGAGCCTCCGCTAACAATAAGGACAGCAAGGGCGGCCACCTTTGACAAGGTGGCTTTTCTTTAACAACCCCTTCAGGTTCATGAAATGGAGTTCGGATGACCCTCAGAAAGCAAACGCTGTCCCCAGGCCTCCCCCAAAGCCTCCCCCAGGGGCTGTCAGATTCTTGGCGGCGTTCAAGGCAAACTTTCAAAACACTGGACTACACATGGCCAATTCATCAGCCATGAAAGAAATCCTATCGCGTCTCCTCCCTTTAAAAAATGTTTTGGTACTTTACAAGTTTGGTCCATAAATATGAACTAATTCTATAATCAGAAAAAAAAGAAAGGAAAAAAAACTTTCATTTTCTCGAAGTTTCTTATGCCCCACAGACCGCCCCCCCCCCCACACACAAACAGATTGGCTGGTTTCTTTGGCAACTGCCAGGCAGTTTAGGATTGTATAGACCAAATCTCTGCAGCGGGGTCCCCTCTGGATCTACTCACTGAGTGAGGACCGGGCTCTGGGAGCCCTTGGCCTTGCATCTCCACACTCTGCCCCTGAATTACATGATGCTTGGCCCAAAGCTGCTTCCTTAGAAACACAAACGCTCCTCCAGGTGTTTTTGAAACACGTGTCTCTGGGGCTCTAGCTGGGGACCAGGCTCCACCAGGAAGAGCAGAGGGGTGAGTGCTCGGCTTTTGTTCAGTGTGAGGCCTGCGGGGGGCGGGGCGGAGTGGGGTGAGAGGGCCACTCTCCAAACCCCGGCGCCAACGTGCAGCCTGCCAGACTATGCACACAGACATGACAGGGGATTGTCAAAATGCACCGCAGACAATGTAGCTAATGTACCAGGATCCCCTGTAAAGGAGCTCAAGGGAGAGTCAGGAAGTGGCCACGTCTGGCAGACTCCGCACAGAGCACCCTAAAAGGAACCACTTTTTCCAGCATTGCTCTGTTTCCTCTGTTTATCCCCTTCTCCAAAGAGAGAGAAAGGGACAGGAAAAAAGAAAGGCTGGACTCTGACTATATCCCTAGAATAGCCTGTAAGCAATTCAGGCAGAATTTCTCCACACAATGGACGAGGGAAACATGAGCCGGGCTGCCAAAATCAGTAGGACAAGCAAGTCCTGTGTATTTAGCTCCAGAGGAGCCCGGACACGTTTCAGAAAGAGCAGAGACGCTGAAGACCGAGATGCTGACTCCTCTCCCAGGTTGACAGTCATAAAATACAAGTTAATTTGCAGTTCCCAAGATAGCACTAAGGACAGATGGGCGTGGAACTACCCCAACCCATTTGGAACCTTCTGGGCTACTCTTGCTCCGGGGTTTCAAGCACCCTGGCCAGAATTCTGGCTGGGGGGGAGGGAGGGGGACGGGGGCGGGGAGGGTGTGCGAAAGCCTTTCCTAATAAAGGAAAAAATAGTAATTATAATAAATCCAATGGAATCATGGTATTTTTGCTCTCATATGGGTCTTACAGAGCATCTCATCTAATTACCCAGATAAGGGACTCACTCTCAGAGAAATCAGACAAATGGTCTCAGATCATTCCGTTAATTCGTGGCAGAGCCAGGAATGAAGCCCAAGTTTCCTAGGACAACAGTCACATGTTCCAGTGATCCATGAGTGCTCAGAATTCCAGGGTTTTCTCTTCCCTGGGCTCTTTGCAAAGGGTGTAGACAAGTCAAATCTGAGGATGCGTTTGCCTAACTGGAGCAAGATGGCACCAACAAAAATGGAAATGTTTTTCAGAAGTTTGCTGCTTTTACAAGTGCAGAACAGGGGTGGCATGTTGCTCAGCTGATTAGGATAAAGGCTACCATTTTTGTCTTGTGGATAAGATTACAGGCCATCGTTCAAATATGTTCTTTTGGTCTTTTAATCTCTCCTGAGCTTGGAAATTGCAGAGAGGTCAGCAATGTCTTCTGTCCAAGAAGGATCACAACAATGGCTCTAGGATACGGGATGGATTTGGGGTTGAGGACATATGACAGGGGGGTGGTACAAAAGAGAAAATGCTGCCACCACGTCTTTCAAATTAGGACAATTTACCACGGTGAGAAAAACACGGGAGTCAAGGAATGGGTTGCACTTGAGTTTGTGAATTGGGATTTGGGAACAGGTGTTTCACTAAACTCAAGGCAGGCGTGCAATACCTTCGCATAGTTTGAGACGGATGAAATACTAAAATGAAGTCGTGTGATGAAGACTACGCTTTAAAAATAATTTTAAGACCTTACAAAGGTTTAGAAACAGACACTGATCTCTGAAGGGCCTCTGGGTATCTCCTGTTCTACCACAAGCTACCTGGTTGGGGACTAGCCCGGAGTTCCAACGGGGGACCTCACCAGGGTTCATGCAGTTCACGCTAAAGGGGAATAACAGTGTAAATGTCACAAAGTAAGAATGACATCACTGGAGTCTTGATTTCTCTGTTTTCTGATCTGCTTTAAAAAAAAAAAAAAAAGAGGTGGTTTTAAATGAACTTCAACCTACACAGTCAATAGACGTTTGTTGAATAAATCCAAAATTTTTACTGCATGAACTTCTACTGTTAGATATATAAGAGGAGTTTATAAATAGCAAAAAACTGTTCCATAACTATAGTTTTTTTCTATTATGCTGGCTTTTAAAATGTTTCAATGAAATTAAACATTTTAAAATTAAATCCCCAGATAGTGCCCCGGAAAAAGCCATATATTAGTATTTCTCAAATATTCTGCTAGCCATGAGCTAATGCAAATATTTCAAAAGTGAAGCAAAACAGATTGAAAATAATGAGGGGTACCATTTACTCAAAAATATTTCAGCAATATTTTAAATCTACAATCTTGTCCTGCTTTTCTAGATTAAACCCTCTTTCATATTGTTCTTCTAATTTGTCTTATATATTTTTAAAAAGAATAAAAAAGAACAAAACCATTGGAGCTATGAAAACATATACCATTCTAAAGAAGAAATTGAATCATTATTTTCATATATATATATTTCAAAACTTTTGCATCATCTTCTAGAAACATCTAAGAAGGTTAAATCCATATACAACAGAATGATGAAATGACATCTCTCTGATGAAGGAACAGCATGAAATATGCCATTATAGCTCTAGTACCTAAAACCAAACCTAGGGGAGGTACTGAGTTTGGGATTTTTCTACGTGTCCCCTTCACCCCTTCCCGCCCCAGGAATGTCAAGAATTTGAACTCCCTGTTCTTAAGGTGAAAGGGCATCAACTCAAATCTGTTCATGAAGAAAAGAGGTGGCAACTCCTGAGACATTGGAACTATACAGTCAAATCTCCGAAGTTTAACACGGGCAATAGACAACTCTTTCCTTCGGTGCTTCCAAAGTCATTGCAAACATTCGAATTGCAGGTCATTAATTAGGAGCCAGTGAGATCTCCACGTGCATCTCAATGATGCTCTACTCCTTTATTTCGACATTTAGCTTTAGGTTTAAAATAGTTGCTAAGAAAGCAGAGAGGCGATTAACAGATATTTTTTTTTTAAATGTGTGCCATAGTTACACGTTCTGTCCACAGTAAAAGGGAACTATACAGCGTAAGTTACAAAATGGTTATTTCGGGTTTCGCAAACATTCCAATAAACTCGTCGCTGTGGCGTGACTCGACAGTAGAAAGGCAAAGCAGAAACGAACTCAAGAGCAGCCCAGCTCTTTTACGCCTAGAAGAGAACCTGGAGGAACCCATGGGCTGCGGTCTGCACCTGTGCCTCTCAGCGAGGAAACCTTCCAGGAGACGATCTTCTCCAAGTGGAGGTACAGCAGGAGCAGGGAGACTGCCGCCCCAGGGTAGATTCCGCTGGGCTGCATGGAGGAACTCCAAGTGTTCCCAGTTCCCCCCCAAAATGGACTTGACTCTCTGGGGTTAGCAGTCTCCTAGTGAATAACTACACGTCTGTGGGGTGTGTGTGTGTGTGTGTGTGTGTGTGTGTGTGTGTGGTTTTGCTTTGTTAATGCCTTTTTCTTAAATTAGCCAGAGCTACCAGATTCTAGAAAGAGAACTTGGCAACCAACGTTGATACGATGTCATTTTGTTGTTTTAAAATATTTAACTTTATTATAATTTTTGTAATATTATTCCAACAGACTGTATTAAAGGCAGTGATCACTAACACAGAACACGACAGGGCTAACAGCCGGCTGCTGGCAGGACACGGCCTGGGGAGCCGGGGGGGTCGCTGACATGCACGTGGGTAGCTCACACGCTGCTACCCTCAGCGCAGGCTGCAGAAGGGAGAAGACAGATGCTGCTGGACCCTTAGAAGCTATTTAATAAATATCATCCAAAAAACAAAATGGAAAAATAAACCCTCCAGAGCACAACCACCTTAGGTCAACTGAATATAATCTAGTTTATTCAACCAAAAATTGAGAGAGAAGGAAAAGTATCGAAAAAAAAAAAAAGCAGTTCTTAAACACTAGCAGTAAATAAATTTATACAACAATTCAGTCTGTATAATATGATGAAATAAATCTACATCTTTTCTTATTTTGGTGCTTTGAATTATACATACAAACAATTACAGGGACTTGTTCACAAAGCATGTAGGCCCTAGAGAAAGACTATCCAACGATGGCAGATGGCATTTGCGAGCATTAACACTGATTGCCCGGAACTGATAGACACTTCCTTTGCAGAGGCCCACAGCTTTGAACGAATGATTCGCCTACGACTTTTTTATTTTTATTTTTTTTTTGCTTTTCTCTTTTTTCTGTTTTTTTTTTATTTTTTTGTTTGGTTTTTTTTTTTTGTTTTAATGCATCAAACAACTGTGGCCAGTGAAAGGAAACAAAACTGGCAGTTTGTCCATTTGGAGATCAGACCTAGTTTCTTTTTAATCTCCATACTTTATTTTCCCCCATATTCCTTAAACTTCTTGGCATCCTTCATGCCTCACAGCTACCCAGATGCAATAAAGTCTTCCTCAAATGTACAGTATTTCTTACAATATAAGTTATATGCAATGTTCAGCATTTTTTTTTTCACAGCACTAGAGACCCTGTTAAATAGGGGATGAGAGTCTGAATGGCTTATTCACAAATGGGACCCAGATTCAGTGGTTGGAACACAGACACCACAGTGAGCTCCTTTGCAAAGTGGCAAACATCATTTTGCGTTCTGCCTTCGAAAACATATATCCATGGCCTTTGGGCTTCATGATACTGCTCCTGCACAAATGCAAGTCGAAGGGGCTTCGGGGGCTCCCGCGTGGAGCCCGGGGAGCGTCAAGCAGCCCTCTAACCCATGGCGGTGACCATACTAGAGGGATGGTGAGGTCCAAAGGACAGGCTGGACGGCGGGTGCATCGGCGTGGGCGTGGTCAGCATGTGACTGGAGTGGCTGAAGGGCGAGATGTGGCTCAGGGAGGACATGTGTCTGGAGAGGGCGGCCGGGTTAAACGAGCTGTTCTTGGGGAAGTCCTCCAGCGTGTCATGCACCTTTTTGCACTTTTTGGATTTGCTAGACATTTTCCGGTTTCTGGTCTGGATGCCTTCCTTCTTCATGGTCAGGGGTCTGTTAATCTAAACAAAGATCAATTTTTTTTTTTTTTTTACTTTTTTGCTGCCTCTCACACACCGACACGGGTTCCACCAGCTGCCCCGGATCTGGGATCCGTTTCGCTTTCCCCTTGCTCCCTCCCACCTTCTCCTGCCTCCTTCCCGGGGACCGGGGAACTAGGACAGATCTAGCTACCAGAGGAGAGACCCACCTAGCGTGACTGTATTGCTCCGGTAACAAAAATAGAATAACTTGTCTTATTTCTTTAGAATTTCCTTAGACTAGTGCTAGAGAAGAGAGCTATTACGGAATCTTCAAGAGGGAAATACCATTTTGTCTACTCCTCTAACAAATCGGTTTTAGAACTTTAAAAGCGCTGCCAAGGTCATCAATCTTCAGGTGTTTAAGTCTATCGGCCTGGGAGGAAATGGGATTGGACCGCTCTGCGGAGTCATTTGGGGGTTGCCTTTCTTCCCCTTAGGCCTTTGCACAATGAGAGGTGCCGTAGCAAAATCTTCTCCTGGAATTTAGATGTTCCACGGTTGTATTTTAAGAAAACACACCTTTCCGAAAGGTCATCCCATCCCTTGCCTGAGTCACTCAGCAGCAACTGTAATGGCTGAAAGTCACCATTTCTGCCTAGTTCTGACTCTCCCCTTCTAACTAGACAAACAGCCAACCAACAAGTATTTAATAACTACTTTTGGGGTGCGAAGCCCTGTGTTAGCATGGAAGTGTGTGCACCCTAAAAAGTAAAGACCAAGAATGAACCAAAGAGACAGAGGCCAGGCCCTACTCTCAAAATCACCAGACTTCAATCCCCAGGCAGCTACCACTTTTCTCTTCTTGATAAACCTCATTTGTCTCTTTAAAGTACATCAGCTAAGGGGGAGGGGAGCCAGAATCAAGAAAAGGGACTTTACAAAGTGCTCAGAAGCTGGTCCCCAGCCGGGCAGAGTGACATTAACCCGACTGAAGAGCAGACACCGGTCCCAAAGAGCAAACTGCACAGCCCTGACTGCCTGCGGTGAAAACGTCCCCCGTTTCACCCCGTGGAGAACCCTCGGCTTTGGGCCCACCTGTCTGCCTCCAAAGCTAGAAAATGACTGTTGAGAAAGGGAGAATTCACACGGCCAAGAGGGACCAGGTTGCTGAGTAGCTGGGAGAGCTTGTCTGGAGAGGGGACCAGAGCCCCAGGCTGCAGCTGTGACCTTATTCTCCCCGGTGCCAGGAAGACAACATGACTGAGTGACAGCAGAAGAGCTGAGAAAGGTCACTGCCAGGGGAACGTCTCAGGGTTCCTCCTGCAAAGTTATCCTCCAGGTAAAGCGGCAGCCTGCAGAGATGACAGGAATCTACTCCCACATCAAATCTTCCCCAAGATAATGTCTAGATACACAGCCCTGGCCGATATCTAGATATACATAGCCAGATATCTAAATATAATATCTAGTTACACCGATAGCCACACACGCACAGATAACTAGTCACAACACCACTGAGATACACTGATGCCGAGATAGGCAGTTATCTAAACACCTAGATAAGGAGAGAAAGGAGCTCATGGCATCCCGTGTAGGTATCTGGATGGGCAGAGCGATGAAAACGTTCATAGATTAGTATCTCTTATTGTTGGATACACATAAATCGCCTGCTTTCCCGAGGCCCAACTAAGCCAGAGGAGACAGGGAAAAAAACTACGCTTGGGAATGAGGAGGTTTCTCTCTCCTACTCGCCAGAGCGCAGCCAGGAAGACTGGCTAATTAAGGACGGCATGGGAGTGAGCAGTAGAGAGGATGACTTGGCTTTTCTTAAGATTTGAGAAATTCATATTCTTCAGAAACTATATCTGTATATATATTTTTAGATCAGACACAAGTGGGATCATATCTCAGCATAGCTAACGATTCAAAAAAAAGGATAGCTAGCTAATTTCCCTAATTCCCATGCTCCCATGGAAATAAGAAATATATATACGTGTGAGTCATTACAATTTTGTTGTGTTCTAAAACAGTACTTATTTTCCAACGGTTTGCCTTAGTCCTGCCCCTACTGACCTCCCAGGAAAAAGCCTCCTGGACTCTTCGAAATCGGTTTTGACTCGTCTATTTTATCAGCCATGCTACCTTGCACAAGCTACTTCCTTTTCTCAGGCATCATTTCTTCACGTAAAACTGAAATAAAAATAATTTCTGCCCTGTCTACATCAAGGGACTATCTGGGGCTCAGATGTGATCAAGTAACATGAAAGTTCTTTGAAAGCCATAAATTACAGCCCCAAAATAACTTCACTGGCAGTGCTGATGGCTGGAGAGCTAATAAACTCTAGCACTCCAAGTCTTCCAGATTTTCATCACGAATCTCTATCTCCACTGCAGTCAGTGAGTGAATTCTCCAAAGTGAAAACAGAACTTGGATGTAGTTGCTGATAAATGTTATGTAGCCTCAGTCCCAGGGGCCCAGGGAGAACCAGGAATCATAGTGAGACTCTGGTGTCCCAGGCACTGAGCTCTGCACCAGCCGTGTCAAGAGTAGATGACATCACAGGGAAGGAGATGAGGGTAGAGGGTCCCTCGGAATCACGGCAACTTGTTCCCAAGAAGCGAATACAGAGTCGGGTGCTGGGGTCAACCTTGACAAGTTCTCTGTGACTCAAAAAACTGAACCAGAAAAGCTCCTCCCCAACTCCCTGGAATCCTGAGTAAGAGAAGTTCTTGCCAGAACTGCCCCGGGCGAAAGTCTCTGCCTCCTCCCTGTTCGGTCCTAGATTGTGCCAAAGTCATGTTGGCCAAGAGACTTTAGGAGAATCAGAAAGTGCCAAAAAGGAAAGAGAGAGAGAGAGAGAGAGACAGAGACAGAGAGAGAGAGAGAGAGAAATGACCATTTTTCTTTGGAATTAATGTAAACTTGAGGCCCCCTTAGGGCCATGGCCCCATTAAGCCAGAATTGTTTCAGGAAGAAAATATCCTGAAAAAAAATTTTTTTGAGCTGAAGATATTACAAAATGAGAAGACCCAAAGTTGAAAGATTACAAATGACACAGCTAGAGACAGGTGACTGGCAACTGTCACACTGCTAATGGAACACAGAAGGAGAAAAAGACAGGGTTTCCGGGACAGCCTCCTCCAGCAGCCACTTGGCCCAGGAGTTCTGTGCTCGGGAAAGCAGGTTTGGACAAAGACACCAGATGAAATCGCTCAGACGTTTCATTTCATGTCTTCCCTACAGAGACTCCATTTAAAATTCACAGCACACGGGGAGGCGAGACTTTTGACCCCTCAGCGGCTGAATGGGTCCTCTTGGTTTCAGAGTCCTGCGCCCCACAACACAATTCTACATGCTTTCCTCTTTCACTCTCTCGCTAGCTCACTCTCACTCTTTTTGCAAAAAGTTCAAAATGCCAGAAAACAACAGAACAGAACCAGTGACTTTTTTTTGCTTTCCATGGGGAAGATTTTTTTTTTCCCCCTTCAAAAACCAGACAGGCCCACCCTGTGCTTGGGACCACCGGAGCACACACAGTGTGTCCGACACATGCCACGGGGCTGTGAGGTGCTGTGTCTTCCAACCCCCTCCGCCTCAGCAAGGCTACGCTAGACAAAACAGTTTTTCAAACTAGGTCTATTGCATAGATCACGGGAGGCCCGTTATCTGGCCCACAGGTGGGCAATTCACCCCGATCAGGGGGGCTTCCAGGGGACAGGGGTGATGCTGCCTACCCGACATTGTCAGCGAGGGTCCCTGCCTGGCGGGTCCCAGTCCCACTTACATTGTGCAGCTTGTAGTAGAGCCCGCAGGCGTTGCAGACAGGGTCCCCGTTGGCATTCCTCCTCCAGAGCGTGGTCGTGGTGGTCTGACAGTTTGCACAGGACGTCCCTGCTCTCCTGGCTGCAGACTGGGAGTGGGGAGAAAGAGGATAAAACCAAAACACATGTTAAATGTGTTGTCATAACTACGGAGACAGGCTTTTAAAAAAAAAAAAAAAAGGAAGGAAGAAATTATCATTGAAATCAAAACTAGCAAGTGGCCCACATGAAAGTAATAAAGATCCCCAAAAGCTGCCTTGAGAAGAAAAATGTCACCAATCCACTGGATAGGAGGGTATTGGAGCACAGAATTCTACCTGCCACTCACCAGAGCTCGCAAGGATCAGAAAGCCAAGGCCACCTCCCTGGGAATGTTACCTCCCTACCCTTGTCTCACAAAGTGCACCAGAGGGTTAGTTTTCACAGGTGGCAATTTTTAATCACCCCTACTAATTTGGGTACCAGACTTTCAGTCTTGCCTTATTCCCCAGGCCCACGGCCACAGGAGGTCTTTTCCAGGCCCAACTCCCAAGAATATTAATCCTCAGACAGGCTCCTGGCCATCAGGATACAGTAACAGCAAAAGAACAAACCTGAGCTTCCAAAGCACTTTATAGATCCCAAATAAAGAAACACCAGGTTGTAAAGAGAACACAGAGCTAGCACAACGCGACATCGTTCTGCGGGAGAATGTCCGTGCACGTGTGTGGCATGCACTCGTGGCTCGCATAACCCAGCAGGCACCAGGCAGGACACCCTAAGTCAACAAGACCTTATCGAATTTGCAGCGGCCCTGCATTTACACAGCCTGTGCTTTCAGACTCAGTCACTTGCCATTCACAGGACAGCCACCCTCAGTCCCTTTAGGTGGCTGTCAGTTAATGAGACAAATTCAAAGGAACAAGGAATTTCGCTATTCAACAGAAACCCTGGCTTCCCCGCCTCCTCTGGTCTCATGTCACCTTCATGAAATGAGGTATTTCCTATTTGCTGTTCACCCAGTAGAAGAGTTTGCAGTTCAAATGTCGGCCTCAGTGTGAATTTTCATTCCTTGGTTGTGTTATGGCCTTCATTTCCTTTAAAAGGCAGATTTTTCTCTCACTTTTTGACACATTGAAATTGGCCAGGTGACTATTCTCTATGTGCACACTTAAAAAAAAAAAACTCAAAAACTGTTGGAAGATAATGGAGTTGGGTCACTTCTAATGCACACTTCTCTTTCCTCCTCACCTTCCACCATGGAAAGAAAATTTTAACTGCAAAGTTATTCCTGTTTCTGGACTCAAAAATATTATCAAGGAAAAGGCAAGAGAAGGAGACAGAATTTAGCTAGTCTTTATCTGTGATAAGAAAATGCTGGTATGGTTATAAGAACGTTGTATGAGAACTACAAGGACCCTGGTGCACTTTCCTATTAATATTTTATCAAGCAAAAAGTTAGGCCGAACACCCGAAGATGCTAGATATGGAAAACCCAGGGGCAATTTCGAATTAACCAGACTGATCCTTTTCCTTTGAAAGCCACTAACATTCCACAGATAGGCTCCTATGGGCTCTAAACAACAGAGCTATGACTTTTTTTTCAAGTAATTCTTTCTTTTCTGTATTCTAAGGAAATGGAAATTAAAAACAGTCCTGATCTATCCTAATGGAGAAGGTTCTACTTTTTTGCTGCCCGTTTTGAAAATAATTCACCAGTCCAAGAAAGCTGATTCCAACGCCACAGGCCTACGCCTACCTGCCCTTATGAAATGTGATCATTTAATACTTAAATAACCATTTCCCTTGTGTACTCTTGGAAAGAAAGTGCTGCATAAAACCAGTGATTAATGATTTTGACAATTACGTGATATGTGATGATTATTATCTTCATATAGTTTTTTTTTTCCTTTAAAATAAATACTCTGATAGAGTAGACTAACAGCTACCCAGCCACCTGGAGTTCCCAGCCCAGCAATTTAGCATGTATGGTACATACACATAATGCCAACTGGTAAGATTAGAACTCCAGCGGAGGGGCTCTCTGTAATTCTTAGCATCATATTGACAGTCACAGACATAAATCTAAGCAGGCTCAGAATATGTCCCCAGCACTACAGACTTTATGGGAACTGACACAGAGTTTCCCAAAGCCACGCTGTTTGGTTCCCTAGCAGAAGGCAGAGTATACGATAGAGCAAGCTGCTCCGACTTTTGCTAGTTTGTGAGACATGAAAATCCCGGCAACACCAGAGGGGAGGAAAAAAAAAAACTCAATGGATCTTCCCCTTCGGTTATCTCTTCTATTTCCTGCATGAGTTTATTCAGCGTTAGATACGCATCTCAGGGAAGAGCTACTACATTATGGGCTGGGTGGTCTTCGGTGCATCTGCAAATGTATCAGACAAAAATAGCAAGCTGAAAAGATGGAGCTGGGGTGAAGGAATAGGGAATACAGGCAAGAAAAAAAACAAAATGTTCTAGGTGTTCAGAAGCCAAATACATCTAAGGGCTAAAAAAAAAAAAAAAAAAAATCTGAATGTGTCCTGAGTGCCTCCCTGTAGTACATGAATTCTATGGAACTAAAAATATCAAAGTACCCAGGACAGATGATTCAGAAAGAACAGACAGTTTAAAATGTGACAGCCAATGAACTCTGGAATTAAAAGCAATTATTACTCAGAGTTCTAGAGATTTCCTATGAAAGGTGAGTGAAGACAAAATTATATAAAATGGAAGTAGAACCCTCCTCTGCAATCTGTACAGACAGAAGAAGAAAACCCAAGAAAATGTCAGATGAACTCGTGCTCATCCATCAGCCCACAGTTTGAGATTTTTAACCCTTCTGTCTTCATTACTTTTGCCCTTAAAAAAAAAAAACAACTATGATGGTACCATGACTTATTTTAACAAGAAGGTTTTTGTTGTTAGTTCTCTCTCTTTTTTTTTTTTTTTCACTAAGGCCAGGTTTTGAGTGATTCAAAACATTCTTTTGTGGTGTGCTCATATTCATTCTGTGCTAACACCTCCAGCCATTTTTTTTTTTCAAACACTTCTTGTTCTGATCCGTTCAAACATCTTGGTGTTTAGGTTGGGGAAGCTGAGTTGTTGTTTATGAGTTATCTCCAGTGCTCAGATATCCGGCAGCTTTTTCCTAGGAAGTTAGCTTTGCACATGAGAGAAAGGAAGAAAAAAAAAAAAATAGCCAACTGTATGAGGAGAAGTGGGGGAAGGTTGAGAAAGCTGGAGAAAGGGGCAGAGATCAGAGAGAGTAAAGCCTGGAGGTCCACGACTACCAGAAATTAAAGTCATGTGGGCACTTCCATCCCTAGAAAGTTTTTCCTTCTTCTAAAGAGGATGTGAAAGGTGTTGAGTTGCAACTACAATCTGATGGGGAGGACAACTAATTCT
The DNA here is from genome assembly GCF_020740605.2 of Lemur catta. NCBI lineage: Eukaryota > Metazoa > Chordata > Mammalia > Primates > Lemuridae > Lemur > Lemur catta. Next base: position 142,409,128 of record NC_059128.1, read on the forward strand.
TTAAAAAGAACACAGGGTGGTGTGGTGTGTTTTTTTTTTTCCTCCCATAGAATTTGATGGATGCTAATTCATCCATTAATCGGCCTGGGGAAACTCCCCTCCTCCAGTCTCTGCTTGGAGAACGTCAGCACCACCAAAGGCATGTTGATCTCCGGACCGCGGTTAGACGTTACTTCTCTGTTACAGACACTCACTGTTCCCCTGGCCTAAGGTTCCGAGGAAGAGCTTACTAAGGGACCTCTCCTGCTAGTTTTCCTTGACACCGCCAGGTTTGCTCAAGGATTCCCAATGGTCAAAACAGTTTTAAAAAGAAAAAAAGAAGGAGGGGAAAAAAAATAATAAAAACTATCACCCTCCTCACAGCAGTTCAAAGAGAAAGTCAGATCAAATGCTAGGTCAGACTGCGGCAAGACAGGACTCACAAGACTGTTCCCACAGGAATTGCCCGTGGAAAGTTCTCAGTGCCCACGACCAGGAGAGAAGGAAACACACAACGGTCTCCCTAGAGGCTGCTGCGTCTGAAATTCATCTCACCAGCCCCATCCGTCTTAAAGCATCAGAACAAGAAATCAGCACTGAGCCAGTGACCCTTCCTCGGAGACCACATGCCACCACCTGGGGAGCACATTCTAGATGGTTCCTAGGACAGTGCATCCTCATACTAAATTCCTCTTTCTGTGAAACACTGACTACAAAGCATGTTGGATCAGCCGTCCCGGTACTGACAACACAGTTGTTCTGTTAGGGTCTACGTTGCAGATCTGACAACCAAGAAGTCCACATCTTTAAAAATCTAAGAAGTGGCTTAAGAAATATGGAGAGGAAAAAAAGAGAGAGAGCTTTTCTATATATCTAATTTGAAAAGCAAAAAGGAACCTGTCCCAAGCAAGCTGACATGCTGTTGAGCTATCCTGCCAATTTCCTGAAGAAGGCTGTCCCTTCCCGAAGACAGGAAATGAAAAGCACAAAATGGGTAGTGAGGGGTCAGTGCCCCCCCAGGACAACTCACCAGCCGTCGCTTGGGCTTGATGAGGGGCCGGTTCTGTCCGTTCATCTTGTGGTAGAGCCCGCAGGCGTTGCACAGATAGTGCCCGGTGCCGTCCCGCCGCCACAGTGGGGTCGAGGTTGCCCCACAGTTCACACACTCCCTGCCTTCTGGAAACAAAACCACGGATAAGTCACGAATGGCAGGAAAACACGCAGGGAAGGCAACAGCATTTGGAATTTGGGGAGCAAAGTAAAGGTGGGAACTTTTTCCTTTCTTCCTCCACTTTTGGGGACTGTCCCATCCCTGCCTTCTTCTAAGGGGCTTCAAAGTAGAGCAGAGTGGCTGCTGTGCCTGGCACGACCTTCCCTGGTGCATGTGCACACGCGACACACCACGGATGGCGCCCACACAAGGGGCAGAGGCATCCACAGCCAAGGAGCCTGATTCCTGGCCTGGATGAGGAAGACCAGGCCCACCAAGGAGGAAGGCAGATTCCAACCGGAAACACATCCCTGAGAAAATTCTGAGCCCTGAACGGTGGCAAAAGCAAAACATGCCATTCGTTTCCCTCAAAGGAAAAAAAAAAAGAAAAACAAAGATGACCCATCATCATCACTAGGTCTGTCTATATAGATTGATTAAATAATGAAGATTAGGATCCGGGGAAAGGAAAGATTAATCAATGGCTAGCTAGACAAACAGATAATAAATAGACGTATCGATTGATCAATTGGCTGATTGATCTGAGTAGCTCGGGCTTTAGATTTTACTTTCAATCAAACTGTGAATGTCCCTAGCTGGAAAGGAAGAGATTAGGACCCAACAGGCATTTCCATAGCTTTCCAGATGGGTTATGAGACTGAAGCTAAACTGTGACCCCAAGCCAGGGGCTGCTGGGGGCAGAGGGGAGTAGGGAACCCAGAAAGGAGGGAGTGGGGGAGAGGGGATGGGTTGGGAGGGCAGCCTGGGGGCTCTCCGTAGGCTCATTAACCAAGGCCTGCCTGCAGTTTCTCTTTTTCCAAAAACACAAACAAACAAAATAAACAAAAAAAACCGGCCAGGCAGGGTTGGGTTCCTTTGGGCAGCATTCACCACCCAGACCCACCCCCCAGCAAGTTCCCTGGAAGAATCCCTTAAATTACCGTTTTAGGACTGGGGGAGTTTGCTAACTGATTTCACGCTTTTCTAAGAGAATCTCCTTGCTTTGGGGAGGTGCAAAGGACCCACCACCCGCACCACCTAGTCTTCTTGGTGCCTGGGAGGAAGCCCTCAACTCAAGGTGGCGCCGCAGGGAGGGGAGGCCCAGAGGAAGATACTGGCTGGTGAGCAGGGGAGAGAGATGAGCCCTGAAGATGGTTTTAAGAGATGAATCAACCACCGACAATCTAGGAGGAAGACTGGAGTAGGGAGAAGAGAACCTGCAAGGGCCCTTAGGAATTCTGACTCCCCCAAAAGGAGAAGAAATCTGCCTCCCTCGGCAGCTCTGGGACCTCCAGGGCCTTTGGAAACCCCCAAACCAAAGATGAGGGAACTAGTGGGGTCCCACTTGCAGGCCTGTGATCTTCCGGGAAGTTAAAGACTTTTGCCAATGGGAGAGGGTCTTGCCTCATCTTCCATTAGAGTTAGGGTTGGTGCTGAGTAGTTTTAATCTACTTTGCTTTTTCAAAAAAATCTGGAGAAGAGAATTTTTTTTTTCCCTCCCGATTCCAAAATGGTTCTTAGCCTGGGGTCTCCAGGGCGCCTTCTGTCCAAGAAGCCCTGCCATCATACACAAACACATCACACTGGGGTGCCAACAGCTCTTCTCAAAAAGGCTTTGGACTGAATCATACCCAGATACCTTAGCTGGGGTCAGAAGCCTGAGGGAGGTGGCAGACTGGATGTGGGGGAGGTGTAAGGGGAGGCCGCAGGACGAGTGGGCGAGGAGAAGCCACCTGCCTACAGCCCAGCCAGGAGGCAGCCGAGTGGGCGCCGGGTCTGCCCCTTCTGGGGGCAGCAGGGCTGTCCCTGTCCTGGCTGAGGCTGCAGGCCCACTCCCCGTCCTGCCCAGACAGGGGCCACCCAGGCTCCCCCCACCCACCCCAATTAGGCACAGGGCACGGGGCTGTGCAAGGCTATGCCAGCTCCAGGCACCCTGAGCCGGCACCCTGGCACTAGGGGACCTCCCAGCCTGACGCGATCAGTCTGATTTCCTTTCTTTTGCAGGGCGGCGGGGAGGATGACAGCTTCCTTTTCAGAGGGACCTTGAAAGCTAGCAACGGTTACCTCTTCAACAAGGCTCTGTACACTGGGGCAATTTTCTGTCTTGATTCACTCGGCAAGTTTGCGATCGCCCTGTGTGGGCTTTTCTTTTTCTTTTTTCCTTGTTGCCTCTGGTCTGTGACTTCAGCAAACAGCCAATTTTCCTAATGGAGGCCCCGACTCTCTCCTGCGTCCTCTCCTCCCCTCTCCTCGCCCCCTGCCTGCTGTGAGCGGCTCAGGCAGACACCTCTCTCCTAGGTGACAAGAACCACAGAGCTGCGAGGCCTCCTGACATTCAACAGCCATTTGCAAAGGCCCCTTGCCCGCCTGAAACTGGGGCGTTCGAGGGGGTAGGGAGTAGGGCAGGAGACTGTTCCGAGGAAGGTGGAGGGAGGTGCCCAAAGAAATGGCCCTTTGCAAAAAGGCTTTGTCTTTTGTTTGCAAAGAGAGATCCCAGCCCTGAAAGCCCAGGCGTTAAGAAAGCAATAGGTGCCCTAACCACAGCTCAACCGTTTCTCCAGCGACAACCCTGACAGCCCTCTCTCTGTCTCCTCCTTCAGCAAATGCGTTTGCAAAGAAGAGGTTTAAAAAAAAAGAAAAGAAAAAGAAAAAGAAAAAAGAAAGCAACCACTAAACCCAAGAGAATCCCTTCCTCAAGAACTCCCACGGTGTCCACCCTCTGCACACAGGGGCTACTTCTCGAAACTTCCCTCCACGCTCTCAAAAATCCCAGCTCCCTCGCTGGCCAGGTGTGCTGTTCTTGGTTTTTGCCGACTGTGAGAAAGGAATAAGAAGGAGGAAGTAAAAAGGGGCAATTGCAATGGCCTCCTCTCTGCCTTGCCAAAACAATAAAATAGGTGCTCACATATCCCTAGCTGTGGCTCAGGGGAACCACCTTTCCCGTCCACGTTCAGAGTCTGAAGGAAAGAGATGAGAGAAGGGAAAAGGCTCAACTGAAGGCAGAACGTGTGCACAGGAGAGGGGGAGATATCAAACGCAGAAATGAGGGCAAAGAAACCAGAGTCTCTTGGAAAAGTCACTCTGTCCCCTCCCCCACACAAACCACCGCACCGACCTCAGATACCACGATCTTCCCCCAGCCTCATAGCCCTACCAGAAAAGAGAAGTTTTTTTTTTTAAATCCCATTATGACCCCCAAATACACAGGTTTGTCCTCTTTACATGCGGCTCCCAGCCTGTTTTTTTCTGGGTCAAGCTGCACCCCTATCTCTCCCCGACCCTTCGCCTCCACCCCCAAGGCCAGCCCCCGCCAGGCACCGCGGGCCACCTTCCTCCTCCTCCCCGGCGCTCCCATCCCCTTGCTTTCTTTCTGACTCCATCAGCCAGCCTGCCTCCCTCTGCCTCCTGCCTACTTTCATGTACTGAACATGCAGGTCTGAGTTTTTCTCTCAGCCTAACCGCATCCGGACTCTATTAAAGTTCCTGGCTCGGGATAAACAATGCAACTGTCGCGTGCAGCAGTCTGAAAATAATTGGATTAGCTAAAACATATCAACTAAATAGAGACAGTCCTGCCCAGGCAGTCGGAGTGAATGTCACCCTGGAAAAAAACCCTGAAAACTGATCTCATGGTCACTGGGCTCCCAGAGCCCTCCCTCTGAAGTTTTTCAACCCGGGAGCTTTGGAAGCTCTGATTCTAGACTGCTCATCTCACCCTTAAAAGACAAGTGATTGTCACCGTCGCTAGTTAGATAGGGTCCATACAGAGACAGGCAGAGGTGCGCCAGGAGAGGATGGGACAGGACGTACCTAAGGAGACATCGCAGTCTTCACAAAACCATGCCTAACCACAGTCCCTTCTCATCTCAGAGAATTTCTCTCTTTTGACTCAATTACTTTGGTTAGAAACAAAATTGGTGATGGATTATTTTATTTTTAAAGCAAAAATATTTGGAGTTTTTTTTTAATGCAAAGGACGACACCAATGGGAATAAATATGCAGCGTGCTGCTACACGGGGTGCGCGTTTTGGAAAGGGAGTAAGTTCAGGAAGCAGAGACACTCCTGGAGAACTTGTCCAGTCCTTTCTACCTGCCCTGGCTTCAGAGCGACAGAGGAGTATGTCCTAACACGGCTCCCTGTCCCCGGCCCTTGCCCACACTGAGTGCTCTGGGAGAGCTGCAGGTAACTAACTGGGCCGTGAGACATCATTTTTTCATTCACCTCTGCTTCCCCAGTGCAAAGCCACCTCTTTCTTCCCGAAGTTCAGCTCAGAGCCCCCTTTTCCACGCAAGGAATGTGCGCTGCTTTGGCCAGTGTCTGCCCCGCCTCAAAACATTTATATATACACACTCTATTCGTGCACGTCCATCCATCTAAACGGCTGTCCTCCAGCATGACCCCCTCGGAGCTGAGCAGAGAGGAACAGTCAGACTGACAGAGGCCAAAGGGGTCACAGGAGGGACCTGTGTTTGTTTAGGTTTGAGGAGGTTTCGTTTTAGCATTAAACACTAAAGATTTATTCCCCGGGCCTTCCATTTGGTCTTGGAAGCTGACTAAAGGTTACCAGCAGAATGCAGAAGTCCCGCCACAGGCAGGAGAGGGCACTGCTTTGTTTTTGTTTGTCTTTTTCCTTTCCCAGCTCATTGGGGGGTTTTAAATCAGCTCCCACTTCCCCTCGGCTTCTGAGGACAGGAGGACACAGGGACAGGAGGACACAGGCAGTCCTCCCCGCTGGAAGAATGGGAGGGAATGGAACCTTGGCAGGGTTTGGGACACCCCAGCTCCCCAGAGGGGCCCTCTCTGCTGCTCGGGCACTGGATTTATTTAGGAGGAGGGAAGGGGGGTGGGAAAAAGGGCTAGGGGAGAGGCGGCTCCTACCTGTGCTGGATCGGGCCTTGGGCCTCGACTTGCACCCGAAGCCGGTCGGGGAGCCGCCCAGCAAGCTGCTGGGCGGGAAGAGTCCGGAGCTGTACTCGGGCACGTAGGGCGGGTAGGTGGTGATGGGGTGGTGGGCCGACGAGGACGCCCCCCCCAGGGTGGTCATGCTGCCGCGGGAGTGCGACGACTCGAGCTTCATGCTGTCGGGCAGCGGCGGCACCTGGTACTTGAGGCACTCTTTCTCATCCTGCCGGCCCGAGCCGGCCGAGCCCGGGGTGGACAGCGAGGGGTCCGGGGAGACGTCCTTGGGCGGGGTGGGCGGGAAGGTGAAGAGGTGCGGGCTGGCGTGGCCCCCGGACAGAGAGGACGACGAGGCCGGGGGGTAGACCGAGAGGGGCCCCGGGGAGCCGTGGTGGATGGACGTCTTGGAGAAGGGGCTGAGGTTCCAGGGCGAAGCGGTATGGTGGCCGCCCAGGGCTTTGCCGCCGTCCAGCCAGGGCAGGGATCCGTGCAGCAGGGGCGGGCGGCACACCTGGCTCCCTGCAGTGGCGGGGAAGGGGCAGGAGAGAGGAGGGTGAGGGTGGTCCTGGGAGGCCCCCAGACATGCCTGGGGACTCTCCCCCTCCCGCCCCAGCCTCCGTGTCAGCAAAAGTCCAAGCACAGGCCCACTCTCTAACCCCAGAGGTCCCAGGAGTACCTGGCCACAGACCTGGAGGCAAGAGGTAGAGAAAGACTCCGTCCAGCCCTCTCGCCCACAGGGATGTCCCCTCACAGCCAGCAAAATGAAGGGCCTGGGCCTGACACCCGAGAGGGGCTGCGCGGGAGTGGAGAAGGGCCCTTCGGCCTCTTTGGCCTGTCCAGATACACCATCTAAATCACATTCCCTGAGGTCTCTCTCTAGAACTTGACTTGATTTATTGGTTGCCTTCAATGGCCCAGAATCCCCCAGCCCAAACTTAATCCCAGCCAGCCTGTTAAGAGGGTCAGCTGCGAACGATGAGGCCTGAACGATGCAGCCTGGCCACACAGCGGCTCAGCACCCTCCAGAGGCCCAGCTCCCCACCCCAGCCTGCCGCAGGAAGGAGAGGCCTTGGGAAAGAAGACAGAGACGCTTCTAGTTCCCAGAAACCTAATGCAGGTTCTCAGAATCTGCAAACCAGCTTCCAAAAGGCCTGAAATGGGATTTGCCAGGAAATTTTCAGTTGCTCGGGCTGTTGAAGCAAGTTTCTAAGGTTAGACCCTGGGGTGGCAGTTTTTATCTGCTTTTCTCACCCTCCCAAATCCTATAGGAGAAGAAAATAAAATAAGTCCTACATGCCCTCAAAGCTGTGATTCCACCAGTGTGATAAGTGAATTTCCACCTGAGACCCTGAGACATAAAACTCCAGTTGATGCGTATATTTTAAACCCAGGATGACTCATACCGAGCCTATTTAGCCTTCATTTTAAATATACAATTTTAAGGTAGCCATAACTCACACAGGTCCATACACTGAGAGGAGTACGTTTAAACAGCAAGTGCAAATCCACACACTTATTGATCTTCTAATCCAGTAGTACCTGCCTCAGCATTTGACATTTTCTTCAACCATTAAGAACAATACTGAAACTAAAATCTTAAGAGAGAGGAAGGGGAGGAGAGTTCAGGGGGAAGGAGGGTTCTCTGAACACCAAGGGTCAAGATTCGTATTATGCAGGAAGTAGCATAGTAAATAATATTAAGTCTGCATCTGCCGCGTTTCCACTCAACTGCTGATCTGCGCAGAACGTGGGCAAAGAGCGCCCCATCCGCAGAAACGATTGTTTAAACCCTGGCTACAGCAGGGCAGAGGACGCCTGCTGCCGGAGGGGCTATGTCATTGGCGCCAACGCAGCCTCTGAACACGGGGACCAGGGCAGATCTAGGTCTGGCCGGCCTGAGAAAGCCTCACGTTTTCTCTGCCCCAATTTTTGCTCCTATTTCTTCTTCAGGAACAAAACTTACAGCTGAAAAGTGTTGGATCTTTTTCCTCTCCCCAACTATATTGGTCTGGTTTTCTTACATTTCAGAACTCTCCTAAACTCAAGGTGAAACGGAAAAAAAGGGGGGTGTCACCAGAACACTGGCATCGCTCCTACTGGAACCCTGATGTACCCTAAATCTCATGTGGGAGCCTAGCGCACTGCTGTAGGCCCGAGGCGAGAGCAAGGCAAGAACTGCCGGCAGTGAGGCAACCTAGAAGCAAAAGGCGCAGGGCAATTCTGTGCAGCCGGGAATCTGGGAAACCTCAGCTCTCTCAAGACATTGGTCTTCCCCCTACCCCCTAAACCCCTCCAAGCATCAGAATTCCCTTCTTGAAGCCAAGAGGTAGGAGACCTGCCTAAAAACCAGATGCACTACCTTTGGGGAGAGATCAAACAGAAAGGTGTGAATAAATACGTCTCTGGGGCCTTTCCAAAAATGTGTCTGGAGAAGCAAATTGAAGACGTCGGACAGAAACCCCTCTAAAAGAGCTGGGGGGTACCAGGGAGCGAAGCTCTTTGGAAGAGGCGGGTTCCAGCCCGGCTTGGCGGGCGCCGGCTGCCGGGCCCCGGGCGTCTCGGCCACAGAGGCAGAGTCTTGGCGCCCCGCGCCCGGGACCTCGCGGACCCCCCGAACCTGCGGCCATCACGCGGGCACAGAGAGCTGCGGCTCAGCGCCCGCCAGGTGAGCCAAGCCCCCGGGACAACGCCGGGGAGAGGCGGCTGCTGCGACTCTTTTTCAAAACACATCTCAGGACCAGAGAGACGGCTTCCTCACCCATTTCCGGGCCCCAATTTTTTTGGTAAATGAACCAGTAGCTGCAGTTGGGGGGTTTCGCCCGGCTTCCCCCTCCCGCCCCCGTCCCTCCTCGCCTCCCCGACCCCCGGAGAGTCGGCGCGCCTGGCGGGGTCCCTGCACCCTGGGCGGACTCACCGTGGTGGGCCGGGGGGTACCTCTGCACCGTGGCTCTGACCGAGTTTCCGTAGTAAGACGGGACGTGGTTGCCTTGACCGTCGATGTTAAAAAGTACATCCACCTCCTCGGGCAGAGGGTACTGCGCCGGGTCCATGTAGGAGTGGCCGAGGCCCGGGTGATGCGTGTCCGGGTGCTGCCCGTTGAGCACCGCGGGGTGGTGGTGGCTCACCCAGCGCGGCTGGTCCGCCGTCACCTCCATGGCTCGGCTGCGCTCGCGCCCTCTCGCCGGGCCGGGCACCCGCGCGCGGAGAGGGAGGGCGGTCGGCCTGGGAGGTCGGGGGGGCTCCTGCCGTCGGAGGGCCGGGGGTCGCTTAATGATTCGCTCTCAGTAGGGGAATGGGAAGGTTGGGAAGGAAAGGTGAGCGAACCAGAGGGCTTTGAAAAAATCCTTGAGGGGTGGGTTAGCAAAGAGAAGAAAGGGAAGGAAAAAAAATCCAAAAACTAGGTACGGCAGGATAACAGGGGCCAAATTGTAAAAGGGGGCGAGGACTCTGGAATCCTGCAAGGAAGACTCCTGTGCACCGGGTTCCTCCGCGGCTCCGAGGCTGAGTCTCTCCTCGGGTCACCTGCAAGGGAGAGAAGGAGACCTGGATGAGCCGGTAGGTACTTTAGCACCTGAGTTTCTGGAGGGGCACCACCGCCCCGCGCCGCCCGTCCGGCCCTGCGCACCCCGGACACGCACACGCGCGCGGGGACGCGGCCGCAGAAGAAGCGAGACTCCCAGGGACACCCCAGCAACCCAGCTCGCAGGAGCCCAGGGCCGACCAAGCGGTCACAAGGTGGAGGACAAATCCCTCCCTCAGGGACACCCGTCCCGGGACCTTCCTTCCAGCCTCTACAAGACCTCCAAAAGAGGAGAGCTAGGGTTTTATACAATTTCTAAAGTCCTCCCAAGTGAAAGGGGGGGGGGATCGAACTTTAAAAAAAAAAAGAGTCACCAGTACCAACCTGAGCAGCGAGGAGCAGAGAAGAGGAGGAGGAGGAGGAGGCGTGTGACCTGCTCGGTCAGATTGCGTGGCTCGCTCTGTCTCGCGCTCTCTCCGTCTCTCTCTCTTTTCCTCTCTCTGTCTCTCTCTCTCTCTCTCTCAGTATTTTTTTTTTTTTACAGGGAATGCATTCTTTCTGAAAGTATCAAGACGGCGCCAGGCAGCTCAGTGTTCGCAGACAGCTGTGGCGCGACGCAACTTAAGGAGGTTCTAGTGTCATCGCGCCGAGGGGGAGGAGCCTGGCGCTGGCGAGGAGGGGACAGGATCCCCAGCACAAGGAAACTGCAACCCAAACCCGCTCCCGGACTTCTCCCTCCACCCCCCGCACGCCCCCGCCCCTCCGCCCGCCCCTCCACTGACCGGAAAGGGGCGCCGCCGAGGGCGGCCGCCGGCGCAGGGGCGGCAGGCAGGGTGGGCGCGGCCCGCGGGGCCGGGGGCGGAGGGGCGGGCGCGAGCGAATTCGCGCTCTGGCCCTTTAAATGTGCCTCCTGCTCCTGCCGATTCATTTGGGCCGGGAGATCGCCGCGTCCTGGCGAGACCCACCTGCCCCATTCATAAAGTTAACTTGGACAGGCAGACTTTTCTTTTGCAGACTTTTTTTTTTAATGCGCAAACATTTTTTTACGATTAAATTATCCAACCCAGGGTATTGGGGAGAGTTTATGGATGTGGGGCTATGTGCATGGAAAACTGATTAGGGAGGAAAAAAAGTAATGTCAGGGGACTTTGGGATTTGCTTCTCGGACCAATTTCTTACGAGGTTGAGGAACCAGGCAAAGGCAATGCGCCCAGGAGTGGAGCGCCCGTGTGACTGTTGTCGTCCTTGTCACTATTTTCCCGAGCCTTTTGCGTTCTCGAACATCTCAAATAAACATGCATCTGCTATTGCAGCTCTGCCCTTACCTGCCTAATATTTGCAATCAGTGTTTGCCTTTGGAGGGAACAGCAGCGAGAGGACGGAGGAGACACCGACCCTAACTCGCTCCCAAGTGCACTCAGGGTGGATGGACAGAAAGAACTCGGTCTCAACTCCAATGATCGAACTTCCCCCTCCGCCCAGCCCGGAGTCCCACTCACTCGGGCTCCAGGCTCCTCTGCCCCGCCGGAGGAAGCCAGCCCCCTGCCCCGGGCCCCAGCTCCGGCCGCCGGGCAGCCGCGGCTGCGGGGTCCCGGGCTGGTCTCCGCGCCGTGGGCGGCTGCAGGAGGAGGGAGCGCGGCTCCCGGACAGCCCTGCGAGGGGCGGGGCCGGTACGGGAGGGCGGGGCCGAGGAGGGCCAATCAGCGGGCGAGGCTGCGGCCAGGCCGCGATTGGCCCGCCCCGTGGGCTCCAACCTGCGCGGCCCCGCTCGGTCCTTGGAGCCGCTGCCTCCCCTAGCGGCGCCGAGGCTGCTGCAGCCGCGGGCCCCCAAATGCGGCCCGGGCGAGCAGGGGTCAGGCGGGAACAGAAGACTGTTCCAGGTCCACCCCCTGCTCACTGCAGGCCAACGTGGGAGAGGAGGAGTGCGGGTCCTCCCTCAGGCCATCCCACCCACGGAGCCGAGAGCCTGATTTGGGATTTTATGTGAAGACATTGTTCCCTCACTCGCTCCTCCACCCCATGCAACTAATTCCCTACAAACACAAAAATTCCAGATAGAAGGAACCATCCCTAAAAGGAAGTTCTGAAGGATTCCTTTCGTGCGGGGAGGAAAAAACATGAATATTCAGCTTCCACTTGGTGTGGGGGGGGGATGTCTTCTTTTAAGACACAATCCTTGCCGAAAGGTGAATAAAATGTATTTGAGAGTAGTGGAAACGTGGGTCCTCCTGGTCTTGGATTTGGAGCTTCTCTTGAGTCCGAACCTTCTTCTATCTGATAATTTGTTTTGAAATCAAGGTTGGATTTCTAGGATTTACAACAGGAAGAAAACCCTCAAATTAAAAAAAAAAAAAGCCCTCCCTGCACGTTTCTCCCGAGCCTACTTGGCCTCCCGCGCTGCTCCGGCCCATAAAGGAGCATCGATTTCCCCTCTGACCACTCCTCTCTCCGGGCTAGCCAAGCATCTCCTCCCGCTCTCGGCGCTCTCCAAACCTTTTAATTATTTAAAATGTTGCTAACATTCACCGGAAACCGCTCTATAAACAAGGAGAAACGAACGCGCACGCATTTTTGCAAAGAGGCCCGGGATTAAGATTAAGGATGGAAGCTGAAAAACAAAATGAAAAGCGCTTCTTTGCGCGCCCATGGAGACATGGACCCGCCAAGCAGCCCCTCAGTTCACGGCCACGCGGGAAACCTCCGCGCCCAGACCGGGAAGCCGGGGAAGGGACGAAAGAGAGCCGTCCTCGGGACGGAAAAGCTCCTGACGCCGGGTCTTGAAAATGTTAACTTCTGAGGCTAAAAAACGATTTTAAAAGGCAGAAAGCAACTGTGTGCGAGGAGGCCTTCCGGTGTAGGGGGGCCTCTTTGATAACTGTGGTTGGGGTGGGGGATTATTCGTTTTAATTCCCTGGCCGGCACCGAGTCCGACTGCACTGCGCTGGAGAAGGGCATGACCCCCACCGCGCCCCACCTTGGGAAAATAAAAGATCTAGAAGGCCCCTCTAGGTCTGGGTGGTTGGAGGCTGGCAGAGAGGGGTGGGGGGCCTGGAGTTGCATGCCCCGGGTAATGGAGCCAGCCTGTAGGGGGTATTTAACATTTAATTCCCAGCCGGTCCGCCCCTGTTCCCGGACTGACAGTGGGTAATTGGGAAAGAGGACGTTGGTCTTTTGATGGCCCGCGCCGGCCAGTCTCGCCGACGCCACACTGGGTTTGACGTCACGGGCCCAGCCCCAGAGCGGGCAGCACAGAGCAGGGGGGAGGGAAAGGCAGGGGAGGGGGTTGCCGAGGAGGGAGGGCCGAGGTCGGCCTCGGGACCCACGGGGAAGGAAGGGGGAAGAGAGCGAGGCCGAAGAGGCTGCGGCGCGTGGCCCGAGGCGGAGAGCCGGGCCGCGGGGGTCCGGGCCAGACCAGGCGCCGGCCTGACCCGCCTCGCCGGCAAATGCAGGCCGGGCTTCCTCTTCCCAGGGCGGCGGGGGAGGGGAGGGGGCTGTGGCCGGGGGGAAGGGGGAAAGGTGGTCCTGATTCTCCCTTTGCTACAGCCGCAGAGCTGATCCAGGTTTCCTGCGGAGACGCCTCTGCGCCCTCCCGCAGACCTGACGCGCCCCCTCCCCAGGCGCCGGGCCCGGCCTGGTCTAGCGAGTCTCCCTCCTCCCCGGGAGCAGCCGACTGAGCTCCGGTGGAGGAAAACGAGGAGGCGACCGAGGAGGATGCTGCCGCCACCGCCGCCGCCCCTGCAGGGTTCCCGGCTCCTATAGGGCGCGAGGCCTCCCTCACCAGGGTAAGCGGCTGGCGAGCGGCCTAGACGCCTGGGACTCCGGGGGCAAGCATCCGGGAGCCGAGCAGGCTACGGCCTGGCCACCGCCCCCGGAGCGGCTGGGTCCCAGTGCGGTGCGCGAGGCGGCGGCAGCCAGTTGGCCTATCTGAAACCCCAGGCCTCGAGGCGGCCGCTTTAGGCGTCAAGTTGAGCGGGGTATGTGTGTCCTCTTGGGGAAAGGGTGAGAAACGGAGTCTGACTCTTGTCTCCTCGGTTGGGGTAAGCTGGGACCCACATACCCACCCCCAAACACACGCCATGTGCAGGTCCCTCCCACACGCCTTCCCGGGGGCGCAGAGACCCCGTCCGGGTGGAAGTGGGGAACCCAGTCCCGCACAGAAACCCGAGGCCGTGGCGCCCAGAGGAGGATGGGGTCCCCTGGGCCCAACCCTAGGGTCGCGGACCCAGAGAGCCGAGATCTGCGCAGCCAGCGTCACCCCCCTGGAACCAGGCGACGGGCGCGTCCAGGCGAGCTCCGCGGGGCCGAGGTGCCGGCAGGAGCGGCCCGAGGCACCCGCGCGCTGCGGGCTGAGCGAAACCCGCGCAGCAGAGCCTCGGGGTCGAAGTCCTAAAGTTACTAATCCCGAGCAGGGGGAACAAGCGTGCCTCGGGCCGCCCGGGGCGGTCATTTGAGCGTGTTTACTTAAAGACTTTGCAAGCCGAGCGCGCGCGAAATAGTCGGATTTCCAGCGAGGCAGCAAATATTTGCAGGCGGCAGAAAGAAGCGGAGCCCGGCCGCGCCGCCGCGTCCCTCCCCCCGGAGCCGCGGCGCCGGCCTGGGCGGACCGGCCGCGCCGTTAAAGACAGAAAAGGAGCCGGGAGCCTGCGGGGCTGGGGGCGGGGAGCCACACCAAGGGCCAGACACTGGAGCTCGGCCCCAGGCCCTGGCGAGCCGGGGCTGGGGGAGGAGAAATCCCTTCCCATTCCAGCCGATTAATCTTCCCGGGCTGCGATCGGTCAATAAAAACGGTGTGAATCGGCCGCTGTCGCTGTGCGTCTGGGGAAGCAGTGGAGGCCGGAGGTGTAGGGGCCGGCGCCGGCACCCGGCTCGCGGCCCGGCGCTCTGCAAGCCTCCGGCTGGGAGCAGAGCGCAGGCTCCGCGGGGCCTTTAATTGGGTGTCTCCATTTTAATAGTGGCCATTGTTGGAGCTATTAGCGAGAGACAATAACCGCCAAGAGGCGTTTAATTCGATTCCGCGCGCCTGAAGCAGTCCGGATTCGGGCGCTCAGGAAGACTGGCCGAGGGTGCCGGAGAGGGAAGGTCTGGTTGGGGAGGCGCTGGCTCCTTCCCTCGCTCGATTTGTCTTCGGTGTGGGAATTATTCAGGGCGACTGGGGCAAGATGAAAGCCGGGCGAGGACGACCTGAGCCAGGCCAGGGCGGGAAGTCCGTCCTCGGCTTCGCTGCCCCGGCAGGGCGCCCCCGGGACCCGCGCGCCTTTTGCGGGCTGTGGTCCCCAACGCCTGTTAGAGGGAGAAATGCGAAGGAGAGAGACGTGGAAACAGGCCTCTTTACTCCGTAGCCCGGGTCCCCACCTCGGTCATCCGAATCACGTCCAAATTTCCTTCCCTATCGTGGGAGGAGGGGCAAAGGAGAGACCCCGGTTTGTGGCGCGCACACACCTCCCTCTGCGCGCAAGCCAGCCTCACTGCCCCCTCCTCCGCCTGGCCCCGGATTAGGTTACCCTGGCCGGGCGAGGATTTTTACTGGATACGAGACTAGCACAGGTAAAGCTGTATAAACAGCTCGCCGGCTGTCGGGCGCGAGGGTTACGCCGGGGACACAGCCCAAGGCGCCACCGCCCGGCCTCGGCTGCGCAGGCCACACCGCGGGGGAGCCCGCCCCGACGCTGCGCCCCGGGCCCCGCTGGTTAAATACATATTCTCTTCGCGTCGCCCACCCAAGCCCCCTTTCTCGTTCCTGCGTGAGCCGAAATGCAGAGAATGGGGAGTAAAATCTAAACGCAATGAGAAAGCATCGGGCAGAGGGCTGTGCCGGCTCTTTTCAATAAAACAGCGAGCAGAGAACTTGCGACCAATGCAGAGGAAGGGGAACCCCAAACTCACTGGCCAATGGGAAGATGCTGGAGGTGGATGCGTCCAGAGGGAAACCCGCAGGAACTCGGGCAAAAAGCTATCCATGCGCAACTCTCCTCGCGGCTCCCACGCCCACCCGCCCCGGCCTCTAGGTCTACCTTCCCCATGAAATGAGCCATCGCTTTGGGGGTGGTGTGTGGTTTGATTTACCCTTTTTTCTTTTGTTTTGTTTTTTTGCTTATTCATCTATCACCGTTTAAAACTCGGAAGGAAACCCGCCCGGGCCCGGAGGAGAGGCGAGCGATGTGGAGACTCACAGAGAGAGGAGATGCGCACAGAGATTACCCGCCCCCCACCCCGCACTCCGCCCCCAGCCTTAGCCCGGGCCTCCAGCTTCGAGGGATCCTGGCCCTCCCTCCGCCGCCGCCACCTTTTCCCCGGTTCAGAAAACCCCTGATTGTAGCGAGATAAAAATTGGGTAGGTAAGGGTGTAGCGGAAAGGGGGAGACGAGCAGGGAGAAGCCAGGGGATTTCTGTTTCGGGTTTGACAGTGCACACGTGAGGGGGTTGCCAAGGGTGGGGGGACTCGGGCTGGGCGGGGGAGAAAGAGCTGCCCTGAGGGCGAGTCCAAAGGAATTCGAGTCACCCTGGAGGAAGGGTGTACCTTTCAGCTACCCCCCTCCATCCTGGCCTTGGCGGTTTGGAGGACAGGTGGGAGCCACAGCAGAAGAGGAAACGATGGCAGCGGCCCAGCCAGGCGGTGCCGAGTCTCCCGGGCCGCAGGCCGCTTACCCTGCGCCCAGCGGCGTCACTGACCGACTTTTAGCCTGGGGCTTGCTACTTCCAGACCCAGCCTCTCCTTCTGGGGGTCGCCTTAGGCCGCACCATTGAAGACCCCTGGGACTCCAGCTCCTGCGTCCAGGAGAGTCTCCAGCCAGGCGGGGACTCACCCATTTGGACGCATGGACCGCCAGGCCCTAACGTTTTCGGGAGAGGAAGGGCGCGTGTGGGGCTCAGGCCGGCCAGCGCTAGCCACCTGCCCCATTCCCCTGGCCTGGGCGCCCAGCACCTCACTCACTGCCACCCGTCTCCAGAGCCCCTGGCCGGCCACACCCTGGGGCCCTGTGCGCCGACTCTCCTCCGGCCACTGCATTTGGCACCTCCGGAGGAGAAGGAGGGCTTTATCTGGGAGCTCTGTGTTTTGACTCCTCTGGATTAGCCTGAAGAAGGGGTGTGATTGTAGCGGGACACTCGGCCTGCCGTGGGCATCAAGGGCAGGGGGAACTGTTCATAACCCGGGTTGGGAAAATGGGAGAGGATAGTTCCGTTCAGATGCAGGGGACAGCAGAGACGGGCTTTTAAAAGCGGAAACAGTTCATGTCCTTCCTTGGACAGGCCAGGGACCCCACGGTAAAATCCGTGATTCCGCCAGGCTCACAGGTGCTCCGGGGAAGTCTTTGCGCCCCTTCTCCCGGCCCTCGCTGGCACGGGGCTGCCGCCTCTCCCGGCCAGGCCCCCGGCTCACGCTGGGCTCTCCGCCGCCTGCCACCTCGTGGACCCCAAGCAATTTGTTATATAAAACAAAACAGCAACGAGACACGTGTGCCTGTTCTTCACTAGCGCCGGCAGGTCCCCAGCGACGGACACCCGGTGGAGCCCAGCTGGGAGCCTGGGGACACTGTTTCTCGTCCCTTCCGACTGCAGCACCCACTGCCAGCACACATAGCTCCTGTCTTCCCAGCACCAAAGCAAAAAGGGGTCTCTTGGCTTGCTCCCCAGCAGTTGCAAAGCCTCTCTCTGATTACTCCAACCATTAAGGAAAGAAAGAGGCGACTGGAAGTGTTTTGTCCGCACACAAAGCCATACCGGGAGAGCAGTGCACACGTGTGTGCAAACTGGCTCAGACGCTGAGAATGAGATGTCACTTCAGTGCAGCCCAGAAATGGTGAAAACAACCCAGTGCTGGGGAACAGAGGTGGCTTTGGGACTCTGGCCCACATACCTTATCAGAATCTCTAGTTCCCAGCCACCTCCCACAGTTCTAGCACACAAACTGCCTTAATCTCTGGAAGAGTGGTTCTCAGCCGCTGGCTCCCCAAACCTGTCCTTTCCCCAGGCTCTGTGTGGCATCCCCGCAGAAGGGCGCTACCAGAGAACACCCAGGGCACCCCCTCCCATCCTTTCACTGCTCCCCTGAATTACCCCTACCTCATATATCTTCTGCAAGAAGGCAGGGTGGAAATATCAGACTAAAAAAAAAAAGTGCAGACTGCCGGGTCTCCAGGCTTTTGGCCCCAGCGCTGGGGCTGGCAGAGACATCTCGGATGGAGGGTGGGCCTGCGGACCACGGCCACTCCCCGCATCCTCCAAGCCCAGCTGGCTTCTCAGGCCAGGAACCTTAGGCCTGGCAGGCGGCTGGCTTGAAGCTGGAAACCCGGCCTCCTGCTTGATCCCACTGCGGGACTCAATAAACGGACCCCATGTAACCCTGGACACCCGGCTGGGTCTCCGTCTGTCTGAACTGACACCGCACCCAGACCAGGTTCAAGTGGGCAGAAAACAATTCCATTCTTCTGAATGGCACAAATGTTTAATGTCGAGCCCCCACCACACACACACACACACACACACACACACACACACACACACACACAGAGGCATTTGGGGGGCCCAAAACCTCTCATACAGATGCCTGGATGGACTCTACCTGCCTGGCTAGACCCCCTTGGCCCACCCACCACCATCACCTTTTCTGCAGCAGCTGCTAAGGGTTTGGAAAGGCTTCAGAAATGCTACTTCGTTATTTGTCCCTTTAAAGTTCTTAATCTCCCATCCACAACCCCAGCGTCCTAGCGAGTGTGGGAGGCAGGGCGGACCAGGAAATACAGGAACCAAACGGGGAGGATGCTGTGGTTCGACTCACTTCCACCCCCTGCCCTGGACAGACTCGCCCCTGTGTCAGTACCCTGTGGTATCCAAGAGAAAGAAAAGTATACAAGCAACTGTCCTATTCAGACTCACTCCACCTCCCTGACATTCTAACATTACCTGCCTTCATGGGGAACTGCCGGTAAGTGACTTTTTAGAAGTCTGTTGGTCTCATGTCCGAGGAGAAAGTCTAAACCTTGTCCCCTCTGCCCCTTCTGCTTCTGATGCCCCTGGGCACTCTTTCGAGGAAGCTGTGGTTTTCTCACCCGCCTTAGGGTGCTCCTGGAAGCAAAGGCACCGCTGACCGCCAGCTCCCAGGAGGGGGGTGCCAGATGCCACCACATCTGGGCTCCAACTTTATCTTACAGCGCACAGCTGTTTCCTTAATTATATGCAAAGACAATGAGCCCAAACACACACTTGTAAGCAGAGGCAAATAAACAAAATTGACGCTCAGGCACTGCAGCCACCTTCAGGAGAGGAGGGCTGGACAAACGGGTTCTTTGCCCCAATCCTCTGCCCTCCCTGGAGTGGAGAGCATGCCCGGCTCTTCCCAGGCCGTCCCACTGGCTCTGGTTTTCCTGTTCAGTGTTTCTCCGCATCCCTCCTTCTACTAGGTTTTCCTCCAAACAAGGACATCCACACACTCACACACCACTCTCGCCCAAGGTCACTGCAGAAAGCCAACGATTTCCAGTGACCAGAAAGAACAATAAGGACCGGGTTCTAGTTCACTTTCTTCCAGAGGCAGCTGTCCCTTTGGAGAGGAGACCTCCTCCTAATTCTCTCCACGTGGGTCAGGGAGAGGGCGTGCAGAGTTAGAGGGGAGAGAGCGATTTCACTGACCTGGGCAGCGCGCTCCGAGGGCCAGCTGGTTTTTATTTTTTCTTGGCTCGCCGCAGATCCGAAGGCAGGAATGACAGGCAGAGTCCGCCACTGTTGCCGCCGCTGCCGCCCTCGCCCTGGAACTGCTTACCGCATCTCAGGCGGGCTTCCAGCGAGAGGTAAAACCTGGGTGCTGTGCATCCTCCTAGGAACCCCCTCCCCTCCGCCGTCCCCTGCTCACTGTGGAGACCGGAGCTCTTCCGGGTTGCGAAGAGGAAAAGGGAGGGAGGGAGGGAAGAAGAAAGAGCGAGGGAATGAATTTCACCCCCTTTTGCAAACATGCAAACCGCACATCAGGGGTGTGCGAGGCTGAAGGAGTTGGGGGGCGTGTGGAAAGACGGCCTGAAATGTGACCTGCCCCTGGCGCCTACACAGCCCACTGTCTTCTGGCAGGGTTGGAATTAACACTATAAATGTCATCAGAAGGGTTGACTGGGTCATTACCATAGGCACAAACGCATTGGTGGCATTTTCCTCCCACTTTGGAAGCAGTGGGGACCCCAGGGAGAGCCTAGGGGTATAGCGGGTGGTAACCATTGGCAGGGCCAATGAACTAGGGGCACTGACCTACAGGGCTCTCCCTCTGCCTCCCTACTATTTCTTCTGTTTGTGTCTCTGCTGACGCCTCCAAAATGCCACACGGTACCCTCATCTCTCCCCAGCCCTAGCTGGCCAGTAAAAGTTACTAGAGGCAGGATGTTCAGTAACTGTGCTGGGCTGTACCGGCCGTCGCTCCCCAGATGGGCATAAGTGCACTTGGAGATGGGGGTCTCCATGGGCACACACACTAGAGGTTGAGGGAATTCTCTAGGGACCCCTACTTTTTAAGACTTCTGTGGAAAATCTACCTTCTAGGAGAGTGAGATAGGGGAGCAGGAATCAGAAGTCGCTCTGGAAATAAATTGTCTAAAGGAAAATGATCCTACCAGGTGACCCACTGGACCTGGGGCACTCCAGCCTCCTCCCCCTGCAAAGCCTGTGCCATCCCTGCCCCTGCTGGCGAGGAGATCAAAATGATCCAGGGGAGAGAGTCTGTCACGAATAAATTCTCGGCCAGAGTAAAATGAAACTCCATAAACATTGGGGTAGAAAGGTCAGGGTCCATTTGTTTTGACAGGTAGAGTTTTCCCTTCACAATATTTATACTATAAGAATATGGAGACTGACTTTAAAAATAAATAAATCTTTGGGGAGAAATAAAACAAAATGTGTCCATGGCTGGTCCAGGAAGTCAAGAAGTTTCTCATTGTGCTCCAACCGGTTGGGTAGGAAGGAGATTGCCCGGTCCATGGGGCAAAGTGTTTGGGGGTGGCCGCGCAGTGGAGGGGAGGACATTGGTCAGCGGAGTCAGGAGAGCGGGTGGCACGGAGGGAGGCCAGGCGGGCAGCCTGGGAGGGCCACCGAGTGTGGGTGCGGGTGAGGCTGAGAGTGGACCGCTGGGTGGAGAGAGGATGCCAGGCCAGAGGGCATCCGAGGTGTCATGCCCCCTCGGCTGGGTCGGCGTCCAGACCCTGGCCACCTAACGAAGCCAGCCTCCACTCGGAAGCCCCAGCTCCCTGTGTGCCCAGCGGCGTGTGCCTCCGCTGCGCACCCTCTGGGCGCTTTGAGCCCAGAATAGGGACAGAGGAGCACATTATGTCCCAACCTGGCCAGGAGAGAAAGGGGTCTCCCAGCCCTCTAGGGAGCCCTGAAGTCCGCCCATCGTCATGAACACAGCCCCTCCTCCACCTTCCTGCCCTGTCCCTCCCGCCTTCCGCCACCAAGTGGCGGAGCCACGTTGTTCCGCGCGTTTCGAGGACGCGGGAGAAGGCCACTCTCCTGACAGCTGGCACCCAACCTGTTGCCCTGGCGCACCTCGGGGGCCGCCTGGGCTGTGCCATGAAGGCCGCGGCCGCTGGGAAGAGGAGTGTCGCTGGCACCCTGGACCCCAGAGGGTCCCAACGCCACCTCTTTCCTTCTCGCGCGCTGCCCCGCGTAGGAACTAGGACAGGGCCCAGAGAGAGACAGACAGAGGCATTTGGGACCCAGGCGGCAACAGTTGTCTCCTTGACCCGGGCGTTAGCTACGCCCCAGCTCGCGGTCCAGTAGGCCGGAGGGGCCACTTGCGTCTTTCTCCAAGCTCCCTTCTCCCGCCTCTTGTCCCCTTCGAGTTTCCCATCCTCCCAGCCCCCCTTCCTTCCCCCATGGCGGGCTCGCCTCCGGCAGGAGAGCCCTTTTCCCGCACAATCTGGATCCTGCCACTGCACCCTCTGAGACCCAATGCAGACTTTCTCATTCCTCCTCCCTCCCGCGGGCGACCGGGTCCGTGCGCGCCAGCGACTCTCCTTCCGCCTGGTTCCCGTCGGTCTGGCGGCCTCGCTCCCTGTCCCTTTTCTGCTGACGCGGGCACTTGCTTGTCTGGGGTCTAAGTGACTCCTTGGTGAGGGGCTTAGAAATCTGATCGCAGACACACCGCCTCCCCCCACCATCGCCCCAATTCTACCTTTAGCAAAAAACGCCTTGATTGAAGGAAATCTGGCTGCCAAAGAGGCTCAGGCTTTAAAAAGAAAATGCAAAGGACTTAATAAAAATACAACTGTTTTCCAATTTAATGGTCAGGCGGGGGCGAGATTCAGCCAGCTGGACATTTCTTGTCATCCTGATGGGCTCAGGGGTGGGGAAATGCTGCTAATTAAGGCCAATTATTCCAGGAGAGTTGGGAGAGAGTGGGGAGAAAGTGGGGTAAAGCAAGGAGAGCATTTTTTCTGAGAAGAAAGCAAAGCCAGGGAACTCCTGGTCCTTCGTTGGACTTCCCGGGCAGCAATGCTGATGATTTATTCCCGATGAGGGGGCATTGGGCCTGGCACAGTGCAAAGATACTGCTTTAATGAAGCTTCGATTCGCTTCCTAAATGTTAAAAGCCACCATCTGGGTTGCTGATTCGTAGTTTCAGGTCTCTGTGTGTGTATACACTTGGAGGTGACAGAGGGCAGGCAGACAGGGTAAGCAACACTCCTCTTCCCGGCCAGCGACTGTCTACATGTCACACACTAAGGGGCAACGGATCCCGGTGGTTGCTCAGAGCCTGCGCCAACCTAACACGTCTGAGGGGACAGGGTAGCTTTACTCTGAAGATTTTAGGACTCTCTCCAGTGAACCTTTTCACTGAGGAGTCCTTGTGTTGGGTGTCCCAGCCCACAGCACGACACTGATACCCAATGCTGGTCACCTCTGCCCCGCACCTCGTGTCCACCTTGTACCCTGCTTCAGGCCTCCCTGACTCTATTTCCCCTCATGGAGCACCTACCGACAGTCTTTAACCCCTCATCCCTGGGCAGACGTTCATCCTTCTCAGACGTCGGTTCAGAGCTGAACCAGCGAGAGGGACAGGCCTGGAGGCAGAGCTGGGCTTTGGGACTCCAGCTGCAGGCACTTGGCTCATCCTAATTGGCACCGGCATCCACCGCTTTAAATCCCGTGGTGCGTTCAGCAAGTTTCCCCAGACCACATTCCTACAGGCTAAGGCGTTTGATTGGATTTTAAATATAAAGGGAAGTCACTGGGCATGTGGAGGTGGAAGATGGATCAGTAAATGACTAATAGATAATAGAAACACTGTGTCCAGATCTCTGCGATGGCCGCGTAGATATGAAGTTCACCTGTTGGATAAAGAAAAAAGAGACCCTGTAGGAAGAAATAATCGGTGGCAGAATCTCCAATCTTTCTACGAATGTGTGGCCACTTGGAGTTGGTCTGTGTAGGACTGGGGAACCTATATATTTATTCTTCCAGTTCTCCAATGTCTTGTCTCTTTTCCTTAAAACACAGGTAATAGTTTTCTTTCAGCCCATCAGCCTTTGGCACCACCTTGCTTTCCAATTTTTCTACCTATGTATGCCCACGGATTGGTTTAGTTCTTTACAGTGCACACTGCCCTATGAAGACACACACTCAATGTTAGCCTGGGCTTAAAACTTCTAAGCTTTCAATCCCATTCATTGACATTTATTTTATGATAAATGGGGGGGGTTTGAGAGGGTGTAAATGAGGCATCAGATGGGAACAATCCAGTTTTCTTCTTCCTCTTCTAAAAGAGCATTTTTATTAAACTCAACTTTCAGGACGGTGGCCATAACTATGTTCCCCTGACCAGGGACTGCAGCCCGGTTGGGGGCCAGTGGGCCATGGGGGCCTGGATCCTAGGGAACTATGGATGTTGAAAATGAAAGTTTCAAAAGCAACCACTGGAAATTTAAAAAAAAAATCAGACCTATTTCACCCAGGAGCCCTAAATAAATAGCCCCGTTTGCAAATTCCTATCAATTATTACGTGATGGGAAAAAATCCTATCTGAAAATAAAGCACGTGGACGTGGAGAATTTTAATTAAATCTTACTGTGGATATAATAACATGGAAGTGATTTTTCATTCGGCGCTTGCCTGCTCACCAGTGTTTTATGGCGTTTTCTTGCCTCTGACTTTATTTTAAAATATTAGACGAGGTGGAGAATTATAAACGACTCTTTCCTTATCTGTGCTGCTCACATATCCAGGATCAGAGGAGCTGATTAAGAAAGAAGTCAGAGGCAACGTTGGATTCATAATGATTTGGAATAATGAATCCTTATCTCTGCTTTCCAGATTATCTGCCTTTCAGCTCCCAATGTTTTGTTACATGGGATAATTTATTGCATCTAATACATCACAATGAATCTGATGGTAGAAAGTGATGGCGAATGTTGTGAAAAGGGGGCCCTTATTTTTTATCCCGGGGCAATGAAACTGCTTTTTGCAGTTTTTAATTGGGAAAATATAAGGTAGATCTGATAAAAAAAAAAAAAAGAGCTGGGTATAATCTTGCCTGCTCCTGCTTTACCACTCTGCTCTTTAATTAGTGTGTCAATTTCAGGCTGAAATTAACAAGATCGACCTGAAACCAGCAGCTTAGTTTCTCCCCAACGTGGAGATCCTAATTTTTAACATGATTTATTTTTATGAAAAAGGAGATAATTAATCATAAACACTGACTAAAGCACAAGGCCAAGTTAAGATAAAATGCCATTTGCATCTTTATATAGAAAGATACCAATAATGTTAATTTTTCTGAGATTTTTCTCTCTCCTCACCATAGCTCTCACCCCCCACCCACCCACAGCTCCCACCCTATCTAATGGCTGTCCCCTCCAGCCCCATTCCAAGTAAACAAGAAAAAAATCAATTCCAGGTTTCTCTCCAAATTTACTGCTCTCTTTTGTAAAAGTATATATATATTCAGCTCTCTTGGCTTTGTCTGTTAACACATGCACAATATGCATGCATAGGTTTCCTTTCCTCAGAGCACAGAGTGGGTGGGTTCTTCCTGACAACCCCCTCACCTACCCTCATCAACTTCCCTGCATTTTAGAGTCTTAGAGAAGAGGACAAACATCTCATTTGATGGTTAATTAGTTCCAATAATTGTCATTTTTGTTTCTTTTGTCTTTGGCCCTAATGCCAAAGGAACAAAAGCCATCTAAATGCAACAGGCTTTACTCGCTCCTCTTGCAGGACAGATTTCAAAATCCAAGGCTATACCGGAGTCCCCTCCCAACGGCTGACAACACTAGCAACATCCCGGCCTCTGGAAGTAGAAGGGGCAGGAGTCATTGGTAATTTGCTCTTTAAGCTTTTTGTGCCTGTTGATTACTTTCTGGTTGCTTGGATTAAACAATCGTTGCAAGTATGCAAACCAGCGAGAGGAGATTCATACATATTCACTCTCCAATTGTTCGCCCTGACGTCAGAGCATAATTTCCCGGTAATTGGATGGCTTGCACCCGGATAATGCTCATCTGAAATTCTCCACGTTTCTCTAGGTTGCAGTAGATTTTGTACTGGGAGGTGGGAGGAGGACTTTTTTTTTTTTTTAAGAATAATTTTCTGTTCACTGTAGGTCCTATTGTCTCTCTTTCCCCCTACACTTAAGAACATTTACTTCTGAACTGTGAAGATCTGGAGGCTATTTTCAGGAACTATAATTTCCTAGACAGTTCTTGAGTAGATTGAAGAATGTTGACATGGGCTGGGGAGGATGGAGGAAGTGGGCTGGAGCCAGGGATGAGGTTCTTTGGTTTGAAAGCATCATTCCCTCCCTCTGCTTAAATCCACAAGAGCACCCAGAGTGGTCTCGCCTTCCCACCACGAAGATTTCCTCTGCTGGGGCTATCCAGGTTTCCCATCCATCTCAAGTTCAAGTCCCAATTTCTGAGCGTGTCCTACACTCATAAGTAGAGTAGGCAGCCAAATAATTATAGATTTTTTTCTTAAAAAAAAGCTTGAATCTTAATTATAAAGATGTTTCAGGTTTTAGGTGGTGGTAGAGGGAGACACCTGATTTTCTGGGATATTTTTCCTTTATCTTTCCGTTCACTTTGGCCTCAGTAGAGTGAACTTGAGACCTTGGGTTCCAACCCTGCGTTCAATATTGCAGGACTTCTCTCTCCTTCCTGTCTCTCCCCCTCTCCTCCTCGGGTTTCTCCCTTTCCTCTCTCCCTGTTCCTTCCTTCTCTTTATGACACATCACTCCAAGAATTTCAAGTATCAATTATAAGTAATATTAATTTCTCAGCCCCAACCAGTGAAGTGCGGATGATCTGATAGGAGCATAAAAACGGTGCTTCCCTAGATGAAACAAACCAGTGGAGCCTACTGGGCCTTTTCCCATGCCCAGATGAACATTCAATTTTCCGGCATTATCTCCGCACTTAAACTCGCTTTCTCCATTTCTGTGCCAAGATAAATTTGCATAATATTTGCAGCTGTAATTAGCTGATGAGCATCTCTCAGCCTCCCCCTTTTGTTTCCCCCTGCATTTGGTCTTCCATTGATGCCACGTTTGATCTTTAATATCACAGGATTCCCGATAGAGGATTGCATATCTTATCTTCCCGGCTCCAAAATCTTTTAAGGAGAGAGAAAGGGAGAGAGGGGGATTGGGGGAAAGCGTGAGTGAGAATGAGGCTTCCACTAATCAGAGTTTGAAAAGGTTACAAGAAGGTACGGGGAGTGACAGAGCAAATAAGATAAATGGAGAACGCGGGTGGAGCGAGGGTGGGGGAGGCAGGACCAGCCCCCCGGAGTGGGCAGAGCCTGGAGTACGTGTGTCACCGCCCAGAGATGCGGGAGTGGGCTCAGGGGAGCTTGGGACCCCGACCAGGAGGGTGGACAGGCAGAGGCGTGGGGATGTGGTTTGTCCCCAGCCTGGGACTGGGGGTCCTTCCTCCCTTTTCTGGAGGGGCAGTTACCACGCTCTGAGTAAGACGTCTCTGTCGTTTGCTCCCCTTAAGCAGAAACTGGAACTTTTGCAACCAGGTGACTCTCCTATCTGCCCATCTGTTTGTCTCTCGTTAATAGAGAGCACAGCACTCCTGAATTACTAATATGCTACTGACAGTAATCATTCTCTCCAGCCCAGTTTGAAAGAAAGACAAAAAAAAAAGAAAGAAAGAAAGAAAAAGAAAGAAAGAAAGAAAGAAAGAAAGAAAGAAAGAAAGAAAGAAAGAAAGAAAGAAAGAAAGAAAGAAAGAAAGGAAGGAAGGAAGGAAGAAAGAAAGAAAGAAAGAAAGAGAGAAGACAAGAAAAAGAAAAAAGAAGGAACTAAGAACAAGAGGAGGCAGGGAGTTGGGGGCAGATGAATAGTGTCGCCTCCAGAGGTGGAGCAGAACCAGAAGACTGTCCCCGGGCCGCGTCCTGGTTGTCATTGTTATGTTGCTCTTTTTCTCCAAAACGGGAGTTTTCTGACTTGGGTGGCGCCGGGGGTAGGAGGGAAGGCGGATTAGAGGAGCCACCGGTTGGATCAGTATTTGTGGGAATCCGTAGGGGAGCGAGCGGGAGAAAGGAAAGTGGGGAAAGGAGGAAAAAAAGAAGACAGGCGGGAGTCGATTTTCATGCCAATCACTGGAACAAATAGCTAACATTTAACGTTTACGCCCGCACTGGCGGCGCCCTGGCGCTGCGCGGACCCGGAGCCGGGCTAAAATGTCCCGAAAGCCTTTGGAGAAAACGAGTCTCCAGCTATCAGGTTCTCCCCATCTCCCCCCTTTCGCGAGGCTTCGGTTTCAGGCTGGACTTGTCCAATGTCTGCGTTGCTGCTGCGAGCTCCTAAATGGGTGTCAAGGAGGCAAATATCAAATAGCGCCGGGGTCAAGGCGATTTAGTTAACCATTGGGGCCTCGGGACTCCAAACCTGTGTGGGGCTCCGCGGGGGAGGGGCGGCAGGCGGAAGCAGGGCGAGTGAATAAATGAATGAACGAAGGAACGAATGAATGAGCGGATGGAGGGAGGCTCCGCACCCGCTGGCCCGAGCTAGCAGCCAGCCCCTTCGCCCGCCCTGGCCTCTCCTCACACCTCCCGGGCCTCCTCTGGGTTCCAGAAGTCTTCCCTTAAAACTTTTTTTTATGTCTTTGAAATAGGGCCAGTTTTCTAAACTGAAGTGTAGAGACCTGGGCTCTAGTCTCGACCCTTGTCAATGTGTGGCTTTACTCATTGTAGCATCTTCAGGCCTCAGTTTCCCCATCTGCAGATTGGGAGGGGCGGGTAGACCAGATGAAGGCCAAGGTCCCCTTCCTGTTGGGAACAAGAGCAAGATGAGGGTCCGGGGTGGGAAATAAGGAGTGGCGTGTGCCGGATTCTGCCACCCCGACCCAGGTCACCCGGGCACCTGGTACACCCCCGGCCTGGCCAAGGAACCCCTCACCTCGCGCCCTACTATGGTGGCTTCACCCAACTCCCAGTGCTGTGTAGCCGGGCCCCCCGCGATTATCTGGGGTCACCATCCGCGGAGGTGCAGCCTCCCCTAATACAGCAGAGCCGACTCCTTCCGCGCCCTCCCCCCCAGTGTCTTGTGCCTTTCAAGTAGTTCCGAAAGGGAACATTCGCTCTTTTGAGGGGGGCATTCTCTTTTTTTTTCCGGGGGTGGGGAGCCGGTTGAGGTTTATTTCAAAATTCCTGACTCAAGCGCCGGGGGCGGAAGTCGGAGCACTCGCATCCCGGGCGGAGCGGGCCATGGCCGCGCCACACGCGGTGTCGGGAATCGATTAACCGGCGCCCGCTCCTGCGCGTGGTGGGGGCCTTTTTTCTTTCTTCTTGAGCCCCCCCGTGTCACGTGTGCAGGGTCTGCGTGCTTGGGCGGGTGTGTTCCCGCCGGGATGGGGGGTGTCTTACACCCTGGGGGAGGGGCGTGCACCAGCCTCCACTTACTTCCCCAACACTGGGTCCAGGCACAGGGCGCCGACGAGTGGTCGCTGCGAGGCTGCCGCTGGGTCCTCCCGGGCCGGAACCCGGTTCGCTCTGGCCTCCCTAACCCCAAGTCCCCCCACCTTCCCCCACCGGGTGCAGCTCCGGCCCGTCCAAGGCCAAGCACCAGGCCCGGGCCTCGCAGTCGGCGGGACACGAGCTGCGGAGTGGGGATCCGCGCGGGAGGGACATCAGGGAGGGGACGGCGAGGGGCGCAGAGCCAGTGCCCAGACGCGCGCGGTGGGGTGGGGGCGCCTGTCTTCTTAAATAACGCTCCTTTTTGTGATCCTGTCCCTCCCTCAGTGTAATTCTCAACGATGGCCATGAAGAATAATCATGATGATACTTTCCCCTTCTTTCTCAAATTAAAAGAGAGAGAGAGGGAGAGAGAACGCACCCAACTCCACTACCGTTCGGGTTCCGGGGAAATTCTCAAATAGAGCAGTGTAATTTCTCAGTTGATTTTGATTGACATACTGTCCCTGGGATCATGTGTTAATCCCTTCTTCACTCAAGCCTTTTCATAACTCATTTCTCTCTTGCTAGATGGGGACTCTGATGGTTACCGAGGCAACGATGATAGCACTAAGCTATTTCCCTCTCTGCAAGGAGACCATTATTCCGCATGCATAGGCCATTTGCAACAGAGGTCGTCACAAAGTCATCCACAACACGGCACACGTTTATTAAACTTTTATTCTCTTTTTTCCCCCAACACAGAAACTAGTTTGCACTTGTATGGGGGGTATCATTGTCACGGGCCCCACATGGACGCTCATTTACGCACCGCCACCACGGGCGCCTGCACCGCTGCCCCCGCGCAGGGGCGAGTGGTCGCTCCGCTGTCCCATCCGCCCGTCGGGGTTGGCTCTGACCCCCTCTCGGACCTTCAGGACAAGGAGGGCGGTGGCAACGTCTAAGGCCAGACGGGACCTGGCTGCCCAGGCCATGCCACCTCTGCTACCTGGACTCAGTTAACACCAAGCGGCTCCTTCTTGGCGTACCTTCCGAAATAAAGCCACCTTTTGTCCCATTTCTCAGACCCCCGCCCCCATCCCCTTTCTCTTCCCCTCCTTGGGATCCCCTGGCCGGTCCGTGGCGCCGCCTGGCCGCGCTGGCCGCCCTGGCTCCGCAGAAAGCCACCTGCCGGGAGCGCACGGTTCTTAGGTTTCTTCCCCCAGTTTGGCCGGGAAACAGGGCCTGCTGGCGGGGCAGCTTCCTGGGAAACCAGGGATCTGGTCCCCCGCTTCTCTGCAGAGGGGCTGGGGCGGTGGGTGGGGTACACAGAAGAACTAGAACATCTAAGGACAGTCAACCAAGAGCGTTACAGACCAGTCTACGTTAAAGCAAACATGGCCAACAGATTTCTCTGCCCAGCCTGCAAAGCCACCAAACCAAAGGGCAGTGATGAAGGCCACTGTTGGCCAAGGCTTCTATTTCCCCTCAGCTTCACCGAAATCCTCCCTCCCTTTTCCTTTTCTTTCCTTCCACACCCTACGCCCTACCCCGTCTTTGATTTTTATGGAGCTGGTGGACCCACTGAGGCCCCTGGGGCGCAGTCTCTGTCTCTCTGCCTCTGTGGACTTGGACAGGGAAGGCCCCGCTGGCGCCAGCGCCCCCGCCCCCCGTCCCCAGGGACGGTCTTCGCGGGTCGCTGCAGCCCCCAGAGAGCCAGGCAGCCAGAGACCGGTGCCAGGGACCCTCTCTGGGCCGCCCCGATCGCGTCTGCGGGGGCGCGCGCGAGCCAGGACCAGGCCGCCGAGGTGGCCGGCGCTCCGCAGACACCGGAGGGGACCGGAGGTGGCCGGGGCCAGACGTGCCGTGGAGTAATGGTGTGGGCCCGAGCTCCTAGGCGGCAGGTGTAAGGCGCTCTAAGGGCTCCAGCGGTCAACCTCCCTCCCCAAACCCGAGATAGCCGGTCACCTGGGCCATCGTGACCCTGCAGGCGGAGGGGATGCCACGTGCACCCGGCGATCCCATCCCGGTCCTACCTGGAGAGCGCGGGAACTTCGCCTGCGGGGGTGGGGGGCGGAGGAGGTGTCCCCAAGGCCCCCTTAGCCACGTCCCCACCCAAGGGCAGTGGGTCTGGCGCAGGGGAGCTCTGGGAGAAAGAGAGGAGGTGGGCCTTCCCCGGGGAGCCAGCGGGCTCTTGGTGGCCTTCTCTGTCCCACACCTCCAACCCCTCCCAGTAAAGCAATCTGGAAGGCAGGCTTGCCACAGGGTGCCCGCGTCTAGAGCGCCCAGGGCCGGGGCAGGAAGGGACACAGAGGAGATGGGTGACGGACGGCTGGCTGTCCTGACAGAGCCAGGACAGGTAGGGCTTGTCGGTGGCTACCTGGTTTTTTAAAAAGAAGACCCCAGGTGCCTGGAGCGCAGGTCAGGGATGGGAGTGGGGCGGAAGGAAGCAGAAAGAGTTCCTGTCTCCGCCCCTCCTGTTGCAAGGGTTCAGGGTTCAAAGCCAGGTGGAGCTCCTGACTGTGGACAGGGTTAGACAGAAGGGGCTGGAGACTTGGGTCTGGGTGAGTGACCCTTGGAGAAAGGACACAGATCCAGGAGGGTGTCGGGTGTCTTCTCTGTGCTGTCGGGGAGTTCACAGGTGCGTGGAGGTGAGACAGCCACAGTAGGTGGCCGCAGTGCGTGCTGTGAGCCTGCGTCCCCGCAGTCTGCCTCGCTGTGTTTTAAGGCATCACATGCCCCACAGCCCTGCCCCAAATTGCGTTATCACGCCGGGGGAACCGATCTGATGCAAATGTCATCCGAGGAAAAAGGCTGCCCAAGTGATCGGATGCTGCGGCCACGGCACCAAAGGGCATAATAACGTTATTACAGAATAACAGCAACTACATCTACCACAAACCAAATAGATCACAGGCGTCCTCTCACTAGATACTCAGAGCATCCTTTAAGACAGGCCGATCCCTTTTTTATAAGTGACATTGTCTGACCAAGACACCAGCTCTTGCCGCCACTCCTTGAGTTTCCATGTTTCCTTGTAGCAGATCTCGGTGTATACTGAGGTATGTCAGTAGATTTACGAGCATTTATATTTATTCCTGCATCATTCATTCCTCCCTTCAACACTGTCCTCCTGAGGGGCACCCTGCTAAGCGTCAGACTACCAAGTAGGAAAATTTCTCTGTCCTCAAGGTGCCCACAGGGAGAGTGGGGAGAAAGACAACCAAATAGATCATTCTAGGTGCAATAACTATGTGAAAAATGTGGCCTGGTGCTGTGTGAGCCCAGAGGGAGAATGCCAGGAGTGACCCCAAGTGTTCTACCAAAGAGACAAGCGTTGTCTGGCCCTCGGAGGACAGTCAGGAGCTTCCAGAGCAGAGCAGGGCAAAGAGAATTCTAGAAGGGAAAGTCAGGGGCAGCAGCTTGGGACTGGGAAAGGGGACAGGAGTTCAGCACCCCCAGAAACATGGTGTGGCCCAGCAGGGGCACCAGTGAGAGGCAGGCACATGCCACAGTGAAGCCCCTCGTAAGTCAAGCTAAGTGGCTTTACCCTGTGGGCCTTGGGGATCCAGGGACGGGCTTTGCGAGGAGGAACAGCCTGAACAGAATGAGTTAAGAGGTTGCAGGTTCCGGGTGGCATTCTGGCCACTAGCTCCTGCCCTTCCCTCATCCGCACACCCGGAGCAAAAGTGACTGCCTGGATATTTCAAATTTTGTAAACTAAGCGAATGGTAACATTGTTTTTCCAAAATGCTTAGGGCAAAGCGACATTTCCACCAAGGCTGGTGTTTTTCTCTGTGTTTCAGGATGACTACCTGGGACCTTGGTCCTATGGGGTGGTGGAAGTGTGTTGAGAACAGCCGTGTTCATTGGCTTTGTTCAAAGTCACGGCTCTGGCTGGAGCGCAGGAGCTCTGACAGTTCACTGCAACAGAGATGAACCGAGGCCCAGCAGGTGGGTAGGGACACCATCTAGAAAGCCACACTGCCATGTGTCTGTCCCCGACAGGAGACACAAAAGAGAGCGTCTGCTCTCATGAATATATGGCAGGTATCTGCACACCCTCCGCTAATTGATGGGCTCTCTATATATCATCCCAGATAAAGGGCCCCTGCAGCAAGTGCTGCTGTTTAGAACATCATGATAGGGCTTTGTTAACAAGAAGATAACAGGAGAGCAAGATATGTTTGTTTAGCTGCCTATAGATAAACCCAATAGGTCTTTGTTAACTTTTCATGACTGATGGCCACCACTAACCATGATAAATAATCCTGGAATGGGGAACTTTATTTAAAGGCCTACACACGGGGCCTCAATTTTTAGCTCTTCTGAACGAGCAGGGAGTGTTTCCTGAGTTTGACTCTGCATGTGCTATAGAAATTCAGCACCTGGTTTTCTCTTAATAATTTCAACTCATCAGCTGAACCTCTCAACCAGACTGACCGTTGGTACTTTTTCAGGGTGTGCTACGTTCCGATCCCACAGAAACGGAGCAAGTCTGAGGACCTGGCTCTCACAAACAAGTCTTTAAAAGATAGGCAGAACCCGGAGAAATCAATGCAAACGTTCTTTCTAGCAACTAGAAACAGATAAAAAATGTGCTTTTCAATACCTGTGAGGTATATGGTAGCCGGAGACACTTGTCCCTGCAACACATCGGAAGTTGCAAAGTCTTGTCCAAAACTGATTGCTGACCAAGGATTTTATTTTTAAAAGCTGAGTAGGTAAGCTTTTTTGTTTTGTTTTTGTTTTTTTCCCTAGTTTTAAATAATGTCTTGTCTACCGAAGTACATCATTCCTTTAATGAGATAGGACCACAGAGTAATGCTGTGCCCAGAACTCACCCAAAACGAAGCCTCGGGGCACATGGAAAAGATCTTTCATAAATCCAGTTACAAAGACAGCAAACTTTTGTGCTGCTGGAAAAAGTAGTATTACACTGTTATCTTTAATGCCATCTTTTAAAAGAAGGCAATCATTTTTACTAAAAACATCATTTGAATTTTATCTTTGCTAAAACACTTGGGAGGAGGGAGGGGTTTGACCTGACCTTATAATCTCTCTGAACCTGCAGACTAATCAATTTTGATGGAAAAAGTGATACTGGGCCTCCGAAGTTAACCAGATTTGCCACCAGCAAATGGAGGTCCTGTGCGAGATGGTGTTTGAGCTAATCAAGAGAATATTAAAAGGAATTCATTCTTAGTGTAGAAAAATTACTGTTCCCAAAAGCCACAGGTTAAATACATTCTAAATTACTAGAGAAGGTTGTTTTGGGGTTTTTTTTTTTTTTTTGGTTGTTGTTGTTTTTGGTGTGTGTATGTGTTTTTAAAATGTGTCACAAGTAAGAAAGAGCAATTGCAATTCGGCTCCCTTTTCGGTTCTCAGAGAAAACTCCAGTCTGATTCACTAACTGTATGGGGCAGCTGAGTCCCGAAAGCATCAGGTTTGACTTCCTAGACTCCCTGGAACCACAAGTTCACGTCCCCAAGGGGCTGGGCACAACCCTTCCTCCTTCCTAGGCAATAAATAGCATGGAAACCAGGTTATCTCTGTGGCCAACTTGCAGGAAAGACCTTGAAAACAGAGACGGGGTGGACCCAAGTGATCACGTGGTGCTTCCCAACAGTGGGGGTTTGCAGCAGGGGTGGCTGAAACCATCGGGCCAGCCGGCAACTGAACGCCGCTGTGCTGATCCCAGGAGATACGTCCACTCGGGTTTTAATAGCAGTCCATTTAGACGCTGCGATAGCCCGTCCAGGGGAGCCGGCTCCTCTTACCTTATGTGAAGCCATTGGGTGGCTCCATCAGATTAGATGGGAGAGGGTTTGGGGATTCGGAATGTTTACTTTCATGTCCAGTGTTCCGGTGGCAATTCTGGAGTGCCTTAATATCTTAGCACTCTGTATTCTGTACTCCCCGATCAGTGGGTTGGCTTAGGTACAACATGGTTAATGTTTTGTTTTGGATGCATTTTGTTTTTTGTTTTTACCCTCACCTGAGTCTTAACAATCAGTTACTGAAATTCTAGCAATGGTTTTTAAAATGTTTGCCGCTTCTTTACGTAAGGAGCACTGTTTCCACTTGCCTGCACACACACTTGGTCTAATTCTGACATTATTCCACTTAATGTGAAAGATCAGCTTTACTTGTAGAAGAAAAAAATCGGACAATTCCCGTGAAGACAAACAAAGGGTGGAGGTGTGGAGGTTTGTTTGTTTTAGTGACACGGGCTGTCATCACACCTGAGGATTGGAACAGAAGAGGGAAGAAAAGAGCTCACCTGGGTCTTTCCTGACTTTTTCTCCAAACCTTTTATTTTTCCTCTGATGTTTGAGCACTAAAGAAACATGCTGAGGAACTTAATGAAAAATATGAGCTTGCAAACACCAACCACACTCTTGTTCCCAGGTTCATTGTGCATATTAAAAATTATAGCCATGCAATGTGACTTTTGTGTCTGTAAACTACATAATTGCAAAAGCTATACATAAATATATAAGCATGAAGTGTTATAAGCTGTATGGAGTAATCACACCCTGCACTTTCATATAAACATCTTCCATGTGGATTTCTATGCACAAACTTAGATTCGCTTCTCCAAGACAAAATGGGCAAGTGTCAAATACCAGCATTACCCAGCTGCTTGGGGCCGGCAGTGAATAACCTCTCATGGCAGAAATACCATCTTTCGAATTTGGCCAGAATTTCTGCTGCATTAAATTACTGTATTGTCTGTGACTACAAACTGAAACGTGCGGCCAGCTTTGCTTTGGGAGTCTGGTCATTTGACGCCCTCAAGCTGGTTTTGGTATTTTGTAACCTATAAGCAGGTCTTCTCTTGTTTTTAGTGATTTGAAACAAAACTTAGTGACAATGATTTGTACAAAAAATATTTGAAAAAATAACTAGCCATTCGAGAAATGGAGTAGATGTCAAAGGAGAAGGCTCACGTTACCTCCTAGACTCTAGAAACCACATGGAAGCTGTTCAGATATCCACAGATTCAGTGTATATACAGGAACAAGTGTATAGTGTGTTATATTATCAATAGTGGTTAAATCGACAAAGTAGAACATTTTCACTAAAATTTCATACAAACCACTGACAGCTGACATTTTGCACACAAGGGCAGACTCCTACATACCTAAAATATGCACTTAACGGAAAGTTGTTAGTAAGTTG
This sequence comes from Lemur catta, assembly GCF_020740605.2. Taxonomy (NCBI): domain Eukaryota; kingdom Metazoa; phylum Chordata; class Mammalia; order Primates; family Lemuridae; genus Lemur; species Lemur catta. The sequence continues at coordinate 142,444,796 of NC_059128.1, forward strand.
TAACTGTCAAACTCTTTCTGTTCATTTGCCATCTTCTGTTTTATTGACAATAAAGCAATATAAACGCCTCTGTACTGTTTTGCCCAACCTTTTGTAACGAGAGGCTTGCCCGTGCAGAGACATTTTAGTAAATGCGCTTGCCCCCTGGGCAGCTCTCTGTGATCCCACCCCTGGGACCGCCACTAGGAGCCATTTCCATTGCTGGAGAAATTCCCTCCTCAGTTCCTTGTTTTTCTTTGCTCTAGCAAGAGGTAACCCACCTGAAAAGAAAGGATAGCTCACGAGCCTACTTTCTGTATCCTCATTTTATTTCTTTTGTGACTTTACGCCTATTCCTTATGCTTTTGGTTTTTCCCCTTTTACTAATAATAAGTTAATAATTTACGTATTTATGGGCACATGTGTTTGTTACATGCACAGAATGTGTAATGATCAATATTCTTTATGTTAATTCAGCCAAATTCACCTTTAAAAAACACTGGGGGTAAGTAGTTTCTATGGGTTCCTTATGTGCCCCAGACATATCCCTTCACCCCTGGATTCCAGCTGTAACAGGCATTGGAGTCGCTGCCTCTTAAACAGAACTGATTTACTTGTAAGATTTCGAATCTCAAACACAGAATGTTAGAGCGAGAAGAGCACACAGATCTCACGTGACCTCCTGGTCTCAGTGGAGAGGAGCTGCGGCTGTTGGAAGAGTCAGGTCATGCAGGGGGTTAGGAAGCGGGGCCATGGCTGGGATGGGCCACGTGGAAGATTAGGACAACAAGGAAGGAAATAGCAAAGAATTACCTACATTTGTGGGTGCTCTAGACCTGCACCATGCAATAGGGTAGCTACTAGCCACCTGGTGGCTGTTTACATTTAAATTAATGAAAGTTAAATAAGTTAAAATTCAGTTTCTCAGTTGCAGTAGCCACATTGCAAATGCTCAAATAGTCACAGGTGGCAGTGGCTACTGTATTTGACAGCACAATTACAGAGCAATTCTATCATCACAGAAAGTTCTAGTGAACAGCCTGAGCTCCTACACTGAGTACAATGATTAAATGATGTAAATGTTTCTAGATTGAACATATCTCTGAATGTCTGTTCAGGGAGAAGGCGTGAAGTGATAGCTCCTCCACCGGGGCACACTCCGTAAGTTAACGCTTCCCTACAGCTGGGCTCCATTTACAGTGCTCCGGGAAATCTCTCCTCATTTGAAGTATAAGTTGGGTTCTTACTTTATCTGATGCATTTACTGCCTGAAGTTGTTCAAGAATGGACATGCAACTCTGGACCCGCAGACTGCAGGGAAAGCCTAACTAGGGCTTTTTCTCTGTGATTTACTATCCCGTTTAGTTCTCTGAGATTGTTCAGTGTAATAATTCGAAAACCCCAATGCCAAATCCATTGCCTATGGACTTCCTGCACGTTAACATTGGCCGTGCAGTCAGTTCTGCCAGTGGGTGTGTTTCTAGGGTCTGGGACACTGTCAAATTTATCCCTCTACTCTCTGTCTACCCCCTACACCTGTGAAACTGAGCTGGGCAGCCCACCCGGGGAATCCTACACTGGGAGGAAGCCTCTCTCTGTGCCGTCTTCTATGTCAAACAATCAAATCATTCAATAATGGAAACTGCCTAGTGTCTTGTTCAACTTTTCAAGCATCACTTATAATATCAAGATCACTTGTTTTGGCCAGGCGCGGTGGCTGACGCCTGTAATCCCAGCACTTTGGGAGCCCGAGGCAGGAGATTGCTTGAGCTCAGGAGTTCAAGACCAGCCAGAGCAAGAGTGAGACCCCCATCTCTACTAAAAACAGAAAAATTAGCCAGCATCTTGGTGCACACCTGTAGTCCCAGCTACTCGGGAGGCTGAGGCAGGAGGATTGCTTGAGCCCAGGAGTCTGAGGTTGCTGTGAGCTAGGCTGACACCACGGCACTCTAGCCTGGGCAACAGAGTGAGACCCTGTTTCAAAAAAAAAAAAAAAACCAGAATATAACCTGATAATATTTTTGGATGATTTGAACTTCCTCTGATGCTCTAAATGAGTTAACTAGAACCAGCAAACATTTTCTTTAAACCACTTAACTTGGCAATAGTTAACTCATTAAGGATAATAACAATGACATTCTTCAGGTTTGTGGGGTTTTTTGTTTGTTTGTTTGTTTAAGATAGTCCCATTATAAACGTTTCATTAATCAAAAGCAAGACCAAACCAAAAAATCCCACAAAACTTCAAAAGGTTAACAAAATACTGACTAGATTTCAAAGATATAGTAGCAAACTATTGCTTAGGGTTAAGTACCTAAAATATGCTTCTGTTCTGAAAGCCTAACACATTTAAATCTTGTGCGGTATATATCTTTATCTTTTTTTTATATGTCTACCCTGCTAGTTCCTAGGGCAGTTAATGCAAATATTTGCTAAGTTTTAAATGATTTTGTTGTAAATATAAACATTTAAAAGCATAAGGCTATATTAACATTAAAAACCAGCTGCAACCTAAGATGGAAAGACTATATACGGAAAAATCGGAAAAGAAGTATGGAATATGCTTAGAATTGGATACATTTTATAACAATACATAGTCTACTGCTGGAACAATTGCAAAACCATGGGTCGAGGACAGGGACTAGCGCATCTCAGAAACTGGATTTCTGGAAATGAACTTGGTTCTGATAGGGCGTTGCTCGTTGGCATTTGCATAAAATGTGCCTAGCAAATAAGGAATGAATAAATGAATGAACATATTTAACACTGTCCTACAAATTAAATTAAACACAGAGTCATCCAGGATGAAAACAAGAAACTAGTAGTTGTTTCAATAACTCATATGTAGACTAAACGTTATATTGAAAAGACTGAAAGAATAAAAAGAATAAACTGTTCAGCTGTCTACCTCACTCTCTCATTTCGATGTCACCTATTGGCCTGCACACACAGATTAATAGTTACTTTATACTTTTTAGGCCACAACTCATGCAAGAGGCTCAAAGAAATAGTTTCCCAACAGAATGACTGACACCATTGTGGAAAGAGACGTTATTCAGGACATTATCTGTTTCGTTCTTCAGTCGAGGTAACTCATCTACTTTTAGACTTAAACCTGCTATGATCTAAAGAGATTGGCCATGAAACTGTTTGTGTTGAAAACTTAGCCAGTGCGCCTTTGGCGAACCTCATTCATTGGCATGCGTGGTGGCAAGGTTTCCGTATCTCAGTGTTCATGTTATACTTTCATTTGGTGAGTAGGTCTTTGTTGAATCATCCCATTGAACGGGGAACAAAGGCGGTTTAGGTGATACGGTAAGTAATGCATTATATTTTATCTCTGAAAAAAGCCCGACAAAGTCAGACTACTGTGATACCCTCTGATTTTCTTCAGGACATTTGGAACCACAAACCAGTCGGAGGATCCCCACTGTGCTTAGCCCCAGACACCTTTGGGAAAGAAACACCTTGTCGGCTGCAGAAATGACACCCTGCCGGCCACACCTGGCTCCACAGGCGGATTATCGCGCCAGAAGAGCTTCTCAGTTTCCCGTGAGGGTCTCTCAGTTTCTTAAATACCATCTCCTCCAGTAAGATCAGTAGCCGGGACAATTTTTTTCCTGACTACCTCTCTTAATCAAGTATTGATGCTATTCCAATGATAGAGCTGGGATAAATTCAAACAGGTCATGATTTTACTTCCAACTGGGAAACTTCTAACCCTCCAAAGGGAAATACTTTTCATTCCTTTGCATCTAATTCTCACTGGCTCCTCAAATTCCTGCTGCCTTTTGTGATTTCCTTCTCTCTCAAAAGTCAAAACCCATTTTTTTTTCTTATTGTTTGGGCCCCCTAAAGTTTTTCTCCTGATTAAATAAATCATCGTCTCCAATTTCTTTCTCTTCCCACTCGCCCAATACAGGCTTTTTCTTTGCCTATCCTACTTGACTTCATGAAGGAAAGTAAATTAATCTCTACTGTCTTCGCAATGTCTGTGGTATCTGTAAGTTGCTTTTTGCTTTCAGTGTTACTTTATGGAGAATGGCTGTGCCCAACTTTCTAACTTTTCTGCGTGACATAGATGTTTTATTTTCTAATCCACATTTCTTTTTGCAGTTTCTTGAACTTCCTTTGGTTGGTGTCACAGCCAGACACCCAGTGGAGACGGAGACCACCAGTTCATTTCACACAGGCCACTGAACAGTCGTAAGATGGTGACAACTTTTGGTCTCTAGTGACCTGGGCTGGATCCGACTCACTGACCTAGAGGTGAAGGGCTCTGTATTCCATTACTAATCCCTCGAGCCATCCAGCCCCCTGAAAATGATTCTTTGGTTTTATTATTGCAAAGACCATTTATAAAATCATGAACTGGATTTAGGAAAGCAACCATGAAATAGCAAGGGACAACAAACTGATTGAAATTCCTTAAATGTAGTATGGGCTGAAGTCTCTCAGACAGCGGGACTGGGGGAAAAGTTATATACAGGCACCTCCATTCTTTCCTCAGCAGCGTGACCTGCTCACTTAAACGTGGCAACTTCAGATCCACTGACCATGCCTCAAGGAACTAAATCCTAAATAAAGAAAATGGAAAAGCAAACTATGAAATAGCCAATAATCTTTATTTTGCACTTCCCCCACCCCTCATCCCTCTCCAAAAAGCGCTAATGGGTATATTTGTGCATGTGAAAATATTGTATAAAGTATTTAGAATGAGCTCAAATTAATAAAACAAAAAACACATATCTCAACATAGATGCTTTGTTGTTTTTTTTTTTTTTTGCAGGGATAGAAAAAGTATGGCCTCTGGAACAAGGAGGGCAATGGTATCCTGTATTCAGAAGGTCTACTTCATTTCCACTGATTTGCAATTTAACATTCATGGGAGAAAACTGCATTTCTCTAACCACATAATATGTTTTAAAATATGACTAATTCATACACTAATATCAATTTACTTGGCATTAAAAAAAATCACATTTGCTATTAATATATTTGTATTAGGTTCAAAGCCCATATTCTAGCATTCAAGAGATCCATCACACGGGCCCAAATTGGGATTATTTCAAAATCAAGTAAAAGTCCATATTTATTCCAAAGTTGCTAAAATATGCTAATAAAGTTAAATTTGATGTTTTTACATTAAAAATAAAATATTTGGTTTACCTCTCAGACATCTATAACATATAATAAATAGTGGGCAGTATAGTAATATAATAAAATTTTGTGATACCCTGAAATTTGATGAGTTTTCTTAAAAAAAAATTCATAATATACTTCATTTCAGCCTTAAAGCACAATATCAATGAACAGATTTGTAGAAATAAAACAATATAAACACAAAATGCTACAGTATACGGTTTTTGTTTTTTTTTTTTACTTTTGTGGAACCTACATGTCCTTTTAATAAATGTCAAAGAAATTTACAAAAACAAGATAATAAACAAAACAATTTTAAATCATAAACTATAGATTTAAATTGCCTTGTTTTCCTTCCAACTGCTAGGGCCTTTTTCCCCACAATGTTTTGAGCACTGCACAGGTTTAGCTCAAGGTAAATTACTTTGAACTATGGCTCTTTTTCTCTAGCCTTCTTTGCGTATATACAGCGTAATTACAGACATGGCTGAAATCGCAGTGGATTTCAGAGAAAGCCAGAATTAAACACGATAAAAATTTTAAAAATAACTACTTCATAAATATTTATTATTTACATTAGGGGAAATCTTTTAGTATGAAGAGTTTTTATACAAGTTGATGAAATGTACAAGCAGTGAGAAGAGACTCCAGCAGTTTCAAGAAGGGCGAAATCAGAATGCAACAAAGATATAAAATACGTCAGAGTAAACAAAAATAATTTGCACAAAGCAAACAGGACATGATAGAAACCTTTTTCTTAAAAAATATAAGGTATTTCACAAAAGCCTGAACATTTTACATGTTAGTACTAAAAACGGGGGGAGGGGAAAGGGAAGCTTCATATATTCTTATCACAAAAATATTTACCAATACTCCAACTGGAGTTTTGTTTTCTGTTATGATGATTATCTTACTATAGAGGGAAAGGGGCTGAAAACTGTATACAGACTAACGGTGTCATCCTCAAATCACAGTCAAGGCAGTTTACACATTATCTTCGCATCTAATACCTTAATGAAAAGGCCCTGGAGAGAATAAAAAAAATCCAAAGGGAGGAAGCATGGCCTTTTTATTAATAATACTTGCTGCCACTGGCAATGGGGAGGTGGGGGCGGCCCGCGGGCCACACCTCGAGTTCTTCTCCAGTCTCCCGACCATGGGGCGCAGGCCGGTGCGTTTCCGAAGGGGAAGGAAGGGTGGCGTGTTCCTGTCCTCCGTCTTCCGGGATCCACCGTCCTCAGGACTCGGAGTCACAGCAGTCACAGGAGCTCCGGTCCGGAGCGGCCAGGGAAGGAGCCGGGCTCGCTGCGGCCCAGACCGCGGGCGGACGTCAGTGTGCTCGGTGCTTCCTCTTCTTGTGCTTCTTATCTTTCTTCTTGCTGGCGCACTTGGGGCAGAACCACTGCATTTCCTCGGGGGGCGCAGCCATGATTCCAACGCAGGGCCTACACGTTTAAAAAAAAAAAAAAATTCAGATAAACAAGTTTTATATAGATGTATATTCTTTTCATGTTGATGGTTTTAAATCGTTTTTAAAGTCTATGATAGACCTACCAGAAATCAAAGTCAAACAGCTCTGATTTCTGCAGCGCATGTGGTTATTGTATTACATTATGCCTCTTCCACGGGAGAGACTGATTAGCTCACGGGTACTGCTGGCCAGAAATAGCGTAGTTCTGAGCAACAGCTTTGGATTTACCTTATACAGATCACATGTCATAACTGAACAGACTGCTATCTTTCTGTATCTGACATTTTAAAGATAAAATGAGATTTTTGCATACATTTTGGGGAGCTGCTGAAGAGGGAGGTTTAGCAAGCAGACAAGCTGTCTTTGCGCTGTGCTGCAAAGGGGTCACCACTTGCTGGTTCTGCCAAGTCCTGCAGCTCTCACAGAACATTCCCAGAAAGGAAGGAAAGGGAAACCTCTGAACTGCCTTATTTTTTTAAAAAATACAATGCTAAGCAACATATTCAGAATTTCCAAAGACTCTTTGTTTATGTAATTAATTACAGTTTACAGGCTCTGTGACTTTACTCTGCATGCTGCCCTGAGGACAGCAGTGGAACCGTGCAAAGGCACTAGTATCTTCCGGGGGATACCTCTTCTCCGGAATGACCGGCGCTGCCCTAAGTGACAGCCGCATTGTGGCCGGCAGGCCGCCCTGGGCACTTACCAGTGGTACCAGTCGTCGCAGTCGTCGCAGCCGATCATCGGGCTCCCGTCATCCGGCTTGTTACAGCCGGGGCAGATCCAGATCTGATTGCCCCACTCGTCCCGGATCTGATGTTCCCAGGGGGAGGGGCAAAGCCGGAGACGGAATGGGGAAAAAGAACCAGAAAGAGGCCAGATCAGAACTATTACTTTACACTGTAAACCGAATAAACAGACAAATTTAACTATAAAAATATAGTAGATTAGCACTTTATTAAAGCTATGTCATGGTCATCACTGTTCTGGAATCATGTGAAAAAGAAAACTGCTAAGTACTCAACGACAAGGCACTTCTAATGGATATTCTAAAGTCTCTTTTGTAAGTCATAAAAAACAAAACATTTTATAATAATTTCTGTGAACAATACGACCTGTAACTTCCTTCATCTAAAAAATCCCACAATCATATAAATTCTTAATGATGAGGGTCTTTATGGCAGCAACAATCGTTATTTTTAAAAGCTACAGAGCTCAACTATATATACTTTCTTCATTCACACTCATAAGCCTGGAATTAATACATACAGCCAAATGTGCACGCATCTCCTTATTACTGATTAGCCAACCCTTCTCCTGAACTAGCTGATAAGATCAAGGATATAAAAGGGTTGTTACTAAGTAACTTTCCATTCCCTTTATGACATTTTAAGTAAAGTACAGTCAACTAAAGGGCAAATGAAATAAGGGGCTCAGGAGGCCAAAGAGCTACACATTTAAACGTTATTTTGTTGCAAGTACTGTATGCTCTAGAGTCTACTTAACTTAGCAGTTCTACATAGGAAGCGCTGTACCACCTTCCTCAAACTGCACATCACAAAATCAACCTGGAAGAAATAATTTTCTGATGGCATTCAAAACCAGCAGTAAGAGGTAATTTTCAAAAGTTTTTATAATAAGATAGCACATATCATTTCATTAGGTTTATTTTGCAAGGTATACTCTCCTCCTATACTTTTAAGTTCAACACTGACTAGATACACACACAAAAAAAGGCTTTGTGTGTGACGGGTGTATTGGAGGTATGTGTATGTTTATATGTTTCATTCTACCGATGGGCTTACTTTAAGGCCTACCATTTTTGAAAAAAAAATCTGTACAGAGGCAAACTGTGTCATTATGAAAATTTCCTAAAGAAATCTACATCTCTGGCCCTCTCTAATTTCAGGAGAAAATGTAACAAGGAGAGAGAACCGGCAGTCACCATGTGGCAGCTGTCTGGTGGCTACGACTGGCCAGCATCTTATGCCCTGATGCCACCAGGCATGGCCAGGGCTGCTGCTGGTTGACCTTTCTTAGAATCAGACAGTCGTGACTCCGTGTGCTCTATAAGAAATTTGTACAGCATCCTCAATAGCTAACACCCAACATCGCACAGTTTACTATGTTCTTTCAAACATCTTACTTCATTTAATCATTGGAGAACCACCTATAGGCAGGTTAAGAATGGGGAAACTGGAGCTAAAGGAATGTAAGTGACATTTCCAATATCACACTATTAGACAGTGACAAAATCCACCTTTTGGTTCTATAGAGTACGTGTTTCATCTAAACCACACATTCTGTCCTCTGTCCACAAAGTGTCTCTTCAGGAGTTAAAAGGTTTTTCATCCACATTGTCTATTCCAACTGGACTCATGTCTAGGGAGTGCGTTAGCACAAAAATCCACTGGAGACCCAGAATTACTACAGCTAGAATATATCACAGAGATCACTGACAATAACACAAACTCTTTAATTATGGATGAAGGCATGGAGGCTGGGAGATTCAGTATAAAATCTTCCCTGATCAATCCATCTTGGGGTGACCTTGCTCCAATTAAACATCTATAGTGATTGGTCCTTGAGTGGACCAATTTGATGATCATTTTATGTCACATCTTCTATTTTTATCTTGAATTGCCATTTTAATATTTTCCTATTAATTTTTCACATCTTCATATTCCCTCTGAATACATTTAAGATTTTCTTTTTATACTTCTTTGTATGACTATAGTGCCCCAAATATTTAATGATTTGCTGAGATTTCCTTCCAAAACTCCTTTTAAAAAATGGAATATTGTAGAGTTTATAATGTCAAATACCAGGAGTCCCACCCTGCCACGTTCCGATCACATCAGTATCTCGTCACAAGGACCGGCGCCATCCCAGGCTGCACATTGGGCAGTCACAGCAATGTCACCGCCTCCATGGGCCTTGACTATTTTGTCGTGTGCCTGTGTTACCCTACAGTGCCCGAAGAACACATCTGCATGAACACTGCATTACTAGACTGAATTCAGGCTTTGAACAAGACCCGATACTATTAAGTGTGAGAAAAATTCCTAAAAACAGTCCCAGGACAATGTGGAGTCATTCGACGTGGTGGGTTTTACAATGTGAAGTCACACTTGCATACTCAGGAAGCTCTGTGGTCTAAAAGTTCATTTCCATTTAATATGCAAGCCCTGATATAGTTTGGATCTTAGCCAGTGAAATATTGTAATTAGTGCTGTTACTTAGATATACCAGCTGGTTCATAAGATCTGTGTACATTACATAAATTAGAATCTTTTAAAAAATTAAAAAAATTTTTTTCCCTGTCATGCTGAGACATGATCATAGCTCACTGCAGCCTCCAACTCTTGGGCTCAAGCCATCCTCCTGCCTCAGCCTCCCTGTCACTGGGACCGCAGGTGTGCGCCACCACGTCCTATATTCTTAAGTGAATAATTTAACTGCTTGATCAGGAAATTCAATGTGGGATTTCAACATCACCATTCGTCTGTATTTATCCACTGATATTGCTGTATGTATATATATATATATAGTTATATTCCAAAACAATATAAAGCACAACAGTGCTTTGCCACTACTTATGAAGACTGAATACACCGAGCACAGTAGTATTAACACCTTGCAGCCAAAACCCGACAATGCAGTGAAAATGCTTTGCTGGCATGAAGAACTGCCTCTGAAATTCGGTACTGGCACACGGACACTTGTCAAGCGGAAGCCCGCACGCCAGGGGCGAGGCCGTACGCACCACGTAAGTGCTGACCGTCTCGGTCACCACGCTCCGCACGGGGGCCTTGGCGCTGCCGGCCGCGGGGCCCGGCAGGGACAGCAGCGCCGGGCAGGCTGCGGCGAGGGGCGGCGGCGGCGCCGCGGGGCCCAGGTGCGCGGGGCTGGGGCCGGGGGGCGCGGCGGCCGGGGGCGGCGTCTTGGGCAGGTTCAGGGCGGGCGCGGGCTTAGCCTCCGGGGCGGGGACCACTTTGCTGATGACGCTGCCAACGAGAGAGAGAGAAGGGAAAGTTAGAACAGGGCAATCCGACTCAAACACGTATTTAAAATAATTATCACAAAATAATGTTCTTCGAGTAGCAAAACACATCTTCAAAAGTCCGGGGGTAACTGAAGAACTCAGAGTTCAAGGCCCTTCATCAATTAACCTCTCAAACTTATAAACTGATTTTTTATTTGCCCAAGTTGCCCCTCAATGACCAGATATTTAGAAATTTTTAGCAGCCAATACACTTGCACCGTTTACAGAAATGTAAGCACTCAACTGTCCCTCCCTGTGGCGGGTTTAATACCCGTCTCTGCTGCTGAGATTTGGCGATGTGACTTCTGCAGGGACTAGCCGTGAGAGGAAGTGACCTGTGACACATCACAGAGGACTTAGAGCAGGGCCACGAGGACACCCAACAGGCCCAAGAAACGGACATTTGTTGTGAGAGGCCACTGAGGTTTGGGGTCCTAGGATACTGTGGTTAAAGTAACCAGAACTTGTAATGTGCCCAGTCACCCAGCACAAACCGTCTTGAGAGCAAGTAATTTAAACTCTAGGTCTTAGATTATTAACACAGACATTTATTTTTTTTAAAGCAGCACACAATCAAAGACAAGCAAACCCATCGGGAGGAAAGGTGACTCAGGGAGAACAGAAGTAACAGCCAGTGCAGAGAGACCCATAAAGAACTAACAGCTACGAAACAGCTCTGCTCACAGAGGTAAATAAAACAAAAGGTAAAGCTTGAAGATATCTACAGGTAGCTAAGAAGTTATAGTGACCAAGCAGATTTGAAAAGAACCAGAAAGACCTTCTAGAAATGAAAAAATACAGTAACTGAGATTTCAAATTCAATAGATGGATTTAACAACAGATTAGAAACAACTGAAGACAGAATTATAAACTGAGTAGTAGGACAAAAGACTCTTTCTAGACTATAGCGTGGAGGGGCCCATAGAATACAATGAAGAGGCCTAATAAGTACGTGCTTAATCGTACTTCTAGAGAAAATATGGCAGAAACAAATGTTAAACATTGAATTGAATATTTGAGGCTTTTACAGAGCTAATGAAAGATACCAATCCACAGATTTATGAAGCCCAACAAACCCCAGGCAAGATAAATAAAAAGCAATCAGTATCTAGGCATGCCAAGGTGAAACTATAAAACATCACAGGACACAGAGAAAAATCTGAAAAACAGCCTGAGGTGGAAAAAATAACTACTTTCAAAGAAGACACAGATGATAGGTGACGTCTCAAGCAGCAATGATGACAACATCTAGAAGACAATGGAATAACATCTTCACTGTACTAAAGAAAAATAAATTTTGTCTTTGAAAGCATCTTTCAGGAATAAAAAATGAAATAAACGCATTTTTATACAAGCAAAAGTTAAGAGTTTGCCACCAGCAGAGGCTCATTTAAAAAAAATTCTAAAGCAGCAATTTTCAAATTTTTTGGTTCTAGGACCCCTTTAAATTTATAAAAATTACCAAGAACTTTTCAAATGTGCTTTATGCCTGTCAATATTTACCATATTAAAAATTAAACTGAGAAATTAAAAAAGTATTTAGTAATTCATTTAAAAGTAACAAAATGAATCCATTACATGTTAGCACACACATTTTTTAAAAAAATGAAAGTAACTGTATTTTCCCAGACAAAAAATTTTGTGCAGACTGGCAATGTTTCATGTTTTTGCAAATCTCTTCAATGTATGCATATTTAACTGGAGAAGGGAAGAGTATTTTAATAGCTTTTTCAGATAACTGTGTAAATTCATCTTGATACTGCAACAAAATGCAACAAGTGATAGTTTCTTAAAAGTTAGGTGCAATGTGCAATCTGAAACCATATCAATAAGCTTTTATATTCTGTTACCTTAAAATCAACTGCTCCGTCTAGCACTCTGAATACATAATTTACCCACGCATAATTTTATAATGTCATGCACTGGCCATTTGGAAAATACTGGTTCACTGAGCTATGCAGATCTTCCAAATGTTTCTATAATTCACTATACATTAAAAAATCACATTTATTGGTGTTACCATACATCTCATCAAAAATTTATTTTTTTCTGCCAAAAAAAATTTGTTTATTAAGAAGCTGTCAACTTGTAACAAATATGTTGTCTAACATTCTAATTTTCATTCAAAAGTTTGAATTTTATCATTTATAACAAATGATCAGAGATATTTTCTTTAATATACCAGGCTTACTTTGTTCATTTTTGAGAAAATGTTGGCCACATATCCAAATCTGAATACCCATTGTTTGTCACTTGCTCTTTCAAGTAAAGATGGTGTTTTGTGAAAAAAAGCAGCTAGTCTGGCTTGTAAAATAATCACAGAAGTGCTTTTCCTCAAAAGAACCACCATATTTTAGAATGCAGCAAAAGTGTTTTGTGAGTATTTCCTATTTCATTGCTTACCATTTCATCAAACTATTAAAAAGGTCAACTCAAGGGCCAAGACTTAATAAGATTATTAATTTTTATTACTTCATCGAGGGCATTACTTGCTATGTTGCCCAGGCTGGTCTTGAACTCCTGGGCTCAAGTGATCCTCCCACCTCAGCCTCCCAAAAAACTGGGATTACAGGTGTGAGCCACCACACACAACCCCAACAATTTAAAATTTTTATGCATCTAATAACATATTCTCTAAATGTATAAAGCAAAAACTGACAGACCTGTAAGACACAGACAGTCATAGTTGGAGATTTGGGCTTATCTCTCTCTCTGTGCAACCGACAGAACAAGCAGGCAAAAAGCCAGCACAGACAGAGAAGGTTTGAGTATGAATAAACAAATCAACTCAATGGTCATTTAAAAAAACTGTCTTCAACAAATGCAGAATACTCATTCTTTTCTAGAATATACTGAACATTAATAAAAAATTCACCAAATTTCACAAGGCTAAAAAATAATGTGAATAGTTTATACACACGTTCGTTACCCCTGCTGTATGGGTGGCCCCTCAAAAGAACAGAAAGCCTTTTTAATTTCTTATCCCTATTTCTGTAAAATATGGCAACTGGCATTTAGTAGGCACCTGATAAACTTGAACATATTTTAATAGCCAAACAAAGAAAAATTGGTCTTAAGAGTAGTGATTTTTTTAGATGAAATGATACATTTAGTATATTTTTCTATCCAATTAAAATTATATCAAGAAAACAGCACGGCAACGTTCTCTGTGGTGTGGGAAAAAGGATGGCACCTGTGGGGAAATACAGGATATCAACGAAAAGGGAAGAAAAGAGAAGAAACAGGGCAGGTGAAGGGATTACAAAGGCAGGTCAGAAGCCGAGGGCGACACAGGCATTTCCAGTTGCGGGCTAGCGGAGTTAATTTGGAGGGAAGGAGAAAGAGGGAGAGAACAGCAGCAGGAGAAAACGAGGGAAAAAGCATCGTGGTTCATGAGACTATTGGCAGAAATAAGCCTGAAAATGTAAGTGACCAACAAGAGGGGGTCATTCGAGGTTGGTTCATAGTCTTGGATCTTTCCAAAGACGTATACTGGCTGCAGTTGCTCTGTATCCCGACTGTGTGCATGGCTGTCCTTACCGTCCACAGTAGGCAGCACATTTCTTGAGAGTGAGGTGTGTATCTCACTTGTCTCTAGATTGCATGCAGTATTAAACACAGCATCATAATAAATATTCGCCACCTTTTATAAGCATAACGCCTATTGCTGCAGTGACAACTCTTCTATAAAAAAGTTATTTTACTTTTGAACATTTTTGTCTGTTTAATATATTTTAAAATATAGGTTAATTTTCTCTATTCTTACCTTCCCGCCTACCTTCCTTCCATGCTATGTAATGAGTTCCAAGAGGCGTGAGATTTCTGTTTGCCTGAGTAGTAAACAGAAGAACATCAAAGTACCCCGGTACTCAATATTGATGAGACAAACTTTTATCCTAACTTTTTGTTTTCAAGGGATTAGACTGGCATTATATGGGCACTAAAGTGACTCGCTTTTTCCCAGCTCTTTTGAAATTCAAGAGAAAATTCACTAGAATTTGAAAATTATTTTGATTTTAGCTTCTAAGTTACTTTTGTAGTAACTGAATACACAGTTTTAAAAACAATCCTTTTATTATTTCTTCAATTTTGAACATTACAGAATACATAACAGAATGATATATAATTTCTCCTCACTAGTGAGATCACTATCATCACCTAACTGCATTTGGTTATAAAAATCATTTTGGATTCCTATTGGCCTTGTTCACTGTCAATCTTTATTGTCTCATGCTTCTAGACAGCACTTTGCTTCTGTGTATTTTTCTCCCTGAAGCGTTACTTTTTCCCTTCCATTTAATTGCAGAGTAAGTTCTCCTCCAGAGCTTTCTGTTGAATGAGCAACGTCTGGCTGAGAACCCAACACCGCCCACAGCTGTGTCCCACAATGGCTCCATGCTGCTGACATTACATCTTTTGGAGGATTTGATCACAGCGCCCTAACTGCTATAAACACTGGGGTTATTCATAAAAACGTGCGGAAGGAGGGATTTTCGGCAGGATTCCTTTACCTGTTTCCCCACGACAAAACAGGGACATAAATAGAATGGGTCATGAGCTGGTTGGCCTGTAATGCAAACTCACAGCTTGACAAGGGAATAAAGAGCCAGTCCTCACCTTCCAGCCATGCAGAGCCTCCAAGGTTAGAGGCAAACACAATTTGGATATGTCTGTGCAGGGAGTTTAATGATCCTCATTATTCAGCTATTGTGTGCAAACACTAGGAAACCAGTAATCCAAATTATCAAAGTCTGAGTAACTGGCCACTAAACTGCACACAAAGTTCAAAAGTCCCCTCACAATGGCTTACTTATTTACTGCTAAAAGTGAACAGCCATTTTTAAACGGTAACAAAATGATGCCACAGGTAAAAACTAATGTACTCATGTCCATGAATTTTACAGAAACTTCTGAACAGGGAAGTTCTTCAATGTTTGGGAGAAAAAAACACTTTGATCAAAAAATATGTTCCTTATACAACAATTCATTTTTCTTCTTCAGATCTCAATTTTTAATCAATCTCAGAAATACAATCCATCTTCAGAAACAAATTCCCATGTTGTATTTTAAACTAACCCCTTACAACAAATAAAGATCACTGAGATTTCACAATAAGGTTACTATGAAACCTCATGCTTAGGTCAGATACACACACACACACACACACACACACACACACACACACACAATCTTCTTATTTTGCTTTCTTACTTTTATTATTAATAAAAGCCTCAGAAACACTAAGCCCGAGTGTGGCAGTTGGCCTCCTGCTATTCACACACCTGTGTGGTCCTATCACACACTCAACAGGCTGAGCTGAATGGCTGGCAGGACACAGTGAAAATAATATCATGTGACCTTTGAGGCCAGGTCATAAAAGATACTGCGGCTTCTACCTTGCTCTCTTGTGGATCACCTGCTCTGGGGGAAGCCAGCTGCCATGTCATCAAGACGCGGAAGCTGCCTTAGGAAGAGGCCCGGGGGAGCCTCCTGCTAACAGCCACACGTGTGAGCCCGAAGTGGATTCTCCAGCCTCGCTGAGGCCTCTGGGTGCTACAGTCCTAGTCAGAGCTCGATGAGAGACCTGAGCCAGAACCACCTGAATCCCTGACCCACAAGAAACTGGGTGGTAATAGATATTTATTGCTTTAAGTTGCTAAGTTTTAGGGTCATTTGTTATGTGGAAATAGAAAACTAACACACCAAGTATTCAATTTATCCAACTTAGATATATAAATAAATATTCAGAATTTGGGAGAAATTAGATTATTAGTACTTAAGAGGCCAAACTGTAACACAGTCATTTCTATATTTCAGATTTGATCAAAAGGAACAAATACCCAAAGACAATTATGAAAATTGGTTTTATGTTGATTCTTCAAATTAATCATTATTCCTTATTCTTCTTGATCTTCATAGCTCAAATTTTAGCATTCATGTAATCAAAACGCAACTATAAATGGGTTTAATTCCTCAAGCTCATGGCTTGCCTCTTGAATATTTACATCATCTCATAAAATGGTTATTTTATTTTGTCATAGCCCAAGTACATACATATCAAGTAGCAAACATTTTATCTTTTAATGCAGGCATGACCTGTTTGAAAAAGGAAACAAATTGCATGAAGTAATTAGAGGAAAATATAGCCATTAGACTTTTCATTTCCAAGAGAGATGCTCAAATGATTATACTTCTATTGTCATATGTCCGAAATCTGTAACATACCCCACAAGGGCATTAATACTTCAGATAAGCAATAAGTGATGCACATTTCCCCATATTTGCAAAAAGATACACTCAAAGGATAACAACAATAAAAAAGAAGCCCAAATGGTAACCGACAGGGTAAGGAGTGTAACAGGAAAAAAGGGCTGAAAGCCAGACTTCTTTGGATATATCCTGTTATATAGATTCAGTTTTGGGGTAAGGCAAATGGTCTCCATATTCAGACAATTAAATTTTAGGAACATTGCTTATGAATCAAAAATAAATGGAAGTGAATGAACCTCAATGTATATCATGCTGATGACATCCCCATGCAGAAAAAAAAAAAAAAACTTAAATCTCTAACTTTATGCAATAGTCTTAGTAGTAGCAGTAATAGTAGTACTATTACTTTCATATATTTTCTATATGCTGGTAGAATAATCAAATAAGTAATCATGATAATGCTCATAAGACTCAAGATTTGCAATGTAAAAGATGCAGAGATAAATTTAAAGAGGTAACAGTAATGTTAAATCTGAATCGAAAATATCAGTATAAGGTCATAATTTTTTCTTTTCTTTTCACACCTACCTACTTCCTAGTTCCGTCCCTTGTAAAGGCATAGATGTAATGACATCCTAGTAGCAATGGGCAACTCTAGTGCCAGATTGTGATTCCTAAAAACCACTCCTTACTAGCCATTCCTCGGAGGAGTGGCTAATTCCAGATCAGTGGAAATACGCAAGAATATACAGGAGATATACAAGATAAACCCAGAACATTTTTGTACCAGAAAATAAGAAAGCTATCAAATACAAATGGGGTTGTATTGAAATCCAGTAGGCAACATGACAGAGTTCTCACTGGTCAATATGAACATGAAAACAAATAAAAGACATGAGAGAAAAAAGGAGAGGAGGACAAGGAAGGGGGGAGTGGGGAGAGAGAGAGAGACAGAGACGGAGAGAGTGGGAGAAAGAGACAGAGGCTTTTCCAAAACCCAGTGATCACCATGGGAGGTAACTGATATCAACATGTTATCAACTCCATCAATTCCTTGGCAAGTAAAAGAAGCATTTATCACACCTCTCCTATATGAACTATATTTCAGGGTAATATATATAATAATATATATGTATTCATTAATGAAGAAAAGTTCACCTTTATTGAATGATTTCAGCAAATAAATATGAAAGGAATGACTGAGTTTTTAAAAATCCATCATTCCCCAGTGAAATGACTGAGTGTGACAGTCAGATGGTAAGTGCCATTGATGTGATGTAGTAAGAAGTATATAGCAGCAAAATATCCTTGGAAAAAAGCTCAACTTGAATCTAATCAAGTCTTTAGAGCTAAATGCCCTTACAGGGACAGAACAACAATTTAAATGACACTACAAGGAAGTAAACAGACAAATCCAGAGGAGGGGTGTGGGCGAGCAGAGCAGAATTACCTACCAGTTCTAGATGAAAAGTGGTTAAGAAGTATCAGTCTGGTTTAGATTCTGATTCAAACAAAAAAATTGCTATAGACATTTTTGAGACAAATGAAGAAATCTGAATATAGACTATGTATTAGGTAGCAACAAAGAAAATGTTCATTCATTTTATGAATGACAATAGCATTGTGATTACATAAGAAAATAGCCATATTTTTAGAGCTACATACTGAAGAATACAGAGGTGAAATGACATTCGGTTTGGATATGTTTGGAAATGCCTTAAGAGACAAAAAGAAGAAAAGGATTAAGCAAGTATGGCAAAATTTTGATAACTGTTAAATCTATCAAGGTGACAGGTATATGAAAGTGTACTATTCTCTCTTTTATGTCTGAAAATATTAATAAAAACTTTTTTAAAATGTTAGTAATATGCATTCCATCCAGATGATTTAGGATAAAACATGATAAATCTAGGGCACATATGAACTACTATGTCAATAGAATACTATGGAAATTTCTTAGGGAAACATACATTCGTTATTTGGCTTGATACACCTTTGCTTTTATTTTTCTTCTTCACATTTCTCCATTTCCAAATTTTACTAATCCTTTAGGGAGGGCTCTGCTCAAATTCCACTTTGCCCAAAACTTTCTAACCCTTCCTAGCTGGGAGTAATCACTGCGAACTTCTATATAATTTTAGATGTATTTCTTCTAGCCTTTAACACTTCCTACCTTCTATTGTGATATTTATGCTTACGTTCCTGAGAAGAGAATCAATATTTAATTCAAATTTGCTTTTTTCAAGTCTGTTTCCCTTGACATAGTTATATTAGGTACATAATCAAAATTAATATTTGTTAAATGCAGATCATTTAAAAAAAAAATCCAAACCCTAAGAGTCTGGGGCACTTTGAGGGTTCTTTTCAAAAATCAAATTCTCTGGAGTAAGAAGTTCTAAAAGATTTTGTGATTTCAGAAAGACTTTTCCTTCTCTCTAGCAAACAAGAGGATGCTTTTGGTAAGAAACAGCAAAGCCAAACGAAACTGAATATTCAACATGGATAAACTTTACTTTCAGTAGCCCTGAGCCTAGAGTCTACAGTGGAGGAGGAGTAATTTAGTAACTTAGTAAAAGATGATTTTACATGAAAATATGTTAAAGTTTGCAAGTTAACCACAAAAGATATACCTTTACATTTTTTAGGATCAAATAACATCCCAAGTTATTTGAAAACATTAAAAGCAATAAGATGATATTCAGTGAACTTGAAAAATGAACAAGATTGTGATTAAGATTTGTATCTTACTGGAATGTTATAAAAGTCAGTTATTACTGAAGTCATGCTTGGGAAATCCAACATTACCACTCTAAAATATATTAAAATTTGAAAATAGCTGCTGGGTCTTCACCAAAAATCACCATGCTTTACATGAATTCTTATCTTCCTTTGTAAACAGCATAGAAAAATATATACAAGATATATAATATAGAGAGAACATATATATAAAGATCAAGCAGGTGCTATATCAATATATGTACAATACATATATATTAATATATATTAATCTGTGCAGGCTACAATAAGAAGTGACTCCATATATGTGTATGCATGTGTGTATACATCTCTACGTCATACTCCTTACCCTTGCAGGGTCATTCTCCTTATAGATTGTCTGTTTAGTATTATATCTTTGATAGCAAAAATGATCTTCCAAAATGAGAACAAAGAGGATTTTAACAATTTGTTTGAAGAAGATGTGTTTTTCTATACTTCAAAGAAATACAATAAATTAGTTCCAATAAACATTCATATTTAATGAGCAATCATTGTATTTGCTTTAGGATTTAAAGAACTTTTATGAACAAAAAGATTCATTAAAAAAAGGTGTCCAAGGGAGTTTGAAGTAAAACACACACACACACACACACACACACACACACACGTTATACATATATACACACACATAAGCAAGTTTCTAAAATTTTTTCTGAGGCAAGAAAAGACTTCTGAAATGATTCCACTGACTTTAGATTCACAGTAAGGTTAAGATCGTTCTAAAAGAAAGAGATAAAGAAAAAAAGAAGAGAGAAGAAAAGGTCACTGCAGCTTCCAAACACGTAAAAGCCTGAGTCAAGAACTCAGTTGTGAGTTTTACAGAGCTGCTTTAGGTCTTGGTCCTCATCTCCTCTAAGAGTTTCCTAGCACACGAATCCTCTAACGTCAAGGACGGCAGAATAGGGCAAAAGAAGTTTCAAACCTCAGCTGGAGGGACATGTGAGGAAAGCACGGAAGTCAGTCTCACCTCCCCTTTCATAAGGACAGCTGTGGAACGTGAGCTCAGGACTCTGTAAAGCTGCGGTCCCCAACCCCTGTTAGGAACCAGGGACCACAGCAAGAGGTGAGCAGCAGGCAAGCGAGCAAAGCTTCACCTGTATTTACAACTGCTCCCCATCACCCGCATCACCACCCAAGCTCCGCCTCCCATCAGATCAGCTGCAGCACTAGATTCTCATCGGAAGGCAAACCCCACCGTAAACTGCACATGCGAGGGATCTAGGTTGCGGCTCCTTATGAGAATCTAATGCCTGACGGTCTGAAATGGAGCCGAGGCAGTGATGCTAGTGCTGGGGAGCGGCTGCAAATGCACAGTAGCATTAGCAGAGAGGTTTGACACACAGAGAATATAATAAATCAATTGCTTGGAGACTCATATCAAAACCCTATCAGTGAGTGGCACGTGACAATATAATATAGAAATAAAGTGTGCAACAAATGTAATGTGCTTGAATCATCCTGAAACCATGCCCCCTGCCACCCCCAGGCTGCGGAAAATTATCTTCCACGAAACAGGTCTCTGGTGCCAAAAAGGTTGGGTATGGCTACTCTAAAGCACCGTGTGAAGCTCCTCCTCCTCCTCCTCCCTCCTGTTCCTGCCTGTATCAGTAACGCGGGCCCTGCAGGGGATTGATAGGTAATCTCTGAATTGTTTTAATTTAGATTTTATTATGGGGAGCGCAGATAAGCAGAACAGCCACACGCCAGACAATCTGAGAAGGTATTTCTTATTCAAGAGCTATTTTTCTCCTTTTAGTTTCTTTCTTTAAAATGACATAATGATACTTTAAAGCACATGTACTGATTTACAGACATATGCATGCATACAGAAAAACACTTCATGCTAGGAAGGCCAGAAGAAAGCAGTGGAGGTAATTTAAAATTTACTCTGTCCGTGTACTTTGAAAGTAGCCTTGATGTAAGGCAAATACAAATTTCCTTGTATTATTTATAATCCAAATAAAGAAAACAATGAAAACAATAAAACAGTAGCCAGATATTCTGCCTTACTCACTTGGCTTTGAATGGTTTAATGAAAAAATTGGAACGTGGCCATTTACCGCTTACAATTGTGATTTACTCATTCTGTTCATCTCAATTTAGAACAAATGAGCCTAACAGCATTAACGACTCTCAACGTTCCTCAGCGTTTTAGCAGAACTCACACGTCCATATATACATCTATCACTATTTCTCAACTGGGTCATAACATACATTAGAGATACGTTCAAAAACAGGTGAATGCCTGACATGAGCCAGAAGTGCTCTAACAGTTAATCTAAAATAAAACTAACATAATTTTTCCCTTAAAGATATATACAGTTAATTTTAACTGGGTCTTTTAGAAAACATATAATTTTAAAGGGAATTTTAATTATAATAAACTTCAGGAAAATGTTATACTTAAGATGCAGCACACATTTATAAAAATAAAACCAAGTAAGTATATTACATCACAGACAAGGTTCATACACATATTCCAGGAACGTTATTTTTCAAACGTTGGATCACGGACCAGTACCAGTCACTATCTCATTTTTATCTGATTAACATTACCTGCCTCTGGAGTCAAGTGTACCAAATGCTGAGATATTAAAGAAATGCTGGAGTCTAGAGTGGTGGCTCATGCCTATAATCCCAGCACTTTGGGAGGCCAAGGCAGGTGGATCTCTTGAGGCCACGAGTTTGAGACCAGGCTGGGCAACATAGCGAGACCCTGTCTCTATAAAAAAATTTTTTTTTTTTTCTCCTCTGGATCTTGCATATAAAAAATTTTTTAAAAAAATAGCTGGGCATGGTGGTGTGCGCCTATAGTCCTAGCTACTTGGGAGGCTGGAGTGGGAGGATGAGTTGAGCCCAGGAATTGGAGGCTGTAGTGAGCTATGACCATGCCACTGTACTGGGTGACAGAGCAACACCTCATCTATAAAACTTTAAAAAAATAATAATAATACAAGAAATTGCAAATATTCTATCACAGAAGTCCTGCAGTGACATGAATACCCACTTTATCAGCTACAAAGGCAGGAGTGGGAATTGACAAGAAATGTTATGCCATGCATGTAAATCCTTCTGTAGCATCTGAATATACTATAGGTCTGTAAAATGAAGGAAATAATAGAATGCAAAGAATTTTAAATTTCTATGTTGTTTGTAATAAGAGTGCCTAAGTGTTTTCACCAGTAGTTACATATTCTTTATTTAAATGCCAGAAGTGTGAGTAGTTTGATCTTCAGGGGAAATTATAATCAGATAGTATCCAACAGGTTACCACGATGCAGCTAAATTATCTCTGCCTGTCACAGGTTAAAGAACATTTAAATTCTGGAAGTTCACATCAGCTTTTTCTTGATAACAAATCTTAAGTACCTTCCTATATTCACACAATTAGCGATCCTGGACCTTGATAACACTGCAGAGAGAAACTTTCCAACTATCATTCAAATCATATCTAAAAAGGTGGTCATAAATATTTTAAAACCTAAGTGAACTAATAAGACCTAGGCCCATTAAGGATAAGATCTTTTACAACAAATTAAATAAAACAATTTATTGAAGTCTGGACTCAAGATAAGCTAGATTTACTAGCTGACCTTTTATTCATTTAAAGAACAAAATTAGCTCTAATTGCATTAGAATGGAACCCAGTAAATTTCCCCAAGTCTTCTAATGTGGCCTCCACGTAAAAACTGCTGTGACTGTTTACAAGGAAGATGGAAATGCTCTGATAATAATCTTTCCACTTGTTTTACTGTGTAGTAAAAGTATTTCCTAAAACCTAAAGCCAGTTTTTCTGACAGTATACTATTTTTCCTCTTACACATGTTGCATGTTTGGTGTTAATGAACAAACTACAGTGTGCCAGGGGGAAAAATTAAATTTAGAGACCTCATCGTAAGTCTAGGCCAGTAGAAATGAGAGAGTAACGTAAGGAGGTCCCAAACTCCCTGTCTGGAAAAAGCAGAAAAGGGCTGAAGATCTGAATAAGAATGTTTTAGCTATCTGCTTCCTCTCGGGGGTGGCTCGGAATTGTGACTGAGATACATGGGCTTGGGGCTATTGAATCTGTAAGTACGGGAAGGCAGCAGGAATGATATATACAACCCATAACCTCTGTCACAGTTGGTCAGCTGCTGGGAAATTTCTTTCTTTTTTTAAATTTCAGATTATTATGGGGTTACAAATGTTTGGGTTACATAGATTGTCTTTGTACTGCTTGAGTCAAAGTCGTCAGGGTGCCCATCACCCAGACAGTGTACACTGTACCCATTAGGTGTGATTTCACCCATCGCCTTTT
Organism: Lemur catta; assembly: GCF_020740605.2. Lineage (NCBI taxonomy): Eukaryota > Metazoa > Chordata > Mammalia > Primates > Lemuridae > Lemur > Lemur catta. The sequence continues at coordinate 142,468,718 of NC_059128.1, forward strand.
CCCCCTCCCACCTGCACGATTTCCGCTGACTTTCACTTCCATCTGTGCACATGAGTGCTGATCAGTTAGTTCCAATTTAATAGTGAGTGCATGTGGTGTTTGTTTTTCCCTTCTTCAGATATTTCACTTAGGAGGATGGCCTCCAGTTCCATCCAGATTGTTGCAAAAGGTATTAATTCATTGTTTATGGCTGAGTAGTACTCCATGGTATACATATAACCACGTTTTATTAATCCACTCATGACTTGATGAGCACTTGGGTTGATCACATCTTTGTGATTGTGAATTGTGCTGCAATAGCATACAGATGTCTTTTTGATAAAATTACTTTTTTTCCTTTGGGTAAATACCCAGTAGTGGGATTGCAGGATCAAATGGTAGGTGTCCTTCAGTTCTTTGAGGAATCTCCACACTATTTTACACTAGAGATTGCACTAGTTTGCAGACTGTATTTTTAGGGCTATGATTTTGGTTTCATCTTCAATACAGACTACAGGGAACTTCGGCTACCATTACTGGCAGACCTGTTAAAGGAACGTGAGGTCCTTGGAAAGCCACCTTGAATTTTAACACTGTGGGGAGAAGGTGCTGGACTCACCATGGACCCCTTTAGAATACAGTTTTCAGGAATGTCAAATCGAGGGAAAAACAGTTACCTCTGTCTTGCTTCAAGGAACAATAATACAGAACAAAGGAAATGATCCAACCTCAAAGTACTTTTCTGGATCAAGGGCAGAAGACATAACTGCTTTACTTAAGGCTTAGAAACTAAATATTGTCTTAAAGGTCTTCCAGAGAGAGGGTATAATTTGAACCCTGTAAAGCCTTTTCTTTTTGCTCCTAATTTCTAAAGACTGCTCTCGGACTGTTCTTCAGCAGTAAACATCCCCCACCTCCGGACTATGCAGACTCCTCTGTTCTAGCCCGAGTCAGCTCACTAATTTCACTTCAAAAGAGGATCACTGCACCCCCCCCACGTGCACAGATGGAGCCACCAAAGGCACATTTACACGAATCCATGGCCTCTTTTCCATGATCACTGCCGTGGAGTAAGCCATGTATCCTCATGCTACAACCATCAAAAAGTTCTGAAATTTGAATGCTATGTAATTTTCATGTGCCACAAAATATTCTTCTTTTCATTGTTTTTCAGTCATTTAAAAATGTGAAAACCATTCTCAGCTTGCAGGTCATAGAAAATAGGCAGTGGGCTGGATCGGGCCTATGGGCCATAGTTTGCTGACCCCTGGATTAGACCAAAACATAAAAAGTACTTTACTGAATATTTTATTTTATACAAACTTCTATGACTATGTGACTTGGGCCTCTTTCTTTCTCTCATTTTAATTTAAAGTATAATATATTTCACTTAATTTATCTCTTTTTTCATTGTAAGGATTTTCTTGCATCTGCCCTTGGTCACATAATCCTTCATATATATGGCTGTTATTTGCCTAAATATCTGAACGTTTACATGATATATAATATTAAACTTTCAAGGCCAATTTGTCTAGAATGTCTGGGTATTATAATTTCCCTGACACTGGACATTTTGTTCCAGAATAACAGGATATGTTTCTCACATCTTCCAATGTTTAATGTGTATGAGTGATTTACTGAGAAGAGAAAACAGAAAAAATAGTCAATAAAATGACTGAAAGATGCTTATGGGCAGATGAGATGAATATAACTTCCAATGCCTTTTTTAAAAAATTTCAGAATATTACGGGGGGGGCAAATGTTTAGGTTACAAATATCGCCTTTGCCCCACCTGAGTCAGAGGTTCAAGCATGTCTATCCCCCAGACGGTGCGCACCGTACCCATTAGGTGTGAATACACCCATCCCCTCCTCCCTGCTCACCTGTCCGACACCTGATGAATGTTACTACCGTACGTGCACATTAGTGTTCATCAACAGCTACTGATGCCTTTTCACAAACCCATTTCTCAAATGGGAATCGACAAGCCAAACTTCTGTGGGGGAGTAAAGCTAGGTCATGGTAAGCTGAGAAAACAGGAATAAGTGTGAACTGGGAGGAGTAAAGTATCGCTGAATGATGAACATCCTCCCTTTAGAGAAATGAGCCCACACAGGGAATTTCCAAGGAGATGGAAGAAGAGTTACTTTAGTTGGGTCTCCTCTGAGCTCTGCTGGGTGAGGGACCAGGACATTATTCAAACTTTTGTATGTAAGACAGAGGGCACCAGGCACTCCAGATAGCTGGCTTAAAAAAGCTGAATCCGTGGCATTTTTGTTGCATTTTTCTAAGCTTGTCAGCAGTATGAACACCTACTGTCTAGGTATCTACTGCACAACCACAAAGAGTAGCGTGGAAATTTTCTAGACAGTTTAGGTGAGAAAAATACAAACCATCTGGATGTTCTCCTTGAAATCTTCAGAGCAGTGTTCGCTCCCCTGGAAAACCACCTTTGCTTCTCTGCTACCCTGCACTGGCTGGACCCGTTCTCTGTACTACTTTGGGAGTTGATGGAAGCACCAGCATAAAATACACACAAACTCTAAGATGAAATGGACCGCTCAGAACACAAACTAAATGTTCTGTTCTCTATAGCAGCTACAAAATAAATTCGCAGGTCCTACTCTCACTTTTACAGCTAAAGACTGAATGGAAATGGAATTCCTCGTAAGCCTGTTTTCTACACAATATTTGACTAGTTTCAATGTAAACTCCATTTTTAGGCTTACCGGGAAAAAACAAGGATGTAAACTAATATTTCTAGCTGGTGAGTTTTATTTAAATCGCACATAATATGCTGTTAGAACAAGGAGAATGATTTTTAACATGATTTACAAAAAAAAAAAAATCAGTGTTTCATTACCTTATTAGGATCATGTAAGAGCACTGCAGGCCTTAATCCTTCCCCAAAAAATGAATAAAAGAGAAACATCCACCTAATTTACTTTAAAGAAATGTGGGTTGATATGATTCCATGAACATTAAGACAAATAAAGAGCAAACATGGGGTTTATATTTCTAGTTCTCTCTTAAAAGAAAAAAATGGACAACTAAGACATTACTTGTTACTATGACATACGGCTTCACCAAGCCTTTGGCAGTAGCTTTGTTTTATAGGTACAGAGTAAAACCATTTGCCATCTGAGCAAAAAGAAAATCTTTGTTCTTTGTCATGGAGATTGGTAATAGGCACTCAAGGAGGTTGAACACCACATCCACCTGAGTGCGAAAGGACAGTTAGTCTGTTTAACACATAGTTTATTTTTCAGATAACCAGGACCTTAAACACTATACAGAAACAATGTTATGTGCTAGTCTTTAAAAAAGAGAAAAAGAACAGGAAAAAAAAAAAGAATCCTCTGTGTTCAATAAAGCAAAAGGCATTTACTCTGTGGAAGAAACCAATAAAAACTTGAAAACTAAGCATTCTCAGAAGAAAGCTTTACCCTACATGTTCGTACCTGGAAAAGGTCTGGAGGGTTCTAAGTGCATTAGGAAGGACAGAGAAGGTTAAGTTGCGTTTGTGTTACAGATCAGAGCGTCGGTACTTACATCTTGTCCTGGCCAGCACCGACTCGGAGGGTTAACCTGGGGATAACTGGACTCGGGGCTGGGACGACCGGTTCCACTTTTACCTGCGGAAGTGAGCACGGCAGAGTTCAGCATGTTTTCTTCAACAAAAGCACCTCCTACCTCTTCGCCTACTCCCCCACTGCCACAACCTTTGTCAAGTTTAAGCCTCAAACATGGTTAAAATGCTGGACACAAAGACAATCTGGGCTATTCTGTGTTTTTGCTTCTCAACAACTGAAGATGACCTGGCATCACTGGAAATTCTATGAACTTTAATCATATTATGTAAATATGGTAGTAGCTTCTGTTTTATTAGTTTGGGTTAATTTCTTGAATTTAATTATTTCATTAGAATGTTTTGTTTTTTTTTTTTAACACAGACTGGTATCTAGATCATTTGGTGGGGCATTTAAGTAATTGCTAGATTAACATAAATAGAAAAAACTGCAATGCTATCTCCCCTATAAAAGCATTTATTTATGGTACTTGACAAACATTAAACTCCCCTTACGTTTGCATTATCAAATGAGAAAACTGAAACACCAGTCTAATTACAGCATTAAACTATTCCATTTTTTGGCTAGAAGTAAAACAATCTGAAATGCTGTAAAAGAAAAAAAAAGTATATTCTCTTTTTAGAAAGGATTCTCAGTGAACGCAATGACTGTTCGATAAGTTGAAGACCTCACAAATATTTGAGATGTTAGTCGGAAAGGGAATATACAAATTAAGTATGATGTTAAAGGGTGTCTTCACAATTTCTGGTTTGGAGATCTTACGTTACAGTAAGTACTCTGAATGAAAAACTAAACAAAAGCCCTGCAGTTCCAAATTATTATCTATATCAGAGTTTTTCAATGGGGGTTTGAGTGATGTTTTTGGTGGGATGGTTCTTTCATGTATGGGACTGTCCCAAATACTGCCAGATGTTCAACGTCCCTGGCCTCGGGGTACCATATGCCAGTAGGTCACTGCTAGTCACTGACAACTAGTTACAAACCACTGATTTATGTGTTCCAAGCTTAAGAATTAAATCATAGCAGAACAGTGTAGTGGTTCTAAAGGGGAATGAATGTATGAAATAATGCTCAATACATTACATTATAAAATCAATATATTACAGAGGGATCAACTGCATTTTCTCATATGTATTTACCTGTCTCTTCCTAGAGTTTTTTTTTTATTTTAAATCTACCATCACTCAAGATCTACAGCTCTGACCATTTTCTTCAACAGTGCCTGGCACGCAGGAGGTGCCCAACAGAGATTTGTGGAATTAAGAACTTATCCTGCAAGGGCCCTCAGCTCTCCGGCCTCCCAGTGATCCACTATATGTCAAGGACCCATCTAAGACCATCCTTCAGAGCCCCGACACCAAGGAAAATGTCTAAAAACTTTAACCAGCTCACACCGATGAGGGCAGAGACCTTGCTGTTTTGTTTACTGCTATTTCCCAGTGCCCACCATTGGGTGTGACAAATAATAATTGCTTAAGATACACTTGGAGCATGAATGTGAAGCAATGATTTCAGTCCTTACCTCTTTCAAGAACCTCCCCAGGAGCTCTTCTCCCCTTTTTTGCCCACCCAATACCCCAGAAAACGATGCTGAGGCCGGAGAGCGCCTCCAACTCCCTGCAGACTTACAAGCATCTTTCCATCCACAACTACACTAGAGTCCAGCTCTTCCGGTCTTCCAAAGAACCCTCCTCCGTCACCAGCTTATTTATTTGCAATACTGTCAACCTCTCCAATATTGTCAATCATCTCACGTTTCAATGTGCCCAACTCTCATCTTTAAAAAAATTTTACCTTCCCTTCAACCTCTAGCTGATAACCTCTCACATTTGTCAGTCTTCACGCCACTGTCTGTTTTCTCACTTTTTATTCATTCCTCAAGCCACGCCAACTCCCTAGTGTCCCGGCTTGGTTTCCCATGATAGATCTTAACCATGTTGCTCCCTCCTCCTTTACAAAGTCCTCTGCTTGCACTTGACCTCTTGTCGCTCTACACTTTCTTTAGTGATCTCATCCCTATCCATGGTTTCAACTGTAAGTTTAAAACTGGGATTGAATGCAGTCTTTTTGATTCAGAGAATGAAAATTATATAAAGTTTCTTCTCTATCCCTCAATTCTAAAAAAATTTAGGGTTACATATTCGTAAGTGATGAACTATTAGGAATAATATTTCTTATTTCTTCAACTGATAATACTATTATTTAAGCATTCAAATAACCTTTTCTTAAGCTCTATTTAAAAATAAAGAAAAAAAAAAAGGAATAGGCCAAACACACAATGCAAAGCAAAATAATAGTAAAGCAGAACAACTTTTTAAGGCAAGGCAAACACCTTATTTTTATTTTTTTTGAGACAGAGTCTCGCTTTGTTGTCCGGGCTAGAGTGCTGTGGCGTCAGCCTAGCTCACAGCAACCTCAAACTCCTGGGCTTAAGCGATCCTACTGCCTCAGCCTCCCCAGTAGCTGGGACTACAGGCATGCACCACCATGCCCGGCTAATTTTTTCTATATATATTTTTAGTTGGCCAGATAATTTCTTTCTGTTTTTAGTAGAGACGGGGTCTTGCTCTTACTCAGGTTGGTCTCGAACTCCTGACCTTGAGCAATCCTCCTGCCTCGGCCTCCCAGACTGCTAGGATTACAGGCATGAGCCACCGCGCCTGGCCTTGTTTGGCCCGTTTCTATTGCCACAATACATGACAATTATAACTCACACTTGCACAGCACTTAATGTGTCCCCATATACATGATCCAACATTATCCTCACAGCTCTGTAAGGTGGGTATGGATGGTATTATTATTGCCATGTAATGAGGGTTCAGAAAGAGCAGGTGCCTTGTCCAGAGGTACAAAGTTGGTAAATAAATGCCCAAATCCAGGTCTCCTGACACCAACTTCCTTCTGTCCTACTACACTGTTCCTTTGCTCTCTGACACGTATCTCATGTCCTTTTTTTGGTAACGCACGTGCCCCATGGAGCTGTTCACTTTTTATGCCAATGTCTCTTATGATAAATGATATATACTTGTGAGATGGCTAGTTTTAGTTGTAAAATATCTCTCCCTCTCTGCAAGGCTGACTAGTTTATATGGAAACAGAGCTTGACTTTGGCATCACCTTCATCCAGCGGAACTACTGGGTTCTCAAGGCTGTCTGTCTTCAATGGCTTGGCAGGGCAAGGGGATGGAGACAGGGTCTATTATGACCTACTGTTAAAAAAAAAAAAGGAAGTGATACAATATGTAAAAAATACGCAAACAAAAATGGAGAGACATTTTGTAAGTCAGATTAAAAATGGTATCAATGTGCCCTGAAGGCAACAGATATCCAGTAAAGCGGTTGAATTAATGAATGATTCGGTACCTGCTACCTCAGCTTAAGGCTTTACCTGTCCTTACAGTGGCCATGTCATCAAACAGAGATGCCGATGACAGGGGACGGGGGAGCTGCTAATTACACCACCTAATGGTGTGAACTGGTATTGCCCCAGGCAACCCGGGACATGGGGCAACCCTACCTAAAAACCATTTAAATACCTTAATTTCATTCCTAAAGAAGTTAAATCAGATTTAACTTGAGAAACTTTGATGAAGTGTAGAAAAAGATTAACAACAATGCTAATAAAATATCAAAAGCGTAATTTCTAAGTACACATTTCTTTCCAGATTTTCATTTCCATTAACTTTATCTGAACGGCTACCCAAATAAAAACATGGAGACAATTCCTACAATCACAAAATGATTTCTCATGGGTACTTCCCAGAAAACAACAAATTACATGACAATGTTTCAATTACTTGGACACTACAGCTAATGCCATCATTAAATGGCACGAAGCCAAAATCTGGGACCAACGTTAGCTTTTAAGGGTTAAAATAAAAGAACAGCACTTTGGAGTAATGCTGAGAATTGGGGCACGCAGAAGAGCATTTACAGTGGATTACTAAGCTTCCCAATTCACCAAAGAGGTAAAGTCCAGCAATGTAAGACTCCTTTGTAGCTAACTAAAAATACATTGTCAGTGGATTTGTCCAGTTTTATGTATAAGCAATACTTCTTTCACCTGAACTAATACTAGTAGTCATATAAGCCCCTTATTGCCATGTGCTGCATTTTTTTTGTTAATCTTCAAGGATTTAGCTTCTTTGCCACATACCTCAGGGCACCAACTGATAAAGCTCTAACTCTCCATTTTTCCAGGACACCAGCAGTGCGGCCTTGCAAAAAATGAAAATCGCTCAAGAGATTTAAAGGGGAAATTTATTTTTAAAATCCTGACTTGAAGCAAAGAGGTGGATTTTTAAAAAAGCTTATCTATAAAGAATCAGTTCAAATTTAAATTCTATCTTGGAACTCTTTCATGCATTTCAGCTTTAAAGTTTATCTTTTGACAGGGACTTTCTGCAAAGGTAATGGGCAGCTTTGTCAATATAATCTGAGTTATTTTTATTTTTTTTTTAATGTTAAATGCCTTTCATTAAAAAATAAATATGTGTACTAGCTAAGGTAGCAGCAAGTTCAGCAAGCACTAGTTCAGATTCCCATCTATGCTGATATAGCAGGAAAAAACCCATAAATAGTACTGATGAAAGCTGAATTTAATAACTGAACATTTGGGATGCTGAACTATGGCTGGAAACCATCTTGTTGTATTTTTTAACAATTAAGGTCATTAACATTATTTCCATTTAGAAACATTCTCTGACTAAACTCTGATAAACTATTTAAAATATTAAAAAGGCAGAAGTTGTGTGGTTGTGGTTAAGTGTAACAAGTGCTATCCCACTCGGACAACTGAACCAGAACTCAGCTTTCAGTAGGCGCTGAGTTCATTCACGTGAAGGCTGGGAGGCCGCCCTGGGCAAACCTCTACAAGCTCAAACACACTCATTGAAACATTACTACTGGTTTCCTTTTGGAAGAGACAGTTGTGAGGAACAGGAAGGGACTCTTTTCCCCCTTTTATTGGGTTATTTACTAAAAACTCTTCATTTCACTAGCGAATGATGACAGCTGATGAGGAAAGACTTGAAATGAGACTATATCACTTTAAACAGAAGGGAAAAGAGATGAGAACCTTTTGTTAAAGGCACAAACCAGTAAGGCTATTTATTATTCTTTAAAGAACAAATAAAAAATCATTTGGCGGCAGATCCTACAAGACTTGGGGATAAAGACACATTAAAAGTTTTAATTGTTCTGGTTGTTAAAGTCATTAAAGAAGTGAGGACATCCCCTTCCTCTTCTTTAAAACATGGCGGTTGAAGAGGAGCTCTTTAAGGTCTCTTCAACAACCAGAATTGTATGAAACCCTGCTGTCACCCTACTCTCCAGTGTTAAGCCATTCTCATGCCTCTCATCCACACCCCCCACCTGGGTGCACCAACGCAGACTGGGTGACGCGCCTGCCAAGGCCATTCCGGGTGGTAAAGAACAAGGCTTTGGGCAGGCAGACCTGGGCAGCTCCCCTCACTGCCTGCAGCAAGTTATGAAACCTCTCCATGCACAGTTTTCTCAACTATAAAATAGGAGCAACGATACCAAACCTTCAGCACTGCTGGGAGAATTAAACAATCGAGTTCTGGTGAGACTTGGCACTTGCACACGCTCAAGAGGTGGTAGCTACTAATACCATCTGCCATCCAGGTCAGTTCATTCACTAGCCAATGTCAGCTCAAGTAACACAATTTATCAATCAATAGGATAAAAATGTTGAGAACACTTTGTAGAATTTATGGGTTTTCCATTATAAACAACTGTCAATTATGCATGGGGTGATTATCAACATTATTATTTGTAAGAAAATTCTGAATTGTTATAGTCATCTACCCATTTCAATTAAATGACACATTTAATTTAATCATTTAATATTTTCTATGAGAAGGCAGAAGAAAAGGCGTTTTAAGCCAAAATATTCTTAGAGAAGATCTGAAACTACTGTTTCTAAGCAGAGGTAATCTATACTTTAAAATGATGCTGTCTCTTCCTGGTGTTGAATGGGAGGAAGGAGACAGAGGCAGGAAGCAGAGAGTCCGAGAGGTCAAGGGAGGGTGATGAAAAAGGAGGGTGCGGGAGACCTAGAATGTCCACCCAGGTCACGGGACAGCCAAAGCCCACGCTCTGTGGGCCCACATGGGGCCTATTTATGCACAGGTGGTGATGTCATTGTTTATTGGGTGAAACTCTACTGCTCCTCTCCAGATTATATTTGAATGAGAGCATATTAAAATATAAAAACATATTCCCAAGTTGGACAGATGGATTTTGGTTTACCTTCTATTTAAGATTATAGGTACAACTGTCCGATTCCAGTAACAAAAACAACAAGATGTATGTATTTCTTCACAGATCTTCTCTCCAAAAAACATTTAAAATATCAAGGGGAATTTTAATTAAAATAATCCTGTACACTCATCTAAACCCCAAAGATCAATAGTCTGAAATAAATTAAGCCATGCAACAGATACGCTGTCATGCACAGAAACAAATATTTGAACAAAAATTTTAAACCGCCCTAAAATGTACTAACTCTTAGGTTTATCACGGCTAAAACTATTATGGCTATGTTTGCAACTGGTCAACATAATCGCCTTAACATGTCTTTTAGAAAAAAATAGTGTGGCTCTATTCTAAATAAGTGACAGACCACAGTCCTAATGCTGAGGTGTATGACTGCCACAAAGGGGAACTAACAGTTCGTGAATAAGTCGCCATTCTTTGGGTTATCACCACTAGTGGAAAAATGATCTGGCCTCCTGATGGTGCGTCACTCACCCAGATGCCTTGCATACATTATTTTACTCACCCCATTTTTTCAAAAATTGTATTTATTTTTTTAGAGACAGGGCCTCACTCTATCGCCCATGGCATGATCATAGCTTATACAGCCTTGATCTCCTGAGCTCAAGCAATCTTCCTGGCTCAGCCTCCCAAGTAGCTAGGACTACAGATTTGTGCCACCACACCCAGCTAGTTATTTTATTTTTTATAGAGATGGTATGTCACTGGGTTGCCCGGGCTGGTCTCCAACTCCCGTGCTCAAGCGATCCCCTGCCCTGGCCTCCCGAAGTGTCTGGATTACAAGCCTGAGCCACCGCGCCCAGCCCTATCCCATCTTTAGCTCAGTATAGGAAAGTGCAGTGGTAAGGACCATAAATTATAGCATCTGACAGCCGGGGCTGAAATTCTGGCTCCCGCTCAATCACTTACTAGGTGTGTGATCTTGAGCAAGTCTATTTATCTCTCTACGCCTCAGATTCTCATCTTAAAGTGACAATAATTACAGTATCTACCTTAGAGGGCTGTGGTAAGGAATTAAACATATACAGAGTGCTTAGCATGGTGTTTAGCAATGGTGATTACTCAACATTAACTATCACTGCTTTGCTGTTTTCAGTGTTATTATTATTATTGCTACTTTAAAGGTGAAATGCTTAAGGATTAAAGAAGCTAAAACACTTGTCCTAGACCTTATTCCAGGTCTGCTGGATTCCAAAGCCAAAGTCCCTTCCACCTGCAATGCAAATTCCTGTTTAATTAACGATATCTTTATTGGTTGTTGGTATTGATAAAAGTGGATACAGCTGGTAAAACTTTATAAGTAGGCAAAACAAATGTGGGATTTCTTTCTTTCTTTTTTTTTTTTTTTTTGAGACAGAGTCTCGCTCTGTTGCCCGGGCTAGAGTGAGTGCCGTGGCATCAGCCTAGCTCACAGCAACCTCAAACTCTTGGGCTCAAGTGATCCTCTTGCCTCAGCCTCCCAAGTAGCTGGGACTACAGGCATGAGCCACCATGCCCGGCTAATTTTTTCTATATATATTTTTAGCCGTCCATATAATTTTTTCTATTTTTAGTAGAGACGGGGTCTCAATCTTGCTCAGGCTGGTCTCGAACTCCTGAGCTCAAGCAATCCTCCTGCCTCGGCCTCCCAGAGTGCTAGGATTACAGGCATGAGCCACTGTGCCCGGCTGTGATTTCTTTTGAGAAACAATCCCGCTCCTGCTTGCTGGTCTGGGTCAATGGCTGTCAGAGTTGCTCAGAATGACACGAAGGGAGGACAAAATTGTGGCCTTCATTTTCTTGATAGCAGATATTTTCTTGTGGCAGCTTACATGTGCCTCATTTTTGTTTCTCCTTGTTGCCTTATTTCTCTGGATACCCAAGAAAATTCTTGCACCATTTGTAACCCCATTTCAGGTATATATTTGCTTACTCATATGGTTTGATACTGGGGAGATTAAGTGGGGTTGAAAAAAGACAACTCTTATTGCTTATGTGATATCCTAATTTCTACTCCTTAGCAATGGCATTACCATGGGCCTGTTTTTTTCCTGTTCGTATAAAGGGCTAAAATTTAAAACAATGCCAAGGATGCCAAAATAATTTTTAAAAACTGTTAACAGCAGCTGACTCACCATATTGATGTAGGTTGGCTAGTAGTGAACTCTAATGAAGCAGTGAACTCTAGGTTTCGTTACATTTTACAGGTTGATCCAAAATGACCCACCGCCATCACCATCTCCATGTGTGAGCATTTACATACGTGTCGGTTACAGTCCCAAGCACGTCTTGCTGGTATGGTATCTCATGTAATCCTCATAGAAGCAACTTGCCCAATTTCATGCAAGTCAGGATTTGAACTCAGGTCTAATTCTATAGGCAATATTATTTATTATTTCTGAAGGTCCTATAAGATAACTGACTTTTATAATTCTTTATCTTCTGTCACTTCTCTGATCCGTAACACATCAGAACTGATACAAGGACTTGTCTTCTTCTGCTGGGTGAAATCTGTGTTACTAGTGACTGAGCCTTTGCCTCCCACCAAGCTAGTCTGAGGAACTTTCTTTCCGAAAGCCAGGCCGATGCTGAGGAAAGGCACGACTGCTGTCACAAACCTAACCTGGTGGGCTTCGCTCAGGTTCATGACGGCTGCTGAAACAACTCCGCGGACTTTCCGAAGGAAGATGATGATGAAAGCAACAGTGCCCTGTTGGATTCACTGAGGACTCAGCTGCCAGGTTACTAGGCACATGACGGACAGATGACTAATTGCTGTCAGGCAGCATCTCTAACAATACACATCTCAACATGCAAAGTCTCTGCATGGTAAGTGACCCGGTTCTTGCTGGTTGTGTGATCTTGAGCTTGGACAAGTCACTCTCTCAGGCTCATTTTCTCATCCATAAATGTTGATAATAATACCCAGTAGACCGCCGTCACAGTTGTGTTAGGGGAAGAAAATAAGGTGTGTGGATGTGCTTTAAAATCTGACAAGTGCTGTATAAAAATAATATAATAAGATAATGATAAAATGACTTTTAAGTGGAAATAAGAGTTGGATTTCTGTGTCTTGTTAACTTGTCAATGTTCAGTTATTCATAACCAGAATTTTCATTCTACTTCCTCCTATTTTAGAAGACCCAAGGAGGACAAAGAAAGAATAAAGTTGGGCCGAAAAACGTGAGAGTTGACATCACTGCTGTCAGCTAAATCAATTTTCCAGGCAAGTTTGAAGTAAAAAATATTGCACAATTATTGCTAATACTATCTGCTGTAGGTCAAATACATCATATTTTATTATGTGGGAAAAAGTACTGAGTATTATTTTGTAGCCAAGCTCAAACAAAGAGGGTAGCTTCTATAGAGCAGGGAAAGGATCTCTAAGGTGCTCTAGGGACAGAACCACCAACAGATATTTTTTTAGAAAGTTTAAGAGAAATTTCAAATCAACCAGTCAATGTCCATGACCCAGAGAACCACGGACTGAAAAGCAAAGCCACAAACGCAGAGGTCATACCCCCTGCCCAGGACTAAGGTCCCGGTTCTTACAGAACTGCGGGGTCTCCAGCAGCTCTCAGGCTGTACTCCATGAAGTCCGACCGACCTATATGGGAAAACATTCCTGCTACGTGGAATCACTTTCTGCCCACCAACCAGGCTGCCAGATGAGCCTAGGTACTCACAAACGTGTCTTAATCTTATTAAAGCAGAAAATGGAAGGAATAAGAGATGGTAATTAGCAAACAATATTATTCACAGTTTAAGATCACAGATTTTTAAAAACTACCAGAGATTAGTATGGTTAATAGAGAGTTTATAGTCTGTGATTAGATTCCTCTTAGGCTATGAATTTTTAACATCTTCTAGTGTACAGAGGGCCTGATTATAAGTTTATGGGTTTCAGAGTTAAAATTAAATTCTGTAACCTCATTACAAGCATATTTTCAGTTAAGTGATGGGCGGTTTATATCCCCAATACAGATATAATTGCTGGTTTTGTTTACCTGCATTTTTCACTAGGACTTTGCTCAGAAAGTGCCGAAAATGAGAAACTGCTTACTTTTTCATGCTTGTGTTTCTCCTTTTCTTTTTCTCTCTTCTCTCTTTCTCTTTTCTCTTTCTCCCGCTCCTTCTCTTTCTTTTCCTTTTCCTTCTCTTTTTCTTTCTTTTTCTTCTTTTCCTTTTTGTCTTTCTTCCTTTCTTTCTCCTTAGGTTTCTCCTTCTCCTCAAATAGTTTTTCTGGAAGCATGGGCGCCAGAGAGGGCAGCATGGCAGGAACCCTGGCGGCGGCGGCCGGGCTGAACAGGGGCAGGGCCATTTCTTTTGGGGGCAACACCAGAGGGGCTGGTGGCACTTTCGTCTTATCCTCTCTCCCTTTATCTTTAGCTTTTTCTTTGTCTCTTTTCTCTTTATCTTTCTTGCCCCTTTCTCTATCTTTTTTCTTATCTTTATGCTTCTCCTTCTCCCTCCTCACAATTCCGTCTTTCAATCTCACTTTCGGGTCAACGTCTTCAAATTCTTTGATTTTAAACTTGTAGGGGTCTGAATCCTCATCTTTAAGAAACTCCTTCCAAGGGTACTTTGCTTCCTTGCCGGCTTCCTTGTCTCTCTCTCTCTCTTTCACTTTGTCCTTTTCTTTGCTTTTCTCCTTGTTTCTGTCTTTCTCCCTCTCCCTGTCTCTCTGCTTTTCTTTCTTTCTCATTTTGGTCTTCAGCTCCTTTTTCAACTTCTTCTTTACCTCCACGGACGAAGGCAGCTTGGCCTTGTCTTCGTACACCTTGTGCGGGGGCTCGGGCGTGGGCGGGGACCCAGGGGGCGGGGAGCCGTAGGGGAAGCCGGGGGGCGCGCGAGCCGGCGCTCCCAGCTTGGCTCTGCGGACCACCTCGTCGATCGAGGCGTCCATCGTCCACGAGTTGTCCGAGCTGGAGGTCCCGCCCGAAAGGGGCAGGGGGGTGGACCCCGGCTTCGTGAAACTGTTCGCCGACGTGGAGGCTTTTGGAGCAGGGCACTCCGAACCCGAAATTCTCCTGGGGCTGGTGAAAATGTCTCCTTCGGACTCCGACCCAGAAGAGAACTCGAAGGGGTCCGGCTCTCGCTCAGCACAGGCTCGCGCGATCACGGCATCGATGGAGGCGTCGATGGTCTTATCGGCCACGGCGGCCCTTCTCGGAGCACCCTCCACGCTCGGCTTCCCCGCCTCGGCCGGCGCGTGCGGGGCTTTCGCGGGAGCGGCCTCTCTGCTGGGCTTTTCGCTCACGGCAGCAGCAGGAGTCCTATTTGGTGTTTCCGGCCTGACAGGTGCTGGGGGGACGTGGGGCATAACCTTGGGGCTCTTGGGGCTCTTGGGGCTCTTGGAACGTCCTGGCGACTTCTTCTCTTTGGATACAGTTTTTGGTGACCGAATAGGACTTCCGACCATGGCTGGTGACAGGGTGGTTTTGGGTGATTTAATCTTCTGTCCGGGAGAACTGGTTTTAGTCTTTGTTTTGGGGGCAAATGACTTGGTCTCTAACGGCTTTGCACTTGGCATCTGTGGTTTGGCTGCGGGAGCCAGCGGGGGCGGCTCCGGGGGGGCGGGGCCGAGGCCGGCGCTGTCCTGTGCGTGCGCGGGGGCCGGCGGCGGGGGCACCTTCTGCGCGTTGATGGAGCTGAGCGGCTCGCGCGCTTCCAGCGGCACCGCGTCCGGGGCGTCCCCTTTCGTGCTCGTCAGCCGCGGCCGCTTCGTGACGGGCATTTCCTCAGCTTCAGGACTGTCCAGTGGTCTCTTGCCCAGGAAATTCTCATCGTTAATGATTTCCTCCTCCTCCAGTTCATCGTCTTCTTCCAGGGGCACTTGCATGGCTTCTGCTGAGGTGCCCCCGTCAGTGGGCACCTGCTCCTCTTCTTCCTCTGGTAAGGGAAGAGAAAAGAAGTGTTATTGCCCGTAACAAAACCTAACGAAGAAAAACGATACTTCCAACATGATTTCTAGGAAAGAAGGGAAATTATTTACAGGATTTAGAGAGTAAAGCAGTAAGTTTTCGTGGGTCTTCGAAACCGGTGCGCCATCGTTCCCTTAGCCACCGGCGACAGCAGGTGTGCAGACTGCTTATTGTCCTTTCCAGTGGTCTGGCCCTAACCTCGGGGTCTGGAGTTCGCTATGCATTTCCTGTTTGTCTTCTCCTGTTTCTTTACTTGGTTCTTTTCCTACGTGAGTAGACAGTGTCTTTCTCTTTCCGCCTCCCTCTCGTGTACATACACATACACACCCCCTCTGAAAATTAAGAGAGGGGTTATCATATGACTACTACCCTCACAAATGACAGAAAGGCAAACTTTTTTAAGGTGTTTGCAACAAATTTTAATTCTCTGGACATATTTCATATACTGCTATGTCTTCTCCTTTGCTTGTTTGCTGTGAGCAACTTGCAGAGGTGGTGCGGTACACCGGAATGCATTTGGCATAGGCATTCAAAACACAGTGGTGTTTCAGCTGGAGTTCTGGCACTACAGAGCAACAGGCCATAGGGAATCTCTTAACCTCTTTAAGCCTGTTTCCTGACCTTTCAAAAGGAGTTAATGTTACTTGCCTGCCTCCTTGGCTGAGTTGTTGTAAGATCAGATTATTTCTTTCCACACATATTCACCTATAATGCACAGTGATAAAGGCTGAAAGAGCTACTGGAATAAATCAGAAATAAATCATAACCTAAAAGAGCTCACAGTTTAGTGGAGGAATGATGGATCTGTCTAGCGCACAGAAAGTGATCAGTGCCACAGACAGACAAAGTGCTGCAGCAGGCCAGAGGAGAGACCGCTCACCGCAAGGTCAGCACGCAGGGGAGGCTGGAGTGATTACGTGGTGTTTGGGAATCTTGGAGACTGGGAGTGGTCAAGTCCAGGAGGAGGGGTCAGATGACACAGAGATGGAGGTGGAATACAAGAAGTGCTTAAGAAGCAGAAAATAACTTAATTTGTCTGGAAAGTAGGGTGCAGGATGGGGAGCAGTAGAAAGTACATTTAGTAAAATTGCATCCAGATTCCAGAATTCCAGAAAAAGGACCATGATTTTTATTCTACAGGTAGTTTGGGTCTAGTGAAGACTTTTGGACAACAGAGGAAGATGACTGGGGTATGTGCCGGGAAAGCCACCCTGGCAGGGACGTACATGATGGATAGGGAATGGGAGGTGTTAGACTCCAAGGGAGAGGGGGCAACTGAGGGGTTTCTGGAACGATGAAGGCAAGAGGTGACATGGACTGGACTAGGATAGTGGTACCAAAGGAGCAAGAGAGCTAAGTGGTACTCTGGAGTTGGGTGGGTAGAAGCTGATAAGTGATCGGGTGTAGGAGTTGAGGAAGGACTCGAACAGTTTCAAGGCTGTGAGCCCTGGTGAATGATTAGTGTAGTGATCACCAGAAACAGGAAATAAAGAAACAGAGGGCGATGACTATTAGCTCGATCCTGAGACACAGATTTGGATGAACATTTAGTCAGTGATGCCAACTGGGCAGCAGTAGTTTAAAACTGGAGGAAAGGACTCTTCTGTACCTGTGTGATAAACAAATACTGGAGGAAAAAAAGTAACAATTCAAGGAAAACTGATTATTATTTGTGAGATTTTAAACAAGTTCTTCAACTCCTTAGTGCCCTACTAACCCTAACCCTTGATCTAGAAGATGGGGACATTAGCATCATTTACCTTGAGAGCATTGTGAAAATTGCTAATTAGAGGTAAGTATTCAAACTTCTGAATAATAATACTGGTCAATAACAGAGATACACGTTGTAAAGTTAACCTTATAACCCTTTTGAGAAGATTATAAAAAGCAAAAAACAACTCTCCTCCCCATAATCTCTGTAAAACCACACAGCAACAGCACAAGTGCAGAGTTAGCATCTACAGGTCAAATGGATGTCACCTCAGCCGTCGGCCCTGATAACTCCATCCTCCAGTGGAAGCAGCTGAGAGCTGTTGGGTAGACTTCTCAAGAATAATGGACACTGAAGTAAGGGGAGATAGTTCTGGATAAGTATTAATGCTCATGTTGCTAAAGGAGTAGTAAGGAATTATGCACAAAACCAGAGTTGTCTTTTCCGATTACGCTAAAATTTGGCTAAAGTTAACAGTGATATGACATTTGATTTATTTTCCCCTTGTGTGAGAATTTATTCAGAATTATGTGTTATGATTAATAGCACTGTCACTCATCAAAGAATACCATAAATTATGATATAGCCTCTATGCTTCTAGGAGAAAAAATAAGACACTAACAACAACAAAGGCATGAAGAATCACACTTAAACCAGTGTGGAAATACCTATTTTCAAAAAAAGGTTAACTTACTGGTAAAGGTTCACGTCCACTATTAAAACAACTCTATTTTTCTTTCATATTTTTCAAATAGAGTCACTAAAATGTGAATGTTATTATTCAACCAAAGTAAAAACTGCCGTGGTAAAAAGGAACTTTTCACTCTGCCAAATGTTTTATATGTATAGGACGCTTTCTCACCAGTCAAAAAAGGAAATGACATCAAATAGTATGAAGGAGAGTGCAAATGCATCACCGCAGTTAGAAATACAATTTAAAGCAGACATTTAATCGGTAGCAGGGCATCTTATCATAATGGACAGAAAAACAGGGAGACAAAGATGCTCTATAAGGTAACTTCTCATTTAAACAATCAATGGTTCCAAGTCAACATTTGATTATAAAATTATTTTTTAACTTGTTAATTTGAAATAATTTGAAAGTTACAGAAAAGTTGTAAGAATACTACAAAGAACTCATGAATACCCTTCACCTAAATTAACATTCATCTTCCATAATTATATAATAATTTTATAATTATTATACATAATTACATAATTATGTTATAATTTGGGGGGAACTATTTGAAAATAAGTAGAAGATATCATGCTCCTTTACCCTAAATGCATCAAAGTGTGACTGCAGAACAACTGTCGAATTCTTT
Organism: Lemur catta; assembly: GCF_020740605.2. NCBI lineage: Eukaryota > Metazoa > Chordata > Mammalia > Primates > Lemuridae > Lemur > Lemur catta. The sequence continues at coordinate 142,487,526 of NC_059128.1, forward strand.
TTTAATCACATAAAACAAACAACATGTATCCATATTAATGTCCATCTTTTAAAAACTTCACAAATGTTGATGGGGGCAGGACACTACAAACTCCATTCTAATTTTCCTTCTTTATTAATACAAATAAATAATCCATACTTCCTACATTTTCCTGAGGAATAGTAAAAAAAAACATGTTTTTTAACCAAACTTCTCAAACAAAAACAAAACAAAGCAATAAAGTCTGAACATACCAAAAGGATTTGGGGAGGTTAATTCTAAGCTACTATAAATATTGACTTAGAACAAAATATCTTTTTAACTAGAATAGTAAATGCCTTTAAAGAAACACTATAATCTAAAAAGCTCATAGACATTAGGGAAAAAAAGGAAATTGTTTGCACATGGCACAAAAGCTTTTTATCTCATTAACTACACAGATGCATGCAACTTTAAAATTCAGTGGCATGTTCTCAAATGAAGCAGAAAATATACTTGTATTTTTAAGCTTTAAATAAAAGGACGATAAAATGCTATCTGCATATATTTCACCAAAATTTTAATGTATTTAAAGCTAGATTTCTCATAATTGTTTAAAAATATACATGCAGAAACTAATTTCTACAATGATGATGCAAATTCTATACCATTTTCTTGAACTCCTGGCCTTAAGTGATCCTCCCACCTCAGCCTACTAAAGTACTAGGATTACAGGCAAGAGCCACCGTGCCTGGCCTATTTTCTGACCAGTCTATTCATCCCACTGTTTTTTATAAATAGATTCCCCTTTTATTAACAAGTATGAAAGGATCCTTTAAAATGCATATTTTTTTCCAAAAATATCTATTTGTCTGAATATCAGGTATATTTATTGTACCCAGTTGCTTGAAGTGACTCAATGTTACTAAAACTCATTCATTCACCTATTCCTGAATGAACTGTGAATGCCACTATGTTAAGCACTATATTAACTAGGAATATAAAGTCAAATAAGACATGTGTCCTGACTCAACCACATTTTGTGGACATCAGTTCACGTGGTAGGACAGGGATCTGCACAAGGTACACTGCAGCCACATGAAGGGTCACGAGGACAGAACTGGAAGTGCTGAGTAGGCAGGAAATCAACTGGACTGAAAGTGCACCTGGGATCTGTTCCCAGCACCACAGTTCAACCTGGCACAGCCCATTTAATCTCCCAAGACCTAAGTTTTCTCATCTGCAAAATGAAAGTACTGACATCTGGCCTCCTACTTCAAGAGCTGAAGATCTTTATGATTAGGGCCATCTCTATGGGTGGCTGACCACGGATGTGGGAGGATCTAAAGGGCAGGACAGAGCAAGTCCAGGGGGAGACTGATATCTTACTGGCCAACATGAGCAGTGCCTAAAATTCTGTCTTTGGATAAAGGCAGTATCTTTAAAATGTTGTTGTCAAAATATTTTTAAGACAACGAAGCTAACAAATGAACAACTCTATCCTAGTTTTTGAGGTGAGAAGACTGGGAAAATGGATCGTAGGTGAAAGAATCGGATGGCATGTTGAGGATCTAGTGGTTTGGAACACAGGGTTGTGCCAGGAGGCTGAGGCTCAGGTGGCTTGCTGCTGTGAGGGGCCTGGGGCAGTGGGAAATGACAGGTGACAGACACCGGCTGCCTGGGAAAGGCAGAAGGGCAGTGGCATGAAAAGCAATCATAACCCACTTCATCATTTTATCTTTTAGTTCTAAATGAGGCTAAAAAAATTAATTCCATCTACATCTCCTTATAAAATATTTTAAAATTGTCCTGTCTATAATGTAACAGAAATAGGACCCTTAAAACACAATTCCACATGTTTAAGTATGTAGTTTTAAAATAAACCTATTTACTTAAAAAAATCAAATTACTAGCAAAGACGAGACAATTAAGCAATGACAATTCATACATACAACCAATCAATAACACAATAAACGGATAGTAGAGTGAAGATGATGTGTTATAAATACCTATATTCACACTGACCTGTAAAAAAGCACTATTTCACCAACACCCTGCACAATAAAAAACTAAAATGCTATATAAGCAAGCCAACCTGAAATGACACCTAGTATTATAAATGGCCTAATCTATATGTTAATACTGTTGTATCATATAACTGCAGCAAGACTAAGATAACAATATGACTTTGGGGTTTCTATGGCTACATCCTAGGCTAACGTGCCTGAAAAGGCTGGCTGCTGACACCACACGAGCACTCTGAGTGCTTCTTTTTGGTTATTTATGATATGATTTATGATAACGACAACATCTCCTATTTTCTCTCCTCCTCAGATACAATAAATTGCTATCGTTAATCACCCTTCCCGGTTCAAATATGATTACAATAGCATAATAGAGCCCAGCTATGGTAATATCGTGGATTTTTTTTTACAAGAAATAAATACAAGTAGATCTCTTCAGACAATGTCAATATCTCTAATATTTTAATCATCTTCCTTTAAGTCTTTCAGAATCAATTCTGTTACAACTAAGATTCCATACCTAGGATGTAAGTCCTTCCCGCAAATCAAATTTATGATCAAGTGCCACACATTCACAAATCATTATTATCATGATTTTCTTAAACTTACTACAATAGTAAGACTATGCATAGGATACAGTTTCTTTCTCAAGACAGACAATGGTATTGTCCTGTATTGATGAAACGAATCTTACTGCTGTCCCTCCCCACCCCAGAATAAGATAAATTAGGCAAATCTATCAGAAGGCAAAACACTAGAGAAAGAATAAAAACCTTGCCAGCATCCAGATCTATATGATGTGCCTCTGCCAATTATTGGCTATGTGGTGACTTAATCTTTCTGAACTTCAAATTCCTTTTCTGCCAGTTCAAGTTAACAGAAAGTACTACCTTTTTGGCTTTTGAGTAACAGACAAAGTATGTCAAGAACCTAGCAAAAGTGCTTAATATAGGAGTTAGACTATAAAAAAGTACAGAAATTCTTCCCCTCTCTGCATCTATGCCGTTTGAATGGGATACTAAAGTTCTCATCAAGAGGTGGGGTTTACTGGAATCTGGGTGGCCATGTGACGCTCTGGCCAGTGGGTCACAGTTGGCAAATGTGGCAGAGCAGAGCCTTGGAAAACACTTGCACATGGAGGTTTGCTCTTTGCTGCTCTTGAAAAACTTGCAACCTCTGCCACATGAATGAGCCCAGGTTAGCCTGCCAGATGACGAGAGGTGCATGGCCCAGAGCCCTAGCCAAAGCATCAGACACAGGAGTGAGGCAGGAAACCACCAGCTGATCACAAACATGAGTGAGCCCCGCCACGTCCAGCAGAAGAACCGCACAGCTGAGACAACCCAAAATGCCAACTCACAAAATTGTGAGCTAATACACAGTCACTGTTTAAACCACTGAATTTTGGGGTGGCATGCTACATAGCAGCATGTTAACTCTGTATTTACATATACATGTACAGTCACTTCTTGTTATTGCAGTAGTTATGGTCTGTAAAGTTGCCGTGAACACTGCATTAGCAAAAACTGAACCATTGTTCCTAGGGGAAATACAGGGTTAGGTTCCTGTGAGCCTCTGGTCACAGCATTTTCATCAACTGATCAATAACCTTGTTTATATGTGCTTCTGCTTAAAGATGCTTTATTTAAGATACATTGTTAATTCACTAACATTGAACTCCTGGCCAACAGCACTGTAACTTAATGCCTGAAGGAAGCTTGTCTAACACACACTCTTTCTCCATAAGACACAGCACAACCTCCTGAGCTTTAGACAGGAGTTCAGCACTGTGCTTGGGGGCTATTTTAAATAGGGGAATCACCAACAAAAAGCACAAAAATGCAAAAAATATGGTAGTATAATAAATAGACCAAGAAAACAATACTTCTTTACAGTATGAGAGCTGAAAAAAGAAGACAGAGTGTCACCTCATTCGACCTCAGCTGGGAATGTGCGTGGTGGGTGACTCAATTTTTTGCCACTCAGCACGTGTTCTCAAACGACTGTGAGAGAACCATGAGTATTGACTCTGGGGTTACAAATACATTTTAGTGAGTGGGCAAATTTGCAAAACCAGAATCTGCCCATAATGAGGATTAACTGTTTATAATGATGTGCATATATACTCATCAGCATCAAGTACTTTTATGGACTACTGATTTCAATAAAAGATTTTACTTGAAAGAAATTCCAGTACTTAGAAGCATTTGATGAAAAGAATAAATGTGGTTTATGAACTATAACACTGTGACCATATCTGACAAGACATTTCTCCAGATCCAAACTGGGACACGTTTTAGTTTAATTCAAAGAACTAGCCAGCCATGTGCAGAATGTTCCTTCCTCCGGCCTGGAAGGGCCCAGAAGGTCTGGCCCTGCCTCCGCTCCCTCACGGCCCCTCTTCCTAACACACTGGCCCTTCCCTGCTCCTCCAGCAGCCAGGCCCGTCCTGCACTCCCCCAGGGGGCCGCATGCTCTTCCCCCAGGTCTTCTCTGCTGCTTCTCTCATTTTGTTGACATCTCTAATGTCACCCCTCAGGAGCCATCTGACCGCCGCAGCTGACCGGGGCAGGGCCTTCACACCGGCCGAAGGAAAGCTTCCACCTGCCAGGCCACACGGCCTGCTGGCAGCTGGAGTCCCAGGAACTGAAGGTAGCCTGTGGGATACACAGAGAGAGAGAGCAGAGGACCAAGCACAGATTCCAGGACGAGCCAAACCTTTGTGTAGTGACAGAAGAGGGGCTGGAGAAGGAGAATGAGATGGGACAGCCAGTGAGCTGGAAGAAAACCAGAAGAGATTAAAAAAAAAAAAAAGAACAAAGAACACAGAAAAGAAAGTATAACCAGGTATGAGAAAGAAGAGCTGCAACGATTAGGGAGTATTCCATTGTGTCGAATATAAGAAAAGCAACAAATACATAAAAAATGTTATGATTCATGGTCAGTGCTACAAAATCAACAGAGAGGATAAAGGAATAGAAGATGACAACTGGGAGGTGCTAATAGGGTAGAAGGCCAGCTTCTAGAACAGAAGGAGCCAACTATCTGAATAATGATTAATTAAACTGAGACTGGAATACCCGGAACGAGCCAGCGGAAGAGTATTCCAGGTACAGGGAACAGCACGCAGACGGGGCATGAGGCACGAGTGGATGAGTAAGAGGGCTGGGAGGCAGACGGGCCTTCGTGGATCCCAGCGAAGGGTCTGGATCTCACTGAAGAGTAATAGGAAGTCACTGGTAGTTCTAAAATAGTTCGGTCTTGTTTTGAAAAAGATTACTCTAGCAGCTTTGTAGAGAATACAAATGAGGTTCCTGGCGACCCGAGAGCAGCTTCAGTGCAGAGCCGGGGGCCAGAGCAGGAGGGCAGTCAGGGTAAGGTGCACCACCAGGCACAGGCAGTCTCGTCCATTCGCTCATCCGGCAAATGCTTGTTCCGATCTGTGTACGGCAGGCAACTCGGAGGTTAGCAAACCAATGACAAGGTTTGTCTATTCACGGATTTTACTAGGACGGTGGATGGGCAACAAACATATACAAAGATTAATTAGAAATGATTAAGTGTGAGGAAGACAACGAAATAGGATCATGTGTGTGGGGAGGGAAAGGGCCACTTTGGAATGCATAGTCACCGAGGAAGTGACGTTTCGGTGGAGACCAGATTCAGGAGCCGGACACAGCCACATGATGAAGGTGTTTGCAAGCATCTCAGGAAGAGGGAGGAGGATGAGGTCCTGCTGCGGGAACACACCTGCCTGCGAGGAGGGGCCTGCAGGGCTAAGGCAGGCCTGGCCCCCCGAGGCTTCCAGAGAGCATCTGGAGGCAGGGGAGCCACTGGCCAGCATCCCGATGTCGGCAGAGAAGCTCGACTGGAGAAAGGAAAAGACCAAGGAAGGCAGGTAGAGAAAGTTGAGGAAAGGTCTTAAAATGCTCACGGTGCAGATAAACAAGATAAACTATCAGATAAGACAAACAAACAGAAGAACCAGAAAATAATAGGTTTTTCTTTTTCCACTGATGGGAAAAAAGTCACAATAATAGGAAGCTTAAGATGACTGGTCAGTCTTAACCATACTTAATAGGAAATTGATCATATTGAAATGACATACAAATAAAAACTCCCCAAGCACACACGATTGGCACCACTGTCCAGCTTTTAGAAGGAGAGGCAGGCCGACTTAACTACAAAACTTCAATATTGTCCTCTAATGCTACTGATGCCACAGGCCGATGCGCTTAAGAATGTGCTCTGAGAAAGGCTGTTTACCTTTGGGATCAAGGCCTTGTTCTAAATGAAAATAAAGTAAAAAATGACAACACTTATGTCATCTGATGCTACGTTTTCATATTGCACCTACTCCCAGATACAGAGTAATATATTATATATACCTTTAACCAAACCTTTATTCTAATGTAAGATTATCCTAGTGCTCTAAATGACCTTGACAAAATTCTGGAAAAAATATCTCAAGACCTGGGGCTCTAAAGCTATTTTAGAATTAACTCTGAATAATTGTCCCACAATATGAGTTTCTTGATTAATTGCTTAAGATAAGGTCTCCTTTTCCTTGTGGCCTCCAGTGGCTCCCTCTGGTTTCCATAATCACTCTGTCTCATTCTTCTAAACCCTGGAAGGCCAGAGAAAAATCAGAGATACACCAATTCCATTACTTGAGGATTAGCTAAGAGATAACCCTTTGTATTCCATTACTGACCATTATTTGAGTAATTATTCAATAACTACAGTACATTTGAAAGATGCACTAATTGTTTTCTGAGGTTCACTCCTGCTTTATGTCAGAAAAAGCTCTACGTGTTATGTACTTTAACGTTGCAAATCCACATTTGGTTACATGAGGAAAATGAGTACTAACTTTTACTGCATTTCATTTTTCTTTGATTTCTTTTTCTAAATAAAAAGTAAAAGCTAAAACAAAAATAATTACTCTATTGAAGGTCTTCTTGACTAACTAGAAAATTAGGACTCTATTTTTGACCAGATTTATGTCTTACAAGAGTCAAATTTCTGCATAATATTTAGACAGAAAATTGGCAGGGGATGGCTGTTCCACCTAATTTCAGCAAAATTAGTATTCAGCCACCTGAATTTTTGGCAGCATTCCAGTATGTTTATCCAAAGCAATAAGTAGACAGAAATAAAATTGACAATCATGCCTAAACAAGTTAGTTTTTCTCTCTACCTCTACCCTCCCAAACACACACACACACACACACACACACACACACACACATACATACACACACACATTTTTAAAAAATGAGTGAATAATTTCAAAGGTACATTTCATGAGTGGATTCATGGTTTTGCATTCTTCCTCTTATGCATATCAATTGCAGAAAGAACAAGAAAACCCACCCCCTTTTCAAAGTACAAAGAGCCCTATTATAATAAGCAGACTCAAACTTGGTTTACTAGGGTTAATGATTTTTTAGAAATCCTCCATCCTCCAAATAAAGCAAATCAGGTATATCAATTCTTGACCATCCATGCTAATAGAAATCATAGAGATGACAATTCCACATTCATTATAATTCCTTTGTAATGCATCCTTAAAAAAAGCTGAAAATCCACATAACTAATTTTTGCTTGCCTTTAGCTACTTCTAGAACTCTATTCAGTTGAGTTTCAGCTCTATCATCTGAGTTCAGCGAAAACTGAAACGTATTTATTCTTTGAGCCCATATTAACTTTGTGTCTAGCAATGTCCAAGTTCGGTGGCTCTCAGACACCCCTGGCAGCTAGAGCAAACTGTGAAGGACAATGAAGCACGGCGTAAGGTTGGAAGGCATGTGGGAAAGGCTGGCAAAAGAGGGGCTTCTACTCAGTAAGCGTACGATGCACATCTACCACGTGCTGGTTGCTAGGTGCTAAGAACTCAAAGACAAAAAAGACCCTCAAAATGTTTACCCAGAAGAAACCTACAAACTAGTAAAATCTATCATCTAAAATGTGGTAGTTTGTAATAATAAAGAGCAAGCAGAATACTAAGCCATCTTAGAAATAAATTTTAGAATCAGCACTAACAGAAATATAATGTGAGCAATAAAATGTTAATTTTAGATTACCCAATAGCCACATTAAAATATTAAAAAGAAACAGGTAAAACTAATTTTAATAATATATTATTTTATTTAACTCCTTTTATTTAACTCCATGTATCAAATTATTTCAACATGTAAACAATATAAAAATAATTACTGAGATACTTTCATATTAAGCTTGTAAAATTTAAGGTGTATTTAATACTTACAGTACATATCAAATTCACATGCTAAATTCTCATAGGAAATACTCAATCTGTATATAGATTTCATAAAATTAACAGTTGAAAAAGGAGGTCCACATACCCAAGATGTTCCAATGATAAATAATTAATTTTTAAAATAAAAGCTTCAGTCCCTCAGTCAGGTGAGGGCATTTCGAGTGCTCCACATACACTCGGTGGCCACCATGCTGGACGCTCGGGTCTAGAACTCCGTTAGGACAGCTCAGGTTGAAGACTAGGAGGGGACTCTGAGGCGTGGAGCCAGAGGGAATAGAGAAACAGGATGAGAGAGACTGAATATGTGGTTGATGATGCAATTAAGAGAAAACCAGGGCAGCAGCACCAAAAATGGCTGCAGAAACTAATCCAAGTTTCTAAACAAGGAGAAAAAGACCAAGAAGGAATGAACACTTAGCAACTGCCTATGGTGTACTGAGCACTAGCAACGGGATGCTGGGGACAGAGTGATATAAAAATGTGGTACTCTGCAACGATAACCTTTGGGCCCCTAAATAGCAGTGTGTTAGGTTTCCAGCGAGGGCAGATTTTAAATCCTCTACTCAACTGCCCATTTCTCAAATTAGCTAACTTTGCTCCATTCCTCTGTCTGGGTGCCAGAAAGCAGCGGGTCACTATGTGGGCTTGGGGATCAAACGGTTTGACTTCATAGCTTGCCTTTACCACTCGTTAGCTGTGTGAACTTGGGAAGTTCTGTACAATGGGGACAGCAGGAATAATATCTATGCTGTAGGGTTCACATGAGGAGACAGTTTGTCACTGCTACCAAAGCACTTGGTGTGACACCTATGACATATGAGGTGTCTAATAAATGGAAGCTGTGATAATGAGTGTTGTAGCCCAAATCTTTAGCCTGGATTATTAAAATGGAATGCTAGCTGGTCTTCCGGTTACCAATTTCTTGCTACCTACGATCCATCATCCACTCTGCCATCAGAATTAACTTTCAAAATCACAGACACTGATCACGTCTACTCTTCCATTTAAAAGCCTTCAATGGCTTTCACAACTCTCTGCCTTTGACCATATAACTCTTCATACCATCTTTGGTGTAGGAAAAAAATTACAGCATTTAACGCTCTCCTTATTATAGAAGACATTTTTTAAAAGAAAAAACTTAGTACGTATCTTAAGAATTCAGGAAAACTCTCACACAGCCTTGTCTTTGGAGAATTCGTTCATGGTTCTCTCTTCCTAGAACTCCTTTCTGTTGGCTATAGGACCTCACAAATTAATTCTGTACTTTTCTCACTTTTTCTCTCCTATTGTTCCTCTCTTTATCTAATTGTTCAGATTTCCTTGACTTTATCTTAAAACCCCTCTATAAAACTTTTTCTTTTGGTTATTATATTTTTAATTTCTAACAACTTGTTCTTGCTCTTTGATTGCCTGTTCCTCGTTGACAGTTTCTGCTCTTATCAGTTTGAAGACGTGTGCGTGTGTGTGTAAAGTTTTCTTCTATTTCCTGCATTGTCTCTACTTCTGAGGTTTTGGCTTCTGTGTTTCATGTGGGATAGTTTTCAGGTACGCTAGCTACTGGCCACTGAGGAGTGTGAATCAGCGGAAGCGCTGAGTGAAACGGCGGAGACTCTGTTGGCAGGAGAGCTGCCCTGTGAGATAGTCTAGCTCTACAATGTTATCACCAGCATGGATTCTCCCTGGGACAGCTCAGTTTCTTCAGAGAAGGATCCTCCAATTTCCTGCCCAGCAGGAGCCTGCTGGAGAAGGGGTAGGAGGCTCACCTTTCAGTCTGCACACTGTGGCCTACACTCCATGTTCAGGGCTGAGTCTCACTGTCTCTGTGCTTCAGTCATTCATTCTGCCAATAAACAAACACACAAACACACTTCGACGTCTGCTACACACCCTGGCCTATGGGGCCCCTGGGCTTTTGGGGGGATCATTGGCTTGCTTCTCACTAGTATTCTCCTCTGCAGGCTGGGAGGTTTCAGCTCCCTCTGCTCTGCTAAGTCAGATAACACTTTCCATCTCCTCCCTGGCTCTTGTGTCCTGGTGGCTTCATACATTTGCTAGTACCTTCAAATTGTAGTGGCGTTTAGCAAGAAGCACAGATGAACTTGGAGGGTCAATCCACTACGTTTAAACAGAAATCTCAGCTCCTTCAGGATTTAACTCCACCGTTTCCAAGGTTCAGTTATTGATCAACCGGCAGCCTCTTTCAACACTTGGCATTTGGCAAGTCCATTCCTCCTGTGAGTTTAGCTATCACTTCAGTGTTGCTGACTCCTAATCTTTATCTTCACTTCTTTCCTTCTCTTTTATCTCAGTTTCCTTTTAATTTCCTGCTAGGCATCTTGACTTGACTATTTCACATTCAACAGGGCATAAATTGACCTTGTTATTTCTCCATCAAAGGAAGCTCAGGCGTTCAGTTTTCTCACCTGACTGTCTTGTGCTTTTCGTCATCTAGAGACACAAATTTTCACTCTTTGCCATTCACCATCCATATCTAGTCACTGGGCAAGTGTTACTAATTTTCCCTTCAAGAAACTCTTGTCACCATCATTTTCTCTATTACTCCCACTTGCTGGGGCCAGGCCCTCAGATCACATTGTCCCTGAGCAGTAACAGTCTGATATCTACAAGCATCCGCTTCCACTTGTCCTCCCGTCCTCACACAACACCACCATCCCTCGGCACTCTGTATCCCCCAGGGCCCCCCCGTCTCAGGTGGTGAGTTTTAAACTCTATGAGTTGTCAGTCAGGGGTGCCACAAATGATTTAACCTGCCTAAAAATTTTGTTTATTGTTTTAAATCATAGGACCCAATTTTATTTTGTTGAGAAAATGTTTCACTACTAAAAACATTTATATCTAACATATAAATATAGATATCTTATCCTGGGACTTAAAGCACTAAACAAACTGGCCACCATTTACCACAAAATCATCTCTAATAAACCCTACTTTCCAAGCAGTCCTCAATATAAGCCCTACTTTCCAAGCAGGCTGTTCTACTCCAGGGTATTTATTTAATCATCCTTCAAGACGCAGCTCAATCAAAAGAATGAGAAGACAGGCCACAGACTGGGAGAAAAGATCTGCAAAAGATATATCTGATAAAGGAATCTGATCCAAAATATATGAAGAACATTTAAAACTCAACAATAAGAAAATGAACAACCCAGTTAAAAAATGGGCAAAAGACCTGAACAGACTTCACCAAAAAAGATACTACAGATGGAAAATAAGCATATGAAAAGAAGCTCCACGCCATATGTCATTAGGGGAATACAAATTAAAACAGCAATGAGATGCCACTACACCTCTATTAGAATGACCCAAATCTGGAACACTGACAACACCAAATGCTGGCAAAGCCATCAAGCAACGGGAACTCTCATTCACTGCTGGTGAGAATGCAAAATAGTATAGCCACTTTGGAAGACAGTTTGGCAGTTTTTTTTTTTTTTTTTTTTTTTTTTTTTACAAAATATACTCTTATCATAGGACCCAGCAATCACACTCTTTGGTATTTCCCCAAATAAATTAAAAATCTATGTCCACACAGATGTCTATAGCAGCTTTACTCATAATTGCCAAAACCTGGAAGAAACCGAGATGTCCTTCAGTAGGTGAATGAATACCTTGTGGCACATTCAAACAGTGGAATATCATTCAGCATTAAAAAGAAACGAACTATCAAGCCAAGACAAGACATGAAGGATCCTTAAATGCATATTGCTAAGTGGAAGAAGTCAATCATACATACTGCATGATTCCAATTACACGACATTCTGGGAAAGGCAAAACTGGATGCGGAGGAAAAAAAAAAGTCAGTGGTTGTCAAAGGTGGGAGGGAGGGAGGGAAGGATGCAGAGAAGCAGCAATGAGGATTTTTAGGGCAGTGAAACAAACTCTGCATGATCCTATAATGGTAGATAGGTGTCATCCTACATTTGTCCAAACCCATAGAATGTGTAACCCAAGAGTGAGCCCTAACGTAAACTGTGCACTCCAGGTGATTCTGCCGTGTCAGTGCGGGTTCATGGATTGTAATTAACGCACCATCGGGGGTGGGGGTGTGGACGGGGGGAAGCTATTAAGAGGGCAGGTAGTGGGCAGTGGGAGCTCTCGGTACTTTTTGCTCAATTTTGCTGTGAACCTAAAACTGTCCCAAAAAATAACGTCTACTTAAAAAAAAAAGATACAGCTCAAGTCCTACCTCTTGTGATATGCCAATCCACAGTAATCTCTACTTTTTCTCAACTCTAAGAGAACTTGCTGACATTTGATCTTTAATCGTATAATGCTTTAAACTGTTACAGAAATTCTCCTGTCTTATCTACCCAACTAGAAGCTCCCAGGGATGACATTTAATACTTTTGATAGACTCCACAATGCCCAGTAAATTCCAAAAAAAAAAAAAAAAGGAAAGAAAAAAACTTTTCAATTAAGTAACGTTTGTTTTACTTTTACTTCAGGCAAATATTGTCACTGTAACCTGCAATGACTCTCAGAGTCGTTGAAGACGATCATGCAACTAACATTCTGTTTACATCGTTCATCTTCCTGTTGTCCCTTGTTTGGGTTTATCTGTAATTTCACCACAGTGGCTGGAGTCACGTCATCCTTCTGTTGTGGTATACAACCACCACACCAGTCCCCGACGTTGTCATCTCTCACCAAGACAACCCCCACAGCCTTTTCTCAGTCTTGCTACTTCCATCCTTGAGTGCCTTATAGTTGTCAGGCAGCGTGAGAGTCTAGATCATTCCAGTCCTCCAGTGCAGAGCACCTCACAGTCCCGCCTCAGCCCTCTTCACGGTCTACAAACCCTCCCTACTAGGCTGTTTAATCTCCTCTCCTCACTTGGGTCCAGTGACACTTGCCTCCTGTCCCGTCTCTGGAGTGCCCTCCCCTACGTCTCCGCATGGTTGCTCCCTTATTTCCTCTAAGTCTCTGTTTAACCCTCACTCCTCAGAGAGACCTCTTGGAACAACCTAACTAAAACTGTAACCCTCATTACACGCTGGCCCTCTACCTAGCGTAAAGAGAAGTGAAATAAGTTAGTAAGGTCGTTCTAAAACTTCTTTACTTTCAGTGTCTAATTCTTCTGAATTATTTGTCAACCCTGACTTGTCAAAATCCACGCCTTACTACACAGTATCAATCTCCGTGCCATCAAGAGTGTTAGAAAGGCAGCATTTTGTGCTCAATGAGCATCTCTGGGATTTTCTTACAAGCCACTGACACTCATTCTGCAAGTTTTGGTGCACGTGCGCAGGCGATGACAACTGTGGTGTGACAGCTGCCAGGCAGTAACTGTGAGACGCATCTGGATGTCAGAAATGCTAAGACAGGGGGGGAAATGTGCATCTTCAAATCCATAAAACATGTTTTTCCCCAATACATAATAGTCAAAGAACAGGCCAAAGATGTTTTCCACAATTTTGTAGTCTATACCATATATTCATTTTACGTATGACCTTTTTCCTTTTGTTAAGGATTATCATCTCTAAAGACCCATAAAAGATAGCACTGGTGCGTGTGTGTGTGTAAATGGTGGGGAAACTTTTATTGTCACTGTAACTGTGAATAGTGTCCTACTTTCCTTTCTACTTGGATTTGGGGAGGAGGAGGGAGGGGAGGAGACAAGATGGAGAAGGTGAAAAGGCGAACCCAGCACAGGAACTCCCTTGAAGATGTCCTCACTGTGGAAAAGTCCCTTTCAGTCACACATCTGCTCTCCACGGCCCAAGAGAGGTTTCCTGAGTGGCTGCATCAGGGCTTGCAGCGTAGCACTTGGCTCTATATGGGGTATTTCCATTCCGTAGGTGGGAGCCATACGTGAAGCTGTTGCACTGAGAAAATGATGAGACAAAACTCTCCCCATCCTGTGCCTCTGAGCTGGAATGCAATTTACGTAACCATTTGTATTCTCAGTGAACTGGCATTTTAAAAATCAAAAAGCCATAGTGCTTGTGTTCTTAGACTGAATTTCTGTTTACATTTTAAGTAAGAGTGTTTCAATAACATAAGATACAAAGGTAATCTTAAAGACAATATAACACCTCACTTCAGAGTAACCAGTTATTTTTTTGTTTGCTTTATATTACCCCTCCTCCTCCTTTTCTAAGCAGCAAGGCTGTCAAATCAAACTATAAGGATTTAAGTAGAATTGGGTTTCCTTCCCGTCTTGCTCATTTAATATTAAGTGGAACACGAATCAACATCAGTTACACATTTGTATTTTGGGCTAAGTATGAGGTTAACAAAACTGGTCTTTACATTTGGGATTACTTTAAGTTAAAGAATATAAAAATGTTTTTCTTTTTATTGGTGATTTTGGTTGCACATTTAAAACACATAAACCAGACTCATTATCAATCAATCCCTCTCTTCCTTCCTGCCCACCCCCTCTTCTTTCTGTCCATCTGTCTCTTAATTTTGGATATTTGCTGCAGAAAACACTGGACCAGTACTCCCGGGTTTGTGCTATTTGATGAATACTGGCTAGCTGGGATGCCGTTCTCTCCAGTGGACTGAGAGCAAGTTTGGCCAGGACGCTCAGTATTCAATGAGCTTTTTGTGTTTTCCAAAAAGGGGGGGGGGGGGGGAAGAATCATCAGCCCAGGTGAAAACTGATACCACTCTTCAGTGCACAGATCTATTCCTTGTACTATTTTAAATAGGATCAATTGTCACATTGACTGATATAGTCATTTTTCCTTTCCAAGAATGCAAAGACATGGTGGGAAGGGGAAGGTAGGAAACGTGGAGTCAAGAGAAAATGAGACCAATAAGAAAAGCAAGGAAGAACTAGGTTAACGTTGCAGTTAACTGCATGTTCATCTCTGTTTACTTTTTAAAAAATGACTGCGCTCTCAGTATTGAATACGCTCCTAGTTAAATTTCCAAGACTCATTTTTTCCAAAAGTTAACTAAAACATCAACCTATAGAGGATTTTTTCATTTTTGCATCTCCACATAGGGTGGTTTAATACTTTTCTCGAGTAACAGTAATTTATAGGAAAATATATTCTAGTGCCATATCTGTAGCACCTTGTACTCCTCAAAGACCCAATACCTGTCTATTATTTCACCTACCACAATGTATTACAAACATTTATGTTTTTGACTCAACCATGAGACCAAAGACGACACAATACTTTGAGCAGGGAGGACCTGCCAGCATCAGTCTGTGTATCTAGTACGTCGCATTCAGTGATTGACCATAAATGTCTGTGGAACAAATAAGCACTCAGTGTTAATACTTGTTGTCTCATTGCCTAGAATTAATTTACATACTCAAATTGCAGAACACACAAAGAGATTTGAAAACATGGGCTTTTATATCTAAGAAATCCATTTAAAAATCTTCAAAATATAATTACCATCTTATTTCCTAGAACCTTCATGACAATCTATGGTCTATTTATTTTTATAAAGTCTTATTGTGTCAGAAATATAGAATAACTTAGGACCTGTCCCTCTAGTCTACCAGATTTAAATTGTGGGCTTAAATTTCCTGGGATCCAAGCCCACAGTCAACCAGAATTTCAAGACCCATGGGAAATCTACCCCAGGGTCAAATAGTAAGGGATCTCTGTCTTGAATGAACTCCAGGGTCAACAGGAACACAAATGTGGCACGGTGGTTAAGAACAGAGTTTCGGTCGCGGAGAGTCCGGAGTCCCCGAGGGTGGGGGTGGGAGAGGACCGCGCAGTTCCCCGGGGCGGCCACAGGCACTGGCCAAAGGGGTCCTCGGATTAAGCGCTTCTCCTCCTGCAGCCAGCGGCGCTATGGCTCACGTCGGCTCTCGCAAGCACTCGCGGAGTCGCAGCCGGTCCCGGGGGAGAGGGTCGGAAAAGAGGAGGAAGAAGAGTAGTAAGGACGCTTCGAAGAACTGTTCAGCCTCTGGATCCCAAGGTCGCAGGGCCAGCACTACCCCCGGGCGGAGGGTGAGGACCGCGGGGATTGGGAAGGGGGTGCGGCGACTTCACGGGAGGCAGCGCAGGCGGCTGTGGGGAAATCGGAGTGAGCAGTAGGCAGGGGCTCCGAGTATGGCATCGGGGTTCAGAAACCCTCAGGAGGGAACACTTAATCGTGCCTTTCGTGCAGCTGGGCAGATGGGGGGGTGGCCGCCCTCCTTACAAAAAATAATAAAAAAAAAAGAACAGAGTTTCCTGGGGTTCCAGATCCACGTTTGCCACTGATTAGTAGCAACACATGAAGACATTACCTCACTTCTCTAGGCCCTCATTCATCATCAGTAAACTGAACACAATAATAAACCCAAGTTATTTTAGGAACTGAATTAAATGAGGCAAAACTTAATACATATTAATCACTAAATACATTTTAATTACAATGCAGCTTATTAGGTGGATTAATCAAGTTTATCTCAATAAAGCAAAAACAAAAACAAAACACAACCAGAAAAACTAGGCAATGTTACTATTAGTATTAGATGTTCTTATATGCAACGGATGGCGATGAACAGACAGAATTGGTAACATAGATTTCAATTAAGTTCTTGCTATATTTATAGTATGTACCACAGATTTGGCAGATATAATTCTGGAAACAGAAAATTGTGGGACTTATAAAGATTCTTTTTCCCTCTAGAGATATTAATATATTATATAAGCTACAAAAATATAAACCCTT
Source organism: Lemur catta (assembly GCF_020740605.2). Classification (NCBI taxonomy): domain Eukaryota; kingdom Metazoa; phylum Chordata; class Mammalia; order Primates; family Lemuridae; genus Lemur; species Lemur catta. Next base: position 142,504,446 of record NC_059128.1, read on the forward strand.
ATATTTTTATACATTAATATATAAATACATATTTATATATTAAAGATATGTAAATATATAAAATATTTATATTAAAGATATGTAAATGTATAAATATTTTCTATGGCAATGGTTGAACCAGGCATAGTGGCTCACACATGCAATCCCAGCACTTTGGGGCATGAGAGAGAGAAACACCATAAAATTATTTGGATAATTCAAAGAATACCTATAAATTAATTCACCGTTTCTCAGTCAGATCAGTAACACCCACAGTTAATCTGATTCTTTTTAAGATCAGAAATTTTCAATATTTATAAACAACACAATCCTTTTTAAAGTAAAACTTTATAGAAAACTATAATAGGTATTCTTTAAAAGTCTTAAGAGCTTACTTTGCAATCTCATGATATTCTTCAATTAAACTAATCAAGGTATAGTAAGACGTCTCGATTTTCCAAGACAACTTTATGTCTGTTATCATAAATATCAAAGTCAGACAAGAAGCACTCTATATTTACAGAAGAGGCTAACACCTCCACACTGCAATGCCATTAGGACAAAACATATTCACATGCATTTACTTGTAGCTTACAACTAAGCCAAGACACGCCAAGAGCCTTGCCTGGCCTGCAACCCAGGGTCCACGCACATGCTGGAAATGCAGCCTCCTTGGTTCAATTTTATCAGGGCAAGTGTTCACAGGAAACATAATAGGTTGTCAGTGTTTGTTCTTATCTCTGTGGTCTTCTAAGGGTTAATATTTGATACCCTACACATTTCAACAAGTGAGTTTTTTAAAAATCTTCTATATAGTTTGAACATTATAAATCCAGGTTTTTTGTCATTCTTAAAAGGATGAAACAGCAGTAAGATATCAGGAAGGAAAATTGAAGTAATTATCCAACAAGTAGAATTTTTAGCAACCTATACTTTCCAAACAGCTTATCTTTTAAATTAGGTATGAACATACTGTGTGGTATGATAAAGTGAGACTGATTTGACAACCGGAGAACTAGGGATTGTCCTCTAAGTTTTAAAACTGATATCCCTCCCTTACTAAAAAAAAAAAAAGGGAACAGATAGTGTTGTATTGGGGTGGTAAGGTCATTATGGGTGTTTTTCTTTTCTACTTTCCAATTTTTCTATAATGTTGTGAATATTTAAAATTTCTTAAAAAGAACAGATTTCTAAAGAATAAATATTGATTTACAGAATCACTAGCAAGATAGTGAACTCTTAACTTCTACCAAAAGAACTGAGTTCAGCGTCAAGAAAGGTTAAAGAGAAAATGGTAGCCATGCCCACATAAAGACGTGTAAATGACCTACACACTTGACTTCTATGTTTGTTATTGTTTGACAGGCAGATCACTGGACTTCACAAGCAAAGCTCACAGGGAATTTCAAACTCTTAAATGTAAAAGCAAGCACAGACACTTACTATGCCAAACCAGCTACCTTACAGTTCAAAAAGCCCATAGTACTCAGATGTTCTTTTAAAATCAAAACGTGCTATCAAAGAACTGAGCCTTTCTTCTATGTTTTTATACCAATATACTTCCTCATCAGGTTAGCACAAAATAAAACAAACTTAGTGTACTCCCCCCAAAAAGGGAAGCTTTGGCTTTCCATTTCCATCTCACATTTTGTCAAATACCCTGGCACCAAGTATAGAAATAGTCAATCATAAACACTGTCTAAGAATGACACATTCAACTTACTCGTGTTGATAGTAACGATGTTGAAAGTTTTCCTTTTAATGGCATCAAGGTGCTCATAAAGAATGATGTTTTTATGAAATGATGGCCTAAATATTGTCAACTACATAGTTGTTTTTCTATCAAATTTTACAAAATTCAAGTATAAAATGTCCTTTATATCTTGGAATGCTCTTTTATTCAAAATGAAAATAAACAGTTTCATTATTACTTCATACCAAATGTTAGCTCTATACAAATTTCTTAAGATATCTAGCATTGGTTTTTGTACAAAAAGTCAATTATGTGTACAAAAATTCAATTCTTTTCCCATTTATTGCAATACAATGGATGATCAACTATAGCAATCTTCGTACAGTGAATCAAAAAATTGGGGAATGGAGTCCATTTTTATTTGTATTTAAAAGCAGGGAGGTAGTGTTATAAAAAAAAGTCTTATCATCATGCATCACTACTCTATTTAATTCAGGATGAACACCAAAGCAACTGGGAGGGGGAAAAGGGCTTTTTGTTACTATACAGCAAAAGTAATACTATAATAACTTCAAAAATAAAATAAAGCCAGAAAAATGATTAAGTTCATTTTGAGACATTTTAAACATAAAGATGTGGCAAATACTGGAAGAATAAAAGTTCCCGTTAGTTTTCATACAAGTAATATTACAGAATACAGATATTAAACAAAGCTCCACCCCCAGCCCAAAGTGCATGAATCCATTTTCATGACATATACAAAACCTATAAAAAGGTAAATAAACAAATAAATCATATTTATATTATCACTTAAGATGTGACACAGAGCAATTTTAAATTACATCTGACATACTGTTCTTATCATGACTCTATTTTTGTTCACACACCATAAGGATATAGAATGTCAGCCTTCAACTTGAATTATTTCACTATTGGAGATTTCTGTCATCATCACAGTAGGATTTAAATGTAGTTGCTCATATTAAACAACTTTCGTTTATTCATATAAAACAAAAAAAACTTTTAATAAAGACAGTATGAGAAAATGAACTGTCTGGTAAGCAGACCAGATACCTTATACAGATGATTTATATACATTAAGAGAAACTAATGTTATTAAGTGGCTTAAATGTGTAAGCTGGGAGATGCAAGTTCTAATAAGCCTATTATTTATGACAGACCAATACACCCACCACTCCAACTATGCATTTTAACCTGCTTTTGTTATGTCTAAAGTGATATGGCTCAGATAAAATGAACTCCAAGTGATTTCTAAATGTTTCAAGGAGTAGCATTATTACTGTAATATTGCTTGAGAATATAACACCTTGGTTCCAGTTTATAAAACTGGCATTTAGTAGTCAAAACACCAATAACCAAGTAATAAACTATGATCAAGAGATTGCTAGCCATATGCTTTACAAACTTATTACTGAAGTGAAGACAGAATACATTAGTTGTTTTGAGTCAACAATCAAGTCTCAATCACCAGGCAGTAATCTCAGTATGTTGTATTTTATTCGAATAGTACGTAACATAAAAACACCATGCCCCTTATTATTAATCAGCACATTGTGATTTGCAGTATTGTGGGGTTTAAAAAGATATTGAGGTATCTGTTTGATATTTGTAGTATAACTTGATTATCATCTGTGTTTTACAGAAAAGAAAAGAGAGGTTTGGAGAAATTAAGGGATGGGATTAAAACAGTACAAATTTTACAATGGAAAAAAATATCCTCCCAAGTTTAAAACTCACAAACCAGTCCTTTTTTGATTCTAGAAAGAGCAATAAAGATATATACCATATTAGGACCCAAATACAAACCTAGTCTAAAACCTTTTAACAATTAACATTACTATGATGAAGTTTGTTTATTTAATAAGCAGAAAAAAATTCAAGTAGACAGAAGTACTCAATTATAGGCTTGAGAAATCTGACAAGATTCAAGGGGCAAGGGGCAAACATTTCTTTTAAAAATTCCTTTGAGTTTGAATACCGAGAGTTGAATTTATTAAGTAAACAGGCTACTATTTTTAAGGAGATAAAATAAAACAAACATTAACATGATATATTCCAACTGAGGCCTGACAAAAATTTGATTGTCATTTTTTTGAGATGGGAAGTTATACCTTTATATTTCAATATATCTATTGAATAACATGGTATTCTTGATAAATATTTCCTGAATTAAGAGAAGCATGAGTTTTGGTTAGCTCTGGCATTTCAGCTTTTGTTCATACGACATCAGAATTAGAAAAGAAAACCACTTTTTAAAAAATATGTAGTTTCTTTTAAACTTCAGTCTTCTAAATTTTCTTCTACGATATTCAACAATGGTATCAGCCATATAGCTGAAATCTCAAGATTTTAAATTCAAATGCTTGCAAAAGACTATAAAACCTTACCTGGAATATTCTCTGTAGTAATAATTTTCTTTGATTATAGCCCACAGTAAAAAGTATTTTACATTTTTCACACTTACATAGACTCACAAATATATCTGTGTAAGTGCAACAAAAGTGTTATGAAATAATACCTTTCCTTACTATGAGCGATGTATTTAATTTTTTTAAAGCTGATTTCAATCCACTAAACTGATTTAACAACCATTAATGGGTCATGACCTGAAGTTTGAAAAACACTCAGAAAGTTTAAAAGGGGAAGAAGTGTCAAAGGGAGTTGTTGATAAAGTACTTAGTTTGGCTTTGAACAAAAATATTTTGGATAAGTAATAGATGACTAAAAAGTAAAATTTTTTACAGGCAGTAGGGCAATAACCTCAACCCCAGTGGCCTGCTACTACATTCTATTTCTTAGCAACTAGAGTGGAAAGAATAGAAAAACTACCAAATAAAACCACCTTTACCTTCTACTTCAAAGTAAAGTTAATTATGTCTTTTACTAATTAGATTTCCAAGAGCGACAGTAGGCATTATTAACAAAACCAAGGCAGAATTAAGAAATATGTAATGTCTAAGACAGCTTCTGGCCTAGAAAAGCGCTCCTGGGAATTATCTAGGGATTCCAACTTCCCTGGAACATGATGCCACTAATATCCTCCAGATTGGCTGGCCCAGCCCCTAGCCCGCTCAAGAAAATGTTTACATTAAAGCTGGGTTCAAATGGAAGGTCAGTTAGCTTTAAGATTTGGAAAACTAGCAACAGCTTTTTAGCTACAGTATAAATCACTATTAAAAAAATGATTAACTTTCTAAATTGACTAAAATAGCTTCACTCTATTTCAATACCACCAAATTTCCTTAAAATATTTGGTAAGAAGATAAGCTTTATTCCAAAAAATGTTTTACCTGCAAATCAAAAAGCTTTTCAGGCTTAGCCATACTATTTTAAAGAATGACAACAATTAACTGTGATTTTTATCTCCATTCTGACTTTTAAAATGTCAGTTTATATCAAGTAAACAAGATAAGGCGTTTATATTGTACAAATTCAGACTTGTTCTTTAGAAATTGTTTCTGTGAATAATGCAGAATAGACACCAGGAGATTATTTTCTATTTCATTATATGCTGCACAAAAATCAATATGACTTTATTGGGGCTAAGATGGCTGGAAATATTTTTATCACTTATATCTTAGAACAAAATGCACAGCATAAAAAGCTCAACATTATAAACAAAGATTGGAATCATATAATTCACCCGTAGCATTCATCTAGTGGAGGAGAAAACCCAACAAAAGAACCAAGCATTTATATGTACACACGTTTTAATTTTCAAATTTTTTGACATTAACATCAACATATAAACAACCCATTATAGACCGTGAGAGGGACTAAAAATTGCATATTTTTCTACGTACATATAAGAAAAAAAATGTCATTAAGCGTATACAGTAGATGCCCCCTGTATCTATGGGTTTTGCATCTGTGGATTCAAACAACTGCAGATCAAAAATATTTGAAAAACAAATAAAATTAAAAATAACAATAAAACAGTAATAAAAATACAGTATAAAAACTATATAGTATTAACATTGTATTAGGTATTGTAATCTAGAAATGGTTTAAAGTATACAGGAGGAGATGCACAGGTTATCTGCAAATACTATGCCATTTCATATCAGGGATTTGAATATTTGTGGATTTGATATGGAAGGGAATCAATCCTGGGATCAATCCCCCATGGATATGAGGGACCACGGTACTATAACCCTGTCCCCATTGGTTTTCTGTATACACATCACCATCTTAAATACCTGCAAGACTAGACTTATCTCCATTTCACAGGTGAAAACACTGAGGCTTGGGCAGGCCCTCTTGACTTGCTCACATGTACAATTAACCTAAGTTACACCAGGGCACAGCACACCTTGCGAGATTTAAGCAAGGACTACTGCGTTCTGGGTAGGACCACCCCTCCCCTGGGCTCAATACTGCCCACTTCACTACCACAAACTGCTTAAGAAACCAAGCCCCAGAACCTTCCCCTAAGAGAAAATCAAGGCTTACACCATATTTTACATCCCCGATTACCTTAGCCCAGGAGCCAAGCCCCCCAGGACATCCACCCGTCCCCACAACTGAACTCTGATTCCTATATGGTTTTCCCACCCTAATCTGACTCAATCTCCCATCCTTCCCAGACTCTGTGTCCTCTGAAACTCACAATCTGGCATTAGCAAAGTCTCCTATAAGTTCATAGTCTTTTCTAATGCTGCCTTCACAACTTCCTGCTAAACCTCTGAAGATACTACTTCCATGAGAGCCCCCTCAGCTGGTGGTAATTTTTTTCTCCCACGTGCCACATGCCAAATTGTCCGAAGGTGAGGTAAGCCCCTTCTTGTTCCTCATTTTGCTTGCAGACTGTTTTCTGTCCCTTCGAAACACATGCAATTAGGAAATATCACCTGCTACCCTTCCTTGTACCGGTCATCTTTCAACCTAACTCCTCCCCCTTTTTTGAAGATTTTAGTACCTGGTTCACTGTTCTCTCCACCTCTACTCAAGTGTTCCCAGGCAACAAAATATAGATATAGTCGACATAATATAATATATATACAATATAATTCAGTTTCAGGCTGAACACCCAGCTCAGGACTCCCAGAGCACCCCTGTTCCTGGCCAGCATGTACCCCGTTTCCCTGTCCTCCTCCTCAGCAGGATGATCACAGAATTGGACCCAGCCCACACTCAGCACCCAGCACTCCCCCCATGCTCTTAGCACCCCCATTCCCAGCCTGGCCCACCCCTCTCACAGCCTCTGAGCCCCCTCGCTCCTTTGCCCCAGCATCGCACTGGCATAGCCAAATCCCGATCCTGGTTAAACCCAACTCTTCACTCCTCTGAGCCTGCACCCAGCCTGCTAATTTTGGCTGAATAACACACCACGAACTCACTGGGCCCTCTTAAAACAGAAACATACATTTCAAATGGGCCCAGAGCATTGCCCGGCAATCCTACTGTCTCCCACTCTTCATGAAAACAATTTCATACCTCCTCCTCTCTCTTCAAACCTCCAGCACACCCCTCCTTCTTTTCCTCCTTTTCAGTCCTTAACTGCTTTTGGCTTTACTTATGTCACCAGTAGAAGAAACTAGAGTTACCTCTTCTTCCCAAATTGGTCAATTTACTCAAACCCTTTGCTCTTCCACTCATCCCCATCCTGACCATCCATTAGCATATACTCCTGCTATAATACCTCCAGCCCTAAAGCCAAGCCAAAACAAACAAAGAGAATCTCCCTGACCCGGCTACGTTCCCTGTGTCTACTCTTTGCGGCTTATTGCTGCCTGAAATGTTATCAGATGTTTATTTAGTTACTTTTATATTGTCTGTCTTCCCAACTAAAATGTAGGCACCACCAGGGAAAGAACTTGTTTCATTCACTGAAGTACCTGTTATGTCAAAGAACATGCATGCTCCTACTCGTTGAGCACACAGGAGGTGCTTGGGGAATATTTGCAGAACAACTGAACTTAGTAATCAGTGGTGAGGCTTTGAATGCGGATCCCTAGGATGTCAAAAGCCTGTTCTTTTTCCTACCCTTTCAAGTACACAACTGTCCATATTTCTCAAGAAAATAAGACGATGGAGTATGAACCCAATTAAGTTTCTTTTTGTCAATCAGTTAACTTATTTCAAAATTATTTATTATGTATTAAGATAAGGAACATGCCTCAAATAGTAAATAAACCAGAAAAGCACCATTGAAAGAACTACATACACTCCTCAGCTGGTTTAAGACAACAAGATATATGACAGTCCAACTTAACACAAAAAAATAAAACTGATTTTTAAAAAGACTCCTTTAAATACCAAGTTGCGCTCGAACAATTAAACTAAGATTGGATTTACAAATTAAATATATAATATATACCTTAATTTTTAAAGGCTCACTTATTATGAAAAACATGTCTTTTATAAGTGTATCTTGAAAATTCCATTAAAAAGAAAATTGTGTGTTGAACATGATGTTAGTTATTCTTTAAAAAGTGTTCTAAGCCAGGGATGGTGGCTCATGCCTGTAATCCCAGCACTTTGAGAGACCGAAGAGGGAGGACTGTTTGAAGCCAGGAATTTGAGACCACCAGCCTAGGCAAGACAGTGAGACCTCATCTCTATAAAAATTTAAAAAGTAAAAAAATATCAGCTGGGCTTGGTGGCATGCACCTGTAGTCCCAGCTACTCATGAGGCTGAGGCTGGAGGATCGCTTGAGTTTGAGGCTGCAGTGAGCTATAATTACGCCACTGCACTCCAGCCTGGTCAACAGAGATAGACCGTGTTTCAAATAACAACAATAACAAAACCAAAAACAAATGTACTAAAATTGGGATACCTGTAGGATATTAGCAGATATATTGACAATATTTTTAGAATTCAGTCCTTATATTCTTAAAATTAATCAACTTATGTTTATCAAATTTCATAGCTAAGATCTACACATGAGGTTCATTACACTACTCTACTTTTGTGTATGAGTTTCTATGTGTACAAGCAACTTGAAAACATGGTCAAAAATAGGAATACACATATCAATTGCCTGAAGGAGATTAAGACAAAGACACAATGTAATAATCCATTAACAAAGGAAAATGTCTAGCTGACTAAAAGCAAGGCTTCTCTTTTGTATAGTACCTTAACAAGTAACTACTGGGTAGCATCCAAACCAAACACTTTTGGGTTAAGTGGAGGAGCTACACTGAAACAATTTAGTATCCATTTGCTTGTTTTGACACAATAGATACAATAGACTGTTAGACTCTTAACAGGACTGGGGCTTTAAAAGCTACAGGACATTAATAAACTTAGGTTGGCCTAATTCTTTAGGAGCCTAGAAGGTCCTCACCCTGCACTCTAACAGGAATTCACCCTCCCGTAGTACAGTAAGAGCAAAGGGAAGAGAAACTGGTTCTTCATAAAAGGCTGGGAGGAGGATGAGGTGTGACAGGCGCATGGTGTAAGGACACATTTATTGTGTACAAGGACAAACCCAAGGATGTGACAATAACGTTTTTACTCTACCTTCAATACCACCACTTACCAACTATTAAAGAACTATTACTTCAAATGTTTCCTATTTGAGTTCTCAAGTGCAAAAGCTTAGGCAGCACTTTACTAACAACTGCCAACTACTAAAGAAACCACCATTTCAAATGTTTCCTACTTGAGTTCTCACGTGCAAAAGCTTAGGCAGCACTTCCTCTCCCAATCCCTCAAAAAAAGGAAGCAAAGAAACTTTACACACACAATAAATTTTGCCTAACAATTTATACTGAAAGTCCAAATCTGGAAACACCAAAATGCAAACATTATATGAAATCAAATTTCCTCTCATTTACTTTTTTTGGCAGATGTTTCCTGAAAGCCTGCCACAGCCATGCAGTGTACCAGGCTCTGGGTATAAAGTGGCCAACCAGTGGTCCCTGTGTTTTTGGTTGGAGTTGAGAGTCTGGAGTAAGAAAGACAATAAATAAATTGACATAAAATCCTTATCCACAGCTTATGATAAAAGCTGTGAAATAAACCAACAGCGTGAAAGGATTGAAATAAAGGGATGGGGCGAACACCTGCTTTGGTCAAGGATCTCCCCCAAGGGGGTAACAGAAGCCAAGACCTGAAGAACGAGGTTGAATTTTCCTCTGTTACCCCAGATGTATTTTAATACAAATCTCAGACATCACATTATTCTACCAGTAAGTATAATATCTCCATGTGTATCCTTACAGAAAAGACATTTTAAGAATATGTATAACCACAATGCCATTACGACACCTAGCAAAACTAGTAACAATTTTTAACACCTAGTCCATATACAAATCTCCTCAAAAATTGCAAAAACTGACATATGTTAGTCTGTTTCTTTTAATCAGCATCTAAAAGATTGGGATCACGCATTGCAACTGGTTGATATGTCACATAAGTCTCTCTTGAGCAATCACAGTTCCCTCCTCTCTTTTTCATGCCATTCATTTGCTGAAGAAACTGGGTCATTTGTTGGCAGAATATCACATTCTGGATTTAGTTGCTTCCCTCCTCGGGTACATTTAATCTCTATCTGCTGTATTTCCTATAAGCATGTAGCTGGATCTGAGGTCTTGATTACACTCAGGTTCGATTTATTTGGCAAGAACAGTTTATAGGTGATGCCGTGTACTTCTTAGGGTGTCACAAGATAGGCACGAATGTCTGGTTGTCCCACTTTTAGTGATGTCGAGATTCATCAATGGATTGATTTGAAGAGAGGACAGAAGAGTGTCCCTGGCACAGGGGACAACAGTGCATGTCCTGACACAAGGACTATTTGGGAGATAAAAGACGCCAATAAAGCTGGAGAACATGGGTTTATATAGATAGGTTTGTAAATTGAGTGGTGAGTTCCCCATCTAAAAGGATTTTTAAAATTAACTGCTTCCAATTTCTGTATTTCTATTATTTATGAGATAAAGGGGTAGAAAAAGGATACGAATATTACAGGGGCAAGTTGAGAGTTGAAGTAGCTGCCCCATGGCAGATGATTTCAATCTTCTGTGACACTTCTGGGTAAGGGTTCGTTTTTGCATACAAATAATTTCAGTAACTTTTTTCTCTTAAAAATCTAAATGTATTTTCTTAAATGACAATAATTACTGTCCCACATTAAGCCAGATTTCATTTACCAACTAAATAAAATCAAAATGCCCCCAGGTTTGAATACTCATGCCTTTCCAGATATTTGCTTATTGCCATTTCTATTTTCTTAAAAAATGTTTTTTGAGCATATCAACAATTAATACATTTTTCTCTTAAACCACCTTCTTAAAAAGATCTACATAATAAGACTAAACTTTCAGATTTGAGTCTTTTCCCTCAAATCTATAAAATCAAAGTCATGAAATACCATAGGGACCCTAAAACATATATCATTTAGTACAAAGAATGTGGCAAATAAAAACTCATATATTTAAAAGCTGAGGTTAAACAACTATTTTATTAAGATCAGGTGCTCTACATAACAGGTAAAATATCATTTTGAGTCAGATACTATTTGTTCGAGTTTTGTTCTTATCCCACAACCTAAGAAAGTATGCATTCTTTCTGACTTGAACTTAGGGGTATATATTTTTTTAAATTCTGGCCTTGTTCATGATTCAGTATAGAAATAAATGAATTCAGTTCACAGCTCACCAAATTGTTCCTAGCTTTTGGTTAGTAGTTAGGTTAATGTCCCCCCCAAAATAATTTTAGCTTTATACTCAGAATTAAACAGGTTTAAAATTTATAAAGTATAGAATTAATTTCCAAAGTCCTGATATTTAGGAATTTGTATATTATAGCAGTGTTGCCTATTTGGAACACATCATACTATACAATGTATCTTTATTAGACTTCATACTTAAATAAAAGTAGGAAAATTTCAGTGTTTACAAATAGTAAGTGCACAACATAAGGAGGGGACTAAAGGACTCTAAGAGGTCATGGTAATACGGTAGGCCCTCTCTATCTGCGGGTTCCACATCCCTGGACTCAACCAACTGCAGATTGAAAATATCTGAGGAAAAACCCCAATAAAAAGTAACAATATAACAATCGAAAACACTAATTAAAAATAATAGAGTAGGCTGGGTGCGGTAGCTCATGCCTGTAATCCTAGCACTCTGGGAGGCCGAGGCTGGTGGATCGTTTGAGCTCAGGAGTTCGAGACCAGCCTGAGCAAGAGCGAGCCCCCGTCTCTACTAAAAATAGAAAGAAATTATCTGGCCAACTAAAATATATATATAGAAAAAATTAGCCAGGCATGGTGGCGCATGCCTGTAGTCCCAGCTACTCGGGAGGCTGAGGCAGGAGGATCGCTTAAGCCCAGGAGTTTGACGTTGCTGTGAGCTAGGCTGACGCCACGGCACTCACTCTAGTCAGGGCAACAAAGCAAGACTCTGTTTCAAAAAAATAATAATAATAATACAGTATAACAACTATTTACATAGCATTTACATTGTATTAGGTATTATAAGTAATCTAAATGTAATTTAAAGTATACAGGAAGATGTATGTAGGTTATATGCAAATATTAATACTATGCCATTTTATATGAGACTTGAGCATCCGTGGGGATCCTGGAGCCAATTCTCCCCCAATACCAAGGAACTTCTAATAATCACTACCATTGAGTGGAAAGAGTAAAGGTTTTAGTATTATAAAGTCCTGGGTTCAAATCCTGACCCTGCCAATTCCTAATTGAGTCCTATTCTACAAATAAAGATGTCTTTCTCTACTTTGCAGTGGTAATTCTCTGTTCACACTATAAGAACACTGTTCACCCAATGACAATCACCTAAATTTCAGCCCAAAATGTACAGAAGAAAATAAAGGGTCCAGGAAAGGCTAGACTTCACATGCAGAGTCTCAGATAATAAATATGCTATTGGGTTAGGGATATTAAGAGGCAAAAAGAAATCCACAGAAGAATAAGGTGCAAACTGGGTGTGGTGGCTCACACCTGTAGTCCCAGGTACTCAGGAGGCTTAAGACCAGCCTGGGCAACGTGGAAAGATCTTGTCTTGGAGGAAAAGAAAAAAAAAGAAGAAGAATAAGATGCCTTTATCAGTGTCACTTTGGTTCAGTTCCATAAAGCAAATTAATGGCATCTTAGCAGAAATCTCTAAGGTTTCATAAAATAGTCACCTTTCTAAATCTTTCTATATTTTTCCAGTTTTTCTCCTCTGAAAGGAGAAGAGACCTTTAAAGTAGTGATCTTAATCAGCAAATTGTCCTCCTCCCCAATGGAACATAAGCTTTTTCCTTTGAATAAGAATCATGTAGCTGTAGTTACCACCTGTTTCTGATAGCTTTGTCACTAAGCAATGGATATTGAATAATCCAGACCTGCTCTATTTAAATGTGGACATTATCAGATATCTTGTTTGTTTTACTTCTTGGTTAGGAAGATGTGCCAGTAATTGAGACGAATGTTACTATCCAATATTGAAATTAAAAATCAGACACTATGAAACTGTAACTTTAATACGAAAAATTAAAGGAAAGTTGGGGGGGGTGGGAAGAGGAATTAGACAAGAGATGACACATCACACAGATAATTCTAAAGTACTCAAGCAACAAAGGAAAAATTTTTGCATAGGATCAACTCCCATCCCAGGAGCACCTTTAATTATCTCTGACACAATTCACTAAAGCACATTCTATTAAATTTCTTTTGGCCTGTCATTTGCCAGCAAATTTTTGAATATAACTTTCTGTCTAAAATTGTATACTTACCATATATTTTTAAAAGTATAAACATATAAAGCAGAATCTTCACCTAAGTTTTTTATGAAATATTATTGCCTTTTAATATTTTTACCCCTTGACTTGTAAATTTTATTAAAAAATACTCAAAAATAGACCATAACACAACTATGTCTTACCATCTGAACTTTTGCTAACTGAAGTAAAAAAATGAATGAATTTGGATAGCAAGATTACTTATATTTTCACTGCATATGCCTCCTGGCATAATGTACTGAAAAGAAAATAATATCACTTAGGAAGTATCCCTGCCAAAATTTTTCAAGAGGAAACAATCATATAATCACGAGAAAACAATTATATATATCCATATCAGCCTGGACTTGTCAATAATGTTACTGTAATAAAAGATTTTTTTTTTTTTAAAAAAAGCTAGGATATTGTTAGACCCTAAAGACATATGATAACTTAAATGCCAGGTACGATCTTTGGATCCTGAACTGAGGGGTAAAAAAATAGCTACAAATAATATTATTGGGAAAACTGAAGGAAATTGAATATTGGACAATGATATTGCATCAATGTTAAATTTCCTAAGTATGTTAATTTGTGGTTATGTAGGAGAAATGTCCCTGTTCTTACGAAATAGAAGCTGAAGAATATAGGGGTGAAGTGTTATAATGTCTGCACCAACTCTCAAATGGTTTAGAAAATAAAGGTGAAGGGACGTGTGCATTGCACATGCACATATCTGTAAGTTCAAAGGGAGAGAAAGCCAATGTGACAAAATGATAAGATTATCAAATGTGGAATATACCATCTAAAATATAGGAGGCACTTATCAGTCAAAATATCGGGAAAAGAAGCAATAATTTTTCCAAAAAAATTATTTAAATGTGACTGTCACAGTCCTTAGTCATTTAAGTGTAAAGTTTTTTAATACTATTACATTTTTGAAGTGTCTTAACACAAAATACTGATTTAAGTTTTCTGAGTATTTCCCAACAGATCTTAGACGTTAACTCTGTAAAACACTAAGTAACTGTGCCCAATGCACACCTCACAGCAAGTCTAAGATATAACAAGCCACCAAATTCAAAGATCATGGGAAAAAAGCTAATGACCAAATGGAACTGACCATCTAAACAGCTACACACAATATTGTTTTCTACTCAAGCCCAATTTCAAAGGAAAGTAGTTTTCAATGGTTGGTTGGTCAAAAACAACATTAAATAGCAAGCACTAAAAAGTTAATTGAATGTTTGCCAGAAAGAGTAGGACTCGTTTTCATACTGGATAATTAATTTCTTTGTTTTTATAAGAATTTTAAAGAGTGACCAACATGTGCCCCGTGGGTAATTAACTTCATTCAGGAAAGACGCCTACTTCTGCGCCATGGACTATGCTGAGGTTTGGAAATACTCCAACAATGTATTTATTTATTTTAAAAGTTTTCTTCTTATAGTATTTTCTTTATCTAAAAGATATGCATGACAGTTTTATAGTATTTAAACTCAATTACAAATAGCTTTAATAATATAGTTGACAGCACATACCTAGATAAATTCCCATAAAAGATACAGGTTTATAATACGGTACATTTAAAATAAATTATAATCAAATGCAATGGATCTTAGTAATTTTAAATGTGTAACCAAAATATTAGTTGGATTATCAGTCTAGGTTTAAAAAATCTGAACATCTGGAAAGTTTCCGTAAGCACATCAAAAGAAATTATAAATATTTGTATACATCATTACTTCATGAAACACCAGTTTAAAAGGTAATTTACATGTGTAATATGGCATCTAAATGTGAATTATTTTGTTATAAATTTACTATGATTTAAAAGTTTTATGATTTCCTGCTAACTTAGGATAAAATTCACATTCTTCCAATCAAAATCTTTATTTTCTTAATATGAATCCGAAAGAGCAAAAAGTTCTGTATATCAGAATATGTTAAAGATAAACATTACTCTATAGCTTCCTTATGTAACCTCCCTGAAAACTGGGGAAATTGCTACTTAAATGTGTTTTACATATGTGATTTCTATAAAAATAGGGTTTTCCTATAGTAATTAAAATAGGAATCATTTCATAACCTTTTTTTTTTTTTTTGAGATAAGGTCTTGCTCTATCGCTTGGGCTGGAGTGCAGTGGTATCATCATAGCTCACAGCAACCTCAAACTCCTGGGCTTGTGCATCCTCCTGCCTCAGCCTCCTGAGTAGCTGGGACTACAAGCATGTGCCACCATGTCCGGCTAATTTCTGCAGAAGAGGTTTTTCATCTGGGGGCGGGGGGGGGGGGGGAGCGGCAGAGCGGGAAGGCAGGAACGAAGGGATGGAGGAGCCTAACCACAGAGGCTCCAGACGGAGGGAGACCGCGCAGCCAAGGGAACCGGCAAGGCCCATCCCGAAAACCACAATATTGAGTAAAAGCTCCAAAGTGATCGACAGACACAGCAACCCTCTTATGACACCCCAAGTTGACTGGTGTGGGGGGGGTCTTACCTGGAGCAAATGAAAGGATCTGCAGGGACTGACATTGACGGCTTCTTTAAAAAAGGCCAATTCCTGTCACCCTAACGTTCCATCCACCACCCACCATCCCTGACCATGCACGCAAAACTTCCACTCAGCTGTCGAATGCCTTGCTCTCAAGGATAAGAATGCACCCAGCAATCACAGGGCACTGCAGATCATTTCCACCAAGAGAGAAAAACAAACTTGGGGGAAACGGAATGGAAGAGAATTTCAAGAAACAATACAATCAATATTCTCAGAGTGAAAAGGAAAAAACTGACTTGTATGAAACAAGAATAAAAAGCTATAAAAAATAAGAGAATCCACAGAAATCCTCAGGGAAAAAAAGGAGGGGGAAAAAAAACAACATAAAGCGTGGCCGATTTACTGCTTGGTCACCCACAAGCCATTTCCTGTCCCCTTCGTCCATGGAAAAGGAGTCTGCCTCCTAGGACAGACATCAAAGTCAAGTGGAGGAAGACTGGATTGGGAATTCAACACATAAGCCTCAAAAAGTACCTTTTACTGCAACAACATCCAGTATAGGAGCCAGAGACACTGCGCAAGAGGTGCTCAGCGAGCACAGCCTCCTGAGACCCCCAGGTCCCCACAGAGACACCGCTGGGTTCATGGTGACAGTGTTCTGCCTTTCCAGGGTGAAGTCATACTTGGAAGCCCAAGCAAGGGCTGACCAAGCCTCTCACACACCAACCACATCTTACACGCTCACGATCCACAGTTGCAAACGCTGACTGCGGCAAGCTCAGTCACCTGATTTAACACGCAGGTTCTGGACATGAGTCCCTCTTTCCACATTCGATCTCCTGGCACCTGACAATGGTGAGGACCTGTGCTGTCTAATGAATACCTGTCTGTGGATGTGTTAAATCTGCCAGGTTGCAGGAGGGACCAAGGACAGCAGTCAGGGACAGATACAGCCAGATACTCACTTGGCCAACCTCCTCCTGCAGCTGGGAGTGGCTAAACGACCTAGTTCTGACCCATGAGATGTAAAGCTAACTCCCCTAGTGGGATTCTGGAAAAGACTTTCTTCCCTGATAAAAGAGAAAAGAGCTTAGGAAGAGCCTACCCTTCTCTTTCTGCTTTTGTATATTGTTGTATGAGAACCCAAAGCTTAAAAAGCTGCAGGCAACTTACAACTTAGAATGGGAGAGAGATTGTCACACACCAAGGAAACCAGGAAGAAAGATGGAAGAGTCTGGATTCTTGATGACAGTGTTGACTGCCCGTGTTAACTGTGGGAACAGTATTCCTGATGCCTGGTTATGTAAAAAGATAAATAAGTAAATCACCACTGCTTAAGCCATTTGTAGTTGGGGATTCTCTTACTTGGAGCTGAAAGCATTCCAGTTAATACAGAAGACTTGAAGAATAAAATCAAGAAAAGCTTTCAGAAAGAAGAATAAAAGGCAGAGAGAGAAAAAAATAAGAATATTAGAAGATAAGTGCAAGAGATTCAACATCCAACTAATAAGATTTTCAAAAGAAAAAACAGTAAAGAGAGGAAAGAAAATTATCCAAAGATTAAAAAAGGAAACTTCCAAGAACTGAAGGGCATGAATTACTAGATTAAAAGAGTCCACTAGGCCAGGTGTGGTGGCTCATACCTGTAATCCCAGCACTTCAGGAGACCAAGGCAGGACGACTGCCTAAGACCAGGAGTTTGAGACCAGCCTGGGCAACATAGCGAGACCACATGTCTACAGAAAATTTAAAAATTAGCTGGTGGTAGTGTTGCTCCATCATCGTTGCTCCACTTTGAACAGTCCAATGTCCAGTCATCATTTAAGAATCAGTTAAGTCACTCACATCTGCTAGGATGAACATATGGGCATCATCTCTCCTTTCTGGAGACCGAACTATTCAAAACCAAACAGCACTGAGATAGAATACAGGCAACTATTATTCGGTTCATTTTGATTTTCTATATAATACATCTGGTTTTTTTTTTTTTTTTTTTTTGAGACAGAGTCTCACTCTGTTGCCTGGGCTAGAGTGAGTGCCGTGGCATCAGCCCAGCTCACAGCAACCTCAAACTCCTGGGCTCAAGCAATCCTTCTGCCTCAGCCTCCCGGTTTTCTATATAATACTTTTCTACCTTATGTCGTAAATTTTTTTATACTTGCTCTTTGACCAAATGTGTTCCTTCAGGGCTGACTCTCCCTGCTGACAGTAATTAGGGCAATGAAGAATGTGCATTGGTTAGGGGGAGATAACATTTTAAAAAATGTGCCACATTCCAAAGTCGAACATAGAGAGTAACTACAATGGGATTACATAGGGCTAATTGTCAACTCAGAGTTTACTGTAGGACAATATAAAAGCAGAAAAGAAAAAGGATGATGTTAGTAGTAATAAAATGCACAGTTCCTTTGATGCCATGGGGTAGACGACTGCAGTTGGAGTCATCTGAGTTTTATACCTGCTCTGCGGGTGAAAACAGGAAAGACGGGAAGAGAGAGAAACAGACACTGGCTCTGCCTCTTTTTGTGCTTTTTAAAGAATTCTTTTGAGAAGGATGATTAAATAGATATGCTGTACATAGAAATATTAAAAGGGGTGGTATTTTAATTATGAGTATCAATTTATGTAAGGAAGATCCTAATACGGACTGAGAATATCTGATAAAATGTTGATACGGGCAGAATGAGCCTTGCTGGACACACGTCAGACAGGCCGGGACAGCATGGGACGAAAACCATCAGAGAGAACAAAGTGGCAACAGTCGAAGCCCAAGACGCCCAGGACAGATCTGGCTACAGGAGGGAAAAAGAAGTGACAAAAAGAATCAATGATATGAAGGAAAACAGGTAGCTAAGGCAACGAAAGCCAGAGACACAGAAAGCACAGAGAGGAAACTATCTGAGAATATGAACGTCTGGAACAGGAAAAGAAAACCTTGTACTGGAAAAGATTCTGATGGAAGACACAGAAAACAGTTGCAAAAATTTACAAATTGTTTAGCTCGTCCCTATTTCTTATCTGTTAATCTGATCTTAAAAGCAATATATCTCTTAAGTGATAAATTTACCAAACCCAAAGCCATAGATTTAAAAAAAAGGTTTCTCTGATAAGCCTATATTAACTCATTATTAAATAACAAAGCTTTCTGGCAGTAATTTAGGCCTTTACATTACTCTCTTAAAAGACAGTGTCTGTAATCCCAGCACTTTGGAAGGTCAAGGCAGGAGGATCACTTGAGGCCAGGAGTTCAAGACCAGCCTGGCCAACAACATATGGAGACCCTTCCTCATAAAAAAAAAAAAAAAGAAAGAAAAAGAAAAAAAAATATTAAGGTCAAGAAATAATAAACAATTTCCCCAATATATATCCCAAATGCACAAAGACTATCTTAAAGACCATTTATAAAATAAATTTCAATAAAGTATATTGAAATAATAAAAAAATTTTCTATTTCAGATTCTTTGAGATTTCAAAGTAAAGATGGACAAACTGATCAACTGACTGACCAACCTACAGATACACACACTGTTGGGATTCTGTAAGAAACAATGTGCTTCAATAACCAAGCTAAACTTTAATCTGACAATATATTCTATCACGTTAAGATTTAATACTTGAATATATTAGAAGATTTTAATATACTATATGCTACTTTTTAAAAAAAATCATCATTTTTTTTTTATTTTAAGAGAGGAAAAACTGGAAGAATCAAGTTTTCATTTACTTTTTCATCTTTTTATTTTTACAATTTTTGTAATCAAGTAGTACAAAGAAAATTATGGCACTTTCTCATAACATTTCTCTTTGGAAAAAAGGAACATACATTCCACCAAGCTGAAAGCTCCTTAGGAGCTCACCTGAGTACATCCTCTTGCCCCTGACAGGCAGCATATACTAAATTTGCTTATTGATCTTTTTAGTTAGTTCAATAATTTATTTCCTAACGAAGCCCTTATGAAATAGACAAAAGTGAATAGAAAAATCTAAAACTCTTCCAGAGCAAAGGGGCAAAATAAGTATTCACAGCATATATCTGAATTTTGTAATGCTGTATATATAGTAATTGCTCAATAAATACTTAATGAATGAATAATGATTAAACATCTGGGTTTTGAAATTAAATTTTTAAGAAAGGAAAATCTCCTATTTCTTAATAAAAATTGGTTATAAGTTAACCATCAGCAAAAGTCATTCACTGCTACAATTTATACAATATTGTAATACCATATGACACTACTGTACTTGAGTTAACAAGCAGAGTAGATAGTCCATTTATATTGGCAATGTTCCACAAACAACAAAGCTAAGTCCAGTAGATACAACATTTTCAAAATGCATGTAAACTATTTAGATGAATTCTTTCTGCTGACAATCCCAGAGGAGAGAAGAGAAAATGATGTGTTTTACCCTAAGAGCTCAAAGCTCTCCTGGGAGGTAATTCAATTGAAATTTTACATTCAGTCTAGCCAGACAGTGATAAACAGATGCTTAAATTAGCTGTCTTAGACCATAATCAAATATCTTAAGAAAAAAAGTTTTTAAGAAAAATATAGAGAAGAGGGTGAAGACAGAAAAGAGAAGAAATTAAACATAAAAAGAGCTTACTGTTATTCTTAGAAAAAAAAAATTTTTATGACTTCTTTTGTAAGTAGCATGCCATAGAAATCAACCATGCCTCTCAATACATTTATTGGTTAGTTTGAACCATGGTGCAAGTTAACACACAATCAATTAAAAATAACCAAATTTTTAAGAATTGATATAATTTTCAGGGTTTTTATGGTTGCAGGTACAAAATTTAACTTATATCTGTGTCTTTTAATATAAGCATCTTCAAATCTTTTCTGAGGTAACTGAGGTACAAATAAAATAAAAATCAATAAAAGATGAAAGATTAAAACTGACTCACAAAATCACTCCCCATATCAAAAGATAGTATTATAAAAATCAGCTTTAAAAAAATTACACAGCGATCAAACAAAGGGAGATAACCTATATCAAAACCCAGCAACCTCCATTTAACAGACTCACCCAATTAACTGATGCTCTCCACTTTTTCTCTAAAACACATGTATTGACACTCATTGCCCGCTGCAAACACACAGCTAGCAAAGGCGGAGCTATGCTCCAACAGTTCCATATATATTGGCATCCACTAACTAAACTATATGCTTACCAAAAATCAGTCGTGCTGTTCTCAAATGAGTTTTTGCCAGTTGTACTTGTTACTAAATTAAATATTAACCAAGGAAATGTAAGTGTAAATAGAGACTTTTTTCTAATGGAAATGAAATCGAACGCCTCAGAAAGACTCAGTATAGACTAATCACTGGGAAAAAAGTTCCTATATGATGTAGGTATGAGCAAGTATTTTAAAAATAACCAGAATGGGCAGGTACAGTGGCTCATGCCTGTAATCCCAGCACTTTGGGAGGCTGAGGTGGGAAGATCACTTGAGGCCAGGAGTTGCAGACCAGCCTGGGCACCACAGCAAGATCCCATCTCTACCAAAAAAAAAAAAAATTAGCCAAGTGTGCTGGCATGCACCTGTAGTCCCAGCTACTTGGAGGTTAAGTCAAAAAGATCACTTGAGCCCAAGAGTTTGAGACTGCAGTGGGCTATGATCTTGCCATTGCACTCCAGCCTGGGGGACAGAGCAATAATCCTTGTCTCAAAAAACAGATAAAGTAGAAGGATTAGAAGTTAAAATTTAGATGAATTCTGCACTGATTATTTTGTAAGTTTTTAAAGTTCTAACTTCACTTTAAAGACAATGAGATTGGAGACTATAGATGATAAACCAGGGTGTGTTTTATATAAGAAAGGCAACATTAAATCCCAATCAGAGAACCAACACTCAAAGAAAGGGCCTTGACCAAACGTAAAAGATAGGTGAATATACATTTATGTCTTAAAATGCTCAAGGCTTTCATATATGAATCTTTTCTTTTCTTTTTTTTATAAATCTATAGTTTTATTAAGACAAAAACTGACAGTGTGGTATGAAGTTTACATTTAGACAAAGTTTTCACAGAAATCTAGCACATGCCTAAAAAAGATTTTACAATGTAGCTCTAGTTCCAACTCTAGATGATGTCAAGAACTGATGGATCCTGTGATTCACGACAGAGCATTTTGGGTATCACTTAATTCTTAGGATTTTTTAAAAAATGTTTTTTGTTTGTTGTGTTTTACAGTGAATCATTGCCCCGGTATGAAAGTTTAATCTTCTCCTGAGACCAGGGCTTTTGAAATCATTCAACTCTTGAACTGATTCAATGAAACTTGTGCTGTCAGTGACTGAACCCTGCTACCCAAATGGTTTTAGAGTTCAAAGTTCAAAAAACAATAACAACAACAACAACAACAAAACCAGAGAGGCTCCAGGAGTTCTGCGTTCTAAGAGCAAGGGCCCTTCTCTTCCCTATTCTCCCATTTCCAACGTTCAAAGAAAAAAACAAAACAAAACAACACACAACAACAGAGAGGCTCCAAGAGTTCTCCGCCCTAAGAGCATGGGCCCTTTTCTTCCCTACTCTCCCATCTCCTGTACCACCCTCTTCCCCAACACCTCAGCCAGTGGCTTGGATGAACAAGCTATTTATAACTTCATAACTGGAAAAGAAAGGGTTGTCTTGTTTAATTTCAGGAATTAGCATCTCTAGGACAGAATGATCTGCCGATATATACTCTCTAATACAAGACTTTCCTTCCTCAATCAGTTTCCATCTCCAAAATGGCAGCTTTGGTAACTTATGAGCTGGCTTAGTACTTTGTGGGGAACAGCAGTAAGCTAAGGCAGGGAACACCTTGGCTTATAGGTTTCAGGCATTCACAGCTTTTAAACAGTCTCTCAAAGTCCTCATTTGTGGTGCCAATGACATTTTTTGAAAAGGTAAAATATGGACATAGAAGCAAATCATTAGTTGTCTGTTCTTTCCATTATTTCACCATTTCCCCAATCAGGCCCCAAATTTTAACCAAAATGATCCTACTCATCTCCCTTCTCTCCCACCCCATCCCTCCCACCCCCAAATAATACACCAGTAATAGCCAAAAACTACACACATGCTACGCTGTAAAAATGCAGAGTTAACACTATTGGGAAGAAGGCTGTGGGTTGTGGAGATGCTCTTTGAAGATCTACAGTACCTTTTTGTTCTCCCACACACTCAATTCTACAAGTTTTGTCCTTCATAGAAGGCCCTTTGCTTTTCTTGACAAAGTGCAGAATGGGCTGCCTTGAAACACTTATCCCCCTTCCCCTCCACTGGGATGGGTGTGCAATCCATACAGCTTGAACAGCTTTAAAGCACTTTGGGCTGCTGCAGGGCACAGAAACTATACTGGCTCTTCAAAGGACATCTTCTCAAGCCACCTCTATGGTGTCAAGACAAGTAAAACTCCTTCCCTCCCCACTTGAAACCCACAGTCAGATGTGACAGGGGCTGGTACTCAGGAGAGTTAATTCTCGTCATCTTTTTTGTCATCATCCTCTGAGGGGTAGGAATGCCATGTCAGCCTTTCCTCATAGAAGGATATGACAACCTGTGGGCACTTGACATTCGCTTCCTTGGCAGGGACCAGGTCAGCCTCATCAGAGTTTTTCCATTTCATCAGAAACATGAGCTCTCCACTGGAGTCTGTAGCTCCAATAATCTGCTCTGGCTCCAAACCCCGAGCAAAACCTCGTGGCTTTTCTGACTCTTCTTTCTTCTTCTTTGGTTTGCTCTCTTCTCCCTTATCTTCAGAATCAGAATCAGCTTTGTGCTTGCCTCCCTCTGATTTATCTGTCTCATGTGCTGTTTTCTGTGACTGTAGAAACTCAGCAATGAGGTCAGGGCAATCCAGGGTCTCTTCTGGCTCCCACGTGTTGTCCTCATCCGAGAAACCCTTCCACTTTAGGAGGTACTCCACTTTGCCCTTTACCACTCGACGGTCGAGAACTTTTTCCACCACATATTCCTCTTCCTCCTCTTCTAGCACCTCCTCCACTTTCTTCTTGTTTTGTTTTTTCCCCATAGTGCCCGCCAGCTTTCTGGTGTAAAGGGTGACGCTGCTCAGAGCAGCGCCCAAAAACCCGAGAGGAACCGGTGCCGCACTACTGGAGCGTCGCGTCGGGCCAGCGGGGGAGTAGCGCCCAGGAAAAGCAACAAGCTGGGGGCCGCGGTGGAGCCCCTCAATGAAGTGCAGGCCCCACAGGCCCTGGCCAACGGCCCTCCCCTCTGCCGAACAAAAGATCCTCTGAATCTTTTCTTTCTTTAAACAATTCCCTGCTTAAACTCCAACTATGATAGCCTAAGAGACTTCTACTCTACTATGCTGGAGCCTAGAACTCACTAACTAGCAGGTGAGAAAACTCAGTATGATAAAGGGCTATGGCAGAAGCATCAACAGGATGCTAAGAGCATCCAGCTAGGCCTGGGTAGCTGGGAGAGGTTAAGAAAAAACTGAAATGAATTGAATCAAAGGGGATATAGAAGTTTAGCAGGCAGATAAGAAGAGGAAACAGAGGCAGGCAGGTGAAAGACCATGGTGAATTTCAGCTGGCTGCAGCACAGGCCGGTCAGAAAGAGAATGTTCCAGGGAGATGACCAAAAGCGAAACTGGACAGAAGCTAGTTCGCGAAAGGTCTGACCAACCATGGCCAACAGTCTGATTTTTATCTGGAAGGCAAAATAATTTGAAGAATTTTAAGTAGAGCAATAACCAGATTTCTATTTCAAAAATACTGCTCTAGCAGCAGTACAGAAGATGGAATGGAGGAGGAAGACTGAACTGGAAGAGCAACTGTAAACTTAGAAATCCAAATGAAAACAGGGCCCATGGGATTGGGAAAAGGATGTGGATTTAGTATTTATGAGGCAGAATCAAAACCAACAGGAATGAAAGAGAGTTGCTGAGAAGAGTGTGAAAAAGTATTTAAGAGGATGCCTAGGCTTCCCCCATGAGAAACGAGACGCACGATGAGGCTGGTTAACAAGCTGGGACACCAGGGAGAACTAGACGGATGGAGGAAATAACTCCTCCTTGGAAGTAACGACTATGGGGTGGAGTCTGCCCAGTTAGCCACTGAATGTCTGAGTCTGGACCTCACAGCAGAGGTCAAGGCCGGAGGAAGAGACAGGAGGCAAACATTAGCCATGCACAAGAATGGTGAGAAACTGGTCCCTGGGCCCAGACAGTGTGATTCCAGCCTGTGCCAGTGACAACCTCTGTGACCCTCTCCCTGCCTCTGCTTCATCATTTGTAACAAACAGATAAGGATAGTACCCACCTCATGGGATTGTTGGGAGGATGAAACGCAAAGTGTTCAGCACAGTGCCTGGCAGGTAGTGTGCGCTGTTGTGTGTTAGTTGCTGTTGTTACTGTTGTCGTTATTGGAACCAGAGCTATGTGTATGGCTGAGGTCATGTGGAGAGTGAGAAGGGAACCAAAGACAAAATCCTAGCAATACTAAGATTTAAGAGGCAGCAAAAACACAGCGTAGGAGCAAGAGAAGGATGAGTGTTGTCACAGAAGCCAAGAAAGTCGACAGTTTCAGAGAAGGAAAAGGTCAGTAATGCTGAACTCCGCAAAGGTATGAAGCAAATAAAGCTCTGAAAATGTGGATCAGAATCGGCAATTAAGAAGTCACCGAAGACATCAATAAAAGCAGCTTCGATAGGATGGTCCCCAAACTTTTATAATTGTATATTCCATGTATAAAAAAATATGAACCTTAACTCTCCTATCCATGTACATTTATAAATTATATACCTATATTGCTATCAGGGGCTAATCTTTCAAGGCACCATATACACCTGAGGGACCCTAGGCACCAAGGGACCTTGGACCATAGGGACCAAGGCACCATATACTCTGCCACTGTCTTCTTGTTCAATTGTGCTGCGTTATAATGAGTATAATGAGCACAGTATATTCAATCAAAAGCTTTTAGGCTAGTACCTTTTTAAGACACTTTTCCATTTGGGGAGGATACCTCCATAAACCATAAATGCACTCGACTGGGCGTGTGTAAGCTGTGACACATCGCTGTAGAAACCCAACAGCCCTGCAGACTCCCATCTTCTTTAGGAAACCTCATGCCTGTTATGTGACCTGCGCCTGTTATTGATTAAGAGGTATCAATATTTAAATGCATTAAATGTAAGGAAATCAAATGTATCAAACATTAATAAAACATTATTCTTTATAAATGTAGATAAAATATTAAAATAGAAGTTAAACATTTTCTCCTGTGTCCCAATGCATCATAGTGTGTGTTCTACTTTGGAAACCATTGTTGAAAACCTTAAAGAGTGAGGAAGGTCAAAGAACAAAGAAGTAAAAACACCGTGTTTGGACAGTGTTTCCTTTGGTTGTAAAGGAAAGAAGGGGTATGGATCTCAGCCTGGGGGAAGACAGTTTTTCCTGGGATGGGAGCGATCCAACATCCGCAGGCGAGAGGGAGGAGCCACAGGAGCTGGAGTGAGAGGTGATGGCTGCAGAGTGTCGGACCCTGAACTAGAGATAGATGGGTCCCCTGCAGGGGCGGTTTAAAATACAGGTTTAAGGGCCTGGAAAGCTCCGTTAAGAAAAGCCCCTCGAGTTATTACTCTGATATCGCCGGTCCATGGAATAGAGCCGGAACCACAGGCCGAGGCCTCAGATAAAGGGTTTTGAAACTAACAAGTTTCCAATGCTTCACTTTTTCAACTCCATAATTTATTTTGGTGTTCTTTTTTAAGTGGCCAATTAAATTATAAAGAATTTTAATCACCTAAAAGGTATAATCAGGTATCTTCCTATCTATCCTTAACTTTTCCTTTATCGCCCCCAATTTTAGCTTGGATTGAAAAGCCTTTTCTTGAGGTCTATTCTCAGACTTCAGATGATTCAGCATCAAAACACTCCCTGCGGCTCTTATCTGTTCCAGTCCCAGGCAGTCAATTCATCTTGCCTAAACAGCTCGCAGTTATCACCAGGAACGTCTTATGTTGCATTTTCATCTACTCTGCTCTCTGATCTCCTGTTTCCTTTCCCAATAAGCAGCAGAAGTGGGGAAAGAAAAAGAAGAGAAACAGAAAGAGAGAGAGAGAAGAGCTACATACAGTCTCTTGATTGTGAGGATAAAGCCTTTCTTGACTCTCTGCAAACACAAAAAGTTCTCTCTACACTTGCAAAAATTTTGTAAGTGAAATGTCAAGCTGGGTTCATAGCTAAACCATTTTACATAAAATGGCAAGTCGCTATTTCACATAACTTTCCTTGGCAGCCCCTTTAACACAGTTATCAGTTCATAAACTGCTTGAGATTCAGTTTTCCTAATTATTTTTTTAACCAGCTTTATCCCTTATACAAAAGAGAACATGTCAAACAAAATTTAAAAGCACTCTTAAAGAAGGTATTTAAAATAATTCCAATACAAGATTACTCCAGTATATTTCTTTCTATTAATTTTATAAGTTTTGCTTCCCGAATAAGACGGCCAAAAGTACTTGAAGGCAGATATCATGTTATAAGTGTTGAAGTTAAAATGAATATTAGTACTAAGATGGGGAAATAGGAAAGGAATTACCATTTATTGGATAGCTGTTACATGTTGGGATGTGCATGTTATTCACTTAATTTTCACAACAACCCTATGAGATATTATTACCCTCATTTCACACATAAGGAAATTTCAGTTCACGATGGTTAAGAGTGTCATACAGCCATAAAGTGGCAAAGCTAGAATTTTTAAGCCAAGTCTATGAATGCAAAACCCACACTTTTCTTTCATTATCATTAATATACATTGTGAGAAAAGAAAGAAATAGTATTAGTTACATACTGAGGATAAAAAAATTAAAAGGATAAGAAGGGAATATAATAAAGGAAAGAGGTGGGAGAGAGAAAACAAAGACCACAGAGAAGAGGGGCAGAAGGACCCAGGTTATGGCAGTACTTTGGAAGGGAATGAAACAGTCCGGACAAGACCAGGGAGCGGCTGCTCATGTCTAATGTGGCCAACTCGTGTAAAAGCATCAACATAGGGAAGATTAGGCCTCAATGGGGTTCCTCAAACTCAAAACCCTGACAACAGGTAATCAAAAGTAATACCGTGAAGATGAGCACCCATGCAGAGCATTCAGCTCAAAGAGCCCCATTTGGAGAAAAGACAGTGGTGAAGTCAAGGCATTTGCTAAGAGGAGAGAACATGGTGCATGTTTACCAATGGAAGAAAGAAGGGTTGATTATTTGGGGGATAATTAAGACTGTTTGTGAAGTAAGGAGATCAAAGGCACAAAAAGAAAAATATTTGAATTAGAGATGCTTATACTAGAATATAGAAGCAAAGGAGAAAATAAATCTCGGAGGATAAACCAGAAACTAACGAGACTGTTCGCCTGCTGGGGTGGGCAGGAACAAGCAGAAAGGATTGGGGAAGGGGGAAGGGGGCAGATAAATTGAGGGGGTGACACTTCTCTGAATATACCTTTTTTGTATAGTTCTGACTTTTTACTTATGTTAATATTTTATATAAGAAAAAAAACTCAACAAGGGTAGGGGGAAAGTCTAAAAAAGAATATAAATAGAAACAAATGAATTTAACCATATTTTGAATGAATAACATAGCTATATCAGGGTGGGGGAAAAGGAACTAACTTAAATAACTCTTGTGTGGGTGTGGTAAAATCTATATAACATAAAATTTGCTGATAAACCCAATTTTAAGTACGCAATTCAGTGGCATTGATTATACTGACAATGTGGTGTGACCACCACTGCTATTTTCAGGACTTTTCATCAACCCAAACAGAAACTCTGTAGCCTCTGAGCAACAGCTCCCTGTACTTCCTTTCCCTCGGGCCCTTCTACGTAATTTTTAAACACAAAATTCTAACTATATGCCTTCAAATTAAAGATTAAAAAAAAAACTGTGAACAAAAATTGAACTCCACATACATTGGTATGAGTTAGCAATTCTAAAACTGCTTTCTGTATGTTCGAGAATTAAGCAAATAAGAGAATAAACTCTGTGATATGAAATTAGAACTGGAGTTGCCAGTATGAAATCATGCTTTTAATATATATGGAGAGATAATTGTGGAAATAGATATAGATTATATACGTGTTTGTGCATACACGTGTATTTCCTAGCTCTGCCAAGAGGAATGAAAAGCAATGGTAAGTTAGTAGCAATGACCAGCCCTCGTGCCTTGATCTTGGATTTTAAGGGAGACGGGCTCTGGAGAAATGGCTGATTCCTGGGCTAAAGCCGGAAGCACAAAAAGAGCCTGGATCACCTTTTTGGGCCAGAAAGTAAGGAAGGACTCAAAGAACAGTGAGAACCTGCCAAAGTGCACAGGAGGAAGCTTGAGGGGCTCCCCTGGGCCAAATCAGGGATAACTTAAGCACCAAAATAAATAATAACAGTGATGGAATATGCTGTGGTTTGAATGTCTGTCCCCTCCAAACGTTTGAAACTTAATCCCCAATGTGGTGCACGGAGAGGTGGGGCCTCCAAGAGGTGATTGATCCATCTGTAGATTAATAGACTATCATGGGAGAGGGGCTGATGGCTTTATAAAAAGAGGAAGAGAGACCTGAGCAAGCACACTCAGTCCCCTTGCCATGTGACGCCCTGCGTCACCTCGGGGCTCTGCAGAGAGTCCCCACCAGCAAGAAGGCCCTCACCAGATGTGGCCCCTCAACCTTGGACTTTTCAGCTTCTATAACTATAAGAAATAAATTCATTTTCTTTATAAATTACCTGGTTTCAGGTATTCCATCATGAGCAATGGAAAACAGACTAAGACAGAGTATAATTCACTGACTAAAGTAAGAATCCAAAAGCATACACTGATATTAATACATGAATAAATAAGTGGGAAAGAAGGGGAAATCCTCCTTAGAGTAGAATGCCAACTAACAAATGTGGAAGGAAGGATGGAATTAGAAATTTGCCACCCGGCAACCATCAGTAACAACCGATCCAAGTAAAAATCGTCAATGGATGCTAAAACCAGTGGGTAGAGTCTGATGAGAAACAGGGTATTTACACAGTCTCCAAGCATCTCAGTGATAAAGGGGGGAGAACGCAATAGTGGATAAACCTGGCAGATGCCACTTTAGCCAGGTAAATTACCATCAAATCAGTAGGACAGGACTCTCCATGTGATGCACTAAGACACACTACCACTTCCATGGTATTTCTGACAAAAGTATTAATATTGTCCCTGAATTTTAAAAGGAAACATCAGACAAATCCAAATCGAGGACAGTCTACAAAGTAACTCGTTTGTTCCCTTGAAAAGTGGCAAGGTCATGAAAGGGAAAGACAGACTGAGGAACTGTTCCCAATTAAAGACCTAAGGAGACACGCCCACTGAATGCAACGCGGATTCCTAATTGAACACTGGGCCAGACAAATTTTCCTTTCCTTTCACTGCAGAGGACATTACTGAGACAACTGATGTAATCTGAATATGGTGTGTAGATTAGATAACAGCATTACATCAACGGTAATTTCCTGATTTTGATAACTATAAAGTTATATATGAGAAACCTCTGATTTTTAGAAAATACACACTGAAATATTTAAGGGTAAAAGGGTATCATGTCTGTAACTTACTTTCAAATAGTTCAGAAATTAAAAAATAATGTATATATGCAGAAATAGAACAATAAAACAAATGAGGTAAAGTGTTAACATTTGGAGAATCTAGATAAAGAATATCTGGGAATTCTTTGTGCTCTTCTTGCAACTTGTCTGCAACTCTGGAATTATTTCAAAGTACAAAGCAAAACAAAATCATGTGGTTAACAGGAATGGGGAACCTGCAGCCTCAAGGCCACATGTGGCCCTCCAGACCCCCGAGTGCAGCCCCTCTACCAAATCCAAACTTCACAGAACAAATCCCTTTATTGGATTTGTTCTACAAAATTTGGATTCAGTCAAAAGGCTGCACTCAAGGATCCAGAAGGCTACATGTGGCCCCAAGGCCACCCATGAATATTAACCCAGCCATTGCTTAATACTTTCTTGCAAAACCCTCATCAAGTGATCACTTTGGCAAGGCCTGCACACCACCAGTGGCGATCTCACCTGTTGCAGGTTAGGAACCTAGGATATTCCTAATAACCATCCTCTAGGTTTAACTGTAACAATTATAATTCTTTGTTAATTGTACCAAAGAATGCATTAAAACTGAAATATAACTGAAGGTTCTCAAGAGTCACTGAAGTATTGCAACACATGGTAGGAAAACAGTACATTAAAAGATCTAACTTAGGCTGGGTGCAGTGGCTCATGCCTGTTAATCTTAGCACTTGGGGAGGATTATTTGCGGCCAGGAGTTCCAGACTAGCTCTGAGCAAGAGTGATACTCTGTCTCTACAAAAAATAGAAGAATTAGCTGGGCGTGGTGGTGCATACCTATAGTTTCAGCTGAGGCAGGAGGAGGAATCCCTTGAGCCCAGGGGTCTGAGGTTGCAGTGAGCTACAATGACACCACTGTACTCTAGCAGAGGCGACAGAGTGAGACCATCTCAAAAATATTAATAAATAAAGTAACTTTTTAAAGAGAAGCCTCTTGTAATGTGAATAATTTCTTTCTAATTTATCTCTTTGTTCCTCTGAACACTGATATGGATTTGCAGAAAATTTGATTTTTTTTTTGAGACAGAATTTCACCCCCCCCCCCCCCCCCCCCCCCGCTAGAATGCAGTGGCGTCATCATAGCTCACTGCAACTTCGAATCCCTGGGTTCAAACAATTCTCCTGCCTCAGCCTCCCAGGTAGCTGGGACTACAGGCACACGCCACCACGCCTGGCTAATTTTTCTATTTTTAGTAGAGAAGAGTCTTGCTCTTTCTTGGGCTAGTTCCGACTCAAACCATACAAGATAAAATAATACACAAATATGTTTATGTTACCAACTGAAATTCAAAGTTATATTTCATTAATAGTGTATAATTCCATAAATCTTTCATACATAAGTTTATAGTTAGTAATCTACCATACAGTTCAACTATCATAATTGGTGAAGGTAATTTTATACCAAAGGTATAATCTCTTAAAAAGGGCAAAAATAGAGAATAGAAAATAAAAATGCCTTTTTACTCTACTATTTAAAAATAGTACTTTAAAAAAACCCACTAAACATGGATATATTAAATATTTAATAAAATTTTAAATTTTTAGCTTCAAAAGGATATTTGTATTGGAAATAGTCCCAATGTCTAATAACATGAAATTGTTTGAATTAATTACAGTGTATCTAGAGAGCCATTTCCCATAAGCTCATGGCATCTGGGTTCCTCACTTACACAAACCCCTTCCAAGACTGTATATGTGATTTTAAAAACTTGCTGTTAGAGCATAATAAACACACACAAAGTATGTATACCCTAAGTGTGCAGCCTGATGCCTTTCCACCCACACCAACACAGAGACCACCCCCGACCACTCCCCACCACCTACCCTGGGAGCAGCTCCCAGCCAGTCTTCTCAGAGCAGAAGTAGGGCTGTCTGGGCCTGGATTCTCCCATGCAATCTCTCCGTTGGAGAGACTTTTCCACACCGTGTGCAGGAGGAGATCCCTTTGTTTATTGTTATATAATATTTCACAATATATCCATCTATTCTACTGTTGATAGGCCTTTGAACCTACTTTTGCATTTGCTACTTTATATTACTTTCTTTAAGAAGGCTCCCAAAATTATATAAGCTTTAGGTCTCAAAAAATCAGGATCTGCTCTTGGGTACGTCCACATGATTAAATACCTTGTATTCTTTTAAAAATCATGTTTCAGAATTAGCATGAGAAGGTCAGATGCACAATATCCGTGCCCCATTATTTTGCACAGGAGTGGCACACAGCATGTACTCATAAATGTTTACTGAATAAATGCCAAACTGGAAACTGCAAGTCCACTTAAAGGACACCGTGACAGTTGAGGAGACAGAAACATTAGCTCCGATGTTTTTTAGATTCAAATTGCTGTTACAGTACAGGAACTACCTCTCTAGCAAGTCCTTTCTCAAAATAACATATGTGGTGTATGAGAGGTACTCAAACGAGAGATAGGGACACAGAATTTTTCAGAATGTTAAAAAACAAAAAAGGAAGAACCAAGAAACCTTGTTTTATCTCTGTCTCTGTCACTAACTAGCTTTTAAGGTCTTGGTCTATGGGCCTTAGTTGCCTTATTTTTTAAATAGTAATCTTAGAGGTCATTTTAGGTCTAAAATTCTTAGATCCTGTTACTATAATGATAAAGGAAAAGTATTTATATTGTTCATTTTATTAAAATAATATTTAAAAATTCTAATAATATAATACACTTTATTCTCATTCATATTCCAAATATTAAGGAAATAAACAGGTACTTTTTAAATAATTTTTTCTATGTGTCTTAAAGAACTCAGCAAGAAATTCCAACTTTTAGGCCGGGCGCAGTGGCTCACGCCTGTAATCCTAGCACTCTGGGAGGCCGAGGCGGGTGGATCACTCGAGGTCAGGAGTTCGAGACCAGTCTGAGCAAGAGTGAGACCTCCGTCTCTACTAAAAATAGAAAGAAATTATCTGGCCAACTAAAAATATATATAGAAAAAATTAGCCGGGCATGGTGGCACATGCCTGTAGTCCCAGCTACTCGGGAGGCTGAGGCAGTAGGATCAGCTTAAGCCCAGGAGTTTGAGGTTGCTGTGAGCTAGGCTGATGCCATGGCACTCACCCTAGCCCGGGCAACAGAGCGAGACTCTGTCTCAAAAAAAAAAAGAAAAGAAAAGAAAAGAAAAAAAAAAAAAAAAAGGAAATTCCAACTTTTTTTTTTTTTTTTTAACACTTGCTGACAATTCTAGGCTAAGAAATGTATCTACCTATTCTATTCAAACTTTTAAAAATACTGAGAAATTAATTATGTGAAAGAAATTCAAATATGAAAGAAAAAACCCTCTTAGGCATCCACACGCCTATTCTCACTATCTAAGTCCCTAATGAGTCCCAAAGTTAGAAATTCTGATTTTTTAAATTATGAAATCAATATTAATTACTCCTAAAGACTCAAGGAAATTTTCTCACTTACTACTCTAAGATTCTCAACTAGATTTGTGGTTACAAAAAGGGAGTAACAGGTAAGCTATAAAGTAAAAGTGTTTTAAAAATCCAAGAAAAGACAGTAACAGAAAATAAACGTCAG
Organism: Lemur catta; assembly: GCF_020740605.2. Lineage (NCBI taxonomy): Eukaryota > Metazoa > Chordata > Mammalia > Primates > Lemuridae > Lemur > Lemur catta. The sequence continues at coordinate 142,538,483 of NC_059128.1, forward strand.
ATGTGGAATCTCCATTTGGGGGAAAAAAAAAAAGGAGTGAGCAGATAGGAAAGTGAGCAATTTGGGTAAAGGAAGTCCAAAGAGAGATTTGAAAATCAGGATGACAGTTTTATTTAGATTTGCTAAAGATAAAGGAAGCAAATCAAAGTAAAAGTGATAGGTTTAGCATTGTCCTATTTCCAGTACAAGAAAAAAGTCTGGAGGAAGAATCATGCACTTCCCAAAGTTTAAGCACTCTATTTGGGGAGGGGAAAAACAGTTTTAATAGACGGAAGAAAATGTAAAGCATGGATGAAGATTTCAGTAGAAATAATGATTTATAAAGCTCCAAAGATAAAGATAATTAAGCCAAAGAACTTTCATGATTTTTAAGACAATACAGCCATACTTTCACATAGGCTGAGTAAACACATAAAATGTGATATAACAGGCAATACCTATACCTGTACTCAGCTCTCACGTACGTGAATACGTAAGACTGCCGATCCCTCCCCTTTCTCCTCTGTGGACCATAAACTCATTTCTAGTGACAGTATTTCGGTAGCTACTACTGCGATAAATTAGTTGTTCTTTTATATTTCTTATAAAACCAACAAAAAGAAATTTAGAAAACAATATGTACTTTAAAATACCCACACATGGCCCATTTCGTTTAAAATGAAATACCTCTACACGAGAGGTCCTAATTAAATTTAGAGAAAACCAAGTCCATATAGTCTACAATACGAGAACTCCTAAATGTGAAGCTACAGTATTATTTTTAGGCAACTTATTTTTCTTAATTAAAAAACTTCACAATATTTTAGGAAATTAACCCTAGTAACAGTCTTATCTTTCTCTTATTCAAATTTTCTATTTTATCACTATACAGGAACAAAGAAAAGAAAACTAGAAAGTACTGCTCAAAGTAATTTATCCCCACATAAAATTTTTTCTTTTGGTCTTTAGGTGTCTCCCTTTATTACGCAGAAGAGACAAACCAGAAGAAGGGAAAACAGAATTCCTTTTTGCAAATATAAATTTAAAAGTTTAACAGTAGCATGAGATTACTATTGCTAGTTTGGAGTTTGATTACTTTGTGCCAGTAAAATCAGTCCTACGAGGAAAAAAAATGAATATTTTAAAAATTTGCTTCTCTGACTGCCCTCCTCATTGAAGTAGAATTCAAATGTTCTCCATAAAAAGAATTAAAAACTTGCCACGTCTGCAATGTACCTTTCAGTTAGTAGATAAGGATTTCTCCTTTTTCTTTTCTTTTTTGAGTAATTAGACACCAGAGGCTTTGGGGGGTAAATTCACTAAACTAGATATATTTTAAAAGGACCATTGTTCTATTTTTAAAGCTCTAATTTTCTTAATATTGCATTAGGACCGCCACACAAAGATAACTTTTGAAAAGAGACAAGTCAGCTTCTCTTTCAGGCCACTTTCCCAGTGGAGCCAGAGCCCCTCACGCCTGTGTGCTCCGGAGGGCCGGTGCCTGCTCTTCAGCGCAGCTTTCCACGCTGCCCCCCACGCCTTTTGGTTTTCTCTTTCTTCTGGCACCATCTATCTAATCCAGCAATAAAATAAATCGACCTAATGTTGAGGAAAAATTGTCATTCTTCAGCCGGAAAGAGAAATGGTTAAGTAGGTGGAAACGTGTACCCGTATTAGAAAGATTAATAAACCTAAGGCTTAAAGATCATCATTTATAGGAACTTGCAAAAGAAAACGGTTACAATTCCCAGAAATGGTGCCAGATGTTTACATTAGCTTCAATTCAAATGGTTAAATAAACACTGTATGAAGTATGAAGAGAGGAAGAAAATGATCAAGGAGGGGTGATCATGACAGCAATGGAGCGCAGTGCTAGCTGCCACATAAAGGATTACTGACAAATAACACCTGAAATCAACATGGAGCTCGGTTGCAGTCTCCTTATTTCAATTATCAGCTATGATAAGAAAACTTCATTTAAAACAAGGAAAACCTAGAAACTGGTATCTCCAAATGAATATCAAAGGAAAAACAGCACATTTTGGAAAATTAAGCATAAACACAAGCAAGAACAGCAAAATCCCAAATTGTAAGCCTACGAAGTTCAGAAAGGCTTTCTTTTTAGTAGCAAAACTGAAGGAAAAGAACTTGAGTTCAATATATAATTTCTTTAGTTTATGTGTTTTGAACAGTTACGTGATATATGTAGGTAAGTAATCTAAGAAAACACTTTTCCATGTAATCTGTATCTGGAAAAAAACAAAATTCAGTCTACATTTCTCCTAATGTGGCCATGCTCCCCACAGAAAATTAACTGAAAAAAACTAAGACAAAATACATCCTTTTAGAGTCCATATTTCTAATACAAATAAAGATAGGCCATACAATACTCCTGTGAGTAGAAAAGAAAAAAAGGTCAATGAAAATGTTTAGAATATTTTGTCTTTAATTATATAAAGCTTATTTACATATTCATGTTAGAACAGAAATTCTAAAATAGTACAATACTCACCATCATCTCTTGGTAAGCGTCAGTGGTCTTTTTTCCCACCACCATCCCCAGCTGAGGCAGCAGGACTCTGATTTATGCAGGAAAGCCCATGGGTGAGAGGTGTACAACTTCAAAAAAATGATTATCTTAACAAGTAAATTCCAGTTATACTTGTAATTTATAAATGCTTTCTAATGGTTATTCTTTTATATTTCTTTTCTTTAAAAAAAAATTAGCCTCTAAGACTTCGTCAGTACAGGTTTAAATCTAGAGCAATTAAGGATTTCTAAAAACGTTACTTTAATCTGCTCTTAAGTTTCCTTACTCTTCTTAAATGTCTGCAAAATTAATTGCACTCCTGAGTTCCATTCAAATAAATAAAACAATAAGGGGTATATTTTATATGACAAGCTCACAGCTTTAAAAATTCATTAAGAGCTTGGCTATAATATTTTCAGTGCATTTTACTATTACCTATTGATCCTAATGCACTTGACTTATCTGTAGAGATAAAACTTATCTTGACCTTGCTGAATACAAATAGCTTAGACTAAACCCGTGATGGCCTCTCTGGGGGAAAACAGCGATATCGTGACCAAGATGATACACGGAACTGTATCAATACAAATGCTTCAACAAAATGAACATTTGTTTCACTCCCACTCTGGTAATAAGAAATGAGAAAGCAACGGTTTTATATCTGTAGATAAACAGCATTAAGTTATCTCTCTAATCAACCTCACATATTTTAATCAAGAAACTGGTGCAGCCTTTATAGTGTTCTTCTGTTATTTGGCTGGTTCCTCAAATCACCTGGCCTCATCTGTCTTAGGATGCACCCAGAACACAAAGGAGTAAGGGACTGACAGGAGGAAGAGAAAAAACTAGAATGTCTTCCTTTGGGGATACCTATAATATTAGAGAAACTTAGGGAAAAAATGACAGAAAGCTTTCTTAAGGTGCATTTAAATTTTTATCCCACACTTTTTCCAATTCTACTAAAATATTCTAAAATTGCACCTACAGTGACTAATATATAAAAGATATTTCTAAATGTTTTTTTCAAGTTACATGATAGCTTCCCTCAACAATCTGACTCCTCTCTCAAATTTTACCCCTACATTTTTACTGTCGAAGTAAATAGACAAGTAAACATTAAATTATCTATTTTGCTTTCCTACCTCTGTGACATAGAAAGTAAGCCAATGAAAGCCCTTTCCACCTTTTAAAATGAAAGCCTGTTTTGAATTAAACACGATTTCAAGAGCCAATTGGACTTTTACCTAGAGTTGTTCATAAAGTTAAAAAAAGCTTAAAGAAAATGCTAATTCTAATTTTACATGGCTACCAATTAAAGATTAAAAAATCATTAAGATTCCCAATTCTCAACTATTTTTCTTTTATAAATATTAAACATAGAATAAAATTAATTTCAAACACATTATTACTTATTTTTTTAGTTCTAAAAAATTATACAGCAAATAATCTATAATTTGGCTTTGAAATAAGATTTCTGTTTGTTGTTTAAACTACTTAAAAAGACTTGGGATTTCAAACTTTGTCATTATTATTATACCTGTTAGGGTGATCTATGATCAGTGATCTTTGATGTTACTATTATAATTGTTTTGAGGCACCAAGAACCACACCCGTACAAGATGACAAACTTAATAAATGTTGTTTGTGCTCTGACTTCTCCACCAAAAAAAAAAAAATCCAAAAAAGACTTTGGGATTTATGGATAAATTATAACTTTATGAATTACACTTCTGACAACTTAAAATTCAGGCTTGGATTCTCTCTAAATTCCCCACCCCCAAACATTTCCCAAGAGACCCAGGCAATGAATGCACATTTAATGTCATTTTATATAGCATTTATATTCTTTTAAGAAGGAGGTATAACTTTAATTGTGCTTTAATATTCACTATTTTAGCAGTTTGATATTTATATCAATAGTGTATGATTTTAAGGAAGCATGAAAAAGAAATTATAGAGAGAATTTGCTCAGTAGATCAGTGGTTTTCTTAAGTAGTACACTAATGCAGATACATTTTTTAAAACCCTGCAAGAATTAGTTGTCCTCTATTATTATTCAGGGCACCTGAACACAAGATATTATTACTATGGCACATTAACTCTGCTATTTCTCAAGATAGAACCAGGAATTTTAAATGTTCCCTATCGAATAATTTGCTCAGAGCACCTAAATGAAACATACTGTAATTTTATTTATTTTCATCTACAATATTGCTTAATGCTGATAAACAGCAATATAACTTTCTATATTTTAATAGGCGACAGTTTTGGCATTAGCTATAGACGAGCACAGACTTAAAATAATGCCATCCACAAACTCCGCCACAAAGAATAAGGCTCCATTGCTAATTATACAGGGAACTGATTTTAATTACACAGAGAACATTGCTTTTAAAACCACTTTCTAAACTGCAAAGGCAGACTGGGGAGAGTCAGAAAAAAAGCAACAAAACACTTCTATCGTGTTACAACAGTGCCCTCTACTGGTAAGTTCAGAACTTTGCAGGTAAAAAAAGACATTTTACTTCAGAAAGCCAGGAAGAGCAAACTTTAATTATGGAAATTTCACTGACTTTCTTTCATATAAATAATGAAATTCAAATTGTGTCATTTTAAACCTAAATCAATATTTAACTTGACGTTTGAAAAGCTTCCCGATTAAATTTACAGTTTTGAAATAACTGAATTCAAGAAATGTGGTTTCTAACTATATACCATCTGGCTAGAAGACAAACCATGTTTATTTTGAATGATGAACAAATAGTAGACATATGTGAATAGTTCATCAATATTTTTTAATTTAACAATCATATATTTAGTAAAAGAACTTAAAATCTCATTCATTAAATGTATGAATTATTTCTTAGCTTGTCATGCCTATAATGTCATATCAAAATAGCAAGTTATGTGTAATCAATTTAGATTCAGAGAAAATTTATTTCTCCATTTGTTTCTTTTAACCAGCAAATATTTCTTTAAACCAATAAATATTTCTGTACGAATACCCTTGGTTTTAGCAACAATTGTATGGACTAGCACATAAGATCTCAATAACAATGTAACCGTCATTACTAATACAGTTCCTTTGTTTGAAGTAAAAACTCTACCACATCAAGTCTGAGTTAGAAGAAATCGTAATACAAGACCTTCAAGTTACATGTACTTTAAAATCTTTGAACTTTATACTGTAAGATAGAAAACTTTTAAAAAGTGAGTAAGGGGGGGGAGGGAGGAGAGTGAGGGAGGGGAGTTGCTGAGATGAGAAAAAAACAGCAGAAGTCAGAGCAGAAGTGTGTAAGTGAGAAGAGTTTGCAGATGGTTTAACAAGTTACCATTCGAACTCTTCTTCAACAAAAGACCCCCATTTCTCACTAACAGTTACATTTCCAATTATATAACGGAAATCAATAGGAAAATGAAATTTACACTTAAAAATGTATTTTATAACTGACCATCAGAAAGTATCTTCCTACTAGGCAATACCCATGTAAAGAAATTATATTCTAACTGACCACTGGAATAAAAGATAAGAAACAAAAGTAACTATGAATGTAGCAGAGAATTTCATTAGAAGTAAAAAATGGAGAGACTATATCCTGATGGATCTGAATTTTTTTTTTTTTAAAAAAGGATCCTCCCTGAAAAAGTCAGAATCAGGTACTGATATACAGTAATTCCAAAGTACAACAAATGACTGATGAGAAGTTCAGATTTAAAGGAGTGATGGATTACAAAAAAGAAAGGATCCACATGATCATTCTTGGGTTCAGAGTTTTATTATTTCCTATTCGTAAGAGTGAGTTCAGAGTTATACCTCTATTCAGCATGCAGGGGAAAGACAAGCCCTTACAGCAAGTTCTTTTATGCTGATACCTACATTACTTTGTATAATATTACAAACCATCTTTCATTTCTCCTAATTATCTAAATTAAAAAAAAAAGGGAGATACTCACATGAAATCCCTAAATTTAAACATGCAAAAAATGGGGTCAAAAGTAGTCTATGAAGAACTTAAATCTCTGATAACGACTTCTTTGGACCAAACAAAATTCAGGAGTCAGGCATGCTAAAATGGGCAACGGATTTTTAAAAGGCAATTTACAATGGAAATACACAAACAGTTTATAAACACATTCATTGGTATTCAAAGGCATGTAAGATGTAACTATTTTCCACCAATCTAGCCAAGATCAGAAAGAACACCAACTATTGATGCAGGTGCAGGTGCAGGGACAGCTCAGGCTGCTCCAGGAGAGCACACTGGGGTAGCTTTTCTGGAGGGCAGTTTGGACTATAAATTCAAAGCCTTAAAAATGTGGCAATCCTCTAATCAACACAGCAATTCTACTTTTAGGAATTTCTCCTAAGGAAATTATGAGAAAGTACAAATGGATGTGTGTGATCAAGGATGTTAATGGAAGCACTGTTAAAATAGTGAAAAATTCTAAATCATCTAAATGTCACAACGGGGAACTAGGTAAATACTTACTTTATGGTGCACCTACATAATGCAATACCCATGCTGCCACCAGGATAACTTAACAGATGTAGAAAGATATTCAAAATAAAATAATGGAGGAGGAACCCAAATCAGAACATAGAATCTATGGTGGGATCTCATTTTGGAAAAAAGAAACCAACATCCACGTACGTATCTGTGTGTGTGTGTGTGTGTGTGTGTATGTATGTATAGAAAAAAATCAGGAAGGACAGTCCTCATTAGGTAGTGGGATTATATGTGATGTCTTTCTTTTATCTTATCTATATTTTTTAATTTTTCTAAAATTAATACCTTTCTTATATAATGAAGTTTTTATTTTTAAAATAGGAGCACGACATGAGAAAATAGTATGAAGTCCTCAGGTTAACAAATGAAATAGGGAATTGTTCTATGATGTGTTGGTTTATACCCTGGACTCTGAATCCAATGATCTGAGTTCCAGTGTTGGAAGGACCCTTTTAGAAGACAATATGGAGTTCTGATTAAAAGCATGAACTCTGGAGTCAGACCTTCTTAAGTTTAAATCCCACCTCTGCATTTTCTAGCTGTGTGACCTTAGGAAAATTTAAAGTTCTCTAAATATGTTTTTCTTCTGAAAAATGGAGACATTACTACTTGTCTTATAAGTAAAACATAACAAAATTACAATAATTATTATATTAAATATATTGTTATTGTTTACTCAGCACATTCTAGGTGCCAAAAGATAGGCCCTAAGAACTTCACATAGATTATCATTTCATCTTCACTACCACCACCCTGTGTTGTAGGCACTATATATGATCTACATTTTACATATGAGGAAATGAGACTTGGAACGTTTAAACAACTCATCCAATAAAACAGTGCTACTAAAAGGTTGCCCCGGAATTCGAACCCAAGACTGTGCACAGGAAGCTTATGGTTTTAATCACTATGTTATACTTCCTCCACTCCTAAATGGTTACTATGGTTGTACTGCTGTTCTTGTTGCTATTATTATCACTTTAGTCGGGTGATGATTTTTTCCCATCATTCCGATTTCAAAACGTTTCACTTGTCACACGATGCAGTTGACCCTTGAAAAACACAGGTCTGAACGGTGCAGGCCCACTTGTACGTGGGTTTGCTTCCACCTCTGCCACCCCTGAGAGCACAAGACCCACCCCTCCTCCTCCTCCTCCTCCTCCTCCTCAGCCTACTCAACATGAAGACATGAGGATGAAGACCTTTATGATGATCCCTTCCACTTAATGAATAGTAGATACATTTTCTCTTCCTAATGATTTTCTTTTTTTTTTTGAGACAGAGTCTCGCTTTTTCGCCCGGGCTAGAGTGAGTGCTGTGGCATCAGCCTAGCTCACAGCAACCCTAAACTCCTGGGCTTAAACGATCCTACTGCCTCAGCCTCCCGAGTAGCTGGGACTACAGGCATGCGCCACCATGCCCAGCTAATTTTTTCTATATAGATTTTTAGCTGTCCAAATCATTTCTTTCTATTTTTTGGTAGAGACGGGGTCTCACTCTTGCTCAGGCTGGTCTCGAACTCCTGACCTCGAGCAATCCACCCGCCTCGGCCTCCCAGAGTGCTAGGATTACAGGCGTGAGCCACCACGCCCGGCCCTTAATGATTTTCTTAATAGCATTTTCTTTTCCCTAAGCTTACTTTACCGTAAGAATACAGGATATAATACATGTAACATACAAAATATGTGTTGATGGACTGTTCATGTTATCAGTGAGGCTCTGGTCAACAGCAGGCTATTAGTAGTTAAGTTTTTAGGGAGTCAAAAGTTACATGTGAATTTTTGACTGTGGGGGGCTGTCAGCACCTTTAAAGCCCCATGTGGTTTGAGGGCCAGCTGTGTAATAAAAATCTAACTCTTCATTTTGACTAGCAAATACATCAATCTTACCTCCTATTCAAAGCTGTGCAAGACCACACCCCTTACCCTAAACTACCAGTAGCCACCGTGTCTCCTCCACATTTAAACACACGTGGAATGAGCGTGCACCTTCCTCAAGTTCCACACACGCTCCAGCACACTGGGGATCTCATAATGGGGGGACAAAAACAATGTGGCTAATTCAGGGCCAGAGTGTGATGTTTAAATGAGTGAGGAAATAATTCGCTTGTGAGCGCCAATTTAAACACTGGGTTTCCTGAAGCCTCAGCATCACTGTTGTAATCCCAGAAGAAATAAGCGACTAAGTACTAATTTCTTCCTCTAAAATACAAATGAGGTTATAAATGCATATGTGAAATTACATCTTTAAAAATTGCTTTCCTCAGTTTGGAATTTAAAATGTATATTGATCTAAAATTTAATTTATCTTTTCAGTTTGGAGTTACCATTTCAAGTAGGTTACGTTTTAGAGTGTACCATTAAAAAAAACAATTAATAAACCTCTTTCCAGGCCTCAACCTAAGCATTAACCTGATGCATTTACCACTGCAGGGTTTTTTGGAACCTCACTTCTAACTGGACTGTGTAGGTTCTCTTTCTACTCACCTGGCAACTTCACTGTTTTCTATAGCCCTGTTTTCTTTCCAATAACTTAAAACTCTTCCATGGTTTCCCATTGCACTTAAAATAAAATCCTCATTCCTCTCCCTGATTACCAGATAAGCACCGACCCCTGTGTCATCTTACACCACTCTCCCTCCCAGCAGAGTCTAGACACATGGCCCTTATTGCCGTTTCTTGAAAACATCAAGTTTAATCTTACTGCAGAGCTTTCCCACTAGCTCTTCTTTTGTCTGGCACACTCTTCTTCACTGATCTTCGTGACTGGCTCTTGTCACTGAGATAGCAGCTCAAGTGCTCCCTTCTCGGAGGGGCTTGCCCTGAAATTCCACAGCCAGTCACCACCGCATACCTCTGTTTTCACTCTCTATGTGCACAACACTTAGCACAACACTTCCACTGTCGCCTGTTTTCTTATTTGGTGACTGTGCGCCCACACTAGAGTGCACATGCCACGAAGCAGAGCTCTGCCCGTTTTCGTGACAGGCCCAGTGCTTGGAACAGTGGTGGCACAGAGTAGGTATCTGTTGAAAGAATGGAATTTAACTCTCTAAGTTTACTAATTATAATAGTGACATACGCACATTGAAGGAACTTACAGAATACAGGAGAGTATTTTAAAAATTACTTTCCAATCCAAACAAAACTGCTACTAGTATTTTCGTACATCCATCACTGAGATGACTCGAACGCTCTTTACTCGCAGGGGAAGACGGACAGGATACACTGTTGAGTACAATGACAAGGCAAGATGCAGAACAGGGTGCGCTGCGCGCTACAGTTTGGGTGAGAAGCAAGGGGGCAGGAGAGAGAACAGTCATAGCCACTTCTCTCTGCCTAAGTAAACATCAGAAGCGCCCAGAGGGAGCAGAGGGGACAGAATGGGGGGAAAGTGACAAAGACACTTTCTCCTGTGCACCCTCGGATGCTGTTCTATGTTTGAACTAAGTGAAACTACTGTCCATTCAAGGCAAATGCTTTTACTAACCAACCTCTCTATTTCTCTTTCACTCCTGCCTGTGAGAAGCCCCACTTGAAAAGCCAGTATCCAGAAGGGCTCCACAGTATACTGGTTAGCACTCTGGACTCCGAAAAGCCAGTATCAAGTGCCACACCAATAGTGTCAACCGCTGTGTCTGTTTGAAATCTGACAATATCAAGTCTTCAAAATCAAGTACTGTCTGAAGCCACTGTGGGACAAAGTTTTACTACAATAATCCACAAGAGACTATCTACATTTTTTGCTGATATTGGCATTTTGCTATGTCACATTAATATTTCTTGAAACACGTGGGCTATTAAGGGCTTGGTCATTTTTTGGTCAGACAGTGTTGTCAATGAAAGACATAAGGAAGGGAAAGGGTAGTATTGTTTCTTTACAGTATCAATAATTACAACTCGTTTGACTTATGCCGGGAGGTAGAGGAATAGACTGCTTATTTCTCATCCTTTCCTATCGGAGGATACCCAGTTTCCCAGCTCGCTCCACTCTGCAGAGAGCTGGTTTCAGATCAGCAGTAGGGCCAAGAGCACAACTCTGCCAGCACCTTCCCATTTTTCTCTTCTGCAAGGAAAGTTGTATCTTGGATGACCCAAAAGACAAAAGCAAAACACACACACAATCTATAACATACCGGTGAATGTGACGATGCTGATGATAATGTTGACGTTAAAACAGTTAATAGCTGCTAACAGGCACTGGGTGTGTGGCCACGTCCCAGGCACTGTTCTAAGTGTGTTATACATACTGAACTCACTGCAATCCTAAAGTAAGTTCTGGCCAGGTGCAGTGGCTCACCCCTGTAGTCCCAGCACTTTGGGAGGCTGAGACAGGAGGATGGCTTGAGGTCAGAAGTTTGAGGCTGCAGGAAGCTATGATGATACCACTGCACACTTGCCCAGGTGACAGAGTGAGACCCTGTCTCAAGAAAAAAAAGAAAGTTCATTAACTTAGTCTATTTTAGTGATGACTAAGATACTGTTCAATATGACACATCCAGGCAGGAACTTTGGAATCTATGTGAGATTTTTCTGCCTCCCGGTTCAGTGGAATAAGAAAGCCTAGAGTCTTCCTAACTAATTAGTAAGGACCAGAACTTGTGAAAAACTAGTTAAGTATTTATCCAAGAATAAACAACTCCTGCCAATAATGATAATCGCAGCTTAGCTGACATAAATGATTATGTCATCCAGGAGTGTCTAAAGCATCAAATGCTGGGAAGAAAAACTATTAATAAATATAAAATTCAGTGACAAAACCAGAATCCAAGTCCAAAGGATAAAAAATTACTGGAAACCACTTGAAATATCACTCATTTCTTTGATGATTTGTAAACCAGTAGCTTTAGAATAAAGACAAGGATTTTACTATTCTACTATCAAAATTCTTTGGGAAAAGACAGTGACCCTTAACAGCCAGGCCAATCACTACTTTGAAAATGGGATAAAAGAGAAAGTAATATAATTTCATGTTTTATTTATAATAAAACGGAGCTCAAAAGGTAATATGCTGCTGAAGCCACTCAAATCTATTTGTAATCTGTCAGCCCTGTAAGTCCTCAAATTCCACTTTTCCCTACTCCTACCTCCCTGAAATAATTCAACTGGCAGATAAAGTTTCTGGGAAATCCCTAAGGTTAGTAGAAACAAAATTATCTCAGAAATGTTGAAATGAACCCTGGGGTGTGATACAGCTGAAAATCTCAGTTTCCCCCCAACGAATTTAGAAAGCTAATAGTTTCATAACTGCTCTAATTTTCCCCTACCTTTTTGTTTCTTAACCTTAACAAAAACATCACTTAAGATACTGTGGTAAATAATCATGTAAAAAAGCTGAGAGAAAGCTAAGAGCTTTTTCTTAGATATTTATACCCGTGTGAAAGAGAAAAGTCACTATTTCCCTCAAAAAAAAAAAAAATACAATTGCCCTTTCATGAAACAACTCACAAATAGGATGAAGAATTCAAGCAACATAAAATCAAAATGCCTTTTAAAACTCTAGAACAAGTCTGAGTAGGGTCCTGCGACAGTCCACCAAGTAACACGCTATCCGTGTCCACTTCAACGTTCCAAAGACTTCGTGGCACCAGCTCTCTTCCTCTCTGGGGGCACCCACTGCCACTCGGCAGGCGCCCTGCCCAGCTCCTCCAACTCCAGGGAACGTTCTCCCAGACGTATCCAAAGGAGCAGTGGCAGAAACGCTTCTGACTTGCTAAAGTGACAAAACGACAGACCTGTGATAGGGAAGACAGGTGCAGGAAGCACACGTGGCTGGCTGAAGACCCTGCCTTTGAATTCAGTTCATCTTTGTTTTTTCCTTCCTCTTCTTTCACATTTATTAATTTTAGGCACTGATACAACAACTCAAACTGTATCTCCTCAGAAATAAAGTGTTTACCTGCACTAATTGGTATTCAAACGAAAAGAGGAAGTGGATTTGATTCCATTAAGAAGTAAATTCAGAGCTGGGTGCAGTGGCTCACGCCTGTAATCCCAGCTACAGGAGGATGGCTTGAGCCCAGGAATTTGAGACCAGCTTGGGCAACATAACAAGACCCTGTCTCCAAAAAAAAAAAAGAAAAGAAAAGAAAAGAGAAGGATAAATTCAAAAAATGTTTCATAATTCAAGAACATTAGGGAAATTATGATCTTCAAGGTACTCTTTTGTGATGGAACTCTAACATTATTCTAATAAAATTCTAAATACAAAGCACTACCTATCTTCCTTCCAGTGATCTCAAAGTTCAGGACAGTTCCTTGGCTTTATGGTCTTAACTGTGTATGAACAGATGTGTCTCACAAAACGAATCTGAAACTAGGAGATCATTACTTTACGGCAGGATTTGTCACTTTACAAATGACTTGGGGCAAATTTCCTTTTAGTAGAGAGCATTTTGGCTTCATTTTAAATTCTATTTTTAAAAATGTAAGTAACATCAACTTTTTCAGATCCATCTATTATAAAAAGTGAGATTCACCCAATGGTATGCTGAAATAGGTACATGATTTAAAATTAAATCATATAAGCTTACAACTCAATTAGGTTAAAAACAAAAGTAATAAATACTTAAAACTGGCCAATTGCTAATGACGTTATTCTTGTGGCTATTCCCATCTGTTGTATGTGTGTCAGGGAAACACTATGTAACCATGTATGTCAGCAGCTCACTTCCATACTACATTTGGTGACATCCCAATGGGGGATTAAAATTGGTCATGGTAGAAAGTATTTACACCAAGGAAATCGGCAAATGCTACAAAACACAGAATGACTTACTGTTGACTTAAAAAATTATGTAGAAAATGTTGAAAATGCAGATTAAATTTAAAAATGAGCTGTGTAAGTAGCCATTCCATTGTGAATAGCACACACAAAAAAAGAGAAAATACTCTTCCAGTATTCAAAAACTAACATTCAACTCAGCAAAATAGTCACTCACGTTGTTAACAAATGAGTGACGTTTTGACATACATATTTGTTGTTTTGCTTTTGTCTTCCTCATTAACATAAAGGAAAATATCAACCAACATTCATGTTGAAACTACACTCATTTGTCAGTTGTAATAGTATTTGGTTACGAATATGAGAGTTTAGCAAAAATTAACAAAAGCATTCTTTGAGAATTAGTTGGCTAAATGGAATTCACAACAAAGAATATTATTTATGCTATTATTATTTGTAAACTGTGTACTACATTTTTGTTAGTAAAATTAACAATAAACTTATGAACTCATATACATGAATTCTTTTTTCTTTTTGAGAACCAGTTGTTGAACATTTACCAGAATAGCAGTGAGTGGGACCCTCTTTAAGTTGGCTTCTGGGTCCTTCCAATACAATCCTAGTAGTCTTCCATGGCCAGAAGGGAGCTAAAGTAGATACACACATTTAATTCTCCATCCTTAGCCAGGAGTCAAAGGTGCTTTGCAAACACCATTTGCTGTCCCATTCAGCTCTTCACTAACATGCAGCGACTCATAGGTTCACGCAACAATCAAAGTTTTCCGAATGGCTCCCATGATACTATTATATACCCCCAATCTATTTACGGATCCACATACTCATTGTTCTTCACACTCCAGCAAGCTACTCAAACACACACTGAAACACACACACATGTTTTCTTCCCTGCCTTCACGATTTCCTAATGGAACTCCCCTTCCCTTAGAGGGCTTTCTTTAGTTCTCTTAAAATTTAAGTCTTATCCTTCAAGGTCCAAGTTCAGGTCAAGACCCACCTTCTCTATAAACTTCCTCCAGTTGCTTTAACTTACAAAAATCTTTCCCATTCTGAATTCCTACCATACTTACAATAGTAATGGAAGTGTTTTGTACATGTTAGTTTTGTCTCTTCAGTATATTAACTTCTTAAGAGCCAAAAAATCACACACAGCTTAAATTTGTGTATCTCGCTGTATCTAGCCTAACAGTGGGCACATAGAAATTGTTTGTGGCAAAGGTTTCCTTCCAGTTTTCTTTTGGAGGCAGTTTTGGGGGCTGTTATTGTTAGAAATCAACAACAAACTTAAAATATAAACTGTATGCATGTCTCCAAATGCAATGGCTGACAAGAATTTCTGTGCAGTACTACCTACTCCTGATAAGCCTTGAATATATTATTCCTGTAAACCTGATGGTTCTTGCTTCTTATTCAATTTCCAAATCCCTCATTCGAAGGGCTGAATCATTTCAGTAATGAAATCAGTCACTGGCTCCATTTGCTAGATGACAGTTCAAGTTGATTGAGTGGTGTACTGGAAAACGTTTAACAATTGGCTTTCATGGGGGTGGGGATGTGTGTGTTTAAGTTTTATTGATATAAAGGGCATACAGCACATAACTTATAATTATAAAAAATCCAGTACTCTTCATTATAAATTCCACATAGCCAATTGATTCTCACAGATGTTTTTGTTGCTATTTGCCAAACTTATGTCTCAGTAGCCAACCTACAGTTGCAAATGATGAATGAATGTAGTTCTGACATGAACACTGGTTTAGCCCGGAAATCAGCAAACTTTTACACTAAGGGCCAGACGGTGACTATTTTAGGCTTGTGGGACACGCAGTTTCTGTCACATCTTCTCATCCCACCACTGCAGTGCCAAAGCAGCCACAGACAATACGTAAACAAATGGGTATAGCTGTGCTCCAGGAAAATTTTATTTACAGACTCAGGCTGTCGGCCAGGCATGGTCTGCCAACCTCTGGTTTAATTTAAAGCAAAACAAGGAAGGCATATGTCAGAATTTCACTTGTTGTCAATGATGTGAGCAACTTCTCTGCTGAATCATATAACAGTTGAAGAATATTTCCTCATGTTTTGGTACTATTTACAATGGAAGAGCTACAGACACTATACATTTTGAAGTTTAATCTACATCTTCAACATTTTTCATCATCACCTTATTAAGTCTAGACAATCAACAAAACAATAAATCATATGTCATTGTTTGTAGCATTTGCTAACTTCTAAGATGTTAATACTCCCACAATGGCCAATTTCAAACTACCACTGTGATATCCCTGAATGTGGAGTTGGGGGGAGAGGTTTAGTAGCACACAGTTATACAGTACTTTCACCATACAGTACAATAAACTTAACCTCGAGAATAAAATAACTAGGAAGTGATGGGTTTTGAATACCTTTGCTTTTAATACCATTTATTTAATTCTAAGTTTATATGGCTTAATTTTTAACAAAGGCTGTGTTTAACAACCAGCCCACAAACTTTCTGAATGTCGAACAATATTTACCAACCAGCTCTCGAAAGTGATCACAGCTGGCTCCAGCACTGGTCCTACATGCCAAAGATGAGACGATTTGAACATCGATGGATAATAATAAGTGCAATGGATCGACACTCATTAAATTTGCTTAAATCCCTAAGTTCATAATGATACTTAAAAAAAAAACATATGCAAAACCAGTTGGTGACTATTGGAAGAAGTAGGAAACCAACTCACTTTGAAAACTGATGAATGAAGAAAAGAGATCAAACATTTAGCTAGCCTTTCATATACAAACTGCTCAGGTAGGAAACCAAATAGTAGGCAAAGGGAAGGAAGTGTCTCTTTGTAGGAGCACTCCAGCTAATAAAGAAAGAAGGATAGAATTAGATTGTTACCATTTAGCAATGTCTATCAACTTAATCGTTCAATGTCTGCTAAAATCACACACACATCCACAATGAAGTTAAGTCCTCTGATAGAATTACACATCCCCAACTATGAAATAGTCTTGCCAAAACAATTGAACCTGACCCTTGATCAAGCTCTCAGAACCAACTACCAATTTATGGGATATACAGAGGACTATATGAAACAAACCCATTAGGATGCTACAAGCAAAATTCAGACGATAAAAAACTCTACAGGACAAACCACCCACATTCTGTAACAAACAGGAAAATGCAAAAGGGACAGACATAGAGCAAAAGAGAGAGAGAAAGAGAGAGATCAACTGATCCATCAGCCAAGCACAATGTGTGGACGTTATTAGGCTCCTAATTCAAACAAACAGTAAATAATAAACCAACAAATATTTATAACATTTGAGAAAAAAATAAACCTTGAAAAAAGACTGGTTATTTGATGATATTATTCAAGAACTATTAATTTTAAGGGTGTGATAATACTATAGCAGTTATGTCAAAAATAGTTCTTATCTTTTAGAGTAAGTGACTCAAATATTTATGGGTAAAATAATATGATGTTGGGGATTTTCTTCAAAATACCATGAAAAGGGGAGAAGTGAAAGCGGGCATGGATGAAATAAGATTGACCATGAGTAGATACTGCTGAAGCTGGGTGACGGACATACGGAAGTTAGTTATTCTAGTCTGTTCCCTTTTGTGTGTTTGAAATTTTTCTATAATAAAAATTTCTTTAAAAATATTACAATGCTTTAATCCATCTCACGGAGAGTGAAAATCAGGTGCCTACCACAAGGCAACCTGTGTTGCCTCTGGGGTCACCTCCTGGCCTCTCTTACTCCAGCCATCCTGACCTCCACGCTGCCCCCAACACCGCAGCCGCAGGCCTGCTGTCTCCTTGCACTGGAGTCTCTCTGCTTGAAAGGCCCCTTCCCCAGATGTTCTACCTGGTATCTCCCTCATCTCCTTTAAGTCTCTGCATAAATGTCCCTTTCTCATTATTGCTCCACCATATTTTTAATTCCAACTTTCTTCTCACACCCTAGCATTTTCATTTCCCCTAAAATGATCTATCTTCTTCCTCATAGTACTTATGCCCTTCTAAAAATACTGTATTATTTATTTGTTATGTTTATTATTTCTTATCGGTTCCACACACTAAAGTGTAAATATAAACTCTACAACGGCAAGGATTTTTATCTGCTTTGTTCACTTATGTATTTTCTGTGTTCACAATAGTGCTTGGCACACACAACCAGGGAATAAAAATGTTCTGAATGAACTGAACTAATGAGTAATAGGTACCATAGCACAAATATGTACAAAGCACCATAAAAACAGAGAGCAGTACAACTGACTTAGGTATTTCAGGGGAACTGGAAAATAAAGCTAAATGTTCACCTCTTAAAATTTGAATATGTACTGTGAGGCTGATATTTTAAATAGTTATTAGTTTTGTTTTTGCTTTTGAGGGAAAGTCTTGCTTTGTCACCCAGGCTAAAGTGCAGTGATGTCGTCACAGCTCACTGCAGCCTCAAACTCCTGAGCTCAAGTGATCCTCCTGCCTCAGCCTCCCAAGTAGCTGGGACTACGGGTACATGCCACCATGTCTGGCTAATTTTTCTATTTTTTGTAGAGACAGGGTCTCACTATGTGCCTCAGGCTGGTCTCGAACTCCTGGGGGCTCAAGTGATCCTCTCGCCTTGGCCTCCCAAAGTGCCAGGATTATAGGTTTGAGCCACAATGCCCGGCCCTAAATAGTATTAGTTGTTAAGTTTACATTTACATATGATATAGCTTTTGCCTCCCACGTATGACTTGCCCAGATTGACAGCATAAGTTGTCCTATCAATCCCAGAATAAAATGAATGCAGCACTTTCTCATTCATGAGAGCAAATCAATCAACAGAGCAGTAGCTGCCAAGTTTGCTTCTTAATTAAAGCACAGTAAAGATTTAATCTGCAGGTACATCACTAAGAATACAACATATCACAACACTGAGTTTCATTGTTGCTGGCAGAGCAACTTATCCTGGCCCAGACAGAGGATTTATCAGGAGATGGTGGATCCACAGTTCAAGCAAAGCCTGTAATCTGTCATTATGAACCTCAACCATTTCTTATAAATAGCACCCCTCCTTTAACATCAAAAGATTTCATGAACCTCAATTGTTGTAATATTAGTATATGTTAATTGGGGCAGTACATAACAAAAAGCTAAGAACTAAGTAATATTACTGAATTTGAATTTTGTGAACCACAACTGTTATGCACATTTAAAATATACCTATATATAATTTTCTTAAATTTAGCCTACAACAAAAAAAAAAAAGAAAAAAAATGTAGCCTACATACGCTTACCCAACATAAATTCACACATCCCATGCAATAACCCTAAGTCTTCTCAGAAGTCCAAGATCTATAGGATGAAACAAATGGCGTAATGTACCCCAAAAATCTTCCTTATGGATCTTTGACTCTCCAGAATAATGCCTTATAATAGGAATATCACTTATAGTAACAGAATTTAAGTATAAAAATAGCTCAGTAATTTAAAAAAAAAAAAGTTCTTTGGAGTCAGACTGCCTGGATTTGAATCCTGGACCCACCAGTCACTAGGGTGTCACCTTAAAAGTCATCATCCCTACACCTCATTTTGCTCATCTATAAAATAAAGATAGTAAGAGTGCTTACTTCACAGGGTTATTATGAGGATTAGAAGAGTTAATATGTGTAAAGTCATTAGGTCAGTGGGTGGCACCTAAGCAAGGGGTATATAAGTGGTGGTGCTGTAGTTACTAAGTTTCAGCAAATCTAGAATTTAGCCTCTTGTCCCCCAAGGTGTGATATAAACTCACCATGTTTTGTATCTTTTTGTTACTAAAATTTAGAAAGATGAAGTTGAAAGGGAAAGTCTCAAAAACACCCTGCTGTGAAACATTTGTTAAACTATAAACATATGTTTACTAATAGGCTGTACTACCAAGCAGGCTAAATAACACTTTGGCAGGATTGACGATTGCACAGTATTTATAACAGTTCTGACATGTTATGTATATTAATAGATATGTAAAGGTACCAAATTTCAGGCATCAATTTTATTTTTCTTAATACCACAGAGGACAGTTCCAGCTATCCTTTCCTTCCCAACAAAGCCAGCTTCAATAAAAATGAATACACTAACAACTTCATTTGAAGTTGAACTTTGAGAAATCCTCTAAGAGCAACTAAGTCCATCCCTGTTTCACATTTAATTTGCAATAGGATATCTAGCAGCTGTCAAGGGACATGGAAAGGTTTGTTAGCTGATGACGGGATACCTGCTGAGACAGGCTCCACACACAGGTAGCACTCAACTGTAGACACGATCTTCCAACCTCCATCTCACTCTCCTTTAAAGTTAATCTGAACACACTGTACATGAAAGGAAATGAAAAATGAGTTTTTCACCTTTACCACGGCACTGGGACTTCCTGAGTCTTTCACTCCATTGTTGATTGGTCCAGAACTACTGTTTCCTTCTAACTATTCCCAATTGTGTCTGTCAGACGTAATTAGGGTTGTAAACTAAAAAGAAGTGTTAAAATGTAATAAAGCCATCAAATCTGACAAATATTTTTTACTTTAACTCTCAGTATATCAGGAAGAATAGCCAGTAATCGTTAACATCTGGGTCCAATAGAACCTTTATATTTTTTAGCCATTTTATGAAGAAGTTACAGAAGTATGGAGAAAAGGATAGTGAAAACAATTTTATTAGAAATCTTAATAGGAATTTAAATATATCAAACCCTGTGTATCATGTAAATTTTGGTGCATAACAGCACAAAATATTTTTTTAAACACTGTCATATATCCTTTCAAAACAGGATAGTCTAGGTTCCTGTCACAAACATATTATTGCATGGTAAAGCCCTTTCTGTGGAATCACTAGAAGAGAGACCATATTTCTAGTTTGTCCTTAGAAATACATCAAATCTTGAGTTTAAGGAAATTCATCTAGGATGTTGTTATCTGAAGACTCAGAGCCTGAAATTTCACTTATATGACCAATTCTATCATCATCATCATCAAAGGCCAGAAGTACTATCCCACTGTATTTATTAACATTTTCATTTGTCTGATAACTGTGAAACATGCCAATTTTTTTCTTTTCTATTGTAAAAGTGGAAAACTAAATGCTGTAAATCTCAACTGGATTCAAATGACAGCTAAAAGTAGCTAAACAGATGGTGTTTCTAGTCCTTTTTAATACATTCTTGAAATCTAATATTCTGGGTTCCACAGTAAAAAAAATGGAGGATGACAATTTATTTCACTATTGGATCACCTTTATTCAGGCAATTTCATCATTTTTCCATTTTCTTATTTTAGCCTTTTTAAAGCATATTTGCAGTGGTCTTCACATAAGTTAAAAATTAGAAGAAGCCTAAATATTCAACACTAAGGGATGGCCCCTCATAGAGCCGTTTAAAATGATGGTTATGAAGATTACACAGCCACATGGAGTAATGTTCAGATGACACCTCTCAACCTTTACTCTAAATCTGAACAGATAACTGCCGTAAGGCAATACTCACAGATATTTACTTAAGTAAGCATCTCTCAGATAAAAATATCTAACAAGCTTATGTACCTCCGTATCAGCACTTATCCCAGATTCTTGCTTCTGCACACACCCTATCATGACTAACAGAACCATCCAAACCAAATCACTTCAATCCATTCTATACACCTCCTGTTCACCCCTACACCTAGCACTGCCTAGCAAGCAGAAAGTGGCTAATGGCTAGCATCCAATAGGTGAATTAATTAAATGAAAAATGCAATGTATAAAATTATATATAAAAATTAAGTTATGCTAAAATGGGCATGCACACATGTATATACACGCACACACAAAGACTTGAAGGACTACATCAAAATAATAACAGTGGTTATGTTCCAGGGGGAGACTTTTTTTTATAGTTCCCACATTTCAACTAAAAATTTTAAAACAAAATGATCCCCCCCAAAATTG
The DNA here is from genome assembly GCF_020740605.2 of Lemur catta. Classification (NCBI taxonomy): domain Eukaryota; kingdom Metazoa; phylum Chordata; class Mammalia; order Primates; family Lemuridae; genus Lemur; species Lemur catta. Next base: position 142,560,175 of record NC_059128.1, read on the forward strand.
TTTAATCTAAGCTAGTAAAAAAAAAAAAATTCCACTTTGAAATTTAACTCCAGTGAGACTGCTAGGATACTGGTATGATCACACATTCATTGTGGCACTGTAAACTGATACAACTCTTTCGGAAGGCAATGTGTAATACGTGTCAAAAACCATAAATGTGTTTATACCTTTGACCTAAAAATTCCCACCCTGGGAATTTATCATAAGGAAATAATATAAAAGAAAAACATGCACAAAGATATTCGATGCAACATTGTAATATTTTAAAATATTAAAAATGCCCCCAAATAAGAAAACAGCTAGGTAAATTATGGTATATTCTTCAAAAAGTAGGAAATATAAAAAATATGCAGGAACAAAAAAATATATAATATTAAGTTAAAAATAAAGTAAAACATAAATAATGTTGAACAAAAAGAGCAAAACTATGTTGTATTAACTAGTTCAAATAGGAAAATATTCTCTTCATAATGAAAAAAGAGGTGAGCAAATTAAAAATAAGGAAAGCTGCTATGTTAGAATGCGGAGAATGTATTAATTTTTAAAGTATCTTCTAATAGGACTTTGACAATAATGTTTAAAAAAATCAAAACATGGAAGGAAAAGTGAATAATAATAGGTAATAATTTCAAATTTTTGAAAAGAAAATCTAGAGTTTCAGAAAGGATATCAGAATGCTTTGTTAAAAGAAATTCTGCGTTAGGTATAGAAGTTTTCTCAAGGCAAATAAATATTAAGTGTATTTCTATGTAACTGTTCTAACAAAGTTCCATAGAAGCTAAATTATGAATAGAATTGTTATTATTCTTTCTAAAACAAGCCATTGATAATTTAAAGTTATATGCTTTTTCTCAAGATTTTAAAAACATTCTTTTGCATTTAATTGAATACTCATTAACAGAAAAGGAAAGAGTGCCACCTACTGAATTATAATCACTTTCATATTAAGAAAAGGAATCAATTTTCTTATTTATCCTGCAGAATTTGAAGTCTCTACCAAGAGTCAAATGGATGATAACAAAATATTACCAATAGCAGAGTATATTTAAACATTATATTTCTAGTATATAATACTTGATAAAAATGAATCATAATTAAACCAAGTCTGATTACATGAGAGAAATGATCGATTAATGTGTGTGTTAACTGCGCACATGGCGCTGTATTAAGCACAAAATATCAACAACTGTAACATGAATCACCACAGTGGTGCTCGTAGTAAAAGAAAAAAAAAGGGAGAGAGAGAAATTGGGGTGGCACAGTCAAATGACTGGGAGAGAGAAGTATTACTTTTTTCTTATGTTAAAATTAGATGCAAGTAACCATGTTTAAGTATTGTATAAAATTTAAAAATCTTGACTATGTCTAAGGGTTCAAAGAAAGATTAAAAGTTACTTAAAAGTAGATCAGTAAAACTAAAAGCAGATTGGAAACCAATGGAAGACAAATACAGATACTGACGAGATAACAGTGAAGGTCTGGCTCGTAGCACCTGCACATTCACAGACATCTTCCTCACCTGTTCGAGACGGAGTCGTGCTCTGCTCTGTGCTGGTGGCAGTGCAGTTTCGTGAGAAAGGTAGAGCAGAACCTCATTTAACCAGAGTGCAGCCAAACGCCCTCAGCAGACACAAACTGAGTCCCTACCAGATGCGGTAGCGCTTTACACAGCAGGTCAGAATTCCCAGATAGAAAGAACTGGAGTGGACGTTATTACAAATTTGTATACTTATTGTACTGTGTTTTTCCAGGACATGTGGTATGACAACAGTTATACTCGGTGCTGAGATTTTTCAGGAACAAATTGTACACGTGGGCCTGCCCTTAGAAGGTCTTATCTAAGACCTATAAAAATATATAACATTTATATCTCATTCAATGGTCCTGACGAGTCCATGGAGGTTATTATACCCATTTTACAAATGAGGGAACTAGAGTTTGGGAGAAGATATAATAGGTATACTACATTTGGAGAAAGTAAAAAAAAAAAAAAAAAAAAAAAAAAGGCTTTAAATTCATATTTCAATGAAATACCAAGTTATGACCTTTGGTAGTCAAACATCACACGACAGTAGTGAATATTAGGTATCAATGCACAAATTGTTATGTGAATATAACTTTAAGCCCTAACTTAAAAAACTTAAGGTTGATATTTAATCTTTTGTAACAGAACTGGTTTTCGGGTTTTTCTAGCAATTCTGTTATAAGAACTCAAAGAACATTAATTCAGTACCGTACGCTGACGCCTTGAGGGCTGAGAGGAGAGCCGCTGCCCCACACGGGCAGCCAGTGACCAGGCCCCTGCCCACCCGTTTTAAAGCAAGTGCATCTGCTGCCCTTATTAAGCAACAAAGTCTGTCCTGGGTCCCAGGTTCTTGTCATATTATATAATCTTGAACTCTACCCGATTCCTATTTTCAAAAAATAAATAAAAGATGGTGTTAGAGGATTCCCTGAGGGATATAAGGAGATTCTAAGTTTTAACTCCAGGTTTGGCCAGTGTGTTTGAGATCTGGGTATTCAGATATCTGATGACCCGCCCAGTGTCCCAAGCTTGAACCTTCGGGTCTTGTCTGTGTCACACCGTCTATAACTACAACGGACCCATCACCAGATCCTGACCGTTAAGTATCTCCCAAATCTGGCTCTTCCTGTCATCTTCTCAGGATGACTGCTTGTAGCTCCAGCAAGACTCTCTTCACTGCTGTCTCCTTCTTGAGTCCATCCTTCTTGGTACCAACAGAATTTACTAATCGAATCATGTTATCCCCCTACTTAAAAAATATCTATTGATTTCCTCACTCCTTATGACACATCAGGTTAGAAACCGCTGCTATTTACAGTCTGGGAGCACTCTGTTTCCCTTTAAACATGCCAAATTATAATTATAACCTTTCTTTCCCCAAGTAGACTATAAGCTCCAGGAAAGGAAAGCAGAGAAAGTCCTTTCTTTTTTGTCTGGAAATGAGCAGTGCCTACGTACAGCAGGTTCTCCATAGCTACTGGATGGATGGGTGAATGAATGAAAAAATGATTTTGAATTTCCTTTTAGCACCAATGGCACAAGATCAGTATATAATATAATCACTGTAAAAGAAGTAAATAACTTGATATCATTTAATCTGAAATAGGATAGTTCTGTGTAGCTATATGAAGTAGGTAAATAAAAGGCAATTACTGCACTATTCAAATTCAGGAAAGCAGCCAGAGTAAATCCTAACTTATAACAAAATTACAAACTTGGGGGTCTTTCATCGAGCCAGCCATGCAGCATTTATTGCTCTATTTCTCCTTGACACCTCCCCCACTCTCTCTCCAAACACACATCTGGGGAAATTTCCAAAAAAATATAACTGTGGAAAATAAATCTTAAATTTCTGGAAAATTTTAAATTTGGGGGAAAAAAATAACAAAATCTTTTTTTCTGTTCTGGATGCCTGGAAGGAAGAAGTAGACAAATTTAGCACGTATAGTAAATATCAAAACATCTCATTTTCCTAAGATGCTTGATATGGTTACTTTGTTGATTCAGAAACATAAAAACATTTATTATAACATTGGAATGTACTTTTGTTTTTATAAATCCAAATAGATTAAAGGAAAAAAGGTTTTATAAGGAAGAGAATTTTGGCAAAGTCCACTATAAACTGTATTCTATCATATCTGTGTATGCTGGTATTTTCCTCTCTATTCTGGAACATATATCTCCACTGAAGGGCTAATTTTGCTAGTTTGAATGCAAAGCAAAAGATATACATATTTTTAGAAAACCTAATTTTTGGGGGGGAGAGGGAAGGGTTTTGCTCTATCACCCAGGCTGGAGTGCAGTATTGTGATCATAGCTCCCTGAAGCCTCAAACTCCCGAGCTCATGTGATCCTCCCTCCTCAGCCTCCAGAATAGCTGAGACTACAGGTACATGCCTCCACACCTGGTTAATTTTTTTAAAAATTTATTTTGTAGACATAGGGTCTTGCTATGTTGCCCAGGCTGGTCTCAAACTCCCAGCCTCAAGCAGTCCTCCCACCTCAGCCCCCAGAAGCACTGGATCATAGGTGTGAGCCACCGTGCCCAGTCTGAGCATTGAACAACTAACATAACCAAGTAAAAGAGTACACCCATCAACACCACAATACAAACAGGTGAGCGCAAACTACCAGCGGCCACAAGACCTGAATGCAAGGCACTTGTGCTGGGGAAACTGAGAAGTGACAGGAGACTGACCTGAAATGGGAACCCCAGTGGAAAGCCCAGCAGGCCAATCTGAGAGCTGAGGCTGATGCTGGGAAGGGTGGTGCCACTTCAGGAACAGCCACGCACAGGGGCCTGGCTGAGATTAAAGGGGCTGGAAAAGCCAGGCCCCTGAGCTCTCAGGCCTGACCCTCACTGCTCTCTGTCCCACTGAGAAGACACAGCTGGGAGCAGAATCCCAGTGGAGCAAGGAAAGGAAAACTGATATTAAGGAAAGAGGGCCAGCGCGGTGGCTCATGCCTGTAATCCTAGCACTCTGGGAGGCTGAGGTGGGTGGATTGCTCAAGGTCAGGAGTTTGAGACCAGCCTGAGCAAGAGCGAGACCCCCGTCTCTACTAAAAAAATAGAAAGAAATTATCTGGCCAACTAAAATATATATAGAAAAAATTAGCCAAGCATGGTGGCATATGCCTGTAGTCCCAGCTACCCGGGAGGCTGAGGCAGTAGGATCGCTGAAGCCCAGGAGTTTGAGGTTGCTGTGAGCTAGGCTGACGCCACGGCACTCACTTTAGCCCGGGCAACAAAGCGAGACTTTGTCCCCCCCAAAAAAAAAAAAAAGGAAAGAGAAGATGCAGATAATAGTTGGCAAAGGAAAACAAGGACAGAAAATGTCAGCAAGCAACCCACCGGTAATTGTGGACATTACACAAAAACAACAGAAGAGGGAGCACTGTAAACATAGAAAAACCAACCTGAAGCTTCTAAAGGCTCAGACAACTATGTTCACATACACAATTTCTATAAGGAAAAGACTAAATACCAAAACAACATCCCTACAGACAATGAAAGTACAAGAGAAACACACACTCAAAACTCAGATGAACACTTTGATGTTCTATTTTTAAATGATCTAAAAGATATGAAAGAATATAAATCAAAATTAGAAAAACTCAGAAATGAGGTGACAGAATTCAAGAAAATAGCTCTATGGTCTAACAATATACATATGGTTCAATTACAGAAAATTAAATAGGATAGCATACGCCAAAAAAAGTTTTTACATGTTTCAGTAATAATGAATGAATGATAGTGTCAGCATCAATATTGTAGGTATAATCTGGGATAAAGGAAATGAGTAATTAGAGAATATTCTAATCTTATCATCATTTTTATTCCTGAGAACCAGAATTCTCAGTATGGATGAAAGTATTTACTGATGTAACATAAAAAGGAAAAATCCTGTAGTCCTGAACTGAATTGAAAATATCTGTATGAACTCATGAGGCACCTTACCTGTCTATACACATCTACATGTACACACATGAATAGAAATATGTATTTACTTATTGGCTACAAACAGTGACCAACCGAGTTCTAGTATGTCTCCCTAGAACACAGATCATGTATTTGAAATGCTATTTCCCAGTGCTAAGACAACTGGATATCCATAGGCAGAGGAATGAAACTGTATTCTTACATCATTTACAAAAGTCAACTCAAAATGGATTAAAGACTTAAACAAGCTGAAACTGTAGAACTACTAGAAGAAAACATAGGGGAAAAATTACAAGCCATTGGTTTGGGCAATGATTTGGGGGATTTGTCCCAAAAGCGCAGGCAACAAAAGCAAAAATGGACAAATGGTATTATTTAATGTATGAAAATAAAACGCTTCTGCACAACAAAGGAAACAATTAACAGAGTGAAGACACAATCTGTGGACTGGGAGAAAATATATGCAAGTCATACATCTGATAAAGGGTTAACATCCAAAATATATGAGGAACTCAAAAAACTCTATGGAAAGAAAACAAATAATCCAATTAAAAATGAATAGACATTTTTCAAAAGAAGACATTCAAACTGCCAACAGATATTTGAAAAAATGCTCAACATCACTAAACATTAGGGAAATGCAAATTAAAACCACAATGAGATATTATCACACACCTGTCAGAATGGCTATTCCCCAAAATGACCAAGTCTCAGCATTGGACATGAATAGACAAGATGAGCCTATATTTCGATACACCAGCAAGTAACGACGTTATCAGAGGCTACCAGGGTCATGTCAAAAGGACTCAGAAGCTGCCAGTGGCCAAAGATAGGACAATTGGTGCTGCAATAAGGGTAAAAATTGTAATGAATGAAACCAATCAAATATGTTCAAATTTGTAAGTTCATAATGGTATAGTATTTTTAAAAAACTAGTCTCTTTCTAAGGATGATGAGGAACCAATTCATAATCTTGAAAACTGGGTATTTAAAATGAAAGAAGTCAAGCATTTATCCTGCTTTCCCTATACGAAATGTACCATTAAGCTACTAAATAGTAAATGCGGGAAAGGATTCCCTTATAAAACTATTCCAACTAAACAAAGAAATGAAAACTAAATGATAGAAAATCACTACTTCACAACCCTAATGAATTAATGGATCTTGGTATCACGCATCAGCACGGCTAATACCGAAAAAAGTGAAAACCAGTGCACTGTGAGCATATGGTGAGCGGAACCCAACTGCGGGAACTCCTGCAAATCGAACCACCCAGATTCTTCAGCAAATAAATTGGAAGACAAAAGAAAAGAATGGGTGAGTAGGCTGTAAATTAAAAGAGAATTAAGACATGTAAAGTAGAAAAAAAGGGGGTATGTGAAGAACATTAATGTGTCTAGGGAAACACATTTGGCTGATAAAACTATAAAGCAAAGAAGTAATTCCTATAACGTCAGGAGAGTGGTTCTCTTTGGTGGGGAAGAGGGGGCTGGGATTAGGGTTGGGCACTCGAGGGGATTCTGAGACACTTGGTAAGGTTCTGTTTCTTGAAATGTGAGGTGGTTAAAAAGGTATTAAATTTCCTTTAGATCAGCCAATTAGGTAGTAATTGGTAATCTCAGCAAGAATTATTTCAAGAAAAGGGTGGGAGTGGAAGTCAGATTGCAGTAGCTTGAGAAAGAAACAGCAGGTACCAGATGGACACAGATTCTCGAGTGTAAGGAATCCGAAGTGTCCGGAGAACAGACGGAGAAGGACTCACACCTGTTAACCCAGGTTCTTCTTGGGAACCGGGAGTACGAGGAAAGTGAGGAGATGCTTTCATTTTATACTTAGGCAATATATTTTTTCAACAAGCTTGTATTACTTTTGTTAATTTTTTCAAACCTGTAAATGTTTATTTTTTAAAGGGCTTCATAATAAAAGTAGAAACCTCTGGGGGAAAAGAGACAAACCCCATGCAGAAGAGTTCCACATTCATGTAGATATTCCACCTTCAAAGAGGGGGAGCACACTCCCCTCTCCTGAAGTGTGGGGGTGCACACAGTCACTTATTTCCAAAGAGGACAGTCTGGAAAGAGGGGAAAATGAGTAACTTTATGGCGGAGAAACATGACAAGCACAGCCTCGGCCAAGTGATCAATGTCAGCATCAACAGTGATAAATTACACTGACAGGATATACCTCTGACATGATGTGATGAAAATGGCACTTTACCTCTGTGGTCTCTCTCCCCAAAAACTCATAACCCCAGTCTGATCATGAGAAAAACATCAGAAAAACTCCATTAGAGGGGCCGCCTATAATATACCTGACCAATAATCCTCAAAACTGTCAAGGTCTTCAAAAACAAGAAAAGCCTAGAAAACTTTCACAGCCAAGGGGAGTCTAAGGAGACATGGCAACTATATATAACGGGATCCTACAACAGGAAAAGGACATTAGGTAAAAACTAAGGAAATCTGAATGATATGTGGATTTAGTTAATAGTAATGTATCAATATTGGTTTGTTAATTATAACAAATGTATCATACTCATGTAAGATATTAACAATACTGGAGACAGTACAGAACATAAGAGAACTCTCCACACTATCTTCTCAATTTCTTCTGTAAATCAAAACTGTCCTAAAAAATAGTCTATTTAAAATTTTTAAAAAATAGAAACCCTAAAAGTGGCAACATCACAGTATCTTCACCAAGTTTAAGCTGAGCTTGGTAAGTTTCCTGCAATAAGTAAAACAGAGCACATGGTTTCTGTTTCTCTCTTTTCTTTCTCTTGAAAATATTTTGAACCCATCGACAGACCACCTAGAAGACCGTCACTGACCAGTGATCGAGTGGCCACACTCTGAGAACCGAACAATGACTTTGGCATGGTACATGGTACTATTTTCAGACATTCCTCAGCACAATAAAATAGGAAGCAAAAAATATGGTTTTGGTGTGAATCTGAAAATATGTATGGCAAGCTGGGGAGAGAATGTTCTTGGATAAAACACACTGGGTACCAGCCATCAGAACTGTAACAGTCCAAGCGAAAATGTGCATGTATAAAATATTTTCAAAGAGGTCTAAGTTCTAAACATATAATTGGATACAGTAGGCAAGAGCTTCTTCCATACCATCTCCTCTGTCGTCTCCACTCTGCTCATAATCAAACAGCTCCTCAGTCAAGTACTAATGGCTATGCCCGCCCAGCCCAGCCCAGCCCAGCCATTAGTCCGTGTTCCCTCAGCTCCTAAGCACACGACGATAACACCGTTTTCCTTCCAGGGTCCCACCCTGTCACCCGGGCTGGAGTGAAGTGGCGCAATCACAGCGCACTGCAGGCTCGAACTCCTGGGCTCAGGCGATTCTCCCCCCTCAGCGTTCAGAGTAGATGGACTACAGGTGCACCAACACACACAGCATTACATCTGTTCTTATTATAGAGTGACGCCATACATGTATAGCTTATTTCCATTCCAAAGCAAATTCCTTAAGAGTGAGAAAGGAAAAGTGAGAAGAGAACTAACATTGTTATGTGTTTTCTGTGTTAAGAAGCACTGTCCTATTTTATACAAATAAAAAATATCTCACTCAATCCTCCCTACCACCAATACGGCAGGTTATTATCAAACCTCTTTTACAGATGATGGATATAAAGTGGAGAAAGGTAAAGCGGCCTGGGAAGACTACAAACTAAGTGACTCGCTCAGTCATGTCTGAGTAACCCTGTGAAGTCCATGCTGTGTCTATGACGGCTGCTGCCACCCAGGCCTCCTGTGTACCCACACTGACCACCGTGCTCGGAGCGCTCTGCGCAGAGAGATGTTCCAATGCTTTTATGACACGCACAAAGTTGAATGATTGATAAGAGCAGAGCCCCAGGGCAGTACTTTACTCATAATGTTTTATGACCAAAGTCTGCCCGTCTGTGGCTCTTAAGGAAGTAAAAGGAAGATAAAAAGCTTGGTGAATAGTATCATTATCACAGTTGTTCACCTCTGTACCACACTTTGCACTGTTAACCAGAATACTAACAACTGTCTAACACGCTGTACCCATGGGGGAAAAAAAAATTTCAGATTGTAAACGATTTATTAAGTTGACTTATGTGGCTATATTAAAAAATGGTAACCACAGGATTGCGTTTTATATCCTTTGCCCATGAACGGGGAAGAAGGTTCTGATAAGCATCTCACTGCACTGCCTATCGCTCACTGCACCCTCAGGAACCACGTGCATCTCTTATGAATCAGCAATATTTATGCTCCTTAGGTGATGCATAAGTGTTTGCTGAAAACACTTGGTATCAGTCTCATGCCTTATGTTATTTTCCTTTTAAAATATTTATAATTTATACTGCCTAAAACTTTAAATAAGATTCTTCTTTTGCTTCAAATAATCCAGGGAAGAAGTCCAAAAATTTATTGTAATAGTGATTTCAGCCAGAAGTCAGTATCTAAAATCACTAAATTGTTTTTCATGCTGCTTCACTACCCAATATAAATCTGATAGCTTAGTTAGATTTCCTTGGCAGTATTTATACATGATAACTATATATAACACTTTAAGATAATTTTATTGTGTAATATTTGCATGCTATAAAAATAAAACAAGAGGAACCAAATGGTTAAGTGTAGATTATTATCAAAGTCCTAGCTTTGGTTTTGGGTAGTCAGTTTGTTAGGGCTTATTATTAAAAATAACTCTAAATAGATGCAGGTCATGCATGGACCAATGATAAGAGTGTGCATGAGTCAAGGATTAATATTAATCTCCCCCAAAAAGGATTAATCCAATATTGTTCATCGGACTCCAAATATTTTTTTAAAACAGGGAAAAAATATCAAACAATTTAACTATTAAATAGGTGGTGTATTAGGAGACAGAAAAATAAGCAAACCACCAGACACATTTAGGAAGCTCCCAAAGGCACAGAGAATGTGGGCTAAAGTATTGAAACAGGAGAAGACAGTAGTTCTGGCTCATTCACGTGCCATGTGATAGTGCACACAAGTCTTGGTTGTTAAACTTGACCACTGTCTATTCACTGATAGAAACTTATGATGATCGCTTATCATTCTATGAATCACTGATGTACTAATTACTTACATATTAGCGTAGTGTCTTTTCTTTAGTTTCTTCCTCTATATAATGCCTCAAGTTTTCTCCCAGCATTTGATTACCATTCATGCTTTCTCAGCACAATTACCAATTTTGTGTGCTTACTTCTAAGTAGCCTTTCAGCTAAAAATTTCAGAGCCATACAAAGATTAATTCTGAGTACAACAGGACATATCATGGATTGATAACTAAACATTACTTTCATGAAGATGTCCAGGATGCTTAATAAATCATATATATATGTATTTTTTTTTTTTTTTGAGACAGAGTCTTGCTCTGTTACCTGGGTAGAGTGCCATGGCATCAGCCTAGCTCATGGCAACGTCAAACTCCTGGGCTTGAGCAATTCTCCTGCCTCAGCCTCCTGGGTAGCTGGGATTACACTACACGCCACCACACCCCTCTAATTTTTCTATTTTCAGTAGAGGTGGGGTCTCCCTCTAGCTGGTCTCAAACTCCTGATCTCAAGCGATCCTCCTGCCTCCAGCTCCCAGAGTGCTAGGATTACAGGCGTGAGCCACTGCATCCGGCTGAACAAGGGGTTTAAATAGAACTTTACATAGGAGAATATAAATAGTAAGATTTCCTCAAAGGTAATAAAGGCCACAAATACAAATATATTCAAAGCGGTGGGGTGGGGAGAGGAAGGACAGAATTTTAAGCAGTTGCTAAGGGAAGTTGGGGATGGCTGAGGTGCATCTGTAGATTTCTGAGTTCCACTGTTAATGACAGCAGTGTGCCTGAACAGGAGGATAAACAAGGAACTTCCATGGGCAAGACCCTACAAAGGATATCTGCACACCAGTGTTCACAGTAGCATTATTCACAAGAGCCAAAAAGTGGAGACGACCCAAATGTCCATCAATGGGTAAATGGATAAACAAATGTAGAACATACATATAATGTAATTAGTCTGCCTTAGAAAGGAAAGAAATCCTGACACATGCTACAACCTGGATGAATCCTGGAGACATTATACTAAGTGAAATATGCCAGTCACAAAAACACAAATACTATGTGGTTGCACTTGTAAGAAGGACTTAGAGCAGACAAATTCATGAAGACAGAAAATGAACGGTGGATCCCAGGGGCTAGAAGTGGGGAACGGGGAGTTATGTTTCATGAGGACAGAGTTTTAGTTTAGGAAAATGAAAAAGTTCTAGAGATGGATGGTGGTAATGGTCATCACACAATGTGAAGGTACTTTCATGTCCCAGAACTGTACACCTAAAAATGGTTAAAATATTGCACACTAAGAACCAGGTGAAAAAAAAAAAAAAAAGGTTAAAATAGTCCATTTTTGTTATGTATATTTTACCACAATAAAAAAATATAAATAAAAGTTATTAATATTTCTGGCATCATATGCATCGTCCTGAAGTACACCTATGGTTTTACATTGTTTTAAAAAAAGGAAAGAAGTTAATTGCAACTTTTCTATTTTTTACAAGTATTTTGTACCTATATTAGAGACCACAAATTACTTAAGTACCTCTTTAGAATCTTAGTGAACCTAGTGATCAACACGTAAAATCACGCAGAAAAAAGGGACTCTGCCATGGGATTGACCACTGTGGCTGATTAGCTACCATTTCATAATCAAAAGTTCGATATGATCAAACAACAAACATCTCTACTCATCACGAACAGCAGAAATAAGTCTGCATAGCATCAGTGAATATGCACAACTCATTCACTGTTCCCAGTAAAACGGCATTGAACTTACATTAATGTTAAGGGGGAAGGGAAAGAGCAACCCCAATTTTTCTTTTTTGTTTCAAAGGTTTTCTAATTTACTTACTATCCCATTCTCATACGTCTGCTGGAAGACTTCCCTCTATGTCACATTCTTTTCTTCCCTACTTAAATTGACAAAGGAGACAAATGCCTCATCGGGCATATCCCTGATTACGCCATGGCTCTGCCTGGTAATGTCAGTTGCAAGTTTGTTGATTTAACAGTTAGAATAATTTGTAAGTCACATTAAAATATTTTGATTGCATTTCTAGAATTTGTATGTTGGCATAGCATGGAAAGGTAAGATTAAAAATCACTTAAGTTCCTTCTTTGCAGGAAAGAGTGAAAAAAAAATCACTTAAAATAGTGACTACTATATGAGGAAGAAACAAATTAACGATCACAAACCTTCTTGAGAAGACACAATGGGTGGCATGTAATCAGGAATGTATTCTTTTCTTTCCTCGGCATCTTTACTTCCAGGTTGAGGAAACTGAAGCACGTTGTTCTTGCTAACAGGAAATGAAGGGATTTGATGTGGGAAAGTAACAGGTTCAATATTGTGAATATAGTCTTCTAGTTCATGCAGACTAACCCCCATCAGTTGGAAAGCTTCACCAACATCATCCAAAATTGGGTCTGTTCGGCCATCTGAAACAAAGTCAAAAGTAAATCCAATTTGAAGAAAATCCCATGAATATCTTTTACAATATTAAGAAAAAAAGTATTAAGTAAATATATACCTGAGAATCATACGTGCTATATATTTAAAACCTAGTTATTAAAAAGAATTTAATAGATTTTAAACAGAATATCACATTATTTAAATATTAGAAAACTGATCTTTTTTTTCTTTTAGCAATGGAGCCTCCCTCTGTTGCCCAGGCTGCAGTGTAGTGGAGTAATCATAGCTCACCGCAGCCTTGAATGCCTGGGCTCAAGCGATCCTCCTGCCTCAGCCTCCTGAGTAGCTGGGACTATAGGTACATGCCAGCATGACTGGCTAATTTTTTTATTTTTTATTTTGTGTAGAGACAAAGTCTCACTATGTTGTCCAGGGCTGGCCTAGAACTCCTGGCCTCAAGCGATCCTCCCACCCTGGCCTCCCAAAGTGCTGGGATTACAGGCATGAATCACTGTACCTGGCCCAGAAACCTGATTCTTAAAGTCAGTTTTAAATATAATCTGATAACTAACTAAAACACCACAGACAATCACGCTAATGATCAGCTAGTATAGAACAAATATCGAAAGTAGTGTACAGATGGTCAAAAGTATCTGGAGCAGTGACTAACACAAAGTACATGACCCATAAACATTACTATTATTATTTTTACTATCAAATAATTAGTGTGCCATATTGATTAAGTAAACATCCATTATATTTCCTCTGTTGTTCACTGATGCATCTCTGGAACCTAAAACAGTGGATGCACATATCTGGCACTCAATAAATATCTGTTAAATGAATTATACCATCAAATCAATATTTTACATCCAAGAATATTTACAAAAAAGGACTCAGGTCATAAAATTTACATATAAATTTTCAAATGTAATTAGAAACCACCACATAAAATGGAGATAAAAAGATAAAAAGTTAGATATAGTGACATTTTCTTTACAAAAGTCAAGTTTTTCCTATGCCTACCATTAGCAGAACTTAAGGTCTTTATATCCTTTTTTTCCTTTTCTTTTTTTTTTTTTTGAGACAGGTCTTTGCTCTGTTGTCCAGGTTAAAGTGCAGTGACATGATCATAGCTCACTGCAGCCTCAAATGATTCTCCTGTCTCTGCCTCCCAAAGTGCTGGGATTTAGAAGCAAGAGCCACAGCGCCTGTTTGGTCTCTCTACATCTTTAAAACTTTCTATGAAAACTCCAATTCCCGATTTTCAGTAGCCTAAAGCATTTTTTTTTTTTTTACTGAAATCTTCTATGATCACTTCAAACTCAGTATCTGAAATTAAATCACGCTGCAAAATGAAAAGAAGACTCCAAACTTTGCAAGAATAGGATATGTGTGTGCTAACACACACAGAAAATTCTGGAAGGGTATATAGGCAACAGTTAACAGTGCAAGGGCATGGAAGCTGCAGTAGAGAATGGTGTGGTTGAAACAGGAGACTTCTAACTTCAAACACTTCTGCGTTCTTTGAATTTTCCACAAGTATGTGTTACTGCTGTGATATGCAAAAAAGAAAAAACAAAACTAATATTCATTCTTCCTCTTACTGAACATAGACATGCATTTCAACTCTACTATTCCTATTAAAACCATTATGACTGTCCCAGTCTAAAAACCATAATCACTTTAACTGGGCACGGTGGCGTGCACCTGTAGTCCCATCTACTCAGGAGGCTGAGGTGAGAGGATCTCTTGAGCCCAGGAGTTTCAGGCTGTCGTGTGCTATGATCGTGCACACCTGTGAACAGCCACTGCACTCCAGCCCTGGCAACAAAGCAAGACTCCATCTCTAAAGAAGAAAAATAAAAAAAAATGCAATCATCTTAAATTCCTTCTTATGTTTTGCAATCTCAACCCAAGATCTTCTGGTACTTTTTCTCCCACGCCCCCTTTTTTTTTTTGGCTATGATTTCAGACTTTTTTCTTTCTTTCTATTCCTACTATCACTATATATCAGTATAGTTCCAAGTTCTGCCCACTTGAATCTCCTTTGCACTTCACTGTCAGTACAATTTTCTTAAAATGCCACTTTAATCCTACTATCCCCCAACTTAGGAGTATGCAATGTTTCCTGCCATGTTTCAATTCTTTTGTCTCACTTTTAAGTCCCTCTATAACTTGACTGCACTCTGTTGAACATTTTCCTCAAACATCTTTCAAATGAACTAGCTACACATGATCATCTTTCTGGGGCTTTTATCATGCTTAATCTCACTTGGACATCTTAGTTTATGCTATTCTCTAACCTGGAATATTCTATACCTTTATACAGCCATACTTCATAGTTCAACTCAAATCTTATCTTTTCTGCAAAGTAATCCTACCCAGGAATCCACAGTCTGCAACCATCTCTCCTTTCTCTTACTCCTTTTGCATTTACTGCCTGGACCATGCAATAAGTAACTTAGAGTGAAGCATCTCTCTGAAGTAACTCAGAATGAAGCATCACTCTGAAAGTTTTACATCTGCTTTCACTGCATACATACGTATTTCATACATAATACAATATGTAAGAGTTCAAGACCAGCCTGAGCATGAGCAAGACCCTCATCTCTACAAAAAATAGAAAAGTTAGCTAGGCATGGTCCCAGCTACTTGGGAGGCTGAGGAAGGAGGATCACTTAAGCCCAGGAGTTTGGGGTTGCAGCGAGCTATGATGATGCCCCTGCACTCTAGCCTGGGAGACAGAACAAGACCCTGTCCTCCCCCCCTCAAAAAAAAAAAGAATGAAAGAAAGAAAATGAAAAAAGAAGAGAAAAAAGATTTAAAGAAGTAGAACACAAGATTGCATAGTGGTAACCAGTGGTTACAGAATTCGATTTTAAAATAAAGTATAGAAAAAAAAATCTAAAAATATCTAATAGGCATACCAAAATTAGCATTAAAAAAAAAGTCACCAAACCACAATGGGGAATTAATGAACCTGACAATTGCATTCTCACCGAAACCAAGAAAACTGACTACAGAAACTGGGTAATTAGGAAGTAGGCTTACATTTAAGCATAACAATGATCCCTTGATGACTTTGGAACGCCTGGTTACATGGAGTGCCAGCACACATTCTGGATGCATATGAGGCACGAAAGTAACTATGTATTCAGGGGATATTTTGAGTACCTAAAGGTACAGAACATCTGTCCTTAGAGAACTTAGTAGTAAAAATATAGTCTATATGCTATGATACTAGCGTAACAGTAACAGTATACTCAAAGATCATGGAAGGCTCCACAAAGGGAAAAAGCAAAAGCCAGGAGAGTATTTTCTGCTACTGATGGACTTTCAAGATAACAATGAATGCACATCACTTTGCAGTTCCAAATTTAGAAGTATCAATGAAATCAAGCATTCAGTACACACCCATTTTTTAGAACTCAAAATGTGAAGTCAATAAACAGCTATTATGGTTGTGGATTATCAGTTCATTCATTTATTCAACAAATGTTTCCTAGGTGCTTATTATACTATGACCCCATAGTAGGTTACAGAATACAAACATAATCACTTTGTCTCCTGGGGGGGAGGGAGAAAGAGATGGGGATTACAAAACCAAGGTGATGAATAACATAACGGAATCATGCACAGAACTATGAGAGCAGATAACATGAGTTCCCTAGAGCAAGTGATAAGTACATCCCAAAATGTAAGTAATACTACTAGTGGACCAGGGGTGAAGGACACTCTAGGAAACAGCATGCATATAGGAATGGATAGCTTAAAACATTTTGGAAAGGCAAGATAGCTCAGCACAGTTGCAGATTAGTATGGCAGGGGGGGCAGAAGATAAGAAAAATATTAGCTCACAAAGGGAACTGCGTGCTGCTAAGAGTTTAGATGTTTAGCCTGTAACCAATGGAGTGCAGTTGAAATATTTTTTGAGAAGAATGACAGGATCAGATTTGTGTTGGGATAGATTATTTTGGCAGCACTGTGCAAATGGGAAGGGAATTTGGAGCCTAAGAAGTACAGCGTATCTATGAGTCTCAATTTTTCGGTCTAGGAAAAACTTTAACAAAAT
The DNA here is from genome assembly GCF_020740605.2 of Lemur catta. NCBI lineage: Eukaryota > Metazoa > Chordata > Mammalia > Primates > Lemuridae > Lemur > Lemur catta. The sequence goes on from NC_059128.1 coordinate 142,577,189, forward strand.
ATCCTACGGAACACTTCATCCAGTTCTCCAGCTTTACTACCTTAAAAAATCATGACCTGAAACTTAAGTAAGCAGTAGTCACCCCTCCCCAACACACACACATGCTTGCTTCACATCAACATGATGATGTGAGCTTCTATTAAAATATTCCATTCTTTCTATCAAATTATTAAATACCATTAGCTATAGATACTACCACATACTATTTATAAAAACCCATAAATACTGTAGCCCAGATTACCTGGAGGACCTTGTAAATTGCCTATGATCCCTCTATCACACTTTGATAACCACTGACATACAATTATAGAGGAGGATGTCAATGGGTCATTGACACATAAGTGAAAGTTAATCTAACCAGTGAAACTGGCAAAGTCGACCTTGGGAAACAGTAAGCGGAGGTGTTATTTATGAAACGAACAGGTACAGAAAGAAGAGGCAAAGTCTCTAACGGAGCAGAGCTGTCAACGAGTCTCTGTGTAGTTAGGAGCTAAAGAATGGCCAGTCTTGTATGAAACGGCCGGTAGACGGAGCGCCTGTGACAACTAGTTGTAGTAGTTTGCGGGCAAGAGAGGAAAAGGACCAGGGTAAAAGAGGGTGTAGGGCATCCTGGGGGTGACTCTACTCGCCGCAAACGTGAGACAATGAGAAAGATCGAGGCACATTTCAGAGCGCAGGAGAGGTAGGAGGGTGTGGAGCCGGGAGCGGAGACTGGGTTCCCGGGCTGGTGGCGGGAAGTTAGCGGATGAGGAAGAGGCACCCCAGGGATGACTGAAGTTCGCAGGGGCAGTGGAAGCCCAGGGGCGTCGGAGGCTGAGGAGGGAGCAGATCTCAGGGCGGAGTGCGGGACGCAGACCGCGGGGACGCCGAAAGAGGACGGGGAGACCGGAGGTGTCACTCGTGACTTGCCGGGGCAGCCCTCCCGCACCCAGCCCGGTACTCACAGAGCTCGGAGTACCGATGGCAGCCCCGGCCCAGCTGCTGCAGATAGCGCTGCAGCACGTCGGTGAGGAGGTGGCAGGCGCTGAGCTGCACCGAGTCCCAGCCCAGAGCCTGGCAGATCTGCGCCACCGAGACCCTCAACAACGACCTGGAGTAACTCTCGCACATCCCGCTGCGTGGACGCCACCGCAGCCCTTGCTGCCACCTCTCTCCGGCCCCGCCGCCTGACCTTAGCAGAGCCCCCGATTCATCCTCTAGGGCCCCCGCGGCGGGGAAATCGTCCCCTGGACCCTGGGCGACCACCTCAAAGCCCCAGCAGCAAGGAGCGCGCCTGCCTGAGAGCCGCCATTTTGGACTCGCTCCGCCTCCCGCTGGACGGCCGCCGGGGCGAGGCAGCACGAGACAAACGCCGATCGCGCCGATGAGAAAGCTCCGCCCCGTGGGAGCAGAGCGACTGTCTCGGTATCGCCCCGCAGGCCTGGCAGGCGGCCGGAAGCGGCCATGCGCAGCGCAGGTGAAGGGCGCGCCCGGGACGGCAGGTGCTGGGGCCTTCCCGGAGCGGGGGGGCGCTCACCTGGGGAGGGAGGGCAAGGAGGGCGTCTGTGCTTTAGGGGCAAACGAGGGAGCTGGGATATGACATTGAAATGTTAGAGAGTTAACGTTAATAATGTCGATAATGTGGAAGCGTTAAGTGTTAGTTTAGGGAGCTCCCCCAAATGCGGGTCTGATCTGGTCTTGCCTCTGTTAAAGGGAAAAAAAAAAAAAAAGGGAGCTGCTTGCCACTGTGTAGATTAAATAATGTCCAGGCTGTTCAGCATGTCACTTGAAGTCCTTCACAATAGGGCCAAGACTAGGGCAAGAGCAAATTAATGGGAGACCCCCCCCAAAAAAAACCTCAGTAATTAAGATCAATAATATTTTAATACGGTTTTTCTAAAAAATTCATGCCATAAACTCCAGCCTCACTCACCTCATCTAATCTTAGCCTTGGTTCCAATATATATATATATATTTTTAACAAAAGCAGGTGAGCTGGCGGTGGACTTTTAGTTTGCCGATTTGCGCATTGCCACCATGACCCCTCCAGGGAATGGGGAACCCAGTTGTCCAGAGAGGGCAAACAAGTACCTTAAATCATTGATGCAGGCTGAGTGTCCTGGGAACGACTGCCTTCTTCCAGAGCCTTCTTCCAGCTCCAGCTAAATACTGCTGGATCTTTCCAAGATGCCAGAAATCGAGATTTTTGTGATCAATATCTTGATTTTTTAAATACAATATTGGGAACACATTTTAAATTTTAATTTGCAAGCGAAACTAATCCCACAGTTAGGTTAGCTAGATTCAGCTTGTGGGTAGCCAGGTTGTAATGGCTGATGCACTCAATGTCTTAATATGCCCTTCTGTGCCTGTCACAGCGTATAGTATATGAGGGTAAGTGGCTCCCCCAGTAAATTTGTGACTTTCCGAGTGACTCTATATCCCTCCCAGGGACTATTCCAGAACTTTGAACATAATAGTCAATATTTTTAAAAGTCTTGAAAACCCAATAGAACTGAAAATATGGTAGTACTTCAGCTGACAATCTGCAGAGAAGCAAGATACTAGGTGGCAAAATGCCTATAATATTTACTCTGTTGACATTTCTGTCCGCAAGATTGTCAGGGACTTTTTTTTTTTTTTTTAAGAGAAAGAATCTTGCTCTGTTGCCCAGGCTGGAGTACAGTGGCTATTAGGGACCTTTTTGCTGGTAAATCTATGGGGTGCTTCACAGTGCTAGCCTTACCTGATCATTTTGTAGCCATTTAATAATGTTGAACATTACCTTAACTTTGAAACTCTCTTGTACCTTGGATTTCACAAATGCCTCTCCATCCCTGTGTTCCTCTTCATTTACCTGTGTATGGGGGTGGGGGAACATTAACCCCTTGAACTTTTGTTTTGGAAAATTTCAAACCTACAGAGAAGTTGAAACAAAATCACAGACACAGGTATACACTTCATCTAGACTCACCAATTGTTAACATTTTACCTCATTCACTAGATATTTTTGTATTTATATATACATGCAAGTAGTATCTGTTTCCAGAACAGTTTGAAAATGTTACAAACTTTAAGTCACAAAGGGTGGCACTGATTTCTGCCTCCAACCTGAGCTTCAGGAGCGATTTCAAAGGTATGTTTCCTCAGCCCTGCCCCGCCCATAAATTCTCATCCCACAGGTCAAGGAACCAGCCGGGGGTTGTGCCAACATCCTAGTATGTTTATTCCAAGGACACATTCAGGAACCAGGGAACTGGCCACTGAGTAGGTCCATAAACCCCGTGGACCAGTGTGACCCGCTGTGCCTGGGCCAAGACTCCAGGTATCACTTGGTCCCAGGTGCCCCCAGTCTAACAAGGGGCCCCTGATGACGCTGCATGTCCTGGTTTCGTTCTCAGCTCAGCCCCTGTGTTCAGCAGTCCTCAAAATGTGTGGGCATTCCCTTTCCGAGTGGATGGTTACCTGAGTCAGTGGCTGTCAGCTCTTTTGTGGAAGGAATGTGGGGAATTCTTACCTTATGTATTTGGTGTTGCAGCATTCTTCCTCCTAAAGACTCAGTCTGTCCTTCAGTTGCCAAGAGTTTCAGTCTGAAAACTGGCTCAGGTCCCGAAACTGGGCAAGGGATTTTGACTCGTTATTGGGGCCACCTGTTACCCACTCTTGCAGTATTTTAATTGTGCAGATTGAGTAGCCCACTTGTTGGCTATCCATCGACCTCACCCAGGGGTTCACCATTCTATGAACAAGCATCATGACTCACCAGGTGAGCCCACCCTCTCTGATTTTTCTTGCCCTTTATATTGCATTCACATGGTTTCTGACCCTAAGCAGTTATGCACTGCCACCTGGTCTCTCATTGCAGGGTCCCATGATCTTCATATTTTTTGAATATCTTGTTTGATACATTGTACCAGCTTGTTTCCACTGTTACACCACCCCAGTTGTCCACTGCTGGAAAGTTTTAGGACTTGCACATTCAGGAACTGCTACCGTGTGCCAGGTAGCACCCTTGTGCTCCATCCACCCTGGTGCCGAAGTCCTTACTGCCAGCCAGGTGGGTGAGTCCTTACCGCCAGCCAGTTGGGTGATCCAGCTCCAAAATTCCATCTTTGTACCTGGTCCCTCAGGGCCCCCTGGTACAAACTGTCCCAAATTGGACTCCCAGGAGGCGATCTCTGAGATGGAGATTAGGTGCGGAGAGGTGCTTCTGGGCTTACCACCTGGGGAGGGGGAGAGGAGGAGGGCGGAGCAGAAAGCAGTATTGGGGGAGGGAGACATTGAGCTGCGGCTCACAAAGGCCTCAGCCAACCCCACAGAGAGCTTTAAAGCTGGGGGCCGTCTGGCCTCAGGCAGTGGATGCGGGCTGCTTCAGGAGTGGGCCATGACCTTGGGCAACGTGATCTCCAGTTGAGGCAATTCCAAAGCAAGTCCCAGCTGGGGGCTCTGTACTTCCTGCATTCCCCGGAGGTCCTTCTGAGGGGACTCTGGATGGTGCCTAGTACCTTCCACCAGACCCCAATACCACAATCACATTCAACACACTAAGACTGATAAAATAACATCACCCAAAATAAAGTGCATAGCAAGATTTTTCCTATTGTCCCCAAATGCCTTTTGTAGCTTTAAAAATTTTTTAAAACCAGGATCAAATCAAGAAAACGTTCAGTGCATTTAGTTGTGATCTCTCTCTCTTTAGTCTCGTTTAATTAGCTCAATCTCCTGGTTGTGGTTGTGTTTTTTCGTTTGTTTTCTTTCATCTTTCAAGACATTAACATGTCTGCAAAGTCCAGGACGAAGGTTTCACAAGCTTTGACTGTTTTCTCACTTGATTAGATTGAAGTTGAACATTTTTGGCAATACTACTATACAGGTGATCTGTGCTGCGTGCTGTAGCACATCAGGTGAGCACGAGTCAGTCTGTCCCATTAGTGCTGACAAAGTTGGACAACTTGTAAAGGAGGCATCTGCCAGATCCCTCCAGCATAAAGTCACCTTTTCTTACTTTGAAATTAATAAGCATCCTCTAAGGTGATGGTTTGAGACTACCTGAAAACACTGCATCTCCACACCTTCCACCACAGCGGTTTATTGGCATCCATTTCTGATCTCTTACTGCATGGATTATTACATTGGTGGTGACAAAGTGGTGATTTTCCTAATCCAGTCACTTACTCTACATCTGTTAGCAGGCACTGTTCTGTAAAGGAGAGTTCCCCCACCCTTTCTCCTATCGCTATGCGGTCGGGATTCTTTATTCACTGTGTTGCAATCCATTATCGTCATGATTCTTCTGATGCTGAAATTGCCCCGTATTTGGCCAGTGGGGGCCCTTTCCAGCACCCGCTGTGTTCTTGCACTGTGTCACTATTGTTCACTGAGCATTTCCTTCCTTGGTGGCACTGCGTGTTCTGTGTTCTAGGCTCACCTTGTGCCTCCCCTGTCCTAGACCTGGAAGTAGCCACCTAAGGGGCCCGTTCTTCTTGGCAAGGAGCAGTACTTAGAACCAAGATGTGAGTGCTAGCTTACCTTCCTTACTGCAGGGGTATCATTGCTTCAGAGGCCTTGTGGTGGAAAGAACTAGAAAACATGTTTATTTTTAAAGTCCTAAGTACATGATTCCAATCTAGCACTCCATGTTCCTTTCCTCCTCCCGTGTCGTGTTTGTGTGTCCTGTCCCTCCTAAAGTGAGAGCCCTGGCTTCAGTAGTATCAAAGGCTGGCTTTATCCTGCAACGCCCTGGCCTGCTTGTTAAGTGTCTGTCCTCTTTTCATATGCCTCATCCCCGTGGTTTTAATCATTAGCTATATATAAAAATGACTCCTTAATATAACACTTTATCTCAGTTTTTCCCTGAGCGTCCTACTAATGTAGCTAACTGTACCTAATGACTAATTTCTGCTTGGGTGTCCCACATACAGCTCAAACATAATTAATGTTTGATAGCTGTCCAAAACTAAACTCATCCCTCAATAAATAATGCCTGCTAGAACAATTCATTTTGCAATGGTGTAAGCTGTGGAGTACAGCACAACTCTATGAATACACTAGAAGCCATTGGATTGTACACTTTATAAGGGTAAATTCTACGGCATATGAATTCAGTAAAGCTATTTTAAAAGAGAATGATTAGAAGTGAGAACAGTGGAAGCCAGGAAACAGGAACCAATTGCAAGAGCAGCAGTAGCGACAATAGCGAACAGCTGCTTTCCTTAGGAGCTGTGAGGAGTTCACTGTCTGTAGACGGCTTAGTGGGGGGCACATGATCTATAGACCAAACTTCCTTCTTGAGAGCGGAGCTGTGGTTCACTCCAAGACTCTGGCTCTCATCATTCTCTTGGAGGACGATGCAAGTACTGAGGACAACATGGCAAAGTGGAGTACTGGGGTGCAGAGGTCAGCGCTAGCAGAGGGTTCCAGCTGGGCACGAGTGGGCCCTGACTTCAGCAAGGGCATCATGTTCTATTCAGTTGGTGCCAGCAGAAGCTCAGTGACTGCACAATTTTCAAGCTTAGTTTCTATTGATAATAAAGATTCTGAAAGCTGCAAATATTCCATGTTAAAGCCAACAGAAAAACAAAGGGCAAATCATAGACAACAGGGGTTGTGATGATGGAAATACAATACTGGAATATTAACATTAATAGACCTAGCCCTTTAGGTACTGTCCAGATGTTTTCAGAAAATATGATAGCGGTTTAAGTTGTGTAATAAGCCTTATTAGTAAGTAGAAAATATTGATCACTAACTGCACTGTTATGACACTTAGTAAAAGGAGAGGACGTAACTTGGGGGAAAATGTCACCCTTACTCTTCAAGACTCCCTCCTATGGGTCTAAACTGCACAGCGTGGCACATCCTGTGCCTTTCCAGACCATCCTGCCTTTCTCCCCGTCTGTTAGCAGTTCTTAGAATGTGTCTGAATCCTGACCTGAAACTTTGCTTATTCTGCTTCCTTGGCCTGAAAATGCCTTCCCACCTCACTGGTTTGCTCCCGTAGTTTAATTTCTACTGTTGGTTGCTGGTCCTTGAGGACTCAGTTTAGACCTCACCTCCCTGCAGGCTGAACGGCCTTCCCTGTCCTCTCATCTCCCCCCAGATATGAGTTGGTGTCCCTCCTATGTGTCCTCCCCAGTTATAACACATCACATTTGTCACAATTTGCTGTAAACTCCTATAGGTGTTTTAATTATCACTGGATCTTCAGAGTGTAAGAGTTCCAACACACAGAAGAGCATCACTACTGCTCTGTTGAACTGTTATCACTTTTACCTAGATCCCTTAACCACGTATCTAGCACTTAGTGTGTCAGAGTCTAAGTATTTTGTCAACATTAGCTCATCCAATCCTCCTAACAACCCTGTGAGGGAAGCCCTATTTTAATCTCCATTTTACAGATGTTAGAACTGAAAGACTGCATAACTCACCCAAGGTCACAGCTGGTAAGGGCTGAGCTAGCATTCCAACCAGAACTTTGAGAGAGAGAGAGAGGTGGGGTAGGGAGAGAGCAGGGAGATGGTATGGCATCCCAGAGAAAAAGGGAGATGCCAGGAGCTAGGCCAAGTGGCTTGCTGCTTTCAAGGGGATGAAAAGAAAAATAGTTAATTGAGCCGGGCATGGTGGCGCATGCCTGTAGTCCCAGTTATTCAGGAGGCTGAGACAGTAGGATCGCTTAAGCCCAGGAGTTTGAGGTTGCTGTGAGCTAGGCTGACCCCACGGCACTCACTCTAGCCCGGGCAACAGAGCAAGACTCTGTCTCAAAAAAAAACAAAAAAAGAAAAATAGTTAATTGTTGTGAATTGCTGCATCTGCTCTTTCTTCTTAACTGCAAGCAGATAATGGAATCTGCTGTGTGAAACTGCTGCATCCCTTCCCCTTGCTTTAGGGACAAAGTGACTTTCCCCTCAAGATATGATTTTGGGCTGTGTTTAAAGTCTGGAGATTGTCCCCCATGCTGTCATCCAGGAACTTCTCAGGAACTACTCCAGGCTATAGAAAACAGATGCTAAAAGGCAGTTTTAGTCAGTTGGTCTAGCAAGTGTAAAAAGATTTACATTTCCTTGTGTCTGCTGGGCTCCTTTGAGATGTTCAGGGCTCTGCAGGGCACCTGTTCCCTAGGTGGAGAGGGAGCAGAGCACAAGACCCACAGTCCTTTCACTAACCATTACTCTGTGCACACAAAACTATTTTCCCTTATGTGGGGTTGTTGATAAAGCAAATTAAGTCCTTCTTCAGTTTTATTTCTTAAGACCCTATGCTGGGTCTGTAAGAAAGCAGCACAAGAGAAATGCAACATTTCTAATAAAAATGCTACTTCCCTGCCTTGAGTTTGGGTGTCCTTTGTAGCTAACCAGATGGTATTTAAAAGTAGAGTAAAAAACTGATAATGCATCTTTGTCTAACAGCAGTTACACAAACTTCCCTAATTTCAAATTGCAACACAAATAAAAGGGTTGTCACTAATATGCAGAGACTTCATATTTCAATGAGAAAAAGATTTAAAAAAACCCTCAATTAAAAAATGGGCAATGAGTAAGTGGGCAATTGTATTTTCAGTCAAAAGATTGTTATAAAGATAGACAAGGTTTTAGAGAATGGGGGAATCAGTCTCATACACTGTTGATCCAAGTTTATAATCTTTTCAAGAACAATCTGCCAATGTCTATTAAATGTGAAAAGGTACACAGTTATCACTTCCATTTATAATAATTTAGTCCACAGAATTACTCAGACGAGCATGTAGAGACTTGCCCAAGGATGCTCATTCAACACTTTTGTAGTCGTGAAAAATTGGAAAGCCTATGTTTACCAATAGTTGGATATTTATGTATCAACACGGAATGTCCAAGTTTAAAACTTGACACGTTATAGAACCCTTTCTTGTGAAACCCTTTTTCTTGACTTCCACTTAAGGATGGCAAATTAAATGCACACATACACACTTCCACTCATCCCGTACTCAACTAAAACATCAGCAAAGGGATTTTTTTCAAAAGGCAAAAATCACAAGGGCCAGCACTTCTATTCATTTTACTGACCATTCTTCTAAGGCTGCAGAAGGGCGGAATTCCGGGCTGAGGTGGCCTGCAGTCCCTTCCTTCTGCCTTGGCCCCAGAGGCTGGACTTGCTAAGGTTGGTAGAGAACTATAAAATTGGAAGAAACTCTTAAATGATCTAAAAACTTTTAATAGTAGCATGCTAATATTTTAAAGTATTTTAGCATCATCTCATTTTGAAAAATTTTAACTATTCTTATAAGACAATGATTTTCTTATTTTAAGTTGTTTATTGTAAGATAATTTACAAATATCTTGCTGTCTTCAGTAATTCAAACAATGGAGCAAAAACTTCTGACAAAACAGCGGTAAGTTAAAAACAAATCAGCCAGCTGAATTTTTCTTCTTTACCTGAAAAACAAAGTACAGAACAAGTAAAAATCAAATCATATGTTTTGGGGGAAAAAAACAATGTCAAGAGATAATACATATTTAAGTAGGGTATAAACAACTGAATTTACATAATAAAATGTTACTCTATTCCAGTGATTCTCAAATTTTGATCTGGGGCTCATGAGTGCAAAACTTTTTTCATAATAATGTTATTTGCCTGTTTTATTTTCAAGAGTACACAGTGGAATTCTGCAGAGGCTACCTGATGTATGATATCACAAAAAATTAATACAGAAATAGATAAAAAAGCCCACTAGCATTGCCCAGACGCTCCCACAAGTTGGCCACTACTAAAAATCGGCCCCTGCCAATCTAGATGGCAGAGAAGGAGTTTCACCATTGCTAAATTAGCTTCAATTATATCTAGCCAGGTTTCTTTTCTGAAGAGATATGGGGAAGAATGTGTGAACTTTACCTCTTATCTGAGGATGGAACTTGATTTTCATTAATCCCTGGTTATTATATTAGAAGAAAAAGACAAACACAAAACAAGCAGGTCAAGAAGCAATCCATGCTAGTTAATCACATGTAATTTGCAATTTAAAAGGTCCATTTCTTTACTTGCCACCTTGAGTGTATCATGTAAATACCAAAATATTCCTTTAGAACAGATTCAGTGATTATTATAAAAAGTTATAGATTTCAATCTGGTTAGAAGAAATAAAAATATGTTCATGCAAGTAGAGAAAACTATGAACGTATTTAAGTTACTATTTTTTCTATAAATAGCATACAATATATTTAAAAATTTTAGGCTGACAATACTTGATATTTCAAATATTATGGTTTATTCACATGCATAATTTTATTACTAAATAGCCAAATACGTTTAAAGTTTTGAACCATAATAACTGATAGGTTACGGCCCATGCAAGTCTATTCACATCAGCAATCCCACCTTGGCACTGCACGGTTAACTTTTTATATAAAGATTTACACTACTTTTCTAGAAAACAAAAACTTAATAGTCAATTTCCAATTACCTGGATTGTTTTCTCTAAATTCTCAGTTTTATGTCCCAGTCCCCTTTTCCCCATTTTCCCTTGATTTTGCTACTTTTAAGCCAGGTTTCCCACATTTCTTATCAAGAAGGTCCTTAATTCTGCACATGTATCCTTCACATTCATACCTAACATTCCAAGAGCAAAAAGAACCTTGGGCTCTCTGGATCTCACACAGCCCTGGAGCCTGCAGAACACAGTTCTTCCCCCAGAACTTTTCACACTCACATAACATCCAAGAAGAAATCAGCTTAGCATTTGCAGATGTATGGCAAGGAGATAAAGGATAATCTAAGTATTTAATCCTTGTATTAGTGCCCTGTTACAGATAGGAAAGCTGAGTAACAGAGAAAGAATCTCAGCCAAGTTTATTAAGCTAGACACCATGAGTCTCTTCTAAGATGCTAATAGAACATTGGTGACTGGCTGTGAATGGGTCAGTCCTAATAAAGCCATGCTTAGGAAGTAAAATAAGAGAAGGAAGAAGGATGCTTAGCATAGCAAAGCTGATGGATCCACTAACAACTTTCACGATAGTTTCTGTTGGCTCAATCAGTTCTAGTTGAGTCTCTGGCTTTCTGCCCAGTTTCTACCTTTGAAAGATAACACTTAAGGTCTGCTTTAAATGTCACCTTAGCGATGAACTTTTCCCTAATTCTTAAACATGGACCCACATTTTCACAAACCCAATAAAGTGTTATTTCTCCCGCTTCTGAACTTCCAGTTCTTAATACTCACGTGGCATTTCATTCATTCACTCTGTCTTTCTGAGGAGGTTATGTACCAGGCAATGGGGACAGTGAAGGGAAAAAGACATGGTCTCATCCTAGCCTCAAGAAGCACAGAAATAAAAAGGGAATTCCTGATGCAGTGTTGTAAGAGCTAAGATAAAGGGAAGCACAGGACTCCAAAGAAGGATAACTCAGACTGTGAAGGAGCATCTTCTGGAAGAAAGGGTTCCCCAGCTCAGGAAGGATAAGCTGGAGCCAGGCAGATAAAGAACAGGGAAAGAATGGCGTTTCAGACAAAAGCACATGGCTGAAAGGTGATGTGCTTTTTGGAGGTGAGAAAGAATATGGCATATCTGTAGATTTGGAAGGAAACCAAGGTGGCTGAAGTTCAAGGAAGTGAGAAATGGTTAAGAGATTAGACTGGCAGGAGTGCTGGTGGCCAGAAAACATAAGATGATTACGTAACAGAGAATGGATTCTACTACAATATTTTCCTCACACACTGTCACAAAGATTTGCCATTTTTTTCTGTGAAGGGCCACACAGTAAATATTTTAGGCTTTGGGGATCACACACTGTCTCTCTTTTTAAGAGATAGGGTCTCACTCTGTTGCCCAGACTCTCTCTCTTTTCAACAACCCTTTAAAAATGTAAAAACCATTCTTAGCTCAGGGCCACAGTTTGGCAACCCCTGTTCTGTTGTGATTTCTTACTTAATGTTGTCTTTCCTGTTAAGATTTTTAGCTCTTTGAGGGCAAATACTGTTACCACTGCATCTTCAATGTCTAACAAGGGTCTGGCACTTAAGAGGTGCTCAAAAAAATATTTATTTTAATTCAGAAGAGAAATGACAAGGGTCTACATTAAGGGGAATAAAGAAGGAGAAAGATTCAAGAAAGATTTGGAAGCTAAAACTTAGAGAACTTGGAAACCAATTAGTAGGAGATTAAGAAGGAACCAGTTAAAGATAACTCACTACACGTCTTATCTTTCATCATAATTATCTACATGTTTCTTATCCTGTTAGAATATAAATGCCTTGAAAGAGGATCACGTCTTTAACACTATGCCTAGCACTGTGTTTTGTACAGAGTGGGTATTCACCTTGATTTTTTGAATAAAATTCCCACTGTCTTAACCCATGTTTCATAAACATTAAAATTTCTCAACAACCAAGAAATTTGCTTAAGGAAAGCAGTATACAGTTGTCCCTCCATATCTGCAGATGCAACCAACAGCAGATGGAAAATATTTGAGAAAAAAGACAAAAACAATAAAAAATACAAATAAAAAATCAATACGGTACAACTATTTACATCAATGGTTTATAGATTTACATAAAATAAATCCAAAACCAGCCCTGTAACTAAAAAAAGCGTTATAATTCTTTAGATTCCAAAGACAGATTTTTATAAACGATATTGAATTATCCACATCCTTGTTTCCAGTGCTTTAGGAAAGTGAAAGCTGGCAATATACCTATCTCTAAATAGAAGAAACAAAGCCTGAATGTTTCAGCTGAAACATCAAAATAAACCACAGAGATCCTATTTTTGTCCAATCTTTAGATCCTTAAGAGTAAGGATACAAGATTCAGCAATAAATCATTTCAACTTTAACAGACAAAACAGAACAGAAAACTTGTGAGCATCCAAAGGTTAAACAAGCAGGCACAGGGAGATGAGAACAAAACTCTCTGAAGGCAACAATCTAGGATGACTTACAGAGCTGCAGCACCAGAGATAATTTCAATCAACTCTTTTGTGATGACAGCTTGGCGGGTGCGGTTGAATGTCAAAGTCAATTTATCAATCATCTCAGCTACAAACAAAACAAAAAGGTGAGACAACAAAATCTAAAACCAGAAAAGAATAACTTGTTAATAACTTCTGTTGCTTAATTTAAAAATAAGAGATTGTTTCTTTTTGAGTACCAAAGGTGGCCTCTCAAAAAATTTTATGAAGCTATTGTTACATCTTCAATAGGAGACCTTTTCACAGTACTTGCAAACCCACTATCTATCAAGTGAGACATACTTCCCTATAGGCAGAGAATATTGTGGTAAAGTTTTGTATTTTGACACAGAGTCTCACTCTACTTCCTGGGTTAAAGTGCAGTGGCATCATCATAGGTCACTGCAACCTCAAACTCCTGGGCTCAAGCCATCCTCCTACCTCTGCCCCCTGAGTAGCTGGGACTACAGATACACAGCACTATGCCTGGCTAAAAAAAAAAAAAAAAAAAAATTGTAGAAATGGGATCTTACTATGTTGCTCAGGCTGGTTTTGAGCTCCTTGGTTCAAGGAATCCTCCCTGCCCTGGCCTCCCAAAAGTGTTGGGATTACAGGCATGAGCCACTGCACCCAGCCTATGGTAGTTTCTAGACAACAGACTCCTCAGCACAGAGGCACTGTGTGCACAGAGTTCCTGCTAGCACCCTCTGTACTGTGGGCTTACAAGCGTTCTTGCTGGCGTTGTCCATGGCTGTCATCCTAGCACTCTGCTCACTGGTGGTAGACTCCTTCAAAGAGTAGTAGATGATGTTCGCCAGATTGTATTCTTGGTAATTTTGCAGCACATCAGTATCAATATCATCGTAGATACTCATACTCTCTGTCAAAACAAGTGATGAATTTCTTTGAAGTCATACAGAACAAAGATTTATTTCATCAAAAACAGCTTTACTAGTATAAACCTCTTTTATAATGACAGGGCAGAAGTTACGTAAAATAAATTGAACGAATTGGTTCCAATAATTTCAGCTATTCCCACATTATGGATTATAGCTTATTGTTAGCAAAACATGTGTAACAAAGTGTTTGATATTAAGCATCTACTGCAGATGCTTAAAAATTAAGAAGTCAACATTTAAAGTAATGGCACTAAATCTCATGGTTACCAAGTCCTCTGGACAGTATCTAGCAAGTGCCTGTTACAAAGCCAGCAAGCACTAAGTAAATGGTTTTTTGGGAAAAAAAATTTAAGAATTAAAACCAATATAGTGTAATACAGGTTAAGCATCCCTAATCCAAAAGTTCAATCCCAAATGCTTCAACAATCCCATATTTTTTGAGCACTGACATGACACCACAAGTGGAAATTCCACACCTGACCTCTGGTAATGGGTCACAGTCAAAATTTTCACACCCCAAATTATTACAAATATTGTATAAAATTACCTTCAGGCCATGTGTATAAGGTATACATGAAACATAAATGAATTTTATGTTTAGACTTGGGTCCCATTCCCAAGATATCTCATTATAAATATGCAAATATTCTGAAATCCAAAACACTTCTGGTCCCAAGTATTTCAGATGTGGGATACTCAACCTGTACAATAATTCCAATTTAGCCATTTGATTACTGGAGAAATCTGAATGTATCAATCTGGAAAATGAGAGGGAAAACCTTTCTCAGCACAGGAAAGAGTGGGAGACTCAAGAGTAGAAGCTGGTAGGACTTTTAGGGTTTTTTTTGCTTTCTTGTTATTTTACATTTAAAAATTTTTTTTCTTATATTTTTATAGCAATTAAGAATAAGCTTGAAGAGTTTTAGCTTTAATGCTGCAGACATTTAGCAGCACATTTCAAAATTCATTCATTAAGGTAAAGTGGTAAAATAGTACTTTCGTCAAATTTAAGATGATATTGGTCATAATACCTACTTTATGTATCATGAAGATAGGAAAAAAACACAGCCTATTAAGAATGACATTCCACTGACTGGTGGAGGTTTCCCAATGTCAGAGATATTAAAATGTAAAGACGTATACGCCACAAAATAGATGAAATATAGTATACAGAAGGAGAAAAAAACCTTAGGAAAATAAAATCAGTTTCAGAATATTATTTCTAGGATGCTTCACTAAGCAATGAAGACTACTCAAACAATAAAAGAACTGAGTGGGTCAACGTAAATTGGTTCTGAACTCTGTTCAAATCTCTATTCTATAGCTTATGGTTGTATTGTAGTTAGGTAGAATTCCCACATACAAACCGCAAAGCCGGTTTCTAGCTAGACTCTCAATCCTTAATGCCAGAAGATCTAATGAACCTCAATAAATATTTATTTGTTCAATTAATGAAGGAATGTAGTAAGAGTTGTCCAATAGTGACTGAATTCAGGTAACATGGAAGTCACTAATACATGGTGCTTCTTAGAAGTAGCCCCCAATCATTTTGCTATAGTTACAACAGGATGTCCTGACAGACACTATTTTCCTTAATCTGTCCACTCTACATGTAAATATACTTCTCATATAAATACAACTTACCAGCACTTGCAATGGTGTTAAGGGAGAAGATGGGTTTTTCTTCTGTCTTATAGGAGATGACAGACCTAAAAATGACAAAAACAAATGTAAATCTCAAAATAATTTTTAAACTATCAAGTAGACATTCAGTTATTTCAAAATATGAGCAAAAACATGAACATAAAAAAACTTTGATTTGTAAATTTTTCTTGCCTGAACCGATTAAAGATGATAGAGCCCTCATCAAACTCATATCCAGAATTTAGTAACTCAAGGGCAATGACGGACGCATCTCCAAAAGTAGGGGGCTTTCTTCCCACTTCTTTGAATGTCACCAGAAACTGGTCAGAATGAGTCCTATGAGAAAATGAAGAGATCAGATTTTTCATACAGAAGTTAAAAACAAACAAGAAAAGCAAGAATTTTTTATATGCAATAGTTTAACAGAATACTTCTGCTGAAAGAACACAGGGAACAAAAAAAAATATATCACCATGGATCAAGGTTTTTTGGGCGTGTGGGTTGTTATCCGGGTTCCCTCAGTTAAGCTGCTCCACACATTATCACGATTATGCTGTTCCTGCAGCACTTGCAAAGAACTAAGGACTAAAAATTAGGCCTTTCTTGTTTTCTATTCTCTTTGCCTGCATTTCTCTCCTAATCTGAATGAACTACTGTTCACTGCTAACATTTCCAGGCTGTAACTGCTCCACAGATTCTATGTTTGTCTTAATGCCAATAGCTTTTAATATTCCCATCATATTCAATTTATGGTTTAGATGGAGGAGAAGCAAAAGAAAGTAGAAAACGGGAAATATATATTTATATACCAATATATCCTGGGAAAAGTAACAATGAAACCAAAAGCTCTCTGGGAGTATACCAAAAAAGGTACCCAAGAAAGACAATTTGCTTAAATAAACTATCCAAGAAACTTTTGATAATTTATCAAAACTTTTCATGAAACATTTCTTAATGCTTGTATCTGTATGAACACGAGCAATATATGTTTAAATTACCTGTGAAGTATGCCCCTGATTTTATCGCCAACTCCAACAATCATAACTTCTTTCCCGGCTGCTGTGAGCGTAGCCACCTCACTTTTCATCTGCTTAGCAACCGAGGAATGGATGGCGCCACAAAGCCCTCTATCTGAGGACACACCAATAAGGAGGTGCTTCTTCTTGTCTTCAGGCACCTTAATATCAGCTTTTTCATACAGAGCTTAAAAACAAACAAAAAAAAGCAAGAATTTTTTTATAGGCAATTTATACTAAATATAGTAATAATCCCCAATTTACAAAAGAGCTGGCTATTTTCAAAATTACATTTAAACTAGCACAATGAAAAGTGTCTGTGTACTTATTCTGTTTACAAGGCTGAAAACCATAAAGGTTTAAATCCCTATGTAACAAAAGATCCTAAGAGTCAATTCATGGCCAATTAATCTTAAATACTGACCAAAAGAAATATCTAGTACAATTAAAGAACTTGTAAAGAGGCCAGACTTACAGAGGTACCTACTTACATAGATATCAGACTTCTAAAGAACGCAAACCTCCAGTACACAACCAAAAAAGTAGAAAGTATTTACTGAGCAGCTCATATAATCTGCGTATGAAATTCTTAGAGCCCAGGCTGGAGTGTAATCATAGCTCACTGTAACCTCAAATTCCTGGGCTCAAATAATTCTCCTGCTTCAGCCTCCCGAGTAGCTAGGACTACAGGTGCACACCACCATGTCTGGCTAACCAATGTTTACCGAGCCACCAACCACATTCTTCATATTGTGCTAGGCAGAGAACATGACTCATGAGAGCAAACGGTTTGGAGCTGGTAAGGATGGCTAATACCGAACCCATTAACTCTGCTTTGTACCAAAATACGGCACTTTTAAAGCAAGGAACCATTTCAACTGAGGCCTATTATTATTTTCTTACATAAAATTTTCTTCAGCAGTATAAATGTATGTTTAAAAAGATATATAAGGCCAGGCACAGTGGTGTGTGCCTATAGTCCCAGCTACTCGGGAGGACTGCTTAAGCCTAAGAATGTGAGACCAGCTTGGGCAACACAGACACCATCTCAAAATAAAACAACAACAAAAAAGTAAGATATGAGAGAGCACAAGAAAATTATTGCCCAAGGTAATGCTACATCTAATATTAATACATATATTATCTTCAATTTGGAAATAAGCAAATTTTGCTTTTCAAGTTGATATTCAAACATTCCACTTATGTATGCTGTTGGTGAGATCCATCTTCCTTCAGCTCACGTTCATTTGTTCATTAAGCACCTACAGTGAGTCAGCTGGCACTGTTCTAGGTGCCCAGGACACAAGAATGAAGCCAATATTCTAGGAGGGGAGTCAAATAATAAAACAAGCCAACAAGGACACAATGTATCAGGTAATGACATATATGAGAAAAAAATAAAGGTGCAATCCAAGTACATGAAGTGATGAACGGAGATGCCACCTGGGATAAGGCAGCTTGAGCAGGCCTTTCATGGAAGTGGCATTTGGGTGGAAACCTGACTGAGGTGAGGGGCGGGAGCAGTCTGCCCGTGGGAAGCCCCCGCAGCAGTGCGGGCAGGGGAGGTATGGCAGTTAGAGGCCAGAGACTGAGCAGCAGGGACTTGACTACTGTGGAAATACTCCTTTGGGAAGAGACAAGCCCCAAACTGAAAATCTGGATGGCCCTGAGATAACGTTATTGAGTGGTAGATAAATGGGGGTTCACTGTATAATTTTCCCATAATACTAAGTTAAAATTCTCTTAGGTGGCCTTAATTCAGATAATGGAAGAGTTATGATAGAAAACAGAATTACAGGTTAAAATGGGAACTTTCCACCTCTTTACAATTTTGCTTATTTCCAAGACTAATTTGTAATCAAAGCAGTACAAAAGCATCTAAAAACAAAATACAAATTCTTTTTTTAACTGCTATGTCACTTCTCCATTAAGAAGACTATACTGGCTTTGATGCCGAACCACATAGGTTCAAATAGAGGTTTTTTGTCCCTTATATGTGATCTTGGGCAAGTTACTTAACTTGAGCATGCTTCAGTTTTCCTCATCTGCAAAGCAGGGACTCTAACAGTTCCTATCTGCACAGGGTTGCTATGAGGACATGTCAAGTGCATATACATGAAAAGTGTGTACAGGTAAGGTACCAAAATAGGGCTGGCATCACCATAAGCACTAAATAAAAGTCATCAGGAATCTTCTTTAGGTTAAATACTTCTTTGTAATTTGTAAATTACTCTTCTCTTACCCAAAGATCCTATTCCATACACTCGAGCTGGTTTCAGCTCCCTCTCAGCTCGGGAATATTTTGCTGCTGCTACCATTTTCATAGACTTGGTGATTTTCTGGATGTTTTTGATGGACTTTAGTCGCCTGGTAACTGAAAAATAGAAGTGCTGTGTTAAGACAAAGGAATTATAATTTCATTGTGAATTTACTGAAATATTTTTCTAAAGTGCAAGGTAGGATTGGTCTAGCTCTTAGACCAACAATAAACAGCATGACGTTAAACCAGTTTTTTTTTTTTTTTTTTTTTTTTTTGAGACAGGGTCTTACTCTGTTGCCCTGGCTAGAGTACAGTGACATCATCACAGTTCACTGGAACCTCATATTCCTGGGCTCAAGCCATCTTCCTGCCTCAGCCTCCCAAGTAGCTGGGACTATAAGTGCATGTCACCACACCCAGCTAAGTTTTTTGTAGAGACAGGGTCTCGCTCTTGTTCCAGCTGTAAACCAGTCTTAATGTTAGAACTAGTACTGATAAAAGAAGGGCAAGGCCACAGGTGTGGTGGTTCACACCTGTAATCCCAGCACTCTGGGAGGCAAAGGCAGGAGGATGCTTGAGCTCAGGAGTTCACGACTAGCCTGAACAAGAGTGAGACCCCATCTGTACTAAAAATAGAAAAAAAAAAAACCCCACAAAATACTAGCTAGGCATGGTGGCACACACCTGTAGTCCCAGCTATTAACAAGGCTGAGGCAGAAGGATCACTTGAGCCCAGGAGTTGGAGGTTGCAGTGAGCTATCATGATGCCACTGTATAGCCAGGTTGACAGAGTGAGACTCTGTCCCCCACCCCCCCAAAAAAAGGGCAAGACTAGCTGTTACTTAAAACAAACAATGCCAATGTAAGAGAACAGCATAATATACATTCAAAATATTAAATGTATTGAAAATGGCCTTATCCACATATTCCATAACGTTATTTTTATATACACATACACAAACAGTATAATTTTTTTCTATTAGGTTATTAAGTACCGAATGTCCAATTTCCTTAAGTACTACGTTTGACAGTTGATATCTCTGACATTTCACTTTGACACATTTTTTTTTTTTATTGTGAAGGTACATCTCATTCTTTCAAATGCACATTTTGGCTTGTGATTACCTTTCCATTTCTTTAAGAGCAATTTTTGTGAAAACATGGATAAGTAAAAAATTAACATTATTTTTGAATATGAGTTCCATTGTGGAACCAATGCAGCACAGACAGCTTGAAATATCATCAAAGTGTTACGGGGAGGATATGACGAATGAATGCACAGTATGTCAACGGTTTGAGCAGTTCTGTTCTGGTGATTTTAATCTTGAAAATAAGCCACATGGGCAACCTGAGACCAATGTGCATAACGATGAGCTGAAAGCTGTAGCTGAAGTGAATCCATCCCAACCTACACGTGAATTAGCAGCAAGGTTTGACATTACTATTCCAACAACATTGGACCATGTGAAACAAATCTGTAAGGTAAAGAAGCTGGATAGATGGGTACCACATGAATTAAACGAGTGTCAGAAGAGAAACTGTCTTGAAGCTTGCCTTTTTTTGCTGTCACAACATAAAGGTGAGCCATTTCTACACTATATCGTTATGTGTGATGACAAATGGATTCTTTCTGACAATTGCAAGCATTTGGCACAATGGTTGGATAAAGATGAAGTGCCAAAATGCAGTCCATAACCGAATATTCAACAAGAAAAGTTAATGGCGTCTGGTGGTCCAGTGCTTGTATTATCCACTACAGCTTCATGAAACCTGGTCAATCCATGACAGCGGGTGATTACTGCAACCAATTGGATGAAATGATGGGGATGTCTGCGATGAAGTAGCTGAGATAGGTCAATCGTGACAAGTCAGTCCTCTTGCAACACCACATGTCGAAAAGAACATCGCTGCTCAAGCTACAGAGGCTAGACTTGGAAACTCTATCATTCACCGTATTCACCAGACCTTGCACCAACTGACTACCACTTCTTCCAGGGAAAAATATTCAATTCTCAACAAGCTGTGGAAAACGCCTTTTGCAATTTCATCGCCACTCGCTCTCCAGGCTTCTTCACTGCTGGCATAAGCAAGCTAACGTTAGGACAGCAAAACTGTGTCGATAGTTTAGGCACATACTTTGATTCACTGTACTGCTTCTTGTTTGAGATATAATAAACTTAACTTCTAAATTTGAAATCAGACATTTCATATTTAATGACCTAATAGTTATAGCATTATCATTCTAAAGATAACAGAATCAGAATACAACTTTCTCATGTGCCACCTCCTACTGGTCTTTTCCTAAACAAGTTCAATGTCACACATACAGCATAGATACATTCTGTCAGTTTTCACCAAATATATATGTATAGTAGGCCAAAGTAGTATATTTTTAAGTATTTATTTGGCAAAATTTAGTTTTTCTTAATTTATATATTGAAACAAACAGCATACTTACTATCTTTCAAAGTTGCCATATTTCGAACTTGGACCCTGAGAATAAAAGTTTCAAGAATGTAAGAAAAAAACTTTCAGAGTTAATGTAATTATTTAAACAATACCCCATAAAGAAACAATCTATCAAATACAGGACTCTGAATGTATAGGAACAGACTCATCTACATATTTAAATTCCTTAATATTAATACCAAACCCTGTATCAAAGGTGTTTTCTTTGGCCTCGCTCTAACATCTGCCTCTCACGGGAACCACAACTGCATTCATAAATGCTCCATTTCCCCCTCCATATCCTATATCCTACCTGTATCCCTCCATACCAGCAAAGTCCTTCCCCTCGTGAGGCTGTCCAATGACAGTTCAAATCAAGGTCAGCCACCTATAAAAAGCAACCCTGCCTTCCTTAGTTCACAGCAACCTTTTTAAATAACACTTAGAGTCAATGATACAGTCCACCATGGCCACATGTGTGAAAGTACAGTTTATTTGAACTGATTTTTCATTTTTTCAATTCAATTCCATAAACATCTACTAAGCAGCTTCTATGTTTCAGGCACTGGTGACTAAGACATGGTCTCTGATCACAAGAAGCATATTATTATCTCATAATGAATGTGCTAATGCACAAAAGTCAAAATGATTAGACTTACATGTTAGTGTAAGATGAATGAGAGAGTCCCTGCCCTAGTAAGGAAGACATGTGAAAACATATTAAATTATCTCTTTGCCTTTGAATCCACACAAACTACCTGTCTTGGCAGGCAAAGCTTCGTGGGAGAATTGAAGAATCAGTAAATTCGTGCATACAGGAGGGCCTACGGAGGGCATACCCAGGAACAGGATGTAGTTTTCAAAGATGATGTCATGTTCAGGGAACAGTGAGAAACAGCAGAAGGGGAAGCTGGAGACATGGGCTGGGCTTAAATGTCACTTTATATTTAAACATTAAGAAGGAAATCAGTTTAAATACTACTTTGTAGGTAGGAGGAAAACAATGAATGTTTACAAGCCCACAGATCAGGTTAGTGTTTCAGCAATGGATCTCAGATGGCAGTGACAAGCATGAAATGAGGTTGGAATACCGATGAACACTGAAGACATGGAGACATGGGCTGGTGCAGCTTCCAGACAAGAAACAGCAAGAACCTGGATGGAGATGTCAGCAAAGCAACAGGAGACTGATTTGAGAGTAAATTTTTAGTAGAAAGGAAAACAATAAGAATGCTTTAAGGTCAGTGGATGGTGACTAATATCTCTTGTGAGCACAGATACAAAAATCCTCAACAATGCATTGGCAAATTGATGAGGATGTGGAGCAAAAAGAACTCTTGTTGACTGCTGGCAAGGATGTGAAATTGAAGATGGAAACCTTCAATTTCCAACTTCGGAAGATGTTTTGGCAGTTTCTTACAAAACTAAACATACTGTTAACGTATGACCCAACAATCATGTTCTTCCTAGGTATTTACCCAACTGAGCTGAAAACTTATGTCCACACAAAACCTACACACAAGTGTTTAAAACAGCTCTACTCACAACTGCTAAAAACTGGAAGCAACAAAGATGTCCTTCAATGTGAATAAACAGATAACCTAACTCTCGTACACCCATACAATGGAGTATTACTCAGCAAAAAAACAAATGAGCTATCAAGCCATAAAAAGACATGGAGAAACCTTAAGTACATTGCTAAGTGAAAGAAGGCACCGGGGAAAAAGAC
Organism: Lemur catta; assembly: GCF_020740605.2. NCBI lineage: Eukaryota > Metazoa > Chordata > Mammalia > Primates > Lemuridae > Lemur > Lemur catta. The sequence continues at coordinate 142,600,078 of NC_059128.1, forward strand.
TATCTACTATATGATCCTAACTATGACACAAGCCAGAAAAGACAAGACTATAGCAACAGTAAAGAGACTGGTGGTTGTTAGGGTTTTGGGGAGAGTGGAGGAGAGCTTTCTGGGGCAGTGAAGCTGTCCTGCATGATACTGTAATGGTGGATACATGTCATTATGGGTTTGTCAAAACCCACAGAACCGTGTAACAAAAAGAGTGAATCTTAATAAAACTATGGACTCTAGTTATTAACAATGTACCAAGGCCAGCCATGGTAGCAGGTGCCTGTAGTTCCAGCTACTTGGGAGGCTGAGGCAGGAGGATGGCTTGAGCCCAAGAGTTTGAGGCTGCAGTGAGCTCTGATCATGCCACCACACTCTAGGCTGGGAGACCTCCTCTCTTAAAAAAAAAAAAAAGTAGCAATATGATTCATTAATTGTAGCATATATACTACTCTAAAGCAAGATGTTAATAATAGGGCAAACTGTCCAGAGTGGCACTCTCTGTACTAAATGCCCAATTTTCTACAAAAAGTAGTCTATTAATTATAATTTTAAACATGCAGGTTATTAAATGATACATGTTATATGTTCTCATTTTTGTGCTATGTGTTTATGTACATAAAAATAAGTCTGGGGCTGGGCAGTGTGGCTCATGCCTGTGATCCCAGCACTTTGGGAGGCCAAAGTGGGAGGATTGCTTGAGCCCAGGAGTTGAAGACCAGCCTGGGCAACATAGTGAGACCCCATCTCTACAAAAATTAAAAAATTCAGCCAGGCATAAGTAGTGGCATGTACCTGTAGTCCTACCTAGTCAGGTGACTAAGGCAGGAGGATCACTTGAGCCCAGGAGTTTGAGGCTGTAGTTAAAAAAAAAAAAGTCTGGAAGGTCATAACCAAAACAGTTAATTAAAAAAAAAAATCTCTTAATTATCCAGCTCAATACTAGTAATACTCAGCCATAAACAAAAATAAAGAAAATAAGAGGAAGGGAACTATATGGAAAATATTAGGTTTGGTTTTAAGAATGGATCTACTAAAGGAAAAGATAAAAGCTGGCAAATACTGACAACTGCTGCTATTTCAGAGTGTAGACTATCTGACATAATGACTGTTCTAGTAACAACAATTTCTCATAATGGCACTTGAAAAGTAACATAATTTTTTGGCCAACTTTCCTTTTTCAGTATAGTAATGACTTTCCCCCCAGAACACTCTAAATTTATCAGCTATAACAAATGACATTTGGATGTTACGGTTTTAGGCAGACACTTCAATTTAACTGACACCAGTTTCTAGTCAGAGAATACCATATGGAACGAAATTTGATTTGCATACCATATGCGGACAAACACAGAATGTTTGGAGTTCCGTAAGTATTCCAAGTGAGAGGTACAAAGAGGAAGCACCTTCTGTGATTCTTCATGCTGTGCGCATGCCCTAATTTCACGTGTTTTGAAGCTCTCGTGTGTAGCTTTCATTTAGCTCTGAAGATGTTTATGTTACTACTTTATTTTTTAAATACAATTTGAGTGCAGCACAGGCATGAGCTAATCGAACTCTCTTTAGGGATGGCTTGCTTTACTGAATATACTATTTTGGCAAATGAGAAGATAAAGAATGCTCTGACTCACTGCATCATGTCCCGAGAAATCCTCAGAAGACTGAGAAACAGTGGAATGCATAAATTCAGGAGATAGAAAAATCAAACAGGTTGTGGATTACCATTACCTACCATGACCACACAGCATTGCTACATGAGCTGACAGCAGTGGGGAAAGGACTCAAAATCATAAGTACATCTAATTCTGACACCAAATGTGTAAAAGTCCATCATCTGCCCCGCCACCCAGAACATCTCCCTCACACTTCTCCAACCCTCACCCACAACTGTATCTTCTTTTCCTCCTTTGGCAAGTATAAAAACCTCCTTACATTATATTTATGTAATAACTGTATTTATAAACTCGTTTTTATTTTTCAATTGATATATAGTATTTGGATCCATGCCAGCATTTCTCCCACTGTTCTAGGTTCTTTGCAAATACTCCTTAAACCCTCACACTAACCCAATGAATTGTATACTTTCATCACCTCCATTTAAAGCTGTGGTCCCCAATCCCCAGGCTGCAGAGCTCCGCCCCTGCCCCCCCCTCCAGCTCCTACTGTCTATGGAAAAACTGTCTTCCATGAACCAGTCCCTTGTGCCAAAAAGGTTGGGGACCTCTGATTTAAAGGATGAGGAACCAGTGGTAAAGACACTAAGTAACTTGCCCACGGTCACACAGCCAGTAAGTGGCAATTAGGATTCAAATCTCAAGAGTCAGGCAGTTGGCTTCAGAGTCCAACTCTTACTACACAGAACCACACTCTACCACCTTACTTTGTAATTTACCAGTAAATATCTGCTCTCATGCTTTCAGATGACAACCTGCCTTTTCTCCACTGAGATGCCACTCTCTTCTTTTCAGTGTATATTGTTTAATTTATGAACATTGATATCCTATTATAAATAATTATATTGAACACTAAAAAAATAGAAATGTGTTTTTCCCAGATTTGAAGACAGTAAAATCAGGGACTCTTTTTCTCAAATGTTTAATTTCCACCTTCTTAAATGCAACTTAAAAATAACTTCCAAAAAGTTAGGGCATTTTGCCGATACCTAAACAACTATTAAAATAACTTCACCATGATTTTAATTAAGACTGATGTTTACTTTGTTAGCAAGTAAACCTCCCTAAAAAAACCTATAATATTAACAGATGGCACTTTTAAAAGCTTTCAATAATCAAAACAGAAACCAAGGAAATGCCTCTTCATGGTTCAGTGAAGGCAAAGGTAGTTTTCCCCCTTCCAAATTAATTCTGTGGAATGTGAAACATTAAGATGTTTTTAACTTCTGAATTCAAAAGGCAATTATAATTAATGGGAAGAGGAAGGGCAGAAAAGGTGGAAAAGACATGAAGCATCAACAGTGATGGACTATGTGAAAAGAGGGCAGAATATGCTTTCCATAGGGTGAACACTGATGTTTGACCATTTAAATCCAGTATTCCACAGGGATTAAGGTCAGGACTATGACCTTTATCTGCTGATTGAGGTTCCAATTTAGGCTCCTAACAGCAGACTGAGAGCTCTTTGGGAGACTGAGGAGGGAGGATCACTTGCTTCCAGGAGTTCGAGACCAGCCTGGGCAACATAGCAAGACCCTGTCTCTAATGCATAGCAAGAGAAGGACAGGAGAGCTAATGTCTGCTGAGCACCACTGCATGCCAGCAAGATCCTGTCTCTAATGCATAGCAAGAGGAGAAGGACAGGAGAGCTAATGTCTGCTGAGCCCCACTGCATGCCAGCAAGATCCTGTCTCTAATGCATAGCAAGAGGAGAAGGACAGGAGAGCTAATGTCTGCTGAGCACCACTGCATGCCAGAAACTGTCCCAGGAAGCTGAGACGGTATCTATTTGTCCATCACCACATTTTAGCACTTTCCATAGCATCAAATGGTGCAGAGTAGGCACCCAGCAAATGTCTACTGAGTCGTTAACAAATGGGACAACCTGCACAATGAAGAGTTCAACTATAAAGTGACTTAATTGCCATGAATATTCTTTTTCAATATTAAAAAAGACTCTGAAGGCCAATCCACCAAGAATTTTATGTAGATAATTCACATCAGATTTAATTACTTCAGTACATCAAAAATCTTTGTGTATTGCTGTAAGTTCTTTGCTTAATGAAAAATGTATCTATTTCAATTAATGCTTTAAAGTCCCTTCACGTGAATTAGGATACAAAAATCTACTTTAGCTCTGTAGCTTCTTAGAAATCCTCCATACTGCAAAACCAAGCGAGTGCCAGGACACAGGCTACAGCTTATAATCCCCTTAGCACCGCGTGTGAAATTCTTCCATACTGTCAAGCTTCAAAACATGTCATCCTATTATACAGTATCCCCCACAAACCAACTGTTATCTGTCCATTCCTAGGCCCTTTAACATACATCCCCCCCCTCAACTAATGCTTACAATTCTCCAAACTTGTAGCACCCTTTACCTGCATGGCAGTTAATAAACGCCACTTAAAGCCTCTCTCTCTCCTCCTCCTCAGGACCTTGGGATAATTTCATGACCTTGCAAGGTTACTGCTTCAGCTAAATGACTTCGAGATAGTAGCAGGTGTCTTTCCTGTCGCCGCTAACAGATCTCTAAGGTCCCTTCTGCACCAAGACGACCATCAGCGCATGAGGGCACACATTTTGTTCGCCTCAAGGACATAAAGCACAACGGAACCTTCCGCTAGGCTTTTTCCCAGGTCCCCCCGCCATCTCACGGGCCCTGCTAAAGACTCCCCGAGACCTGGAGCCCGGCTCGCAGCTGGAGCTCAGGAAGAAATAAATTTACTGGCTGAATGAACCCAACACCGCCTTGGCATGAATTCGGCCTAAGGTCGCAGTCCCCAGGGCCCGGATGACCCCTCCAGCCGCAGGGGACGCGGCGTGACCTTGCTCCACCGGAGCCCAGCCCCGGCCCCCGCGCGCCCTTCCGGGCTCGAAGTCGCTTCCCGCAGCCCGGCCGCCCTGGGCCTCTGCGGGCGAGTGGCCTCCCCCGGACCCGCCAGCCCGGGCCTGCCCCGCGCGCCCTGACCCCTCCTCCACCCCATCCGACCGAGCCCTTCCTTGCCTCGCAGTCCTCCCGCTCCGCCCGCAACCTGCCGTACCATTGCGGCTGCAAGGCCCAGGCCGAGACCCCCGCGACGCCCGCCCGAGAGAACATCGTGGTAGCAGCCCTGCTGAAGGTCGGTCAGACAGGCCTCACAGCGCATGCGCGGAGGCTTCCCACACGCCCCTCCCACCTCGCTGTCTCCTGCAGTCTCGCTTCCTCGCGCCAAACCGAGGGAAGTCTCGCGAGCGTTGGAACCCAACCTCCCCAGGCCCCACCTCCTTCCGCCGGTCAGCCGGTATTTGTCCCGCCCACCCGCGCCAACCCGATTCCGCTTCCGGTTGGAGGGGCGCTGGGTTCCAGAGAGTTACCGCTGTGGTGGTCGCGATGGGAAAGTCAGATTTTCTTACCCCTAAGGCTATTGCCAATAGGATCAAATCCAAGGGGCTTCAGAAGCTGCGCTGGTATTGCCAGATGTGCCAAAAGCAGTGTCGGGACGAGGTAAGTGGGCCCGCGACGGCCTCGTCTCCCAAAGGAGGCCCGGCTGGAAATCCAGGTTCTAGTCCCTGCCCAGGGGGCTGAGAGCGCGGATCTCGGGTTCCAGGTCCTGAGGCTTCTGGGGTCTGCGGTGGGCGAGTCCGCTGCTCAATAGTAGAGCCGTCCTTCCGTGCAGCCCCTGTCCTAGCGACAACCTGGGGTCTTTGACACCTCATTCCTTCCCCCCCCCCAAAGGTATATCGGAAAAGGTTTTGCAGCCTCCTAGGGGCGTGAACAGTGCAGTGCCAGATGCACGCCCGGGCAATAACAATAACAATCGTCGTCTGTGACTTGTCTTGGCTCTTAAGAGAAACGGAGTGATTAGGATCAGGTGAAAAAGGAAAACTAAGCTCTTCCACACTACTCATCTAACGAGCACCTATAATGTACCAGGTCCACAATAATACTGTGGTTAAGATTGTTGATTTGTCTCGTGTCAGACTGTCAAAATTATGAAGTCAAATTACACCACTTACCAGCTGTGTGCTCTTGGGCAAGTTATAATACTACTTACATTCTCCTTGCTTGTTTACTTATCTGTAAAGTGGGAATAATAATTGTGCCTACTTGTAGGATTGTCGTTGAGGTTTTTGTTGTTTGTTTTTTATGCATTTCTTTCTTTTTCTTTTTTATTTTCTTTTTTTGTCATTGAGTTTTAAATGAGTGAAGTAGATGTAAAATGGGTCATGTAGTCTTTGGGCAGATCTTGAAAAGCCTAGTATGCTGTGCAGTGGGGTTACACTTTTCTCCATTAAAGAGGTGGAAGATGGAAAATGTTGAATTGAGAGCAGGCTAATGATGGGATCATATGTGTCTCTGGAGATCGTACTGGCTAGGGGTGGAAAAACACTGAGGAAATTGGAATAGTCCAATTCAGTGTTTCTGCGAATGAGGGATGAGATATTTCTCTTCCATTTCACTTTAGTTCTTTCTATTTAATGAATATCCACATATCCGTTACCTAGTGTCTTAGTTGGCTTGGATTGCTATAACAGAATACCATATACTGGGTAGTTTAAATGACTGCAATTTATTTCTAATAATAATTCTGGAGGCTGGGAAGCCAGGACCAAGGTGCTGGCATGGCCAAATTCTGGTGAAGGCCTCTTCCTGGTTTGCTGACAGCTGCCGGCTATGTCCTCACAAGGTGGAAGGAGCAAGCTGTAGTCTGTTTCTCTTATAAGGGCCCCTAGGACCTCATCTAAACCTAATAACTTCCCAAAGGCCGTACCTCCTGATGTCATCCCCTTAGGGGTTAGGGTTTCAACGTATGAATTTTGGGGGACATAAACATGCAGTCCATAACACACAGATCTAAAACACTTTAAGTGTTTTGACATATTTACTTAAAAAAATATTTTAAAGTAAATTACAATCATCAGGGTATTTCAACTCTAAATACTTAAATATGCATCTCTAAAATATCAGAATACCTTCCTACATAATCACAACGTATGTCATCAACATAACAAAATGAATAAAAATCCTTCTATATCATCTAATACATATTCCTTATTCATACTTCTTCTGTTGTCCCCCAAGTGTTTCTTCAAAGCAAGATCCAATCAAAAGCCATGAATTGGATTTGGGTATTAGGACTTTTTTAATAGATTTTATTTTTTAGAGTAGTTTTAGGTTCACAGCAAAAACAAACTAGAAGATATACAGAGATTTCCCTCCTCAAATGCACACAGCCTCCCCCATTATCAACATCCTGCAATAGAGTGTTATGTTTGTTACGGATAAACCTACATTGACACATTAGTGTCACCGAAAGCCCATAGTTTACATTAGGGTTCACTCTTGGTGTTGTCCATCCTATTAGTTTTGAGAAATGCATAATGACATGCATCCACCATTATAAAAGCTTACAAAATAGTTTCACTGCCCTAAAAAATCATCTGTGCTCTGGGTTACTAGGACTTTTAATTCTCTCTAACTTTAATTCTTTTTAAATTCTAAATTTAGGATAGAACCCATTCCCCTCCACCGTTTTTTTCTTGACATTGACCTGTTGAGGAGACTAGGCCAGTCAGTTGTCCTGCAGCAGTCTCACTATGTTGAGTTGTTTTCTTCTGGTTATCTTTTGCCTTTGTCTTCTAACTCTTATAGTTTCTGTCAACTGAAAATTAGATCCAAAGGCTTAATTGGGTTCAAGTTAAAAATTTTTGGGAAAAATAATTTGTTTTTGATCTTGTATAGATTAATACTTATAGTATTCTTTATAGGTGATCTTGTATATTTCATAATGCATCATATAATGAAGTCAGTAATATCTGGTAGTGATAGAGTAAAGGTGACAGCCTGTAAAGTGATATTGGAAAGCAGTATTTTCTCCCTTGTGAGAGCAAGTAACTAGTGGAGTAATAGTTTGATCTGTTTTCCCATTAACCTTATACCTATATGTTTTAGCATTCTTGTATGAGTCAGTTATTTTATTAAGAGTTGCAAAGTGGTTATTTTTCTAACTCTGTCAACATTTATTATTGGCTGCCGTTCTTTTTTATTTTTACTTATTTTTTTTTTTTTTTTGTGAGGCAGAGTCTTGCTCTGTCACCCAGATTGAAGTACAGAGGTGTAATCACAGCTCACTGCAACCTCCAACTCCGAGGCTCAAGTGATCCTCCTAGCTCAGTCTCCGAAGTATCTAGGACTACGGGTGCATGCCACCGTGCCAGGCTAATTTTTAATTTTTTATACAGATGGGGTCTCACTGTGTTGCCCAGGCCAGTCTCAAACTCCTGGCCTTAAGCAATCCTCCTGCCTCAGCCTCCCAAAGTGGTGGGATTACTGACATGAGCCGTCACACCCAACCATATCTTTTTTAAAAATGAGCTTTTGTACATCAGCTAGGAATATTTGGTTATTCTGAAATGCCATTCTTATGGGAAAAGAATAAATGATTCTTCTTTTAACTACCAGTTTTCAGTGTAAGGCTCTTGTGGTGGTTTGGGGCCTGTTTGCCCTTAGATCTGTTCATTGCCCTTCCCTATCTGGGAGGGCAGCCTGGGGGAGGCGAAAGTTAGCCCCTGCAGGTCCCTTCTGCTGTCTTCTATCTCCCAATAATGGAAGATCGAGGAGGAGAAAGGTTGGAGTCAGAGTATTCCCCTCCCCTATCTACTCTGGATTTCTAGAATTTAATAACATTATTATTATTTTTTTCATTTTATTGATTTATTTTTTAATTTTGGAAAACAGTACTGGTTTTTTATTTATAAGGCTGACACCAACTTTCCTTTTAAGATAAATTTAAAATTGTATGGGTGGTCCGTGGACTAAGGATTAGGAAACTGCTTTAAGTAAGATCAAGTGTGGAAATCTGGACAGTGGCAATGGGATTGAGCAGAGGGACTGGATATGAGTTATCAAGAAAGCTGAATAGATTTACTAGTAAATTCAAAGTAGAAGGGGAAGAAGAAATCTAGAATGTTGCCCAGTTTCCTGGCTTGGGCGATTAGATATGAGATAGAGGTGTTCACTGAGATAGGCAATATAGAAGAGGCATATTTTTCATTTGTATTACTAGTGAAGAATCAGGTTCAAATATTAAGTAGAAAACATAGACACTAAATCAAAACTTTTATGATTTTTCAACCATCTTAAGAAGGTACAGATTTAATATGTTGAACAATGTAATATGCCACAATGTATTTGGGATAATGAGGTGAAGTTGAGTGAAAGTAGTTTTCCAGGGCAGAAAATCACTAATGACCCACTTTACTCCATTTGTATAGCACTATATGAAGTAGGTGCTCAGCAAGAATTAGCTAACTTGAGTCCAAAAAATGAACTCACTCTTCTGTTGTGCTTGGTAATGTTTCTTATTAATGTCTGTTTTCTACAGCACTATTTTGCTGTCTCTTTGATCTCAAGGATTATTCTTTGATTAGCAGAGTTGCAAAGCTCAACTCCATAAAAAATGTTTTTAAAAACCTGATAGGATAGTTACAGCTGGTGATTTGATTATTTCTTACAATTTATCATCAAAGAGCAGATTTTTAGGGTTTAAATACTTCTATTTAAAGCCCATTTCCATGACCTAAATTGGAATTTAACTACTACTTTTACATTTTTTGTAGAATGGCTTTAAGTGTCATTGTATGTCCGAATCTCATCAGAGACAACTATTACTGGCTTCAGAAAATCCTCAGCAGTTTATGGATTATTTTTCAGAGTAAGTAACTCAAAGAACTCCTTATCTCAAAAGCTTTATTCAGTTGGACATTTAATAGATAGTTAATATTTTATTTATTAGAGGCTCTATTATTTCTTATATGTTAACATGGTAACTGTATTCTCCTTATGCTCAGTTTTCATGTTTTTTTGAGAATTTTTTATGGTATGAAATTGTTACAAAAGTGTTTCTCACAATTTAGTTTTTTCTTCCTTCCACTTCAAACATATGAAACTATCTTTCATTCTAACCCAGTTGTGACTAAGAACACAGGCTCTGCATTCAGACTGCCAGAAGTTAGATTCTTTTCCACCTAGAAGCTGTGTGCCTCTAGAGTGCCTGGTACTTGATTAAGGTTAGCTGTTAGTTATTATTACTATGAATAGTCTTGCTTCTATCCGTCTCTTTCCAAAGTTCTAGACCTTTTGATCTTAGGACTCCTCTATATTCTTAAAACTTGTTGAAGACCCCAAGAGCTTCTGTTTATGTGAGTCATATGTGTCAACACTTAGAAATCAAAACCAAGAAATTTTAAAAATTATATTTATTAATTTGAAAATAATACACTTATTACACATTAAAATTTTTTAAATGAAAAGTAATTACATTTTCCAAATAAACATGCATTGTTTTTACATTCTTACAAATCTCTTCAGCGTCTCACATAATAGAGAACGGTTGGATTCTCACATCTCCTTCTACATTCAGTCTATTGTGAAATGTTTTGATCAAAGCACTTAAGGAAAATGCAGCTCATACATATGTGGTTGGGAGGGAGGAATACTTTAATAAACTTTTCAGATAATTTTGAATATTTTTTTTGATACTACATCAAAACACGATGTTTGGCAGTTTCTTAAAGATTAGTTGCAATGTGGAATCTGAAACCGGGTTCTTGAACTTTTTGTCCTATTACATTAAAATCCATGGGTTATCTTTTACTTTCAGTGGGTCTTATACCCATGCATGATTTTGTAATATCATGCGCTGGTTGTTGAAATATACTCTTTCACTGAGTTTCATAGATCTTCTAAATGAGGACACATTTTTTCAAACAATGTTATTGAATCATTTTCACTAATACCAACACTGATGCCATCAGAGACATCCTTAAACATTGGGAAGCATGTCAGAGTCCCAGTGGCAGATACTAGTTTGCAAGCTCAAATTTTATCATTGGCAACAGATACTGTCAGTTGTTTTCCTTAACATGAGTCTCACTTTATTTTTTAGAAAATGTATGCCAATAACCATTGGAATAATGATAGTTTATATGTCAGTTGTTTTTTCAAGTAAAGGTGACAAAGATATTTCAGCTCACAGCTCAGTCACACAAGTGCTTTGCTCAGGACAATTGTACAGCAGCAGAAGTGGTTTGTTCATAATTCTCATTTCATCATACGCAATGTTAGAAAGATGTTTACTTAAGGGTTGAGATTTAATGCAACCCTTAATTTTTACTGTGAGTGCATGGCAGCGAGGAACACACCGTGTGCTAGCGAGGTTTGGTATCGCTGCTGTCTGCCTTAACTTGGGCTAGGCTGCCAGCAGGCTTGCCCTCCATGGCTTTTATGCCATCAGTGCGAGTAACACAGTGACAAAGGCAAAGTTACCTGTGAAACATCTAAAACTATCTGGAATACCACCAGCTTGCATGAGTCACACTTTGGGAAACACCATTCTGGCAAGAGCTGTCTACACCCACTGCCTGCCTTCCACCGCATTCACTGCTTAGTCCGCTCAGTCCACTCAGTCCGCGGAGGCTGACTTCGCCCTTTCAGTCTCCGGGAGAGTCACTCGTGCCTTTTCCATCTCCATCTTCCTTGATCTCTCTTCACATAATGTTCTTAACTGAAACACTCTGCTCTTTCGTGGTTTTCCTACTTCTCCTGTCTTTGTGCCTTTGTGCTTTCTTTCTTCATTACCTCCTCCTCTCCCTTCAGCTCCTCGAATGTAGAAAGTTCTCCCAGGTGCCCACTTGACTTCTTTTTTGAGTTATAGATTCCCTGTCTCCCCAGGATAATTGTCACCTGTCTTTCTGAAGGCCATCTCAAAGTGAACATTTCTAAAGCTGAACTCTGTATTCTCCTCACCCAATCTGCTTCTTATCCTGTGTTGGCTAATAGCCATCTACCCAGACTCCTAGACTGTAAACTTCAAGTTCTCTTGGGATTCTCTCTTGCCAGTTCTCCTGTGTCATGTCCTTTAAACCTATGTCCTTTCCATTCTCACTGCCCTAGTAATAACTAGTTCTCAGCATCTCTCACCTAAAGGATTTCAGTGACTTTTTCCTGGTCTCCCAACCTGCGGCTTTGGCCCCTCCTGTACACACACTTTATGCTGATGCTTCACAGTCCCCTGTGTGCATCAGAAGCTCCTGGAGGGCTTGTTCACAGAACACAGACCCCGCACCCAGCTTCTGGGTCAGTGGGCCTGGGTGTTGCATTTCTGTCCAGTTCCCAGGGGATACTGATGCTGCTGGTCTGAAGGCCGCAACTTGGAAATTATTCTCTTCTGTCCACCAGGATTGTCTTTTCTAAATTACAGATTTTAACAAATTACTTCTCAAATGCAATTAGAACTCATCCTTTTTAGCATGACATTCAAGGCACTTCAAAAATTAGCCCAAACCTTATTTTTACTTTCCAGCTACATCTTGCCTTTTGTTCTCCCTCTCTCACTCTCATCTTTATCTGCCCTAAACTTTAGCCAAATTAGGTTGAGTGTCATTTTTCAAATGTGATGCTTTCCTGCCTCTGTGCCACCTGGGAATGGCCTTCTCTTCCAATTCACCTGTAAAAGTTTTATTTATATTTCACTGCCCATATTAAAATCACCTCTGGGTATCTACCTTAACTCTTTCCGTGATATTTAGTTACATTTCTTTTTCAGTTTAACTTTTGTTATGATTGGCTCTGCTAGATTGTAACCTCCGTATAGATCACAACTTATGTTTTATTCGCTTATATTTATCTAGCACTTAACACAGTGTATCTAGCTCAGAGGGACACATTACCTGTCAATTTCATGTGCAAAGGAAGTTTTGTTATCAGGTAGAATGGGGCTATCATGCCACATTCAGTAGCACTAACAGATATCATGAAGGAGAGGGCAGTGGCTCACACCTGTAATCCCAGCACTTTGAGAGGCCAAGGCAGGAGGATCACTTGAGGCTGAGTTCAAGACCAGCCTGGGCAACATAGCAAGACCTTATCTCTACAAAAAGTTAAGAAAAATTAGCCAACTGTGGTGGCATATCCCTGTAATCCCAGCTACTCTAGAGGCTGAGGTGGGAAGATTGCTTGAGCCCAGGAGTTCAAGGTTGCGGTGAGCTGTAATCCCACTACTGTACTCCAGCCTGGGTGACAGAGCAAGAGTCTGTCTCAAAAAAAAAAAAAAAAAAAAAGAGAGAGAGATATGAAGGACCCTTTCCAAAAATAATGTGGTAGCTTTTGCTATGGCTACTTTACCAAGATAAAAAACTTCAACTCCAAACTGACTTTTAATCTTTAATCCTTAAAAGCTATAATCTTTTGTTCAGTTTTTAAAGGTTCAGCAGTGTTCATATGGACGTTTCATATATCATTTGGGCATTAAAATGATATGATTGCTTAAATTTTAGGAAGATGATACTTAAGCTTAATGCTTTCCTTTCTTTCTTTATTAGGGAATTCCGAAACGACTTTCTAGAACTTCTCAGGAGACGCTTTGGTAAACATCTCAAGTATTGTGCAAATAACTTTATAACCTACAATCTTCTTAGGATCAACAGTGTCATATTTTGTTCTTAGGCACGAAGAGAGTCCACAACAACATTGTCTACAATGAATATATCAGCCACCGAGAGCACATCCACATGAATGCCACCCAGTGGGAAACTCTGACTGATTTTACCAAGTGGCTGGGCAGAGAGGGTAAGAATAAGAGATTATGTGAATAGTCTTTATGTGGCTCCATTGATGGGAGAGAGAGAATTGTCATAATTTCTATCTAAATTCATGAAAAAAAGGATGCAGGGCAATTGGAAAACTGGAGGAGAGGAGGATGCTGATCCAGGATTGATTTTGTTTAATGCAATTGAACACCAACATCTGGAATAGTTCTTTAGACCATGGTTTATCACTGACATTTTCTCTCTTTTAGGTTAAGAGTTATAGCAATCTCTTCTATCCTCCCAGCCCCCACTTTTTGTACTCTATGTTAAGGTGTTTTTTTTTAAAGTTGCTTTTTCTTTTCCCATTTCTAATCTTCATAGGATGAGAAGTTTGGGATATGAAAAGGGGGAAAAATTTTGTGTCAGTGTTTTACTTACTCATTGTATTACTTTATTCCATTTTAATAAGTTCTTAAAATTAACAGAACATCATGTACTCATTGAATATAAACATTTAGACAGGGTTGAGTAATTACTCTGCAAGATAATAGAGCTGTCCCTTGGTGTCCATGGGGGATGGGTTCCAGGACCCCCCACTGATAGTAAAGTCCATAGATGCTCAAGTCCCTGATATAAAATGTCATAATGTTTGCATATAACCTACACACATCCTCCTGTACACTTTAAATCATCTCTAAATGACTTACCTAGTGTAAATGCTGTGTGAATAGTTGTTACACTATATGGTTTAGGGAATAATGACAAGAAAAAGATGTATGTACATGTTCAGTTCAGAAACAACCATCCATTTTTTTCCCTAATACTTCCGATCCACTGTTGGTTAAATCCACAGATGTAGAACCCACAGGATATGGAGGGTCTATAGCACTTATTTTGTGTTTCCTTTGTTTAAATATGTTGCTTTGCCGGGCACAGTGGCTTATGCCTGTAATCCCAGCACTTTGGGAGGCTGAGGCAGGAGGATCACTTGAGCCCAGGAGTTCAAGTCTGCAGTGAGCTATGATGACAGCTACTGCACTACAGCCTGGGCGACATAGTAAGACTCTGCCTCTTAAAAGTGAAATAAAAAGCTTTAAAAAAAAATTAAATAAATAAATATGTTGCCTCAACTTAGCTATGTAAAAATCAGAATAATAACATTGTCTTTCTTAAAAGATAAAGAAAATATTCCACTTGTATCTAAATTTCATCAAGTGTAAACATGAAAATTCACATGGTCCATGAATTTGTGTGTTTGAATATGTTTGAGTGTATTTGAATGAATACGTAAATAAATATATGGAGATGGAACATATTTATATTTACATTTTGCTTTGGTTGTACACAAATTTACAGTGTCTGTTGTTTTTGTTAAGGCTTGTGCAAAGTGGACGAGACACCCAAAGGCTGGTACATTCAGTACATAGACAGGGACCCCGAAACCATCCGCCGGCAACTGGAGCTGGAGAAAAAGAAGAAGCAGGACCTTGATGATGAAGAAAAAACTGCCAAATTTATTGAAGAGCAAGTGAGAAGAGGTCTGGAAGGGAAGGAACAGGTGGGTAACAAAATCCTCCAGAGAGCCAACGCAAAAAGATGTAAAGAAGCAAAATTCATTTTTTTTTAAAGCATTGAATCAAGTCTTTGCAGGCATTGTGTCTTAACTAAGAAGAAAAAGAGCCTGATGTGGTGTCAAAGCACAGGTTGTAGAGTCGTTCTGGAGTTAACACAAACCTCACTTTAATTCCTGACTTGCTAACTTCATGGTCTTGTATAACTTAATCTTTCTAGAACCCAGTTTCCTTATCCCTAAAATAGAGACAGTACCTAATTGGAAGACATATAAGCAGATAATTTCAACTGATTGTTGTAACGCAACGCTGGGGGTGAACACACTGTGTGGGAACACAAGGGCCAACATTGCAGTCTGGGAAGGGCAGAGCATGTTTGAAGGCAGATGCAGCCCCTCAGCGGAGGAGTCCTGAAGAGTGAGTGGGCGGAAGCCAGGTGGATGGGCGAGGCAAGGGGTCTCATGTGTTAGAATAACTAGGTCAAGGCATTTATTTCAACAAAAATGTGTCAGTACATCCCATGTGCCAGGACTTTCCTAGGCACTGGGAATACACAGTGGACCAAAGATATAGAAAACTGCCCCGCACAGCTTATATCCTAGCAGTTGTGTGCGAGCGGAAAATGTAGCCTGGTGTGTACGTGAATCTACTAGCCATTTAGTATTTTTTAAAACTTTTTATTAAGCTCTATCATACATTGATTAAAGTGTATGAAGTGCATCAATCTCACGTGCACAGTTCAGTGAACTTCTACAGATACGCGTGTGTGGAGAGAGAGTGAGTGCACCAGCCAGCGCAGCACGTGCGTCTGTGTACCCGCCCCCCAGATAAAGATACAGAACATTTCCAGTACCCCAGAAGCCTCCCTCATTAATACCCCTGTCCCCCAGAAGTAACCACTGTTCTGGTGCCACTATTGATTATTGATTGGTTTAATCTGTTCTTAAGGTAGGGCTAAGGGATAGGGATAAGGTAGTCTGTTCTACCTTATCCCTAAAGATACAGTAACTGAGGCTTAAGGGAGATGCCAAGGCTGCCAGATTACAAAGCTCACAGTTTACAGGGGTGGGTTTCATATATGCAATTTTGTTTGAGTTTAGTCTAGGGCTCTTAATCATTACACTAAATTGTACCATAATGTGGAAAGATTTTGCTTTTTAAAGTAGTGCTCTAGGTAAGATTCCTAAAGTTTATTGCCTTACATTTTGTTTGTTTCCTGTTTAAGTTGTAACAGAAATAAAAATGTAGGTAAACTATAGTTTGGTACAGAAAAACTGCTTTTGTGTCCTTTGGAATAATTATCCAGTGGAGAATATTCACAAAGCATCTAATTTCTTAATTAAGATCTTAATCATTTAGAGTTGTGTCTCAGAGCTGCCTTGCAACACAGAGGGTGTGTCATAATTTAGGCCTGTTAATTACTGATAGTCAATGCACTGTAAGTCAAAACTTTCAACCTTTTTTTTTTAGGAGACCCCTATTTTTACGGAATTAAGTAGAGAAAGTGATGAAGAGAAAGGTAGTTTTAATTTTTCTTCTTTTTTTTTTTAATGTGGATGCTTTTGTATTGGCTTTGCTAAAAACTAACAACATGTCAACATGTCTGGTAACGACATTTAATCTGGCTGGGATGCATCATTCTTATCTATAAAATGAAAAGGAATACTAATGAATTAGATGGGATGCCTTCAGCCAAGTGACAAAATTGATTAAAATTAGCCTAAACAATGAGGAAATATATCTTCCCATAATAAGAATCCCAGTGGAAGGGGGTTCTGTATGCCATACGGACACAGGGAGCTGCCAACACTCCAGCCATCACTCCCAGACCCAACATTGCCCAGAGAATGGCAGAGAGTATCTCTTCTGGAGTCAGCTGTAGGAGCAAGGAAACTTTTCCTAGGATACAATCCTCCTGCCAACACACTTTCTTTTGAATATCATTGGCCAGATATTCAAAAGGAAGCATGTCATGTGTCTACCTTAAAAGCAATCATTGGGATTACGTTGATTGGTTTAAACAACCAGAATTTACCCCAGAGATGAAGATGATGTTATGTCCCCTAAGCCACAGGCAGGAGATGTGGACACCTGAACAAACTTGGAATGCTGTTAGCAAGGGAAAGGGGGAGGAAGTACTGTTAGCAAGGAGGATGAAAGGGGGAAGCATTCAGCACTGTCTGCTACGGTGACATGGCATGTGGTGTCCCTCCTAGCTCTCCAGGTTTCACGCTGGGACATTTTTCAGGGATATGTGATCTTTGGATGGGAGCATTTTAGCTCATTTATTTAAAATGTCCATTAATTCTTCTGTGAATACCTTGTGGTATCTTTTCTTGCTCTGTCACCCCGGGTAGAATGCAGTGGTGGCGTCATAGCTCACTGCGACTTCAGACTCCTGGGCCCAAGCGATCCTCCTGTCTCAGCCTCCCAAGTAGCTGGGACCATAGGCGTGCACCACAGCACCCAGCAAATTTTTCTATTTTTAGTACAGACAGGGTCTTGCTCTTGCTCAGGCTGGTCTCAAACTCCTGAGCTCAAGTGATCCTCCTGCCTCGACCTTCCAGAGTGCCAGGATCCCAGAGTGCTAGGATTACAGGTGTGAGCCACTGTGCCCAGCCTACCTTGCGGTATCTAATTTGATAAGTTTTAATTATAATTTGCTTAAATATATATGGAATATCAATTTTTTTCTTCTAGTTACGTTTAATTTGAATAAAGGAGCAGGTAGTTCAGCAGGAGCAACATCTTCCAAGTCAAGGTGAGCTACATTCACAGGTATCTTGAAACTTTAGGATTTCTTTGAAATGTAGGTGGTTACTGCATGTTAAAGTATTGCAAATCACTTTTTCCTGGTTGCGATTTTCTCCATTTTTGGTTTTTCTTTGTTGTTTGCGATTTTTGTTTGTTCCATTGATTTTTAGCAACTGTTCTTATTTGCATGTGATGAGATTCGATCTTTTGAGGAAAGGCTTATTTTAAATGCTTCACTTTTGGTTCACCGTAAATGTCCATGTTAATAGCTCTGTCTGCACTACTATAAAACTGTTTATTTTCCTATCATAACCCCGCTTATCACAGTTTAAATATTAGCTTGGGTGTACGTTTTTCTTTTACCCTCTGAATTGTGGTTTTCTGAGACTAGAGACTAAGTAATCAGTCTCTCTCCTAAGCACCCAATGCAGTGCAAATGCTCTAGTAGCTACTTACCTTCCCTTCTAGATGGTATAGTACAGAGCTGGGGGCAGCAAACCTTTTCTGTAACAGGCCATATAGTAAATAGTTGAGGCTGTTTTTACCATATGTCTTTGTCACAACCACTCAAATCTGCTATCACAGTGAGAGCAGCCACAGACAACAATACGTAAATGAACGGATCATGGCTGTGTTCCAATGAAATCTTATTTCCAAAAGCAGGTAGCAAGCTAGAGCCAAATCCTGGTATAGCGTGTAGTCAGGTAGTTCTATCTGCTTTTCATGTTATCTTCTGCAATTCTTATATAGTCTTTCACCAAATCTTTATTCACTGTTCATGATGTGCAATGCATTCAGTTTTGTTATGGAGGTCAAAAAAGTTGAGTAAGACAAGATACTCAAATACTAGTATCTACTGGAATTTATTATTAAACTGGGTGATGTTATCTGTTTTACTTAGTGTTTGACATGTTGTTTGTTTAAGATCTAAGTTTTTTCTGTTCATTTATGGGTCGGTGCTTATTTGCATGATTGAATAAGTGGCTAGGAGGATTGGAGGACAGGCTGAGTCAGCAGCATATATCAGCTTCAAAATGACTTGCCCGATGTCTTGACTTTGATCAAAATAGTATGTCAAAACTAACACCGTCAGTAGGTATCGTTAAGAAATTGGTAAATTGGGTTCTACATACGGTATATTTGGAAAGAATTTTCTAATATGAGAGTGATGTGACCTGGAGGACAGGCTCAAATACAGCCTAACACACATCCTTGCAGTTTTAGGCCCTGTGCATTTCTCTCCTTTCGTTTTCATTATTTGCTACTCCTAGGCATAGACAAGGATTAAGATTGGTGCCAGTGGGCCCAGATTGATCACCCTTGTATTATTTAATAGTTTTCTATGACTGCTGTAACAAATTACCACAAACCACAAAAATGGTTTTTGTGGCTTAAAACCACAAAAAATGTGTTCTGACTTCTGGAAAGCAGAAACATAGGACTATTCAAGAAGATTTACCTTCCATTTCCAATCTGTTAATATTCACTTCTTGCTTTGCTTTTAACCCCATCCTAACCCTGTCTCAGTCTCTCGCCCCTCCAGTAAAATTCTTGATAACACAAGCAAAGGGACCTTTTTAAACTTTAGACTTTAAATCCTACCATGTCTTTTCCTTTCCTTTCCTTTCCTTTCCTTTCCTTTCCTTTTTTCTTTCCTTTTTTCCTTTCCTTTCCTTTCCTTTCCTTTCCTTTCCTTCCTTTCCTTTCCTTTCCTTTCCTTTCCTTTCCTTTCCTTTTTCCTTTCCTTTCCTTTCCTTTCCTTTCCTTTTCCTTTCCTTTTTCCTTTCCTTTTTCCTTTCCTTTTTCCTTTCCTTTCCTTTCCTTTCCTTTCCTTTTTCCTTTCCTTTTTCCTTTCCTTTCCTTTCCTTTCCTTTCCTTTTTCCTTTCCTTTCCTTTCCTTTCCTTTCCTTTCCTTTCCTTTCCTTTCCTTTCCTTTCCTTTTTCCTTTCCTTTCCTTTCCTTTCCTTTCCTTTCCTTTCCTTTCCTTTCCTTTTTTCCTTTCCTTTCCTTTCCTTTCCTTTTCCTTTCCTTTCCTTTCCTTTTTCCTTTCCTTTTTCTTCCTTTCCTTTTCCTTTCCTTTCCTTTTTCCTTTCCTTTTTCCTTTCCTTTTTCCTTTCCTTTTTCCTTTCCTTTTTCCTTTCCTTTCCTTTCCTTTCCTTTCCTTTCCTTTCCTTTCCTTTCCTTTCCTTTCCTTTCCTTTCCTTTCCTTTCCTTTCCTTTCCTTACCTTACCTTACCTTACCTTACCTTACCTTACAGGATCTCTGTTGCCTAGGCTGGAGCTCCTGGGCTCAAGTGATCCTCCTGCCTCAGCCTCCCACCTAGCTAGGACTATAGGTGTGCACCACTATGCCAGGCTACTTTTTTGTAGACATGAGGTCTCGCGATGCTGCCCAGGCTGGTCTCGAACTCCTGGCCTCAAGTGATCCTCCTGCCTCTTGTTTCCCAAAGCACTGGAATTACAGGTGTGAGGTACCACACCCAACTTTTTTTTATTAAAGCCTCCTAGTGTCAGCATGTATAAGATGACTTCTGATTTTTTCACATACTATTATACCTGTTATATCTCCTGCCCTTTGCACTCCCTCTGTGCTAAACTGTGGTTTCCTAAATGTGCTTGGGGAAGGGGGTGTCTCACTTGTTCTTACCTTTGCTTCTACTGTCCCCTCTTCCTGGAATGCCCTTCCATGTCTGCTCTCCTGCTATATCGTGAGATCCTGCTGGGCTATTCCGGTCATCTTTTTATCCCCATTGCTTATTGCATTCTAAACATTTAATAATGCTGAATACATTTTCTTGATAGAAAATCTCTTATTCAGTCTAGTTTTATTTCTTTTATGTGTGTGGTAAAATATGCATAATACCAAATTGGCCATTTTAAACCATTTTTAAGTGTACAGTTCAGTGGAATTAAGTGAATTCACACTATTGTATATCCATCTCCAAGACTTTTTCATCTTCCCCAACTGAAACTCAGGCCAGGTGCAGTGGCTCATGCCTGTAATCCTAGCACTCTGGGGGGCCGAGGCAGGAGGATCTCTTGAGGCCAGAAGTTTAAGAACAACTTGAGCAAAATCGAGACCCTATCTCTACCAAAAATAGAAAAAAATTAGCCAGGTGTGGTGGTGTACATCTGTAGTCCCAGCTACTCAGGAGGCTGAGGCAGGAGGATCACTTGAGCCCAGGAGTTTGAGGTTGCTGTGAGCTAGGCTGATGCCATGGCACTCTAGCCCAGGTAAGAGAGCGAAACTCTGCCTCAAAAAAAAGAAAAAACAATCTCATTTAATCCTTGCATTTGAGTGAGGAGTTGGATCATATTATTATTTCCATTTATAGATGAGGATTTGAGGCTTAGAAAAGTGAATTAATCAAGTTCCTAATAAAAGTAGCCTCAAACTCTGACCTGCCCAACATGGAAGCCTAGACTATCGTCACTCTGCTATACTGACAATAGTAGCACTAACAGAAGGGGTTAGAAGGTTCAGGGAGTTGAAGACAGGACAGGTTCAATGTTCTGTTAGTGCTGGTCATCCCGTACAAGATGCAACAAGTCCTTCATTGTTTTGACTAATCTGCTGTAAGTTAATCATGTAACAGATTTATTCTGTATTGTGAATTTTGCACATTATAAAGCATTTGTCTGTGTATGGTTCTTGTTAACAAGCATGTGTTTTCTTTTCGTCAGTTCTTTGGGGCCAAGTGCACTGAAGACGGTAGGGAGTACAGCATCAGTGAAACGAAAAGAATCTCCCCAGAGCTCAGCTCAGTCCAAGGAAAAGAAGAAAAAGAAATCTGCACTGGATGAGATCATGGAGGTACAGTTTGTGAGCTATTCATGGGCCCTTTAGCAATTCCAGGAATGATGTCATTCAAACTCAAGGAAAGTTAAATAGCTTCACCAATTATTAGATTGCTACAGACTTAGAAAAATTTTCATATATGGGTTAGGGAATAGGAGCCTAGCTGCAGTTCCATCAGAACAGAGTTGGACCCTGCCTCTCCGCCAATAGGTTTATTTTCTTGCTTCAAGTGCTGTCTTTGAAACTTTCCATGCAATGGTGTCAGCAGAGTTGAGTTAGAAATTGGGGTCCTCCATTGGTGCCCTCTCTCCTCCAACTACTACTCTCCTGTTGCCACAGAATCCCACTCACCACCCCCTAGCCAGCAAGAGAAAGCTCTGACATCTTTTTAATTTGATCTAAACTGATAGCTAACTTTATATGATGAGTCATTGAAAATATATGATTATCTGGATCCAGGGGCAAACTTTGGCTCTAAATCTACCCACGACTCTGGAGTAATTCTACAGAAGGTTCTTAATGTACTCCTAAGTATTCCTTTCTCCCTTGTAACACATAGCCTTCCTTCATTAATGAATTAAGTGGGAGAGGAGAAGAGGAAGTCTAGGAGAAGAGAAAGAAAAAGTGGACACAAGAAGCTAACTTTTTTTGCTTTAATATCATTTCCTCTGTCCCCTCATCTCTTTTCTTCATTCTGAAGGGATAGGAAGTAACTGTTCGGTTTTCTCTGTTGTCTGCCCTCACACCACACAGGGCAGTCTAAAAAGCTTAAAGTATAATATAAGATGAACACACTATGAAATCTTGTCGTTTCATTATTCAATCAATATTGAGTCGCTGTTACTTGCTGGGCATTGTGCAAGGTGTGGGATCTGTGTAGCAGGGACAAAAACGCAGTCCCTGTTTGTCACGGGGCTTTCATTCTAGTGAGGGAGCCATTCAGTTAGCAAGTGAAGCAGTAAATGATGACAAAATGCTAAGGAGGTGAGGACTTGGGAGGGAATTTGCAAGGTGCTTGGCAGGAAAGATCAAGCTTGGGAAGGAAAGGCCATGTGACTAGAGTGCAGTGCCTGGTGGCAGCACGTGAGGTTGGAGAGAGCAGAGGGGACAACACCACAGGGAACTTACCGCCATGGTAGGGATTTTTTAAAAATTTAATTCAAAATAAGATGGAAAGTCAGATGTACCTTTGAATATTATGCATACTAAATGCATACTGAATTTAGAACAGTGCTTGTTGATATTGGAAAGCTGAAGGATTTAAAATGAGGTTTAGAACCAACCGAAGAATTAGATTGTTGATCCCATCAAAAGCTGGCACTTAGGGTTAACTGTAAGCAGTTGAGAAAGAAAAAGTTGAGATACATCATCACGATGGCCAGACGGCACTTTTTTCTTTTGGTCACTCTTATTTGTATCTCTCGGTGGTATTATTCTTCCCTTTCATTCATGAGCTTTATTATCATTCCCAAACAGGGACCTTCGTGTTTGCCATCAGACTGTATTCCTAAGCGTGCTGTGCGAAATTGGTGCACGTGTTAGGTTTTATATGAAAACGTAGTCTGTTTTCTGACAGTCAAAGCAGGCCAGGGTGGGGTGGCACTGGCCGATGGTCTTGCAGCATTGGCTGAATAGGGGTGGTTTTTGTTTGCTTTCTGATCAATTGGCTTGCTTTATCACATATTTTTTAAAATCCAAGGTTTTTTTAAAAATCCGAAACTAATCACAAATAATGTTTATTTGTATTTATCAGAGCTTGCAAATTAGCAAATATTATCATTGGTCTTCTGTGAAGTATGTGTCTTATAGTGTTATTTTGCTAAATAGAATAGTATTTTGAAGTAAACTGAGGATTTTAAAGAGATAATTTCAAGAATGTATTCTGTGTTCTACAGATTGAAGAGGAGAAGAAAAGAACTGCCCGAACAGATTATTGGCTACAGCCTGTGAGTATCCAATTGGAGTTTAAGTCCTAAAGTTATCTTTAAGTGAATGATTTAAATAGCATTTGATATAAATAACTAAATTTCTCAAACATATGTAACTTACGTAGATATAGTTATAATTTATAATGACTTCTTTCTCTTGGGTCTTTAATTTTAATTTGGTGGCAGCTATGTTGGAGGATTACTTCATGTTCATGAGTTCAGTGCTAAATTTGTATATGGACATCTTGAATTTGAGCCTGGAATTTTCAGTTTTTGCTGTAAGACAAAATGTTGTGTTTTCAGAAATGAGATTAAAAGGTAGAATTGTAATTGCTGAAGTATTGGTTTTTAATTTATTGCTTATTGAACTTAGTAGACCTATTTAGGTACTTTGTAGAAAAAAGCAGGTTTTAATTTTACAAATTCAAGGAAGTTTTATATTTGATTGCTTATTTAAAATAATTTAAAAATTGTTTTTAGGCATTTAATAGTTTTTAAAATTATTATTTATTGATGCTCTATTTTGGATTTACTAAGATGTGAAGTTTTCGTAAAACTTTCAGAGTGCCTTAAAGAAGCTGGTTTGATCAATAATAGGGGAATGAAAAGTAATATATCATTTCAGTAGTTTTTGAACTGAGAAATAAAATTGAAAGTTGAGAAGTCCAGGATTCTAATTCAAATCTTCATAGTCATTCTTCCAGTAGTGTGAAAATAATTTAGTGTCTGTGTTTTAGTTTATCTTCTTATGTAGAGGGAAGCATTTCCACAGGTGATCACGTGAAGAATCATGAAATAAGTTATCTAAAATGAAAACACTTGCTGTGTTAAATAGAAAATAAGCACTCTGTATGAATTATTTTAGTTAATTCTCATAACAGTGCTATAAGGTCATTACTGTTATTGTTGCCATTTTATAGGTTAAAAATACTGAGCGTATAAAGTAGAATAATTCCCCCAAGGTCATCTACTAAGCGGTGAGTGAGGATTTCCCTGGCAGTCAGATTCTGTAGGCTGTGCTCTCAGTGCCCGTGCGGTGCTGCCTGCTGTGCGTTAGGCAGGCTGACGTCCCGCTCTGCGTGGAAGTCTGGGCCCTGTGGACTCAGGGATATTTAATGGGATAGAAAAATCTAGTTTTTGTACTTACAAGGTTAGTACAGGAAGGACCGGTAGGGAAGAAACCATCTTGTGAATTATTTTGACTTGTTTTCCCTGTTAGAATAGCTGGTGTTTGAATAGTAATAGTTTCATATATTATTTATTGAAATGTAATCAATAATTTTGCTTAAAGCAGTAGTTCTTAACCAGAGAATAATTCAAAATTTCTTAGAGACTTTTTTTTTTTTAAATTACACGTGCTTCAGTACTAACGACCACTGTCCAGTCTCCTGGGGTGAAATGCAGATTTCCACTCACCTGTTAAGTGATTCCAATGTGTGCCCCTGGCTGAGAACCATTGGTTTAAAGGAAAAAGAAAACCAACAAAAAGTGAAAAAATGGCAAGGCATTCCAAGTTTTAGCTAGCCTAGAAGTTCTCTTCCCATTGACAGTACTTTCAATTAAACTTTATTTTCTCTTTGATAATTTTGTCTGATAATAAATTCATACTTATTTATAGTTCCTCTTCCGGAGTGTTTTGTTGCAAGTGAGGATCAGCCAGTAGTGCTCTGAGGCTTCAGTGGGTCCCTTATTTTGAAATGGGCAGGATGTTTGTGAAAATAACCATCGATCCACAGAGATAGGCTTGGAGGGCTTTCTTTCCTAAACTCAGAAAAGAAGTATTTTGAACAGATTATGGGCAAGGGTCAGTAAGTACAGTGATGTAATAAATTATCTTCCAGTAGAGTGTGAACCCATGTCCCATGAGGGCTTTGAGAAGTTTAGCGCAGCAATATTATGGCTTAATCAGATAAGTTGTTGTGGCATTAATTAGCTTCATTTAGAAAGTCTTAGAATAGAGGCTTAAGAAAAGACCATTCAAATTTTCCCTTAAACATGTCTTTTGACATGTTTAACAATATTAAATATTCTTTCCCCAAAGTTCTTACTAAATTTTTGCTAACTAATTTTAAGCATGGCTTTATGAAATACTTGTGCCCATCTCTTTGATATATTCACTTGAAGTAGCAAATGTGAAATCACTGCAGCGAATGTAGCACTAAGTTGGGCAATTTAGTCTTCATTTTTAGCATTTAGACAGCTAATCCAAACCAGGAAAACAATGCTAACGAAGCAAACTCATTAATATGAAATAAGTCCAGATTTCTCTCCCATTTGAGAATTAGATGCTCAGCAGAACGATACTTTTAGCGGGAGCTAATCTGGAGGAATCACATTTGTATCAAAAATTCAAAGCAACCTGATAAGAGAAGAACACTGGGAAGAGAGCCCTGCGTAAGCTCAAAGGCTCGCTCAGTTCCATGCAGTTTCCAGTGAGACTCTTGCCACTTGAGATCATCGGCAGTGAACACCAACAGTGTAATATCCTTGGCACTTTTCACTTCCTAAGTGGAGAGAAAGAAGCTGTCTGTGAAAGACATGAATTAGTAGAGTTGAGATTTACAGATAAAAATATTTGAAGAAACCTTCACTGTGGAAATCAGCCATTTTGTATATATTCTTTTCTTGTTGGTAACCATGTTGAACCAAAAGAGGAAGAAGAATTAAAAGAATACTAAGGAAATAAGGAAATGTTTTGCCATTGTTGGGAAGGCTTAGAACTCTGTAATTTCTTATTTAGCAGAAAAATTACATTTTACTATGGTTTTTGGTGAACATAAAGGGAGAAGCAAATTAGAAAGGATCATTTTATGTCTTTCCTTTCATCTTTATTTTTTTGTTGTTTTCTAGGAAATCATCGTAAAAATTATAACCAAAAAACTGGGTGACAAATAT
The DNA here is from genome assembly GCF_020740605.2 of Lemur catta. Taxonomy (NCBI): domain Eukaryota; kingdom Metazoa; phylum Chordata; class Mammalia; order Primates; family Lemuridae; genus Lemur; species Lemur catta. Next base: position 142,626,257 of record NC_059128.1, read on the forward strand.
CACAAGAAAAAGGGTATTGTTAAGGTAAGGACATGCAGTTATGAATGGAATTTGTGAACAAAGCTGTGGGTAATTCAGGGAAGCTATTTTGGTGTTTCTTGGAAATCAAGTCCTAGTAGCAGAAATATTGTCTAAAGTTCTTGATTATTCCATAAAATGGAGGCTGAATTCATGATTGTTGGAGAAATGTTTCTTTTCCAACCAGAGTTGGTCTATTTTCTTACTGGGGCAAGTAATAGGTATGAAGTCCCATCGGCAGCTCTTAAAAAACTCAGCGTGAATGCCTTGTTAATCAGTAAAATATATTCTTTTTGAGTGAAGGGGCAGTATAATTTTACCTCCCAGAGGTCCTGTCTTTTGGCTGCTCTGGGATTATAAAATTTTTATCAACATTCCAGTCTTTCTCTCCCTTTTGCTTTTCCCAAATACAGTTTGATTCTAGCACCCAGCCTCATGCATGCCTAGACTGCTATTCTACTGTACTTGAAAATAGGCAAAATTACCCCTCTTGCTAGACTTCTTACAGTCTTATTCTAAGATCACCAGTCTCTTACTCTTTCCAGATTATAAGCTTAACTAAGCTTTGAATTGAGTTCTTTATTGAGAACCAAAGACTGAGAAGTCATATGTGAAATGTAGAAAATAGTGTCATCTGTAGAACGAGTCACTCTTATTTCAGATTGGAATTTCACTTGTTTTTATTTTATATACTTTTATCCTTTTAAATGAGTGTTCATGTATTTTGTTATAAAAGTGTTCATTTTGCATGACAGGAAGTCATTGACAAATACACAGCTGTGGTGAAGATGATTGATTCTGGAGACAAGCTGAAACTTGACCAGACTCATTTAGAGACAGTAATTCCAGCACCAGGTAAATCTGTTTGCAGACCACTTAATACATGTGCCATCAAAATGAGCTATCCCACTCTTAAAACTGTAGTTTTGGTTTGCTTTTTTTTTTTTGATATTACTTGATGGTGATAGATTTGTTTCCATTTCAGAAATATTAACTGCCAATATAACTCTTCCCCATTTGATGTCAGGTGACGTACTAGTTTACCAATCCTCTGATCAAGCTATTTGGTGGCGTGAATGGATTTTCTCTTCTTAGAGTACATATTTTTTCTGAAGCAAAACACAGACATATATGGTTAGAATTAATTATATTGGGCTTATTATTACAAGTTAAATATATTTTATCCAAAATGCCGGGGTCTAAAAGTGTTTCAGAGTTTGGAGATCTTTGGATTTTGGAATATTTGCATACACAGAATTGGATATCTTGGGAATGGGAACCCAGGTCTTAACATGAAATTCATTTGTGTTTTATATACACTTTATACACATAGCCTGAAGATAATTTTATACAATATTTTTAATAATTTTTTACATGAAACACTTTTAACTGTGTTTTGACTCCTGTCTAAGGTCAGATGTAGAGTTTTTCTTTTTTTATAGAACAGGGTCTTACTCTGTTGCCCAGGCTGGAGTGTTGTGGTGCAGTAATAGCTCACTGAAGCCTTGAACTCCTGGGCTCAAGCAATCTTCTTACCTCTGCCTCTCGAGTAGCTGGGACTACAGGTGCATGTGACCATACCCAGCTAATTTAAAACAAAACTTTTTTGTAGAGTGTGGTATCACTATGTTGCCCAGGCTGGTCTCAAACTCCTGGCTTCAAGTGACCCTCCTGCATCGGCCTCCCAGAGTGCTGGGATTACAGGCATGAGCCACCACACTTGGCCAAATATAAATATAAATGTGTTCTTTTTTTTGATCTGGCTTCTTTCACTCAGCATAATTGTTTTGGATTCATCCATGTTGCATGTATCTACTGTTTATTCTTTTTTTATTTCTGAGTAGTGTGTCATTGTGTAGATGGACAACAGTCCCCCCATCTGCTGGGGATACCTTCCAAGACCCCCAGTAGATATCTGAAACCATAGATTGTACTAAACCCCATGTATACTATGATTTTTCCTACGCATACATACCTATGATAAAATTAAATGTATAAATTAAGTACAGTAAGAGATTAACTAATAATGAAATAAAACAATTATAACAATATACTATAATAGAAATTATATGAATATAGTTCTCTCTCTCTCTCTCTCTCCAAATATCTTATTGTACTGTACTCACCTATTTTTAGACCATGGTTGATCAAAGGTAACCGAAACTGCAGATGAGAGGGGACTACTGTACCACAGTTTGTCCAGTCACCTCTTGATGGACATTTGAGTTGTTTGCAGTTTTTGGCTGTTAAAAAAAACTGCTGTGAACATTCATGTTCAAGTCTTTGTGTGGATATATGATTACTTTTCCCTTGTGGTAAATACTTAGAATGAGCTCAGTCATATGGTAGGCGTAAGCTTAAATTTTTATAAAATTGCCAAGCCATCTCATGAATTTTAAAAAGAGACAAATTAAGCTCAGTTTTCTCTGATTTCTTCCGGACTCGGAACATTTTCCCCAAGTAACTTATACTTCTTGCAATCTAAAATTAAAACATATCCCTTTAACAAATAAGTGAAAAAGATGAGGAGTCTTAAAATGTTAGAGTAATGAAAGTCTACAAACTGTACTTTAAAATACTCTTCTTAAATGATTAAGAACTTGTATTAATAAGAAAAAGGTTTCATTTTTCATTATGTTCATTCAGTGGAATGCATTTTGCTGTAACAAGGTAGAAGAAAAATGTACAGATTTCTTTGCACTAAGGTTTATATTCTTTCCTATTGTAGGAAAAAGAATCCTAGTTTTAAATGGAGGTTACAGAGGAAATGAAGGTACCCTAGAGTCCATCAATGAGAAGACTTTTTCAGCTACTATAGTCATTGAAACTGTAAGTTTGTTTACACAAAGACAGAAATTTCAAAATGCTTTCAAAATGTGCCAGGTTTTTTTTTTAATTGGACTGGTCTTTGTTTTATGTTAGAATCTGGGCTTTTTGTGTGCTTTCTCTCCTATTTGGAAATCTGTCATCTTATTTTCTCCAATGATTCTGCCATTGCTAAAGCATTTTATTTTCTGATCAAAAAAGAAATGTGTGCTCATTGTATAAGACCTGAAAAATATAATTTAATAGAAATAATTTTTTAAATTTTCCATAGTCCCCCATCCTGACGATAACCCCCATTAATATTTTGGTTTGTTCTTTTCCAGTCTTTGTGTTTTATAAAATTGTATACAACATGTACAGTTTTCTTTCCTGACTTCCTCCCTCTACGTTTAATATAAAATTCAATTTGACACAGTAAAGTTAGTGGGGGGAAGTGTAGTCGTAGTTAACGGGAAAAGAGCCACAGAGGTTAACCATTTTTTTGAATGTCCTGCCCTCTTCCATAAAGGATTTAAGGTAGCAAAGATCAATACAGCCTCCCAAAGTGCTAGGGTTACAAATGTGAGCCACCATGCATGGCCTAAATAAAATTGTTTATTGCCTTAGAACCGATAGTTCTCTGACAGGTCTGTGAGTATGGCCCAAGATGTCTTCAGAAGGAAGATTCTTTTTAGGACTCTGAACTCCTGCACTACATAACTTTACCATGAAACAAAAGAATTTTTCATCTCCAGCACAGTCAGTTTTAGTATTTTGTCAGGGTAATAGACCCCTTGGAGAGGGTGATGAAAGTCTGGAGTCTCTCCAAAACATTGCAGGCAATTGCAAAAGTTTTTATGTTCTCTTAGGCCTTCATATCACAGGCCCCTAAGCCCACGGACCTGTTAGAGGATATGTGTCTCAGGAAGGTTTTCTGGAAAGACTAGTTAAGTCCTTATCGGAGAGGTCCTTATCACATTTCAGTAAATTAAGCAATTTTTTCCTGTGTCTGACAGTACTAACCTAGAAACTGTCACTCACCAACCTAAACTATAAGGGAAAAAAGGAAAAGGTACTCTTACCTGGTATTGAGAAATTTATCAGTCTGACTAAATTTAACAGATTTTTGTTTTTTTTAAATAACTCCGTAAGTTTTTCTCTCTGACTCGATCAGTAGAAGGTGATGGGAAATCCAATATTTCCTTGACAGATTGATTATCCTTCCCTTTGAAACTTCTTGGTACTATCAAATGGAAGTCCTGTTTCATGTTTTTGTCTAAGGGAAACACAAAACAACTAATTACTACTGAGGATGTGTTAATTCTACTCTGGTGTCTTTGGTTCACAGTTTACATGGTATTCTTCAGGAGCTAGTTTCATACCTCCTTCACTCTAAATCCAGTTTCATCTTCTTTTCTGATGCTTCAATTGCCTACAGGACTGTACAGGGTAGAACTTATGAGCAAATCCACATGAAAAGCCTTTCTGTTTCATTGGAAAGCAACTTGTACTTCTGGAAGAGGAAATCCTCCTGCTAATTTTTTATTTTTCCTCTTTTCAACCTGCCCCATTAAAAAAAAAAAATCTGTGTTTGTGCATGTGTTTGTCTGTCTGTTATGTCTCCATATTTTCTTTGAGTCATTTGAACTTTTCAAGTGGTTTCTCTTGCTCTTTTTATCATTTCTGGCATCTTAAACTTTAGCGCCAGTTATCATATTTGAAATTTACACATTTATTAAGCAGATTTTTAGCTATTTGTTATTTATTTAGCTATTGATTTTTAGCTAATAAATGTTCCTAAACAGCCTCAGCTTTTTAGCTATTTGTCTAATAAACCCAAATGTTTGGCTCATGTCTTATTCTCCAGATATGCAGTTATTATCAGAAAAGTGTAATTGGCCATAGAGTGTTAAACATAGTAATGAAGAATTTAACCTAGTCTTGCTTTATCTGGGAATTTATTTCCTTTAAATACAACCATTATTATATAGTAAAAGAATGACAATTTTAAAAAGCAATTTTAAGGGAAGTTATGATTGTAAGTAAAGAAAAAACTATTAAAATCTTCGTCTAGGGTTAGTGTCTTCATCATCATCATCATGTTATATTTTGTAAGAGAAAAATTTTCAAGTTTTAAATGAAAGATTTAATAACAATGAGTTGAAAGTTATCGAGCTCATACTCATATTAAATTCTAGGTATCGTTCTAAGCGCTTTGTATGTTTTAACTCCAACAGCCCAATAATAGAGGCACTACTGTTATCCCTGCTGGGGGATAACCAGGCACAGAGAGGATTAGGAGACTGAAGCTCAGAGAGGTTAAGTCACTTGCTGAAAATGAGATTTGAACTTGGGGATTCTGGGTCCAGAGCCCATATTCTTAGCCTCTGTGTTCCCAGGTTATATCCATTTTTGTGGCAGATAGTGTCTTTCATTAATTGTTTTCCTCCTTCTCTGTTTGTTGGATATGAAGGAAAGAAGAAAATAAATTTGCAGTTGGACTCATTTTCTATAATATATACCAATATAACAATCACAGCTAAACTAGACACACGTGTTAGAGTATCTGTATGGCTTACAATAATGATATTTGCTATTAAAAAAAAAAGAAACCCCAAAATGGATAGTGACACAATTATGATAGAAGTTAACTTCTCATTCTAAGAGTCCAAAATGGTTATTCTTGATCAGGGAATGGCTCTCTTCTAAGTGGTGATTTGTGAGTCCAGGGTCCTTTCAGCTAGTGGCTCTGCCGTCTTCAACAAGTGGCATCTCCAGCTGCCATGTGTGTGCTTCAGTTGGGCAAGAGGAGCCTGACGGATTGCGTGGAGGGAAAGCCCGCCTGGGCCATCGCTGCTGTTCCTCCGTGCTCTGGAGCCCCACACGTGGCCACAGCTAACCAGGGGGGCTAGGAAATGTAGCTGTGTAGCCAGGAAGCAGAGGAGCTACCAAACAGCTCGGGAGCCTCTGCCCCCCAGTATCTATTGATAACATGCTGTAAGTATCATTGAAGAAAATGTGGTTTTAATAGGTCTTAATGAGAATGCCATAGATTATTTTTAAAATTCATAGATGTATAGAAATGTTAACTACCTTTATGGTGTTTTAGGGATATGGAAAAAGTAAATTTGTATCTATAAGTGTGATGTCATTTTTTTTTTCAGTACATGTGTGTTTAACCTCTTCTTAAATTATTTTAATTTACAGGGCCCTTTAAAAGGACGCAGAGTTGAAGGAATTCAATATGAAGACATTTCTAAACTTGCCTGAGTTTAAAAATCTGTCAACAATACATTAAAATCCTAAAACATCAAATTGGTGTTCGCCAAGGCATTATGAGACTCTACTGTGTTAGGGTATTCCTTTTGTATAAAAGAAATGGATTTTTGAAAATATTACTGTATAGTTGTTTAGCTAAACTTATAGAAAAAAATATAATTATGTCTCATGAAGTATCAAAACTATGTAATTTTGCCCATGTTATTCTTGTTTCCTTTATAATATTTACTTAAATGATTTTTTATCTTCATTAAAGAATGTTATTGTAAAGTGTTTTATGTAAGACAATTTAGAGTCATAATTGGAGAAATCCTTGTATACACTCTAAATTTATATTTTTCAGTAGTAGAGTGGTAAAGTTGAACTATAAATGTAATTAAATTTTAAAACATCAAATGGTAAATATAACAGCTTTATGGTGATACAATTTATAGATCATACAGGTCACTCATTTAAAGTGTACAATTCAGTGGTTTTTAGTCTATTTGCAGGGTTGTGTAATCATCACCACTATCTGTCTGATTTTAGAAGGTTTTCATCACCCCAAAATGAAGCCCCGTATGAATAGTCAGTCCCTATTGTGCCCTCTCTGCCCCAGCTGTGGGCACCCACTAATCTACTTTCTGTCCCTATGGATTTACCTTTTCTACACATTCCGTGTAAATGAAATCATATCATGTGTGATCTTTTCTGACTAGCTCCACACCCTTAGCATCATGTTTTCAAGGTTTATCCATGTTGTGGCTTGTAGGAGTACTTCATTTGTCTTTACTACTAAATAATATTCCATTGTATGGAGGGACTATATTTTGTTTTTCTGTTCATCAGTTGATGAACATTTGGGTTGTTTCTACTTTTTGGCTTTCATGGCTAATGTTGCAATGAACATCCATGTAGAAGATTTTGTGTGAAAAATATTTTTCGATTCTACCAAATGGTTTTCCAAAGTGGCTGCACCATATTACAATCCCACCAGCAATGTTGAACTATACAGTTTTACATAAGTAGAGCAGTATGTTATTTTGGGATGCAAAGGCCACCTCACATTTGCTTATGCCACAGGAGAACAGAAGAGTTTTTAAGTTCCTGTAACTGAGGAGGGACACACACTAGCTGCAGGGCAGTGGGACCCGAGTGTGGGCAGTCCCATCAGGTTTGTTCTCTTCTGTCTCGGGCTTCCCCATTCTCAGGCACTCCAGGTTTACGTTCTATAACCGTTCAAACTAAAGGCCTGGGATCGACTCTCGTTGCACCAGACCTGGACAAATCACTCCAAACACGGGGACAGGAGTATGCTAACTGGCCAGACCCAGGTCCTATGTCAACTGCCAACCTCCCCATCCCCCCATCTCTCCTGGACTGAGAGTTGGGGGGGTTGCTGATAACATGCTGATACCAGAAACATAAGAGGCAGTATAAGACATACTAATAGGATGTCAGTAGCTTTACAGAAAATGTTCTTAAGGGGTGAATTAAGGTTTTTCCAAAATAACTTCACAGCGTAATAAGGAAAGCAACTAGGTTTTGGAGTTGGGCAGTCTTCAGTTTAAATTCTGGCAGTTCTGTTCCCTAGCTGTGTAATCGTAGAACGTTAATGTTCTTGAATTGCAGTGTTCTTAATGTATAAATTGTCAAAAAGGACGTGTCCCTGCAGGGTTGATGTGAGAGCTACAGAAAATACATACAGAGTATCAGGCATAAATCCTGGCACATAGTAGGTATTCAATAACCGGTAGTGTTGGAACTGGAGCCCAGCAGTTGGTCCTGGCCTGGTGTGAACTTGGCTTGAATCTCAATAAGAATAATAATAAATAATGTGATGAGTAAATGTGGCAGATTCTGTATGCCTTCCCCAATCCATAAGTCTGGAGTCAATGCTGTGGTTTTCTTGAGAGAAAGAAGGTTTCTTGTCTACCCCTAGTTTAATTCTTTTCTCCAACATGTCCCTGAAATGATCTCAGAAGGAAATAAAGTAGTATAATTGAGATTAAATTCAATAAAATATATTCAAAGCATAAAAATATGATTCTGGACTTTGGAGCGTTTTTTTCCCCTCTGAGTTCATAGAGCCCAATAGTGGTTATGTTAAACGAAATGACTGTAGACAACTAAAATCAGGTCTTATGTTGACTTTATTTTTGAAGCATCATAAGCTATTTTTCATTTTTAAGAAATAGACTTTTTAGAGCAGTTTCTATGGGATTTGACAAATGTATGATGACATGTATCCACGATTACGGCATCGTACAGAGTAGTTTCTCTGTTCTAGAAGTCCCTTTTACTCTGTCCTCGTCCTCTCCCCAAGCCCCTGGCAACTACTGATCTTTTTACTGTCTCCATAGTTTTGCATTTTCCACAATGTCATATAGTTGGAATCCTACAGTATGTGGCTTTTTCAGATTAGCTCCTCTTACATAGTAACACTTATGCATTTAAGGTTCCTCCATGTTTTTGTTTGTTTGTGGCTTGATAGCTCCTATCTCCTTAGCACTGAATAACATTCTACTCTCTGAATGTGCCACAGTTTATTTTTCCATTCATGGGCTGAAGGGCATCTTAGTTGCTTCCAAGTTTTGGAAATTATGAATAAAGCTGCCATAACATCTGTGTGCAGGTTTTTCTATGGATGTAAGTTTTTGACTCACTTAGGTAAATGCCAAGGAATACATTTGTTGGATCATATGGTAAGAGTATGGTTGTTATTTAATGAACAGACCCCTAACCAATTGTGTTATATCTTATTTGGAGAATGGTTATATGAACAGAATGAGGTTAATCAACTAAGGCCTGGTGATAATTCATTGTATGTGTCAACTTGACGGGGCCACAGGTGCCCAAATAACTCGTCAGACATTATTCTGGATGTTTCTGTGAGGGTGTTTCTGGGTGAGGTTAACATTTAAATTGGTGGGCTTCAGTAAAGCAGATCACCCTCCCTGGTGTGGGTGGGCCTCGTCCGATCATAGAACAGGAAGGCTGATCGCCCCCAGGTAAGAGGGACTTCATCTCAGGGTCTCCTGTACCACTGGTGTGCACTGCAGAGTTTGGACTTACAGCCTCTGTATTCACACGAGCCAATCCTTATAATTACCTTCTGGTTCTGTTTTTCTAGAGAACTATGACTAATCCAGACCTCATGAACTAAAAAGGGTCTTGGGCCAACACTAGGAAGAGAATCTTGGCTAAGAGCATCGGGCCATCACAGGTAACTTTGTGTTATAGCTATCCTAGCTATCCCTACGGCGGGTGACAGGGTTTTAGTGTAAATCTCTATAAAGCAACTAAGGTCAAGTAACTTCTCCTATTCCTAGTCCACACTCACCAAATAACCTTCTCTTAATTGAACTTTCCATATAACTAACAGTGTAAAAATGCACTCCATCTGCAAGGTTGAGGACCCAAGGCTCAACAGGAGCAAAATTTTATCGCGGTAAATGCTAAATCTGTCAAGCTTGACATGCCAAAGCAGCTTTCCTTCGCCTCACCTTGGTGAGCACACCTTAGCATCTGAAAACACAACAAAATCCTAAAGCTTCTTTGCAAAATATTTATTTTCTTCAGCTATGTTTGCAGGCTTTATAAACCACTGTGATATCTGGTTTGCTTTAATTATTCAAACTGAAGCATATCTGCAAAGGTGGCAGGGAAAAACAGGTATATTTATACACATAATTTCCAAAACTCTAAACCTTTAAGGCCGTTTGAGAAAGCTATAGAGCTGAGGCACGAAGTAGTCCTTGTAATGTCCGTCAATGAAGCCTTTCCCACTGTTGTGCACAAACCAGCAGGGAACGTCTGTCCCGAACACAATGTCCGTCCTGTAGTCTTTCTGCAAGCCTCTGCAGGAGCAACGACATGCATGGTTAGGAAGCAGACTCCTACATGGCAGCTGGGCACATCTAGAAACAAAGACACCCTCTGTCCCTCTTTGTGTCCCTTCTGTCACCATATCTGCCCACCCCCCATCACCCCTGCTCCCCAAATCTTATGAAACATCAGAGTCCAGGGCTTAGTGTTGGAAGGACAGAGAATAAGCAGTGTGTCTTTAGATAGTCCAAATAACCCTGATATAGGTTGACCCAAATGGACTTTTCCAGTTAGGTACAGAGCAGCAAATTAACCCAAAGGGAAAGAAAGCAGGAACAGAACTCCGGAACCTGAAGAATGAATCCGAGGCGCCTCTAACTTCACTTAATGGGTAAGTGTTATATTTAATGGTAATGCCAGGTATTTTAGGGCAAATTCATGTCCTCCACTTGAAGGACAAAGAAGCCAGTGATTTGCAAAGGTGTACGGCACCTTGCTGTTAATGAGCCTCAAAAGGATGTAACTACACAGCTCACAGGTCAACTCAGTTTCGGTTATGCGTCATCAGGTGCTTGAAGATGAAACTGAGGTCAGCATTTACTTTTTGTCATTAGAGTAGAGAAGATGCTCTTTGACCAACCACAGAGAACTTATTAGCATCATTCACTTCCACTCACCCTGTCTTCCCTAAAACATGCTCACTGATGCCCACTGGGGACTCACTGCTCTCTATTAAACCAATGCCAGCTCAGTGCCATACTCAGTAAGAATCCATCGCTTCAGCTCACAAATCTACCGGTGGTGGTACCTATTATTGTTATTTTAAGGTTTGTCATCGTTATGGTTAGGTCTGTGGAAGCCATTGACATTTGTGTGCAAAGCAAAGTTGGCTGCTTTGTAAAAACTCTAAAAAAGGAGAAAAATGCTTTAAAATGATACCAAATTAGGCATCATCAGTGAGACAAGCTGTAAAGGACTCGGAAACATTATAAAGATTTGTGAGAATTTTACACGCAGAGTGCTTTACAAGTGCCCGAGTTCTCACCTCAAGTGAAGCATATGGGTCTGGTTTGCGTAAGAAAAGCTACCAAACGGCAGTCGGTAGATCTGCACTCAAAAAGAAGGCTCCAGCCTTATATAAAAATATATATTCGTTCTCCAGCACAATGGTGCGAAGTAGGTATTTTTATGATTTTCTCCTTTAATCGACTTTTTCAATTATCCAACTTGTTAACATAAGGCTTCCGATGTATGAAGATTCGTTAATCTTGGCATCGTATGACACACATACATATATCTAGTCATTATTTGCATTTAAGGAGAACTATTGGCAGTGTCCTTATGCAAATGTTGTGTGTGTGTCTATCACTAATGCTTTGTTCAGTCTGACGTAGGCAGTGCTTGCAACGCCTTTTCTTGCCCTTCTGTCTTGCTACTTGAGTCCAGTTCTCCCAGGGCCCCTTTTCGTGGCTGTCTCATGCACCCAAAGCCCACCTGCTGACAGTCAACTTCTGTCCTTTCACTTCCATGCTGGCCTCTGGCTTCCGGGGATCCTTTCCCGGTCTCTCATTGAAGATGTGTATCTTGGGCTCCTGCATGAACTGGCCTAGCAGAACAGAACCCAGACATTTATTTCCATGTAATCCCATGCTAAACAAAAAGGCTTGTCACTCGATCCAAGCTACATTTTGATCCTCCCTCCAGAAATTCTAGGGTAGAAGGACAAGTCAAGAAAGACAAGTTGAGAGGAAAAAGGAACAGTGATTTGCTCTCCCTCCTGAGAGCACGGCCATTGTGCACATCAGGTTGCTGTACGGGACCATTAGTAACTTGGCCACCCTGATGGCAGGGGGCGAGTGTCGCACTTGAGAGCACAGCTCAAATCAGGAACCAGGTTTGTTTGTGATGTCGTTTGAACCCTTCTTAAAATACGAGGGACAGTTGCCCAGGAGGCTAAGACTTCCTAAACCAGTTCGCTTTGCTTCAGTTAGAAAAAAATTCTCAGCATAAAATTTATCTGTGCCTTGTCATAACTTGCCCTGTTCGTGATCCTGAAACCCTCGTCTGGAACGGCCACACTCGTGAACCACCCTGCACTGCTGTGTCCGTCCTCTGTGCCCTTGAGTTTGCACCTGCCATTTTCCCAACTTCTAGCCACTGTCACACAAAGTTGCTGAAGACCTAGGGTGGCCCCGCCCTTGCTGAATTGTTGATTGACATTTTACCTATTAATCCGTGTGCTTTGGGTGAAAACTTGTTCGTGGGGGGAATGTAGATTCCCAGAAAGTCAACGTTAATCGGGTGCTTCTTCCACACACGATGCAGTAAAACCGAGAAGGACATCTCTTTATCCAGGGTGATGGTCACAGTTTTTTCTTTCTTCACTGAGATAACCACCCTGGTGTGAAAGTCCAGATGGAATTAAACAATTCCAGAACAGACTTTTCTAGAAAGTAATTTTTCTCACCCCCAATATGAATTCTCCATTCCTCCCACTAGTTTTCTAAGAGTTTTATTTACAATGCGTTTGCTACGAATATTGTTGTTGTTATAACTCCCAGCCCTAAAATTCTTTCAGTGTGCATGGGTGTAGATAAACGCTCAGATACTAATGGGGAAGATGCAACACCTAAGATACAATGTCTTGGTGCTCACTAATGCTAGGCACGAGACTAGGCCTGAGACACAACAGTGACCAAAACCACTGACCCTGCTGCCAGGAACATGGTAAATTGTTCTGAATCTCAACTGCTTTGTATTTGGAATGATGATTTTAAGTTCTATGCTGATGTCACTGATGCCTGGATTGATTTATGCAGTGGTGTGTCGAGGACAGGGCTGGGCTCGGTGGAATAACACTTGCCTCTGATTGATGACACGAGCCGTGTCAGACCAGGTCAAGACCGACACACGGGACTTCCGGCTCAGGGTGATGGTTTCTGTGCTGATTTCTATTTTCATGTCTTCGTTTTGGAAGTAAAACCCCAATTTTCCAAAATAGGTGCTTAGTTTTCCATTATTGGGCTTCTTGGCACCGATGAGCTGACCATTGACTGAAATTCCTACAGGAAAGAAAAATGATTTTGTTGCTTGTGTACCTTTTTTTTTTTTTTTTTTTTTTGGCATGTGTGGGCACCAAAATTCAAATTTGTTAAACTTGACAATATGGGAAAATTATTACTATTTTCCTTCAGGATTTATATAACATTTTTTTTTCTTTGTGATTCTTGTTTTATAACTGTGTTTAAATTAATTATATCACAATAAGATCTGCTAGTTCATGCTCAGAGAGAGTATATATTTTGAACTATAATTGTATAGTTGTATACAATTGTATAATTGAGCTATAATTGTTCAAAATAGTTAGATACATACATAATTTAATCCTCACTAATATCAGAATTTGGAAAATAAAGAACTTCAATTAAGGTGAGAAAGAAAGAAATCCCAGGTAGTGACAAGGAAGCATGACAACAATCTAATTGTCTAGTTCGAATATTATTTCTTTTTATTTTACCTGATTCTGGATCAGAAACCAGGTTGAGGATTTTTCCAGGTTCTGAGTCAATATTGAAACAAATGTTATTTTGGCTTTTGGGGAGGTAAATGATGAAATGGGGGTCATTTTCAACTGGAAAATGAAAAGAAACAAAATCAGAAAGAAAGGAAGATAATTTTGAACAGTATTTTGCTCCCGAACACCTTTATTTAGCCAGAACAAATATTCATTGCGCTACTACTATGTGCCAGCTACTGTTTCAAGCACTGGGGACTCAGTGGTTCATACCCATTGTACCTTCCCCACGGAGCCTCCGTTAGCATTTTATTTTCTTTTACAAATACAGTGGATATTTATTCTGTAGCTATCATATATGTACTAAGCTGGGTGCTAGAGATAAAAAATAGGAAAAAATAAGTAATAAGAAACACACACACCCGCACATATACAATATAAGATATATAGAGAGATAGATAAATAGAGATGTATTTTTTAAGGAGCCATATATGGTGCAGAACAATAAAGGAGACATATTATTGTTGACATACAGATTAGTATTAATCAATTCCAACAGCAATGAAGAATCAAGCTATCCCCAAGAAATCAGAAATCACCGCTTTGTTATTGAACCTGATTATCCAACTGATCCTTCCTGGCCTTTTTTTTTTTTTTTTTTTTTTTTTTTAAATTCCATGTAACCATTCAACAAATATTTGGGGAAAGGGGAAAAAAAAAAACTTAGGGACAAAACACTAAATTAGGCAATGTTTGGTGCAGCTATAAATACGTCATGTTTTGCACCTTCAAGAAAGTAATACTTCAGTGCAGGATGCAGACATACCACTAACGTGAGACAGAACCACGTAAAAGGCACAGTAATGGCCCAAGCCACGTGCTGTGGGAATGAAGATGGGTTAGCGCCCCAGGCAGAACAAGCAAGGGCATAAGAGGGAGGAAGCTGGCTTTTGAACTAAGTCTTACAGAGGAGGAAAGGGAAACACGGAAGACACAGGAGAGAGATATTATTCTGAGTGAACAGAATCAGAAGGGTAGAACAGTTTATGATTTGTTTAGTAAGTAAGTCAATATGGCCAGAATATAGGTTCTTGGCAAATACACAAAAAAATAAGACTAAAAATATAGATCATCAAGACCCTGAAACACTAAAAAATGGGACTTTGTTCTGTTGGGTAGACTCCACCATGCCCAGGTGCTCCTGATCTTTAATAATAACATCCATTTCTTGAGTGATTACTATGTGCTAGCACTTTAGAGATGGCTCCACAAATAATCTGCAACCTAGCTACCAACAGGTATATACGCATCATGATGCCCATTTTCAATATGAAGGAAGTGAAGTGCAGAAACATTAAGTAACTTGCTCAAGTCCACACAGATGATGTGAACTCCAAAGAGAAGGTTCTTTCCCCTGATACCCAACTGGCCCTTCCGCATGAGAAGAGCATGTCTTCCCTGCCAGAGGGTTCGTCCCATACCATTGGGAAAGGGCACTATGGACTGAACTGTCCCCCTCAAAATCCATATGTTGAAACCCTGACCCTTCGTGTGGTGGTATTTGAAGATGGAGTCTTTGGGAGGTGGTTAGGTATAGATGAGGCCATGAGAATGAGGTCCTCATGATGGGGTTGGTGCCCTTATAAGAAGGGACACCAGAGACCTCATTCTCTCTCTCCCCACATAGACACACAAGGAAGAGGTAGTGTGAGCACCCCGTGAGATGGTGGCCCCTACAAGAAAAGAAAAGAGTCCTCAGAAGGAAATCTACCTTGTCAGCACCTTGGTGTGGGACTTCCCAGCCTCCAGAACTGTAAGAAAGAAATGTCTATTGTTTAAGTCCCCCAGTTCGTGGTACTGTGTTATAGCAGCCCCCCGCTGACTAATGCATGGAGCCATCTTCTTTCACTGCCTGTCGCCTAGTTTGCCAGGATGCAGTGATTTTTATTAACACACACAAATGCCTCCTGGAATCATGATCCGTTGGGCTCTGAGAGGCGCAGGCAGCGTGGAAGTTCTCTCACCTCTTATCACGTGTGGGGGGGGCGTTGACTCCAGCACGTGGGCCCCTTGCGCAAGCATCGGAATCACTGGGGTCGGTGAGGGGTTGGCCCACGATGGGATTGAGCCCGGGGCAACTTTGCTGCCGTAATACAGGGCACCTGTGCAGAAACACCTGCGTCTGTTAGTTCCCAGGTTTACGTTTCTATGGAAATTGCCTACAATTTCAGGAATCTGTTTTATGCAGCCCCTGGAGGCTGTCAGCTGAGGGTTTCTTCCTTATTTTTATTCCAGAAAGTAGAATGGAAATACAAGTTCAACTAGAAAAAGCACAATATAAAATTTCTAATAATTAATATGGAATTTCTTCATGTATTTTTTTAAATGAGTGGTGGTGTACGTATCAAATTAGGTATCCTATTTCATTGGCTATATTTAAAACAGTGATGTAACAGTTTTATTTTAAAAGGTCAATATTTACAATATTCCAGAAATTATATTTGTTGCAACTTTTTAAAGAAAATGAAAAATTTTAAATGTTGATTTCAAAAATATCACAGGAGTGGGGCATATGTAGGTTTTGAGAATTCCTTTGGGAGATTTGTGAGCAAGAAGACCATTCTCGAAGTAAGTTGGCAGGAAGAGCTTGGGCACCTGGGGACACAGGGCAGGGGGCAGGGGGTGGGCTGGGGTGGGCGAGAGCACCGGGTGACGCCCAGCCGGTGGGAACACCCACCTGAGCAGCACGTGTGGTCCTGCGGCGGGGAGTCGGCCAGCATGCGCTCATCCCCGGCCTCATTCTCAATCACCATTGAGGTCAGTGGGGTCACAATGTGATGGTCTAGAGACATCTGCAGGATGGTTCTTGTGATCTTCCTTTTGGCGGCAGCCGTGGGAGCCAGGCTTCTGTATCCAAGAAGTAGAGATGTTATAGAACATCACTGCATCTGGAACTGAAGTCTGTCACCCCTCTTCCCTGCACCCCATGTCTGGTGTCCTACCTGGGGCAGGGGGGCAGAGGGGGACAAGGTGACAGGGAAACAGAGCTAACTGGCTTCAAGAAACTTAGTATTTTATCTAGCTATGTGATCCCGTGGGGTTTTTTTTCTTTAACGTTATTTTTTAGAGCAGTTTTAGGCTCACGGTAAGATACCAGGATTTCCCATGTACCACCTTCCCCTAAGCACAGGCCCCCCTATCAACCTGCATCCCACTTCAGAGTGGTGCATTTGTTATTGACACAGCTGATGAGTCTGCACTGACTCACCTTTATCACCCAGAGTCCACAGTCGGCACTAGGCTCATTCTTGGTGTTGTACGTTCCATGGGTTCAGACAAACTCGCGATGACACGTATCCCCCACTGTGGTATCAGATAGAGTAGCTTCCCTGCCCTAGAAATCCTCTCTGCTCTACCTATTCATCCATCCCCCAACCCCTGGCAACCACTGATCTTTTTATAGGGATTTTCTTTCCAAAAAATCAATATTTAACTTCTGCAACAATCTGCTCTATGCCTTTGCACACACTCAGTGTGCTCCTGTCAGACAGGGAGGGATATTTCTCGCTTACTTCAAAGCCACAGCTTACAGCCTTGTGTATTTTTTATAATCTTACCGACATTAGGGATTTTCTCCGAGAGTCTGGTTATACAACCATGTTTCATTTTCCCAATCTAGTTCAGACCATCCTGTCTCATCTTCCTAGAGAATCTGATCTAAGAGGTGCAGTAGGGCTTGGGTGTAGGAGCTTTTGTCCAGCACCTTCCTGTCATTCTGGTGCGGGTGGTCAAGAGACCATTCGTTACGCTAGTGATACAGTTTTTATGTCGAAGAGCCGAGATGCAGCTCGGCGGAGAACCAGAGGTGACATGGGTGAGCTTTGGGGAGCCCTTCCTTAGGGGACATCATAATAGCATCACAGTGAATTTCTCTTTGGAAAATAACCGGTCTTCAAGAGTAAATGCACATGAACCACCGATACACGCGGCAGCATGGATGACTCTCATGGACATTGTATTGAGAGACAGAAGCTAGAAACGAAAGAATACAGATGGAACGATTATGTGAAATTTAGTAACAGGCAAAACTAATTAATGGTGGCAGATGTTGAAGTAGTGGTTTCTGCTGGAAGTGGCGGGTGATGATTGGGACGGAGAACAGGGAACTCTCTGAGGTACTACATTTGGATCTGGGTGTTGATTACACGGGTGACATGTAGAAATTCATTAAGCTGCACACTTAACATTAATGCACTTTACACACCTTACTGTAGGGTATTATTAATCATACATCTCAATAAAAAAGAAACAAGAGTGAACCCAGCTTCAGCTAAAGTGTCCGAAACCAGAGGAAGTTAATGATCCAAACCTATATTCATTTGCTGCCTTTCTTGGTTCTAAACTCTTTTTGCGTGTGTGTGACTTCAGCTATTCAAGGTGAACGTTTCACCTTTTCAAATCCCCGTGGTGTGTGTGCTCGTCTCTGCTTACCGCTCGGCCAGCAGTTGGTTGATTGTTAGGTAGGCCCACAGTTTCCTGGTGAAATCGGGGTCTGCATGCTTGTCTTTTGACAGAAAATCCTGCAAGTCATCCATCTGGGCCAGCGTTTCCAAGACTAACTCCGTGTTCGCCTAGATGGTGGGAGGTTCAGTTGAAAGACACCCCGGGGGGAAGAGAATTATGGTTAATCCATGCGCATGTTTAGTACTTGCTGTAAATGAACGGGAATGCGGGAGGCATGGAACATTGAGCCTTCCTCAGCCTCTACTGAGGAAGGAAATGCACACCTTGGGCTTGGGCTTGGTGAACAGGTAAGGATTTACAGAATAGTTGGGCAGACGGCAGAGACATTCTCATGCCTTCTCCTTCACGTGTTGCTTTTATGCTACATACATGATTCTGGGAAGGCAGGGGTAACATACAAGATGGACTGTAAATAATCGTACCGACGTGGCAGTGATAATGCCCTGTAGTTGCTCCAGTTTATCAGGGTCGAATTTTCCTGCCACCACAATCTCTGAACCTCCAAAGTAGTTATGGAAACTGTTTTGAGTGACATCCGTGACTGATGTATGGGGATAGTTGAACTGAACATTCCGGAGCAGTGGAGTAGAGACCTGGTTGTAGAATTTCTACAATTCATTAAAAAAAAAAGAGAGAAATCATTATTTTCTTACCATTTTGTAGGTCTAAAGCATTTTTCTCTGAGATTCTTCAAATGCTCAGCATATACCTCTTAATTTATTCTCATGGGACCTCTGGGACAAGGAAAAATGCTCATAAATTATCAGAAAAAACGGAGACAGAGAGAGGATAAAGACTTGTTAAGAATATTACCCTTGATTTAAGAGCCCAGTATTTTTGTTTTATTTTCTGTTATGTTCAGCACAAAAAGCTCATGGACACTTATAATAATAAAAATCAGCTGGGTTGATATTCCTAAGGGAACCTTGTCCCTTACCTGACCCCAAGCTGAAATACAGTGCCTGACTCTGACAAAAAGCAGGGGAAAAGGCATGTTCTTCTTTCCCTATAGCGTTTTCTTGTACATTTATTCAAAATAAACAAGTAATTTGTATCTTTTGTATTTAAGGAAACTTACAGACCATAGTTTGATCTGTTTTACATGTTAAAAAATTGATATCCAAGATGACAGGACACTTTAAAGGGAAAACCGGCAGCATGATGACAGGGAGACCAAGTGCTTGGGGGACGGGGAAGCTACGAGAAGCTTTGATGGTGGTTTGGGAGACTTTGTTGAGGGTGGGTAGAGAAGTGTGTCTCCCTGTTAGTGCAGAAATACAGGGGTGAAGGGGAATGTACAAGAAAGAAATGGAACACTGGCCTGCTTCTTGTGACTGGATATGGCTAAAATAATGACAATTTTGGGTCATATCCAGCCCTTCTTTCAAGTGTCAGATATGGGTAGCTAGATGATTTTGAGCAAAGAAAAGAACTAGAAGAAACTGTTACCTTAAGCTGGGAAGACGTGTCCTGGTTTCCATAAATCCTTTGAGCAATTCCACGGTTGTCATTGGACAGTCTCTTCAAAAAGTCGTAGTCCACATCAAATCCCATCCCCAAGCTGAACAAAGAGATATTGTCTTGTATGCTCTGCTTCACATTTTTCTGAATTTTCGACAATTTTACTTCACCTGAAGTTGGTGATGACAGAAAGGAAAGGGATGAAGAAGCTATGGTACAACGTTTTTGGGAAAATCCAAGAAGGGCAAGTTTAGCAAAATTTGCGAAAATGTAAAATGCAGGATCTATCTCTGGGAAGATACACAAGAAACTGGTAACCAGTGACCGACTCCAGGGACAGGAACTGGATGGTTGGGAAACAGGAGTGAGAAAGAGACTTAATTTTTTAAACCATATCTCTTTTTCTTTTAGCATATTTCCTTTGTTTTAAAAGTAATGTGAGCTGAGGAGGAAACATGGAATCTACAGCAGATGCAGATGCCATTGTCGTCACTGCCTTATGCATTTTCATTCCATGTAGCTGTGTCAGGCACGGACTAGACATGATCCTTGTCTATGTGACAACACTCTCAGGCAACATAATGTAGCGTTCACTATTGCTTATAGTCATCAGTATAAAGACACGAATAAAACAAATGAAAATAAATGTGGTTAGGGACAAGTAGGGAGCTGCCGAAGCTATTTTGCAGGTAAGAAAGAGGATTAACTTAGAGGCTGTCTCGGAGACCAGTCAGTTCTCCAGCTGCAACTAGGGGAAATGTGGAGAGTAGGGATGTGTCACAGTGGCCTCCAGAGGCAGTACTGGGACAGCTGGGACCAACCCTCATTCACACCTCCACACACCCGCTTCACATACCTCCAGTTGAGGAAATAAATGCATCTCCCCAGATGCATCCGCAGTCCTCACAACATACTGCTAAAATCCAAACTCACATTTCTCCATATGGTTTAGGTGACGTGGGGACATTCATGGGCTCTGCTGGAGGTGGCCTAAGGGGGTGAGGGTTTCAGGGGCAGGACACTTTCTTTAGGAAGCAAGGGTTTAACATGTTTTAGAAACACAGATAAGCCCCGTTAGAGTTCCCATTTTAAGCAAACCGCCGTTCTGAGGAACAACAGTGAAAATGTTTGTCAGGAGAAGACGGAAGCGATACTTGCCTACTGTCGGATCTCCATCAGAAACCAGGATGATCAGCGAGACCGAGTTGGGGTCCAACGCCCCCAAGTTACTGGCTTCATTCAAAATGAAGATGGCCCGCAAGAGCGCTTCGTTGATGTTTGTGCCTGTGGAGGGAACATCACGTGTTGTTGCCTGTGCTTTCTTTCCACACACAAACATTACATCCCAGATTCAGGCTCATCTGTTTGGTGATGACTTAGGCATAATGTGTCCAATTTCAAAATTATCTGATTGCTTTTTAAGTGACACAAAACTTGCTCAGCCTGGTGATCCCCTGGTGTCATGAAATATTCACTTTGAAGCAAACCATCCCCTTGGAGATGAATTAACCCTTTCAAAGCACCAGTCTGCTATTTTGTGAAATCAGCCTCGCTGAGATGCGCTGGAGACTAACATTTTACGAAATGCAAGTAATAAAGACATACATTGTCACTTCCTGAGCCCTTTTCTAGGGAAGATGGGGATGGTTAAAAACTTGTGTGGGCTGGATTGTGTGTTGTGCTTTCATCACAAACTTAGTGTTCATCATTTACCAATAAAGGCATTATTTAAGGCAGCCCACGCTAGACTGTGCGAAGACCCCCGTGACAGGACATGACGCTGTTTACGTGAACCACAGAAGCTTCTCACTGGGCTTTAGACCAAACCCACTCACCTCCACTGGGCTGGATTTTCTCAATATACCTCTTGGCGTCTTCGACCTGTGTTTTAGTAGCTGAAACTAAATCATTTCTCCAGGTTCGAACGTTCTGGTTGAAATCAACCACAGAGAATTGGTCTTCTGCTCGTAGGTCCTCCAATATGGTCTTCATTGCTTCCACAGTCTATTTTGAAAGAAAATGAAAGGTCTCATTATATAAAATCTAAGCCTAAGAAGAAACTAGGAAGACCAGTCATTGATCCTGGTCATCTATCAAGTACTGGCTCAAGCTGAACTTCTAGAAAACATCTTGAACTCACCTCAGTCAACACAGACCTACCCTTTGCGTATTCTGAACATGTTATTATTGACTCTTTTTTTTTTTTTTTTTTGAGACAGAGTTTCGTTCTATGCCCCAGCTAGAGTACAGTGGCATCATCACAGCTCACTGCAACCTCAAACTCCTGGCCTCAAGTGATCCTCCTGCCTCAGCCTCTCGAGTAGCTGGGACTACAGGTGTGTGCCACCATGTCCAGCTAATTTTTCTATTTTTTTTTTCTAGAGACAGGTGTCTCACTATGTTGCTCAGGCTGGTCTTGAACTCCTGGCCTCAAGCAATCCTCCCCCTCAGCCTCCCAAAGTGCTGGGATTACAGGTGTGAGCCACCAACCTGATCTTTTTGATACCTAAATTTTTACTGTCTTATTTTGTTATGCATGACCAGTTTGACTGGTTTTTTTGTTTGTTTATTTTTTGTTTTCTTTTGAGACAGGTTCTCACTCTGTTGCCCAGGCTGGAGTGCAGTAGTGTGATCACAGCTCACTACAGCCTTAAACTTCTGGCCTCAAGTGATCCTCCTGCCTCAGCCTCCCAAGTAGCTAGGACTACAGGTGTGTGCTACCATGCCTAGCTAATTTTTAAAAAAAATTTTGTAGAGATGGGGTCTTATGTTGCCCAGGCTTGTCTCAAACTCCTGGCATCAAGTGATCCTTCTGCCTTGGCCTCCCAAAGTGCTAGGATTACAGGTGTGAGCCACCGTGCCTGGCGGTATGTGTATTAGCTGGGTGTTTTGTTGCACACTTATAGTCCCAGCTACTTGGGAGGCTGAGGCAGAAGGATCGCTTGAGCCCAGGAGTTTGAGGTTTCTGTGAGCTGGGCTGACGCCATGGCACTCTAGCCTAGGAGACAGAATGAGACCCTGTCTCAAAAAACAAAAACGGTTGCTGAATGAATGATGGTTGGTTGCTCACATTGGTTGGATGGATATTGCCTTGTTTGTTCTTTAGAATGGCATCTACACCACTTGTCACGGAATAAGCCTATACTGAGCTCCAAACTGGAAAACATGAGAAAGGAAAGCCACCCTTAAGGAATTCGATATAATCAGAAATGATATGCATATATTGATTTAAAAGTTCCACGTGAACGCAAGATATTAAACTAAAACATTATGCAGAAGAACTGAAGGGATATGAGTGATCAGAGTGAGAGGAGGTGATGCAGAGATGAAATTTTTCAAAGAGGTCAAAGAGACAGTTTTTCAAGGAAATTTTGGATGCAGAACAGGAAAGAGAGGAAGAGAGGGGAGAGGAAGCCAGAAAGCGGGAGATGAGAAGGACAGGAATTTTACGGGGGAGGAGTGATTAGAAGATGGGGGTGCGCGTCCTGTGAACATACAATAATCTCAAAACTCTGGGCGGAGTTCACACCCCCAGTCAGTAGCCGCAGTTCCTCAGTTTTCACCCTGAAAGGGGAGGAACAATTGAATGATTGCGTTTCGGGAGGGGATCCAAGAAGCCAGGGAGAGTCCGGAATACCACTGCAAACGAGGGCCACTTACCTGTTTCATTTTAATCCCCCACATGGAGCCGCTCACATCGATAACAAAGAGGATGTTCTTGGGAATTGGGTCCAAGTTTTCAGGAGCAAAGAAGTGGACAAAATATCCATTGAATACCTGAAAAACAGAAGGTGTCTGTGAGTCAAATCCTGACCAATGTTCAGAAGGTGGGGAGATGGGGGCCCGGAGAGGAGAGGTGAGGAGGTGAGAGCTTGGTGCACGCCCGTCTCCCCTTCCCCTGCCTTCTCCCCCGTTCCTGTCCCATGAGGGTCCATGCCTTCCCAGCAGAGTCCACTCTGCTAGGATTATAGGCGTGAGCCACTGTGCCCGGCCTTATTTGGTTTTTACGACATAAAAGATAATGCTCAGCAGCATATTAAAGGAATGTAATTTCAGTCCGTTCTCTGCAGCTAGAAACTACCCACAGGCCAGGGAGTTCGTTCAGCAAGCAGCAGCCCTGTGGTGTCACCTTGGAGGTGGCACTAGCGTCCCTCTGCACTCACCTCGAGCTCCCCAGCCTTCTCCTCTCTGTTCACGTCATACATCACCACCAGCTCCCCGTCCACCGCGGTCTCCAGGCAGCTGGGGCATATTCTCTGCTGCTCCACTGTGGGCTTGAAGGAGACGTGCGCCTGGAAAGAGCGGTGGCGTCAGAGCCTGTGCCCGGCCCTCCTCGTGCATGTAGGGGAAGAGGCACTGCCCAGTGGCCGTGCTGCACGCAGGCAGCAGCCGTAGGCTTGTCCTTGATGTAAGGGACACAGCCAGGGCTTTCGAGGGGAGCATCTGCTGGCCTGCAGTGTTGTTTGTTTGCCTGGTTTGAGGCCTTTTTAAAGGAGATCAAAGAGTTTCCTCCATCCCCCATGGAAGGCATGATGACAGGCTCCGGAAAGAGTCTGTGAAATGTTCCTAGAGGAGTTTGACCTTAGAGGAGTCACAGTTGGTCATCACTGGCCATTAAGGTACAGAGAATTAAGCTGACTTGTTCTTGCTGTGGTTGATGGAAACCTACCACACATTATATGAAAGCTGCCTCTTAGCTGCTGGTCAAGTGGATGACTTGGGGAAAATGAGGCTTGAAAGGGACAGCCTCGTGTCTAAAGGGAATGACGTGACTGGGAGTGTTGTCTTGCATGCCCCGTGGAAGACGTGCCAGGCTCACGGTACCTTCTGGTGTCCTTTAGAGATGACTGGAACTCCATCGAAATGGCCTTCAAAGGTGTCGGGGACATGAAGAAACCGTATTCCCTGAGGTTCAATGATCCACACGTCCACCTGGGGGTGGGAGAGAGAAGTACCCAAAGCATCAAAAGTCTTTAAAGGCTTTTTAAGCAAGAAGGACAATTACTATTAAGTCCTGTGACACTTTTCTCGTCTTCGGGTTTTCCCAGCACAGTTCCATGGTCCCCTCTGCAAGTTCTCTTATAGATCCCCCGGGACGCGGGTCATCTCACCACGGAGGCTAAACCCGCGTCTGGCAACTCAGTGTTCATGGTCTACGGCCTCATTCCCCCAGGGCTTAATTCCCCTTCTTCATTCTACTCTAGTCTATTTATTAATAAGAGCATTCACAGTGCTGGGGGAAAAGGAGGACATTACTTATCAGATATGCAGCTTTTCAAATGGGAATGAAAACGTCACCATGATTAATTCGTCCCCTTTCGTCTCCTGTGTCTGTGGACCATTCACAGCCTGTCTGCCTCACTCTCCCATGTGCCAGGCAGACAGGCGGGTTGGATGGTACATGCCCCTGGGTTGCTTCGCTCTGCCTCCTACACAACATGCTCAAATGGCGCCACAAAGATGTGAGCAAAGAAAAGAGCATTTCAGACTTTACATCAAGACGTGAAGATGACGGCACAGGTGAGTTCAAGGGATGGCCAGTGCAACCAATGCCAAAGGCATCGCTCCCCTGCAGCAACAATGGTCGGGGTGGCAGGGAAGACAACTAACTGAACATTCATTGAGCACCTATCATCTGCTACCTAGTTCCATGAATTCACCTCACTTAGAACTAAGGAACAAAGTATGTCATAGCATCCTTTTGTAGAAGTGGGGTCTTGCTATGTTGCCCAGGCTGGTCTCAAACTCCTGGTCTCAAGCAATCCTCCCACTTTGGCTTCCCCAAGTGCTGGGATTACAGGTGTGAGCCACTGTTACAGTATCTTTTTTACAGATGAGACAGTGGAGACTCAGGATAACCTGTCTCTAGAGATTAGCGTGGGTTGAATGTGGCAACACCCGAAAGATATGCCTACATCAAATCTCTGGAACCCCTGAATGTGAATATATTTGGAAACAGGGTTTTTGCAGATGGAGTTAAGGATCTTCAGATGAGATCATCCTGTACTGGCTGGTGGGCTCTAAATCCGATGACAAGTGTCCTTACAGGAGAGAGGCAGAGTGGGATATGAGATGCTCAGAGGAGGAGGTGATGTGACCACAGAGGAAGAGATTGGAGTGACATGTCGCAAGTCAAGGGATGCCAGCAGCTGCCAGACAGCAGAAGCAGCAAGGAACAGACCCTCTTATAGAGCTCCCAGGGGAGGGCAGCTCTGATGACACCCTGATTTAGACTTCTGAGAGAGACTTCTGTTGCGTTCTGTGCAGTTTGTGGTAATTTCTTACGGCAGCACCAGGAAACTACTGCAATACAGTTAATGAGGGGCAGAATTGATGCTTAAATCCATCAGGCCATGGTTCACTGCAAACCCATAATCTGTTCGATACACCTGCAGAGTCGAGTGGCATCCAACACCACAAAATAGTGATGACAAACAGAAAGTATAAATCAGGGATGGGGACCATGAAAGGGCAGGGTCACTGTCCACCCTACAAAGCCACGCTCACCTCCAAGTGTTTGGCCAGCCGTCCTGGCTGCAGAGAAACCCTGTGCTCATAGGATCCCAGCTTCCTCCACTTCACCTCCTGGTACTGGAGTTCGAACTGCACCTTTGCTCCGGGAAGGACGTTCACTTCGGTTTTGAAGTTCTCCATATCGAGAGCCCCGCTCCTAAAGATGAGAGCCCCCAACATAAGTCAGCACATGGACGACCGAGCTGCAAGACCCAGGGTCTAGGCGGAGGGCGTGGAGACTTTCCTGGCTGATCCAGCCTCTCAGCCGGTTATGGAAATGAACGGTCCGTACTCTGGAGATAAGTGCAACGTCTAGATCTGGTTAATCCCAGCAAGAGCGTCAGTCTCTTCTCCTACCTGATCTTCTGCTTCCAGAGCTTCTTACTGATTTGAGTGTCATCTGCAAAAAGCTACTAGCGATTGGTTCCTATTCTGGGCCAGGACCTTGACATATGTCACCACTGATACAGCAGCTCTGCAGGACCGATATCATCACCTTGATCTTTCAGACGATAATAAGTGAGGCTCGTAGAAGATGAGGAAGCTGCTCAGGACCCCACCGCCAGCCAATTCGAGGACCAGGACTCATAGCTAAGGTTAGACGACTCCAAAGACAGCACACATTTCCTATGCTGCATTGGAAACTCACTCCAGGAAGTCTTCATTTTTTTATTTTAATGTTTTATTTTATTTTACTATTTTTTTAGAGGCAGGGTCTCACTCTGTCACCCAGGCTGGAGTGCAGTGGTGCGATCACAGCTCACTGCAGCCTCAAACTCCTGGGCTCAAGAGATCCTCCTGCCTCAACCTCCCAAATAGCTGGGACTACAGGCATGCGCCATCACTCCCGGCTAATTTTTCTTATTTTCTGTAAAGATGGGGTCTCGCTATGTTGCCCAGGCTGGTCTCGAACTCCTGGCCTCAAGCGATCCTCCTGCCTCAGCCTCTCAAATTGCTGGGATTACAGGCATGAGCCACTGCACCTGGCCTCTTTATATATTTTAGAAGAATTCTATTATTTCATCACATTGAATATGTATTTCTAGTGTAAGAGCTTATTTGGTCACTGTACATATTGAGTCCAATGTGATTATTTATTTTGAGGCATTGATGATTTTAAACAGAAAACAGCTGGTTTGCCCCTGGGTGAGGGGACAAGAGAGGAGCCCCTGTCAAGATGGAGGGCAGGTCCTGTCGTTCAGGCCTTACCTCACCAAGCCTGCCGTCTTGCCTCTTGCTCTCGCCTGTGAGTACAGAGCTTTGCCCACAGTTTTCTCCTTAATGGAACTCCTGAATGTCGTGCCATCCACAGTCCTAGAAAAGGACAGAAGGCAACTGTTGGTCAGAGTAGCAGCCTTAGCAGAGCAACAGAAACAACCCAGCACACTCGACATAATGAACGGGGAGCAATGACCATTTTGCATCTGTAAGAGACAGGAAGAGACATTGGAATAACTCATAGACAAGACATCCTTTATTTGACAGTGTGATTTGAGAGGGGCGAAGAAGTAAGCTCCCATCCTAAAAACTTTCCCTCGTGTCTTGTTGTTTGTGTTTAAACTTTTTCCTCATTTTCAAATTGTGTCCTTCTTTTTGGGTATCCATGGTTAGTGACCCATGTGACTAGGAGAGGTGACTGATAAATCACTAAATATCTCATTACATTGGGTTCACCAGCACATTCTTCTGCGAGTAAAGAATTTGGTACAGGCTGGGAGTATGCAATGGACCGTTTGTGTTCCCCAAAATCCGTATGTGGACTACTACCTGCTAATACGATGGGATTAGAAGTGGGGCCTTTGGGAGGTAATTAGGTCAGGTAATTAGGGCATCCCTCAGGAATAGGATGAGTGCCTGTAAAAGACACACAGCTTATTTTAAACTGCGATGATGAAAGAGCTCTCTTCTCTGGTCCTACAAATTTGGCCCTGTGTAGAGGGAGACCAAAATAAATGTATGTTTCACTATTCTGTCTCTTGTCACTTCAAATCTTCTATGGCAGTGGTCTCCAACCCTTTTGGCACCAGGGACCGGTTTCATGGAAGACAATTTTTCCATGAGACAGGGGGTTGGGGGGAGGCAGAGCTCAGGTGGTGATGCGAGCCATGGGGAGCAGCTGTAAATACAGATGAAGCTTCGCTCGCTCACCTGCTGCTCACCTCCTGCTGTGCGGCCAGGTTCCTAACAGGCCATGGACCGGTACCGGTCCTTGGCCCAGGGGTTGGGGACCACAGTTCTGTGGAATGAGATGGCGAAGAAAGAAAAGAATGAAAGAAAACAGAAAGAAGAGATCCCTAGAATAAGTTCTGATTATATCTTTTAAAAATCAGAATTTATTAAATATAGTTTTAAATGTCATTTCTGGACATGGGATCATATAATTTTATTACAGAAAAGCTTTTCCTTCTCCCTTGACTTTTTAGAAAAGGCTGACCAAAAAAAGTGATCCATTTTTTAGCCAATTCAAAGGATACCAATCAAAGTCACATACGGCTTTTTTTCTACCTACTTCATTTTATTTAGAAAATATAATTAACGTGGCTCTGCAGTTTTTAGCAGCCCAAGTGCCTGGTGGTTGAACCCTTTATTTTATTTATTCACAATTATCACTGATTACCTTGGTATATGAAGGACAAAAGCAGATGAGAAGTAACTCAACCTAATGTCTTCATATGAAATAGGCAGACTGTACGCAGGGGACCGCGCTCTGTTCTGGCCAGCCCAAGAGGGACATAGACCAACTGGAGCCCACCCTGGGGCGGCCACCAGGATACCCAGGACACAGAAAACCATTCCAATCACGTGGAAGAGCAGGGAGTTTTTAGCCTTGGTACACAAAGTCTCCAAGCGGGCAAGGTTACTGGCCTTAACTATGTGACGAGTGTTAGAATAATTAAAAAACTTTTTTCATTATGGAGATTTTCAAACATACAAGAATAGAGAGAATCATAGAAAAGACCTCCATGAAGCCATCACTGAGCTACACCATTGTCAATACTTGGCCAATCTTAATTTGTCTAAACTCCCACGCTTCCCACCTCAATTATTTTGAAGCCAAACTCAGATGACACATCATTTCATTCACGAGAACTTCAGTATGCTGTAGAGATTTTTTTTTTTTATTCCATGTGAGTAGAACTAGAGTCACTGGGTAGACAATGGAAAATATTTAAATCAAGTATAAGAAATAATTCTAACAGAGTTGTCGGCCGTTGCCTTGTGAAGGAATGAATTTATCGTTAAGGAAATCATCAAGTCCAGCCAGGATAACCCACCCGTCAGTGGTATAATAGACAAATTCAAGCGCTGGCTAGTGATTGGATTTAATCAGTGCTTCTCAACATTTTTTTTTCCTTGGAGAAACATATGGAAGATGACACTGACCTGCTGTACACACCCTTGTATGCGGTTTCCTGTAAGCTAGAACAACTCCATATATTTTTTCCCCACAAGAAAGCACATTAAAATGCAAATAAGTGGGAGGTCGTTACTATAGAGATAGCCTTAAGTTTGCTTTAACTTATTAGAAACAAAAAGCAAATCCTTCACAAATTCTGATAATTTGAACAGGAACAAATGATAGGGACCCTCCCCACCCAGCAGGTGGGCAGCCTTAGAGGTGACAACCATTGGAACAGTTGACCACTCAGGTCCCTTTCTAACTGTGAGGGTTCTTGATTCTGTGAGCACAGCGTAAGCTATTTCTGGTTCTACCTAGGAGTTACTCACATGGAGAAGTTGGTAATGAAGGCTCCTTTGGGAATCTGGACATCAAACACGACGTTCTGAGGCTGGGGGGAGTTGTTCACCACTTTGCTCTGAATGACGGTGGTGGCCGAACGAGAGGTGATAGTTGACTGGACTTTATAGCTATAAAGAGTTACTTGATCGTCCTGAAAGTGGCAAGAAAGCACAACTGTACGGATAGCAAAATCACACAGAACTTCACTATGCATTGATGTTAACAGTGGTCCATTTCACTCGTTACGCACAATTCCGGGGCATTGGTAAGTTATAACTCAGGTGTTATTAAGCATTCTCTTAACCCCACAGGCAGAGGTCTGCCTTTGGAGACAGCCTGAGATGCCCTTTTAGACTAAGGAGTCTATTAATAATGGTGTTTAAAAAATTAGACTATACGTAGAAAAAGGTTGTGGGGAGGCAGATTGGATGGAGGAAGTCCAGGAAATAACTCTCAATGCAGGGCCACAGCTGGGGAGAGGATTCAGGATGTTGGAGTTGGAAGGGGACCCTGGCTGTATCTTCAGAGTCAGAAGTGGCCGGGGTGCTGTGGGGTGCAAACACACAAACCCCCTACAGCTCCCTACTCTCTTCAATCTCATCTATTACAATTTCATCTTCGGTCTTTTCCTCGTCCCCCCGATTAGAACAAGCTATGAGAACACCGATGCGTGTGGGCAACGAGCATTTATCACGCAGAGGGCATTTTGATGCAATGTTTGGTCCAACTCTCTAGACCTTCTTTTCTTATCTCTGCTGATTTAAGGCAGCCCCAGTATAAAAGAATCACAGGACATCAGTTTGATCAAAGGCAAGACTCTAAAAATCCACATCTTTTAGGAGGAGGCTGCAAGCTTGTTCAGGTCTATGGCAATTATGTGACCCATTAGATTTTGCTTTTTTCTCCAAAAGGATTTGCTTCTTTTAATACTAGGTGTCATTCCCCAAACTCTGTGGCTTGAGATTAAACCTTACGGTTAATTAACATGCAGCTCGCCTCAAGCTAAGATAAAATCCAGGCTAATTTGCTTGTCGTTCCCTCCAGGTAAGTGTGCATTTCTGGCAGTTTCCGTCTGTTCAGAGCAGGAAGCACAGCATAAACTGCTTCCTCGGGCTGTTTTCTTGCCACAGGGGGTCTACTTTGAACATCTCAGGGAACCGGGCCATTTTGTGTCTAAGAGTTCCTTTCCACAGCCAGTCTTTCATTCTCCAAGGCTGTCAGGTGTCATATTTTAAATCAAAACTGTTAAGTTGGAATAAATAATGCCTATGGAGGGATGAAACCTATGCTGTTGATAAAACCCGAGGAAATATAGAGAGAGAGGACATCTCAGCTTCTGGTGGCCTCTCTCCTGTTTGAAAATACTGTACTCATCAATGCTGAATTTCAGAGAAACCTCCAAACAGAATTGGGCAAGGGGGTATTTTGCAAGTCAGGTAAACACTGATGAAGACAAAGGAGACACCTGGATTGATTTCCAGGTAATAGTTAACAAAAAAATCATTCTGGCATCAGTTTGTAACAAAATCAAAATCAAAGTAAACGTACCGTCGTTTCTCCGGATTCTCCGGAAAGGCTTCTCTGTGAAAGGAAGTTAGACAATCATTCTTCAACTGGGTGTTACTTCTGACCTCAAGGGCAAAAACCATTTTCTCAGTCAAAAAATTTTCTTTTTCTGCAATACTGAGCTATCATTCATTCACTGGAGCTGAGAAGTAACTATCAAATATTCTTGAAAATGATTTTCCCACCGGTGAGTTTCTCTGAACAAGTTTCCCCACCATTTATGATTGCACATACGTCACTCTTTGATATAATGCAAAACCCAATATTTTTAGATAAAAGCATTCAGCCACACACAGACTGGGTAGCATATAGCCCTGTTACTCTATTTGTGCCGTTTATGTTTTATTCAGTTGGATGTTGATCCCAATGTTCTGTTCTACCCTGAGGCTCTGGACATGCTGTTCCCACTGTGTGTGATGCTTCTCCTGCCTGGCCCTCTCTGTCCCCTACTCCCACACGAACTCCTACTCATGCTTCAGATCCCCACTCCTCTGGCCCCCCAAGACCAGGTCAGCTTCCTTCACTAAGTGTTTCCATAGCAGCATATTCTTCCTTCAGGTCTCTCGCTTTGCTTTATATTAATAATCATCTGTTCTATTTGAGGGACGGTTTGATTAAGGTCTGCCTCCTCCTTCAGATTAAGCTACATGAGAGCGGGGACTTTGATGCATTTCCTCCATGGTGTAGCCCTGGAACCAAGCCTGGTGAGTAGCACCTGGAAAATTCTGTGCTCTTAACCACCACGCTAGGGGATTATCCACTAAATGACTGTCCTGGGGGCATGGACAAAGGTCATCCATCTCCTTGCCTGTGAAAACTGAATGGCTCCAGAGTGATGGGTGAACATTTAATGTCTACTGGATTGGAAAATAATAAGGCAGGTGTCGGATGGAAGCTCAGCTAGCCTGGTTTGGGGTGAACTGAGATTCTAGTGCTGTGTGATATAGTGGGATCACCAGTTACCTTTGTTTGGACTTCTTGAATGGAATACTCAATGACTAATTTTTCTTTCTTGTGGCTAAAGACTGACGTGAGGTCTTGCCTATTGGGTTTTAATATTATTGTTCTACAAAAAAAAAAAAAAACTTTTAGAAGAAAGCAAAAAATTCATACCCATACAAAATAAGTCACTGGTCAGCTCAGCGCTCTCTGCCTCCATAAATAACTCCTTTCTCAGCATGTGGGCTCTCGCTGGAGAACTCGCCCCCTTAATAAGAGGATTTTGGCCACCTATGCTGCCACTGGTAGATGCAGCCTCGGGTGTGGCCAGGTCTGAGCCACTTCCCAAGACAGGGTGACGGGAGGAAGGAGAGTGTGAGGCTTCAACGGGAAGTGTCTGTCACCAGTGGAATAAGAAAAGTCCTCCTGAGGCCGGGCACAGTGGCTCATGCCTATAATCCTAGGACTCTGGGAGGCCGAGGAGGGAGGATTGCTTGAGCTCAGGAGTTCAAGACCAGCCTGAGCAAAAACGAGACCTCGTCTCTACTAAAAATAGAAAAATTACCCGGTTGTCATGGCGTGTGCCTGTAGTCCTGGCTACTCCAGAGGCTGAGGCAGGAGGATCACTTGAGCCCAGGAGTTTGAGGCTACAGTGAGCTATGTTATGCCACTGCACTCTAGCGTGGGTGACAGAGCGAGACCTTGTCTCCAAAGAAAAAAAAAAGAAATAAAGAAAGGAAAAAAAAAGTCCTCCTAGTAGGAAATCTTCCTTGTAAGGCAGTGAAATCATTCTATAATCTTAAATTTTGAAGAAAACACTCCTTAAGGGACTAAGGTGACTGATGAGGTTTGGAGGCTGCTGGACAGCCACATGGAGGCCTGACTGTATCTCACCTGCTTCCACCCAGCTGTGAAACCACTGAGCTCCTCTCTGCTAAAAATCAAAGCTCTTGAGAAAATCTAGCAAAAGGTGTCTTTATCCTTCTCTTACTTCTTCATACTCTCTGTCCTTTACGCTGCCCTCTGGAAGTAAAGCTTACCATACCTGATGTCTCCGGTTCTCTGGAGCAAATTCAAATTTGCCTGGGGCCAGTTCCACAAGATCTTCATAGTCTACAAACTTAAAAAAGAATTGAGGATGTTTATTTTTATTTTAAAAATAGGTCTAGAGCCCAAAAGGCAAATGGTGGTATTCATTATATTATTTTATACCCTTTCTTCTCTCTATGAGCAGTCTCATTTTTTAAAATGCAATCATTTCTTCACTGTATTTATGTTTGCTAGTTAGGTCTCAGAGGTGTCTAAGTGGAATTTAACATCCTCAAATTTGCTGGACGCAGGAATTCATTTTTTAGTTTGCCAGGAGATGGTAGGAGAGACAGGTAGGGGTCAAAGGGCCCCAGTGACTAGGTAGGGCCCGGGGAAGTATCTGGGTGGGTCTGGAGGAATTAGCAGCATCTTCTGACTGGACGGACATGAACCATATGTTTCCGCAGGTTGAAAATGCAGGTATGGAAGGAATACCAGCTAGAAATGACTGAAAAAGCACAAACACATTTGGATGACTTGGCTTCCACTGGAGACTCCCAACACACTCTGGTGGTTTTCAAAGTGTTGGAAAATATGATCATTTCTAAGCAGACAGAGTGATATGTTCCGCCCCCCCCCCCCCCCCCCCCCGTAAATATGCCATCATATTCTTTGGCATTTTTTGTAGGTAATCCGCTCTGCACGTCTCTGCTTTTGCTAAGATATTCCCATAACATGCTTTGCTTTTCTGGCATAAAAATAGCTCTTGTATGAGTTTCAGAGTGACTCAGTCCAAGACTTTCCCTATGTTGGTGGCTAAGGGTCCAAAGCGGAGACCTTGAGCTCCATGGGAACTGATCCCGCTTTGTGCCGGACGACACTTGCCGTCCTCACCTTGAACAGGAATACTTAACATGCCCTATGTGCACACATGGAAGAAAACTCAATGGAAACCAAGTGCCTGGGGGGGGGGGCGGCAGAGGGGATGGGTAAATTCACACCTAATGGGTACAATGCACACTGTCTGGGTGATGGGCACACTTACAACTTTGACCCAACCTGTACAAAACCAAATTATGTAACCAAAATGTTTGTACCTCTGTAATATTCTGAAATTAAAAAAAATGCCCTTATTACAAAAGTCATTGTTCACATAGATATGAAAAACAAGGGCACTTTGATAAGGACTTTTCTTACACTCCTAGTAGGAAATGATAATGGTATTTCTTCATCGTCATATCAATAGCTAATAATTATTAAGCACTTGCAACTGCAGACACAGTGCTACGTAGTTTATGTACATCATTTAATTCTCATAGCGAACCTTTGAGTTTGGTCTGTGATTACCGCATTTTCTAGGTAAGGAGCAAGCAGCTGTGCTCCATAAATGCCACGCTAGAATGCCCACCCACTGAACTTAACTCTCGCGCAAAACCTGTTAATGCTTTAAAGGGTAAATACACGTTCTGGTAATTATAACAGTAAACACCTGTACTCAGATGACTTTTATAAGTTTCCATTATACACAGAATAAGGCCATGGACCAGCAACCTCAAGAGGTTATTTACTGAGCTATGCAGAGGCCAACAGCAAGGGGTCTTCTGGAAGTACTTACTTCGGGAAGTCCGTTTGTGGGGATTTCAAAGCCTGGTGCTTCCGAAAGAAGCAGACAGATGAGAAAGCATGTGAGTCGTCTCATTCTGCGGGACAGCTTTGCCAAGCTCCCCGGAGCAGGCGGCCGGAGCAGGCAGCCGGGGAGGACTCCACTCCTTCCTGCTAAACCGAGTTCAAAGGAACAACAGAGGACAGTTCGCTGTAAGAAAGAAGAAAAAAACCTCTCTAACTTTGTTCGAAATTGGAACAAATATTTGTTCTGGAGCTCCAGCTTGAGCTGTGGGGGTGGATCGGACACCCAGAGGTTATTCAAACAGCAAAGCCAGAGGCAGCTGCTCACCGTGAGCACAAGTCAGGGTCAGATGGATGTGATTTTTTTTTTTTTTTTTGCTTTTGCTGATTTCTATTGATCTTAAAATCAGAGAGACCTAACAGCAATTGTCTTCTTTTTTTAAAGGACCAAGTGAGGAACTATTCTAAGAAATAGAGTCAGAGAGAGAAAAGCTAAAGTGAAATTTCAGGAAATAAAATCCTTGGGTCTAAATTACAGCAGGAGAAATTTAGAAAAAGTGAGAGAAGACACAGAATAGGTTTCGGAGCAAAGAATTCATCGTGACTGTTTCTCCGTCTTTGATAACTGAGTACCTGTTACGGCAACCGGGGAGCTGCCGGGCAAGACAGCGGGGACATGCTCTCCAGCAGGGTGCTCTGTGACTGTCTCTGGTTAAGGTGACAGCGTCTGTCCTGCTGCCCAGTCACCCAGGCTTGGGTCAGCGGCAAATCAACTCTCCCCATTCCCGGAATCAGGGAAAGCAGCACCTGGAAGTCTATGGTATTATCCCTTCTCCTTCATGGCCTAGATATTGTAATAATATTAACTGAGATGTATTGGGCCCTTCCTGGAGTCAGGCACTTACGTTCTTGCTTTATCTTTGACTCTTTTTGTTATGCATATAAGAACCATAGGAAGTGTGGACTCATTTACAGGGGAGGAAAATAAGTAACTCGCCCCACATGTGGCAGTGAGTGAGTGGAGACTCAGCCCAGGGCAGCCTGGCCCCAAACGCTTTGCCCTTCATGAATGAACCTGGGGAGGGCCACCTGCTGCGTGCCCACCCCCCCCCCCCGGGTGTCTTCCAGATGCGCATTTAGGCTAGAGCTTACCTGATATCCCCAGGCAGGTGGCTCACCTGCGTCACTGGTGTTTTCCTTGAGTCTGGGTTTCCCAGTCTCTACTCCAGACACCTGCTTGAACAAGGGCCGGGCTGTGGACACCAATTAATGACGTTGAACCTGAATGCCCACGTTGTCTCTGGCAGTTTCTTTCCCCAGAACGGAGCGCGTGAGTTCTGCCATCTCAGTGTTCTTTCGCCCAGTGTTCTCTGATCCAGCACCTGGTCATGGACTGCAGGCTGGGACAGTTGCTCTTTAAGAGGTCACTTGCACAGGAGGACTTGCACCAGCTAGAGGGCAGAAGGTCTGCTCTGGCCTCTGAGATGTGGTGATTTAGGGCTCCTTCTGGCAGTTCCTATCCTACCTGGACTCGGCAGCCTCCCTTGTCCTGTACAGAGTCTCTGTGAGGATGAGCTTGAACATGGGACAAAGGTCAGTTGTTTGCAATTGTCTTCTGACTTTGTTTGAAGGGAAATCGTTTAGAGTTCATTTTAAAAACAAGGCAAGTGAAAAGAGAAAGCCAAGAAGAATGCCAAAAAAGAGAAATTTACAAATTAAAATACATAATATGTTGGCATTACAATAGGAACTATGATTCTATTATATTCAACCACATGCTAAAAATAATTTGAAGTGTTGGTTCAAATATAAAATGCAATAGATCAAATTCACTTATAAGATTATGAGGGATTATTGACTTTATTTTTTAGAAAAGTTCAATCATATGCTGTCTCTAAGAATTACACTTTTATCTCCAAGACACAAATTAAAAGATTAAAAGTTGAGATTGGGTTACATTCTATCTTATTTATTCAAAATACTTGAAAACAGGGGTTACAAAGATAGTAGCATATTAAAATAGATGTCATAGCTAACAATAATAATAAAAAGAAAGTCAGAGGAGAAAATTAAATCTAGGATTAGGAATGAAATATTTGGAGCAAGAAGATAATAAAATAAAATTTTAAAGTAAATAGTAATAGATCTGTCCAAGTAATAAAATATACAATAATAAATTATACATGAAAATGAGATGTATGATTAACGTGAAAGATATTTTAAAATAAATTGAGATGTTACACTCAGTCACTCAGCTATCTACTTTTAAATTGACCAGTATGTCAAATTTGTAAGACATCTATGAAATGTAAATATTAAAAATGACTCATAATATAAAGGTAAAGAGAACAAACCAGGGAAAGAAATAGAAAAAGTTACATAAAGAAGACAGTCGAGGCTGAGTGAGTTGGCTCATGCCGATCATCACAGCCAAGGTGGGAGGATCGCTCAGGTCAGGAGTTTGAGACCAGCCTGGGCAACATAGTGAGACCCCACCTCTACAAAAAAATTTAAAAATTGGCCTTTGAAATTGCACAGCAATATCTGCTGGGAAAACACAACTTCTGAAATAATGGGAGGGAGAAAACAGATACCCCTTTTGTCTAGGGTGGACTGGGTGAGCTCCCACCCAAGCCCGGGGGAGCCTCAGTGGAATCCCATGGAAAAATCCTGTCACCAATTGTCATTCTTTGCTGAAATAATGCTTCTGGGGAATTAAGGCATGTTTTTCTTAAAAATGATTGAGATTTTTCAATGTTATGGCACCTTCCATCAATCATTTCATCCCTTGATGATTTTAATCTAATTTTCAGAATTATCTCAGAATACACCAAACTAAGGCAGGCTGGGTCACACTTCTCTTTCCATGCTGATAGTGTATCTCCAGATCTTACAGTCTTGGAAAAACACACTGTTTGCTCTCCCTTGATGTTCAGAAACACGACAGTTCCCATCAGGGTAGGCTGTGTGTTCAGGTCACCGGGTCTGGAACCTTCCATCCTCCCCACCCACCACCCCTGCCGTGCTGGTGAGTTGAAAGTATCCACTGTTACTTAAATGCTCCTGGTTTATAGAACGGAAATCACTACCGCAAGTGCCACAAGAATATTCACTTTTTTGTGTGTGAAAATCAGTAGGAAATCTAAGATTTGCTACAAGCACAGATTGGTTGTAATGTACTTATCACGGACAAGGTGGACAATGAAAATGGAATGAATTTTCATCCAGTTAATTACAGAACCCGTTGTTTGAACAAATCCAACCAGAAAAGCTTCGATGAATAGATTGACGTTAACTTGAAGGAATGAATTTAGTGGTGAGACGCAGGGCCCTGTAATTCACCTGAACCTGTTTGACTAAAATATACTTGGAATAAACTTGAATGATGAAAAGGAAGGTACGGAGAACATAAATCTAGAAGCAGTAAAGTCTCAGTGCCTTCTTCGGTGTAGACTACATCTAAAATATTGCACCCAATTCTGAAAGAAATACTATGGTGGACTTTAATAAATCAGAGGTAAACCATTCCAGGCTGGTGGGGATAGTTAGATATTTGAAAACTGTGTCCTGCAAGGACGTGACATTAATACACAGTTCGAGAAAAAGCTGTTCAAAAATGAGATGATGAGGTAGCCCCAACAACTATGAAGCCAGAGGAGGTTAATTAGGGGGTTGTTGTTCTATGGAGACTCCTTGCCAGAATGGAAGAACAAAGTCGGAGTCCAGGAAAACAGAAGTTGGAAGAACGTGGCCAGTCTACACGGCAGAAGAATGAGCAGGGTGCAGAGCTTGCCAGGAACGCTGAGCACAGAGACAGCTCAAATGGATGCACTGCGCCGTTCTAGAACTCACTCCACGAACGCTGGGCACCGGCTGGCACATTCCTGCAGTCTGGCAGGATTCATCGGGCCAGGACAAGGCTCTCCTGGTAGTATGTTGGCCCACAGTGCCCCATGGAGGTGAGCTTAATCACTGTATTTCCAGAGGGTGGTACCTCTGGAATATTCCAGTTCTGTACTGCTGCATAACTTAGTGCTTCAACACAGCAGTTTAATCTCTCTCCTGAAACCGTGGGCTGACTAGGTTCAGACGGGCGGTTCTTTTGCTTCATGTGGAGTTGGCTGGACCTGCCGTTCACTAGAGGTTCAACCGAGGTACAGCATCCAAAATAGCTCATCAAAAGGCAGCAGTAGGTGCTAGCTGGTGGCTGGGAGCTCAGCCAGGGCTATTGACGGGAGCATCTTGGTTCTCCTGGGTGTGGCCTCCGCCCATCACCTGGCTTCCCCCTGCACTGCAGCTGCGCTTCAAGAAGGGGCATTGCGCGTGTGCGGAGATGGAGGCTGCAGATTTCCTAAGTTGCAGATGACACAGTTGCACTTCTGTCATGTTCCATTGGGCAAATGAAATCTCAGGGACAGCCCTGATTCACGGGGAGGAGAAATAAACTCCAACTCTGATTCAAAGAGTGGCAAACAATTTGGGGCCATCTTTCATCCACTGCAAGGAAAATAGGGGATAAGAGATTCTGCCTCAAAAATGGAAATGATGGCCTTTGATGAAGGTGAATTGAAGCGATGCATGTAAAGATCTTTATAATAACTGGAGCATAGCGGAGTCTCATTAAATAGCTGCTATTGCAGCTAGTTACTATTATTATCAATGCTGTGTCTGTTATTGAAGTGTCTAAACTCTAAATAGAGACTGCAAGACCAGATTTCTGGAAGGAAGAGAAGGGACTTTGCATTGGGGATAGTGAGGAAGATGAACTCCAGGGACTGTGAAGATTCCATAATTCAACAGAAAGCTAGAAAAAGCCACCTTCTCATTTCTCACATTTCAGAGCACCTACTCTCTTCCTGTCTAGCTTCTTGCCATATCTAGAGTCCGTCTGAGATCACACACACAGGCAGCAAAGCAGGTCTTTGTGCTTCCTCCATATCTCCCAGGGACACACTCATGTGGCACTTTACAAAAATGGGTGATTGAAAGAGAGAATGGGCAGTAAAGATGAACTTGCAGCAAGGAAACCAAAATCCGTAATGCTGAGAGTGAAATTTAGGTTTGAATGGAAACAGAATTATAGAAGAAATAACTGACCAGAGGAGTGTGCGGCAAGCCCCCAGGTGTGCAGCCAGAAGTGTGAGAAGGTGGATTTACTGACGGAAATGGGGCAGGGGTTGTGATGAAAAGGATGATGTCTCGGAGAACATGACACTGGCAAGAAACACATCTGAAGGGACTCTTGGAGATATGTGACCATGGAAAACACACACAACAAAAAGTTGGAAATGGGTCCAGACTTAGGAAAGGACGGGATAATTCCCCAGGAGTAGACAAGCTGCTCACTGAGGATCCGGAGATATCCAACGGGAAGGAGCCTTGTTCAGGCTGCCATGAATGAGATTTTTAACAAAGAAATCAAGTGCTTTAATTCTCAGTGTTTTACGTGTTTTAGTGTATGGTATATTAAATAAATGTTAGTTTTACTATTTCTAAATTTTCCTATGCATTTATAGTCAGCAGTAAGAGAGCTTTTAATGTTTTGAAAAAAATTTTTAAAGGACAATGAATAATTGTAATTTTTCCGTTTGATTAAGATTGGTTTGCACAGTAGCAGCCTCCGTGATGATGTTTATGGTCCCACAATACAATGTGAAGACTCCGTGTGTGTGTGGGTATGTATGTATGCATGCAAAAATAAAAATAAATACACAAGCCCACCCTTGATTTGTGATTTAAAAAAAAGTCAGGGAGAAGGGAAACACAGAGGGGGACATTGGTTGAATGTTCCTACCCGCAAGTGCTGCATGTCACCTCCATTCAGAGTTCACTGGCCACAGCAAGGCGCATGGCCATGCTTAACTTCCAGGTGGCGGGGGAATCGCAATCTTTCCCCGTGCCTGGCAGTAGGAGGAAACTGGGTGCTGGTGCAGAATAAAGTGTCTACTGCCAGAGGAAAGCTCTGACACTGGAATTGAACATGAAGAAGACCCAACATGACCATGAAAATAAGCCCCAGAATTTGCAAGAACCTTGGGGAGGCCCTTGAACTTGGCGCGGAGCATGGACGAGCACATTCAGACAGCACTTGTATGAATAGCGAGGGGAGTGACTTCAGCTGAGGAAGGTTACTAGGCATCGCGAATCTGCACCTTCCATCCCCGCCTGCACCCCTCTCCCGGGCCACTGACTCTGCCAGGAGCCCCCTCCGCATACTGTGAAGAAAACAGACCTCTGTGGTCGACCCATCAGGAGTGTGGTCTCTTGTAGAAATGCGGAGGGTGCTTTCGGTAGGAAGCTGCTGTATGGAATCAGGAACAAAGGACAACAACCTGGGAGAAGTTGCAAGAATAATTTTGGAGCAGCTACTTATTGAGGGGTAAGATTCTAGTTTTATTCAAAATGTTTCTGTTATGTTCATTCATAGATCTCTGTGTGGTTTTTGGATGCTGTCAGCATGATCTTCAAAACGTGTGTCCACTAGATGGCGTGAAGTGCTCACCTATTTTGAGCTGATGTTAAGAACCTGTGCTCAGGGCAGGACTGGGGACTGGAAAGTAAAATAGCGCCTCACGCTGGCGGCCAGTGGGACATGCAAGCAGTGGACATAAAGGTCCATGTCATACTATTTTAGAATAATAATATAATAAGGGGCTGTACTTCAGTGGCACTAAATAAATACACAGCTAATATCACTAGAGCCGATCGTGTTTTTTCCTTCTCCAAAATCATAGTCATAAATTAGAATTATTATTATTATTTTTTGAGGCAGAGTCTCGCTCTGTCACCCTGGCTAGAGTGCAGTGGCATCAGCCTAGCTCACTGCAACCTCAAACTCCTGGGCTCCAGAGATTCTCCTGCCTCAGCCTCCCGAGTAGCTGGGACTACAGGCGTGCGCCACCATATCTGGCTAATTTTTCCATTTTTAGTAGAGACGGGGTCTCGCTTTTGCTCAGGCTGGTCTCAAACTTCTGATCTCGAGCACTCCTCCCGCCTCGGCGTCCCAGAATGCTAGGATTACAGGCATGAGCCACCACACCTGGTCTGTTTTGTTTTGTTTTTATTAATTTTTTAAGTAGAGGTGAAATTCACATAGCATGAAACAATTTTAAAGGAAACGATTCAGTGATATTTAGTACCTTCACCATGTGGTGAGGGTTTTTGTGAGGGTGTTTTCTGGGTGAGATTTTGATAGAAATTGTTGGATTTGAGGAAAGCGGACAGCCCTCCATAGTGTGGGTGGGCCTCGTCTCAGCAGGTGAAGGGCAGAATAGAGCAAAGACTGAGCTCCCCGAGCAGGAGGGAGCAGGAGGGATTCTGCCACAGCCAGACAGCCTTTGGACTTGCACTGCCTGGGTCTCCAGCCTGCTGACCTACCCTGCAAATTTTGGACTCCCCAAGCCTCCACGATTGTGTGAGCAATTCCTTAAAATAAATGATAAACCTCTTTAAAAAATATTTTATTTTTAATTATTATGGGTACATAATAGTTGTATATCTTTACAGGATACATGCGGTGTTTTGATACAGATGTATGACGTGAATTAATCAAATCAGGGTAATTGGGGTACCTGCCATTTACCTGGCATTTTACATTTCTTTGTGTTAGGAATGTTCCAATTCCACTCTTTTAGTTGTTGTAAAGTATACACTAACTTAAAAACCTCTTAGCAGGGTCTTTTATAAACAAAAGATTTAAAATTTTGGTGAAGTCCAATTTATTGATTTTTTCTTTTATGGATTATGCTTTTGGTGTTATGTCTGTGAACTCTTCAACAAGCCCTGGCTCCTGATGGGGAAGGAAAGAGCCAGGTTTCCCTCGGTGTCTGAGCGGGTGGGATGCTGTATGGAAACTCAGCAAACCCGGACAGCCCTTGCAGATAGGAGGAGGGGACTTGGGGTGGACAGGGGATGGCCCTTAGAACTGGAGGCCACATGGGCACGGGAACCACGGAATGGAGTCCAGCACAGAGGCAGACATGGTTCTAAGCCAGATGGGGTGGTGCACAGCCGGCATGGACAAGTCGTGCTGGTCGGCTTGGGCTGCTTTATGTCTCACAGTTTTGGAGGCTAGGGAGTCCAAGGTCAGGGCCCCGGCTGATTTGGTTCCTGGTGAGGGCTCTCTTCCTGGCTTGCAGATGGCAGCCTTCTTGCTGTGTCCTCACACAATAGGGGAAGGGGGAGGAGAGAAGGAGAGAGATAGTGAGAATGACAGAGTGAGAGAGAGGGAGGAAGAGAATGCAATACAAGCTCTGGTCTCTCTTCCTCTTCTTATAAGAGTACTAATCCTATCATGAGGGCTCCACCCTCACGACCTCATCTAAACCTAATTACCTCCTAAAAGCCCCACCTCCTAATGCCATCATTATTAGGGTTACAGCTTCAACATATGAATTTTGGGGGAATACGAACGTTCAGCCCCTAACACAGGTGATGACCGAGGACCAGTGACCCCTCCCTCATCCCCCACCCGATTCCCTAAAGACAGCACGGACCCTAGAACCAATCCAACGGAGAGTTGGGAAGGCAAAGAACCCTAAATTGACTAAGAAAACATCATTTGGTTTTTTTAAAAAAAAAATCCACACTGATGGTTTATCATGAATTGGCAAGAGTAAAGTTTGCTCAGGAGGTGGTGGTTCAGCATGAAGATAACCTCGAGACGTAGAGAAAAAAAAGCCGCCTTACATATTTTTGTTCAGCAAGTCTGTTCCTGTGAGATGCAAACCTGCTACGCGTCTTACACAGCCCGTCAAGCGCCGAGCCCGTCAGCACCACTTAAAGAACCTGACGACACCTTGTTATTAGGTCTTGGTTTGATGGAGTGTGATGTATCTCTGGGCATCAACCACAAACCCAACACTGCCCTGCTTTCGCCAAAACCTCTCCAAAGACACATCTGTGGCTTTTGGTGAAAGCTCTCTGGAGCCTCCCCTCTCCCCAACTTCTGTCTGAAAAGCACCTGCAATACTTCAGGGAGAAAACACACCCTCTGGATTAACTTCAAGTTTTTCTGGCTTCTGTCTTCATGCCCGCGAGTCAAAGATAGCACCAGGTGGGGAGATTAGAATCTGGGATTGAGGCAGTTTGGACTGAACCTCTGTCTTACTCTGTAGCATCGGCAAGTCCTCTGTGCTGCCCCAAATCTTCTGTGATCCCAGGTTAAAGCCCAGAAAACAAGGATACAATTTGTGGCTCAAGGCATCTTTCTAAAAGAAAATATAAGTGATCGTTAAGTTTGGACTAAGATTTTTTTCAGTATTTAATTAGTCTCTCTATAGGGACAAGCCATTGCTCAACTAGTAGATATTTCTTCGGGACTATTCCCCGGCTTTGCACTGCACGCGAAT
Organism: Lemur catta; assembly: GCF_020740605.2. Taxonomy (NCBI): domain Eukaryota; kingdom Metazoa; phylum Chordata; class Mammalia; order Primates; family Lemuridae; genus Lemur; species Lemur catta. Next base: position 142,670,430 of record NC_059128.1, read on the forward strand.
GCGCAGGCAAGACAGCACAGACGGCACCTGCAGCTAGTGCCAAAGCGCCCAGCGCTGGCTTCCATTATTTTTTTGAGGGGTTGCACGTCCAGGAAATAAGTCAAAATTCATGCTAATTGCGTCCTGTGATGACTTCAGGGACATAATAAAAATGTATTACTGCATCTTATAAACCTCAACATTTTTCAGGGGAGAGAAATATTTTTAGTGCGTGTGTTTGGAGAAAGGCTGTAGCACTTTCAGAGAGTGGAGTTTTTGGGGTGAGATCCTTGAAGGAACAAGGGTTTGGGATAGAAAAATAGGGGTGAGGGTGTGGAAATGGGTGGATTAGAACTTGCTTCTCCCTCTACGCAGAATTTAAGACTCTCAGGAATCCAGTAGTCTAAGAGAAGATTAAGTATCTGATATAATATATACTGAGGGTCTAAAATTCAGTTGTCTTTCCCCAGTGTTTGTAATTATAACTCTCAGAAAAATGAATAGATAATGAAGAGGGAGGATTGTATCCTAGAATGTTTTTGGCAATGGAAGAATCAACATCGTGCTGTGTCTCCCGGATCTCGTCGGGTTGGTAAGTGCCACTCACGCCACTAACAGGGCACTCAGGTCTTTGTTCAAACGTCTGTCTTTCCCACTAAACCGAGACCCCGTGGAGGGCAGGCTCTGTGTTCTTTCATCACTGTGCACCCTATCAGCATCCGGCATGTAACCCGAGCTTGAGAAATGTTTGTTGAATGAATAAGGAACACTTAGTTAGAATGGTATGCTCTTCATGTTGTGCATTTTATTTGGAATTTCTGTAACACCAATCTGCATAGCTACTGATGGGTTGCAAGACCTTAGACGAAGTATTTATGTCTTCGGAGAGGAATATGTACCAGAGACCACGGATATCAAAATAAACATGACATACTCCTTGCCCATGAGGAAATGAGAGTCTAATTGAGTTCAGATCTGTTAGCAGATAATTAAAATAAAATATACTAAGTGAACAATTGATTAACTCAGCCAGTCATCAATCATAAATTTAAAAACTGCATTATCCATTTCTTCTTTCACAGATCTTCTCTCCGGACAAAACGCAATGCTTGGTAAATAGATGAAAAGTGGGTAAATAGATGAAAAGTGGGCATAACTCTACTCCTGTGAGTCAGGCTTCTGAGAAATCACTCAGCCAAAGCAAGAGGAACCCATTTCCTCCCCACGCCCTTTGATCAAGGAAAAAGCAACACAGAACACCAAGGTTGTAAGAAACTGTAGCAATTATAAAAAGTTGTCAGGGGTCCAAGAGAAAAACAAGGCCATATAAGTAGATAAAAAAGGTGCAGGCCCAGGGCGGGCAGAAAGGGCTGGCCCGGAACAGAACAGTGGCCTCGCAGACGCTCAAAGGGGAGGGCGGGTTGGGGGCCTGAACTGTGCCGTAGCTGCATATAGGAACTGTGGGGTGTCAGGGTGTAAATTCAAGGGAGAGGAAAAGAAAAGAAGTACACAACCTGCTTTCACCGCTTGACTCTCAGCCTTGGCTAGTTTGGCCATGGCTTTGGGCCCAGCAATGGACAGTCTCAAGTAGGAGACAAAGATAAAGCTGATAAATGGCTCATAAACGCCAGAATCCTAAAATTCTGGAATCTTTTGGTCTATCATTGAGATACTTGGGGGATCCATTCCTAGAAATAGCTGGTACAGACAGGGGAGCACCCCTGGCCTGGAAGAAGAGCTCTTGCTCATTCTTGGACTCTGAATCCCTTGTCACTGAGATCAGACGCTGCCAACAAATGCCTGGGTCCTTGCCTGAGATTGGTCACCAAGGGCATGCCGTCCTGGGAAAGCCCCCAGAGGTGTCTCTTTGGAAAAATCAGCTTTGGGCCAGATGCCCTAGGGTCTTTCCTAGCTTTGAGCTTTTATGTGTTTAATAACTGGAAAATCAGCTCCTCCTGGGAGTAAAATGAGAAACATAGGATCAAAGGACACATGTGTGGGGGGCCATGTTGGCCCTTATTCAAACATGTCTGCTTCTTGGGGGTCAGTTGATTCTTTTCAGCCTTACTAATAAAGCTTATTTATAAATCATTGCCTATGCTTGTGGACAGTCTTGGAAAACTTTTCACTGGATCTTATTTCCGAGATGATCACGCAGATGCTCAAGCGGCACAGAGAACACTGAACTACCACAGTTGGAAAGCAACAAAGTTCAGAAACTCTCAGGTCGTATAGCTCATTAGTGGCCAAGTTTGAACCATAGCGCAGCCCCTCTACCCCAGCATGGCTGGCCCCCGCCCCCGCCTCGTGCTTCCTGTCCACTAAAAGGTCATTAAGAGCTAACTCTATTATTTAGCACAGTGCTAGAAGTTGTAGAGATTGCTTGTCCTCAGGGAACTTCTGATCCAAATGGAAGAAACCAACCTTAAAACCAACCTAATGACCCATGAGCCCAGAGTAGAATCGGAGGGTCCTCCAAGATGAAGAAAATAAAACTCACTCTCCTTAATGTTGGACTGCTGCAGAACTCAGTACAAATTTGGAAAAGGACAGATACAAGGGTGAAATAGTTGAGAACGGCCCTTTTCAGCATTTCAAGAGAGAGGGACGGTAGGAATGGGAAAATGAAGATGGAGTCTCTATTCTATTGAAATAATAGGATTCAAACAATAGCTGCAGTTACTGTCTCCTTTCAAATAACCTGGCTTTGTCCAATTTAACTTTCAGTTCACAAATAGTTATTCTTCTCTTGGGAGAAAATAGGCAAACCCTGATCCTAGAAGATTTGAGATTATTCTCCTTGGTTAAAAACAGGTACAGGACGTGGACATGATTTGCTGCAAGATTTCTAAGTGGTTTTGTTGTAGAGACCTTGTGGGATCAGCTACTGTTATTATTTACTGTTGGTTGCATGCTCTTTAGTCAGTGGTTAAGCTATTAAATGATTAACTGCCATTGACGATGGCTTTCTTTCATTTGTTTCACAGTAGCAACATGTTTGTTTTATTTTAACCTCTCCTTATGTCTTTGTGGAACAAATAACATTTCAACAAAAGTAAATATTTTAAGAAGCGATACCACAAAAACTTAACCCATCCACTGTTTTCATTTTTAATGTTTTTTTCCTCGTTCTTATGTCCTTGCATATGTATTTCCACCTAATTACAATTGCACCGTTGATACAGTTTTGTGATCTGATTTTCTCTTTAGATTACACTGTCCACATTGTCCATGTTTCTAGACACCTTGTGATTATTGTTTAATGACGGCACAATATCCCACAGGATCGATGTTCCATTATCCACATTTACCATTCGCCAGTCCCTGGCCCTGAAGTCCTGTTATGCACCTCATCTATTAGATGGAATTGTCACAGAGACACAAAAACTGTTTTGGAGGCGATTGTCTTTTGGAAGATGAAACAAACAAGTAGCTCATTTACATTCTGTATCTACCAGATAAAAACCTGGCACCCTATAAAAAGCCAGGTGTGGATGGTTGGTAGATAATTCTCCCTAAGGCAGGATGGAAATAGCACCAATAGTTTGTAACTAAGATACATAATGACATTCATTTTCATGATTACTAAGAAAAGATTAGAAATACCACCACACGATGCCAATATACTTTCCTCTTCTCTGTCGTCTGTGCCAGAACAGCCTAAAAGGGGACAATCTTGCTAATATCTTCTGCACCTGGCTACAGTTGCATCCTTTAGTCTTAACTTTTAAGCATCAGTGGCCAACCCGAGGGGAACGTCCTGCCCTCTGGGCAGAGGACAGCTGGTCTCCTGCAGGTTTTAGGCCAGCTGGGGAGGGCGTGGGCTGCTCCTGCGTCCTGGCGACAGGAATTATGTCTCCAAAGAAGCACCTCGCACCTTGAAGAAGGAAGAGTTTGGGGAGGGGTGTTGGCAGGTGGAAAGCGAGCGGGAGGCTCCGCAGAGGGAGAGTCTGGTCCTTAAAGTGTCACACGCTGCATGGGAGGGCGGGGGACGGGGCCTGGAGTAGCCCTTCTCCCGGGGGGCAGAGGGAATCCCGCTCGGACTCGGGCCCGGGGAGGCGGGGCCCTCGGGGGCGGGGCCTGGGGTAGGGAGGCGGGGCCCGTGGGGACGGGGCCCGGGGAGGGAGGCGGGGCCCGAGCGCGTCCCGCGGCGGCCGGAGCCCTGGCGCTGCCCTGCGCGTCCCGCGGTCCCGGAGCGGCGGCCGCCTCGCCCCGCCATGCTCCTGCTGCTGGGGCTGTGCCTGGGGCTGCCCCTCTGCGCGGGGGCGCAGGGGGAGCCGCGGAGCTGGGGCGACACTTCGGAGCAAGTAAGTGGGAGAGCCGGGGGGCCCGGGGGGCCCGGGCGCGGCTGCCGTCCCCTCCCTCCGTCTCCCCGGGCCTCGTGGCTGCCGGCCGGGCTCCCTCTGGCAGGTGCTGGCCGTGAGGAAGGAGGCATCCCGCGCCCGGCCTTGCGCGGCGTCCCTGTGCCCAGCCTGCTGCCTGCGAGTTTCCCCCGCTCTTGGTCACGCGTGGGTCACTTGTGCCGCGCGCCCGCCTCTGCCTGGGTTCCCCGCAGAGTCGCGCCCGCGGCTTCCAAGCCCTGGAACCGGGTTTTCTTCTCGGCTCCTGTTATCCGCGCAGATTTCCGCCAGTCGTTGTTAATTTCTGAGACAGAGCCCCCAAGTTAATGACAAGATTTCTTCTTTACCATGTGTGGGGACAGTTTGTTGTTGCTGTTCCTAGTTGATCCAGGCAGAAAAATGGCTTAGTGTCACAGGTGAACACAACCTGCAGGTGTGGGATCTCAATACGATGTCTGATGACTGGGAACGCTCTTGGGAAAGGGTAAGGCAGGTTCACGTGAATGTCATTAAAATATTATATGCAAAGTGGCTCTATCACACTTCAAATAGTGCTTTTGCCACACATATCATTTAAATGTCAAGTCCTTTAGTTTACGCATGTTTTCGCGTGACGGGAAGAAGATAGCACGTTTCTTGTTTGGAACAGCAGATCTGGAAGACGAACTGTCCAAACGTCAGATGGTTGTTTTCACGCCGACCCTGTCTTATGAATGTGCGTGTGGGTAAAATGGGGGTAATGGCAATTTTCTCTTGAGGTTGTCAGCAGGTGTAGCTAATAAAAAAATCCCAGGAGGCTTCGTGGTGGTGTCGGAGAAGTGCAGGCTTTGGGTGCAGACAGACAGGTTGGTGTCGACTTGGTTGTGTGGCTCTGGCAAACCCTTTAATGTCTCTGAGCCGCCTTTTCCTTGTTGATCACGGCTGGGGACACAGCTCCTTTTTAACATCTTGTAAGGATGCTGCTAGTTTGTGTTAAGGACCTGGTATACAGCCGGCACTCAATAACTGGGAGATGTTTTCGTAAGTGGTTAAGGTCACAGACCTGGCACCACGAAGTCCAGGTTTGATTCCCAGTCGTGTCACTTACCAGCTCTGGGACCCTGAGCTAGGTCCTCATCGCTTTGATTTCCTCTTCTGTAAAATGTGGAAAAATAAGAGGGTTGTGAGGACTGAACGAGTGAATGCCCCTAAAGTGCCTCAAACTGCGTCAGCACCGAATGCTGGCTGTTGCCAGGGGCTTGGGCAGCTGCAGTGCAGACAGAAGGAATTTAGGGTAAAGATCTTGAAGCTTTTTTGGAGGGTGGAGCCAGGAGAGTGTGGGATGAGCTGAAACAAAGATTCTGTTTATGAACCAGGAAGACCAATGGGACTCTGGCGTTTCCAAGGCCAAGCAGGGTTAGCACTCGCTGGACTTTGCTTCACAGGAATACGTGGGTTTGGCCCATTTTAGTCGTTTCGTGCCGTCTTCAACCCCCAGGAGTATTTATTTACCTTGAAAATGACTAAATCAGGAAAAACCTGATTTAAAACCCAAGATATAAAGTTCTGTGAAATTTAGGTAAAATGTGCAATTTTATCTTTTATCCCTACTCTATATATTTTTTAAATTTAGCTTTTGTGATGTAGAATCTGAGAGCATGGGCTTTGGCATTAGACTTCCTGGGTTCAAATCCTGGCTCTGCGCTTGCTGGGGAATTACTTAATGTCTGTCAGCCTCTGTCTCTGAATGAAGATGATGCGATTACTTAATTAAAAGGATTGTGAAGAACGAAAGAATTAATATACTTACATTTTTTAACAGAACCTGGGAATGTAGTGAGTGCTCTATTCTCAATAATTATGGTTTTTAAAATTGTATGTAAACTTAATTTTTAAAATGGAACAGGTTATGCAAATCTCATGCAAAGTTTAATGTAATAGACTGTGGCTATTAAATTACATTGCAATTCTTATTTGTCCTGTGCCTTCAGTTGGAATCTAACACCTTCGATTCCGGTTGCTTCGCCTCTCACCCTCTGTCATCTGCAAACAGTATTACCCAGAGTGGAATGACTACTGGCAGGAGTGGTTTTCAACCTTCAGTGTGCAATAAAAATAAATGAAGCACACCAGATTACACATTTTGACAATCCGATAAACACCAGAAATGTCGCCTATTGTTAGGGGCCTATACAAGGGGGGCAGGGTCCCAAAGCTTACATTTATTAGCTTTTAAATAATAATCAACTATTAAATAAAAAATAATAATTCCAGTTCTGCTTTTATGGTCGTTGTGAGAATTAAATGAGTTAATTCAGGGAAAGCATTTGTGTATAGTAAACACTCAAGTAATACTAGCAGTTTTTAGTATCTGTGCACAGCCTAGTTGAATCTCCAACTACCACAGCAAGGTCTTAGTGCACTTGCTTTAGGGAGGACAACCAGGAAAGTCCTTTCCCAAAAGTGACGGATCCAAGCTACTCTGTGCAGAGGCTGGATTAGAGCCCAGGTATGCTAAGCGCCAAAGCTGGGGCCCTCAATGACTCCTCCAAATAGCAAGCCACTTTCACACTTGTAATTTTGCTTAATTTGTTTAAATGCAGTTTTGTTTTTGAGACTAAGTCTTGCACTGTCACCTGGGCTAGCATGCAGTGGCATCATCATAGCTCATTGCAACCTCCAACTCCTGGGCTCAGGTGATCCTCCTGCCTCAGCCTCCTGAGTAGCTGGGACTACAGGTGTGGGCCACCACACCCAGCTAATTTTTCTATTGTTTTGCAGAAATGGGGTCTCACAATCCTCCCACCTCAGTCTCCCAAAGTGCTAGGATTACAAATGTGAGCCGCTGCGTCCAGTCTAAATTTGATTTTTATTTGTAGCTCCTGGTACCTAGAGAGTGTTCAATACATGCTGGTCAGAATTCAAACATCTATATATTGTGGTGTTATGGATCTAATTACCTGAATTGGAAGTTTTTAGATTTTTAATTTCTTATAAATTCTCACTCAAAACCAAATCTTTGCATTTAGGAAAAAAGGAGAGAATCAAGACAACTGTTTTTTTTGTTGTTGTTTTTTAACTCTAAAAAATAAAGCCAGTGAAAGATTTGGTAAGCTGCAGGCCACTCAGTGATGTCTCCTTTATGTGCACTGATGAGAGTGTTGCGATGGGATTGCAGAGCTGAGAGAGGAAGGAGGATGTTATGGGAGAAATTCCAGAGATTTGCTCACTCCCAAACCAGACATATCCCCTTTCTTGGGGGCGGAAAGGAGGGGTAGGGAAGTCCAGAGAACTGGGTGATGAGTGGTATGTGCCTTCGTGTTCCTAACCAGCACTTCCCCCAATCCCTGTGTACCATCAGAGCTGCTGTTGTATCCAAGCAACAGGAGGGCCGATCTGGGAAGTTGGGGCCATGATGAACACCTGAGCTTTTCTGGGGTGTCAGGGAGGCATTCCGAACCACTCATTATTTTCCCACAAGCAAGGTCCATTTTCCTGATTTTTCACAGGAAAAGAAAAAAGGTGACTTGCCTAAGGCCAGTACTTTTTAAAATTTTTAATCTACTTGGAAATTGTTCAGAATTTTTGCTGAAATATCAAGTTTCTTCTTCCATTTACTGGGGTTCTAGGCACCCCAAATTGAGAATAGTTCACAGCTGAATAATTTGCAGCGACATTACTCCAAAGGAAGGTGATGTCAAATTACCCAAATAGGAATATTCCCAGACCAACCGTTCTCAGCCCACATGACAAATGGCATCTCGTGTGACTTCCCAATGTCTAGCCCTTGGTTTTGTTCCAGGTCCTATAGTGGATTGCTAAGAGAACTGACTCCTTAGCTGCTGGGTCTTGGTGTCAGGATTTCAGAATACCCTCAGAAGAATAGGGGCTGACTGGTAGATAAATTCCTCGTACAGATCCCTCTAGGAGCCCGTGACTTCAGTCAGTTGAAGGTGTTTGGCTGAGGCTGGACCAAGTGTAGCATCTCTTGGATCCGGTATGGGATCTAGAGCCATGGATGCAGTGACAGAGAGCAGAAGGAAGAGCAGCGGATATAAACCCTGCCTCTACATCTCTCTTCTGGTCAACCACGGCATTAAAGCATCCCTACCAAAAAGGGAAGGTGTGTGCTGAAGAATTCAGCTTTGTTTGTCTTTTTCTGTGCCCTGTTTTTCCTTCCCACTGATGGACTCTTGGGAATGTTTTCAGGGCTTTTCTGTTTTCCTCTCTCAATTGGGATCCCACGCTGTGATAGCTCCTGGGAAAAAAACAGAGCCCTTATCATTCAAATTATAAACATCTAAGCAGCACCTGTAATTTTTTTTTTTTTTTTTTTTTTTTTTGAGACAGAGTCTCACTCTGTTGCCCGGGCTAGAGTGCCGTGGTGTCAGCCCAGCTCACAGCAACCTCAAATTCCTGGGCTCAAGTGGTCCTCCTGCCTCAGCCTCCCGGGTAGCTGGGACTACAGGCATGTGCCACCATGCCCGGCTAATTTTTTTCCATATAGATTTTTAGCTGTCCAAATCATTTCTTTCTATTTTTAGTAGGGATGGGGTCTCGCTCTTGCTCAGGCTGGTCTCGAACTCCTGACCTCAAGTGATCTTCCCGCCTCAGCCTCCCAGAGTGCTAGGATTACAGGTGTGAGCCACCACGCCCGGCCTGTAGTTTTTGTCACCTATAGTTGCACTCGTTGATAATGGGGCGGATGCAGATATTTTAAACGCCACGGCTCTGATGATGCTTGCACAAAGGAAACCCTTACCTGCCCTTCTGTTTCCCAACAGTGAATGCTGCCTGGTCCCTGGGAGTTAAAGAGCCAGGACAGATCTTTGAAGCTGGTATTTCTGAGCACAGCTCCTGTATGGAAGCTGATTCTCTCTAACTTCTTCCCTTTCTTCCCACTGCCACGAACATCTGCACAGCTGGTTCTAGCTGTATCTCCAACATAAAGCCTTTCACGGTCTCTTAGGGACATAGTGACCTCTTCTTTTTCCCATTTCCTTTGTGATGTCTAACACTTCCCTTGTCTATTACATTTTCGCGGGTATATTTCTTTTTTGAAAGTTAGATAGTGTGGTCTTGGATGGCAGAGATCGTGGCTTAAATGTTTCTTAATAAATATAGTGGTCTGGACACCTTCTGTTCTGATGCTAGAGAAATAAGCTCAGCTGGGTAGAACCAAATGCATTCTAGTGAGCCAGCTCCTAAGTCCATGGGGTCCCAAGCAAGTGAGCGGAAGCTCTGAAATGACTATGGTAGTTCTTGCCATGAAGCTGAAAATCAGTTAACTTCTCTGTCCCCAAACTTCACCCTCAGTTTTTTATAAGGCGACGGGGAAACACACACACAGTAAAAAGGACCAGGAACTCCTAACAAAACACAATGATGATGACATTAGGGCCATTTCCACTTCCAATCCTCACAGGCACCGGGAATCTGTGTGTACCAGGGGAAGTTTTGATTCTGCATCAAGCTGAGTTTAAACTTGGACTGAAGTAGCCATAGTGGTCCCTGAGGATGTCAGATAGTCATCTCAAAAATGAAAAGCCAACTATTCTTGTTCTTCTGAAAGCATGCTCATTTTCTTGGAAAATGTTTAGAAAGGAGGAAACTTCAAAGCAAATACTTTAGATCAATCAGTGAACTTAATACCTGAGAGGGGCTGGGCTTCTCTGCTGGCCGTGGTCATTTTAAGTGGTCTCCAGACTATTCCACAATTTTAGGGAGGGAAAGGCCCGAGATGAACCTGCAGACCTGGGAAGGAACTTGCCCAGGAACTGTAGCATGGCCTTCCTTTGAGGGTCTCTCCGACACCTCAGTCATTTTAGAAATCTGAAACCCACATCCTCCTAGGAATCGTTTGTCCTCGTTTGGAGGCAGGGTGGATGTCAGCCTAGATCCTGACATTTCTATCTCTCTGTTCTGTTTTCTATCACACAGGAGGCTCTATCATGGCTTAGAATGGTAATTTACAATAGTATATATATTTTTTGAAGGGGATATAAGAGAGAGGATGTGCTTAAAATAGTTTCTGTTATACTTTCAGTTGTCAAAATGGAAATATCCTTATCATTTTTCTACTATGGAAGCAATACATGCCAATTTGTCGAAACCCAAGGTAATACAGAGAAGCTTCAAGACAAAGATTTCAACCACCCAGAGGCAGCATTAAGAATGACCTCACAGTCATGTTTTATGTCTCTCTCCTCTTTTTACAGGTTGCACTCAGGGTCCCGAGACAAGTCCGGCTCTTGCAGAGGCTGGTACGTATATCCACGGTACATCTCAAAAGTCGACTCCCTCACTCTTCTATTTGTCTTGAACCGGGCATCCGCTTTGCTTGCGGGTCCTCCAAATCTTATATGGTTGCTTGCAGAAGAATTCTAACATGAAACAGCATAGCCAATTCTTTTTTATAAGGCTTCCTTTAAGTGGATTTTTTTTTTCTAGAAAGAGAACTGGTTATTTCGGTAGGACTATTAAGGACAAAGCGTGGCGTATCAAAGACCTTCTAAAAGAAAACAAACAAAACCTAAATATAACCTTGATTTTTTAATGACATCCTTACCCAGGAAATAAAAGCTTTGTTATAAAGTAAACAACTAAAGCAACCAAAGAATCCACGTTTGCAGATCAGAGCATCAGGCGATGAGGGTTGGGCAGGCTCTCCGTGTCTGTTGGAGGCTGATAGTTTGGAACTCGAGCAAATGTCCAGAAACAGTAAGAGCTTATTTGAAATGATCTCAGTTCTTCCTTACTACTGTGCGTCCCATGGAATATCCAAATGTGGGGACGTGCCCTGAGGCTCTGCCGAGGCTTTTATTCAAGCCCTCCCTGCATCTGGCTGGTGTGTGAGTCGATGCCGATTTCTTGTTATTACCAATGTCACAATCATTACCATCTTCTTTGGCCTGAGACTGTGTATTCTTTTTGTTTATAGCTTGGCTGTTCTCTTCCCCCTCCCCTCCCCTGATTCTCCCAATCCTACCTCCCCACACCCCAAATTTGTTAACTTAGAATTCATTCTTTCATGTTTTCTCCATGTTCACATACTCCTAGACAAACATATACATACATAGGTGTATCAAGAATTGGGAAGGGGCTGAGATTTTACCCTACTTACAAGCTAATAAGTTAATCTGTTACCATTTCATGGATGCCAGCAGGTAACTGGAGACTCCAGGGTCAGAGGCAAAGGACGACTTATTACTCACAGTGAGAGCAGCCGTCAGAGCACCTGCATGTGTGACCTTCCCCAGTTCCCATATGGGGACACAGAGAGGGCCAGATGGCTCCCGCGAGTGCAGTTGGTTTGCATTGCATGACAGCAACCCCGGCTTGGGGAACTTGACTCTTTAACAATGAGCACCAAGCCCACCTGATCTTTGCCCCCCAGAGGGAGAAGCTTTCTTTATTACTCTGGACATAAAGCCAACATGCCTTCCTCTCTGGAGGGAGATACCACCTGTCTTCCAAGGCTGTTCACTGTACAAACATCCTCGCAAAGATAGTTCAGAACAAAAGCGGCTAGAGCCTCTGCTCGCAAAATGTGCAGCGATACCAGAGACTCAGGGAGAACAGTCTCCCAGCAATATATACATATACATATTCACTTATTCATTCATTCATTTAGTCGCAAATATTTTTTTCTAGTGCCTGCCACCTGCCCAGCACTGTTCTGGGCATTAGGGGCACAGCAGTAACAGAACGCACAAAATGCGCCATCTTTCACAGAGCTTGAATTCTAAAAGGGGCAGAGACAGACAAAACAAAGTATATAAATAACTTATAAGTATATTGGTAATTGAAAAGATTAAGTACCACTGAGAAAAATAACAAAACGGGAAGATGGGGGGACCCTGCATACATTTGCACGTATGAGATTTCTGCTCATTGCTTTAAAACCAGGTATTATATAATGATAGCTAATGTTCATCGAGTGCTTCTGACGTGCCGGGCATTGTTCTGAGTGCTTTGTGTGTCATGACTTAATTACTCTTTTAACAATTCTTCAAGGCATCTTACTGATGAGAAAACAGATTCAGAGAGATGGAGTAACTTTCTCAGAATGGCACAGTTGGGAAGAGATGGTAGAGCCAGGATTTGAGTCTCGGTAATGCAGCGTCTGAGGCCATGTTCTTAACTAATACACCGAATGTCTTCTCAATTCTGTCTTTTTCTATTCCTTATAATTTTCACTCAACAATTGCTCACCTGGCATAGCTCTATCCACTTTTTACAATGGCTGATAACATTCCATACTGGAGCACACCAGAATTTATTAAGCATTCTACTATTGACGAGTTCTCAGTGTGTTTCCAGCTGTTGCCCCTATAAACAATGCTGCAAAAGAAACCTTTCATTTATCGCATTAAATGGGTGCTTTCAATTCTGTGGCTTAGGTTTTCAATAGGAAGACTGCTGATTCAAAGTGCATACACAGTTTAAATTTTGGTAGAGGTGGTCAGGTTACTTTTTGATACTGTTACTCTTAACACTATCTGTATTTGTTCCATCTTTGTGGACAGTGATGAATACATACATTCCCATGAGCAATTGATACAATGACTCTTCTTGATTTTGCAGTCTTTTACATATAGTGATATCTCATTGTACCTTTAACTTGCATTTCCCTGACTACTTATGGATTTGGACATGTGAAAATATGTTTGTTATCAATTCAGAGTCATTAGCCTGTGAATGTTTTTTTTCAAGTCCTTTGTCCATCTTTCTGTTGTGTTTTTTATCCACCTAATTGTCAATTTATCAGAGATCTTTGTGTGTGATAGATACCCTCTGTCTTCTGAATTGGAAGATTTCCCCCTAAAGCTTTCATCTGTCTATTAACTTTGTTTATTGGTATCTTTGCCATATAAAAGTTTTAAGTTCCTAAGTAATAGATAAGTTTATCTCTATCTTTGTAACCTCTAAGTTTTCATTCTTGGTTACAAAGATTTTCCTGACCCCTTGGCTTAGACTGTTGGTATAATCTCTTAGATTTTCTTAGAAATCTCTTAGAATTTTAAAAGTCTTACTATCACGTAGTATTTTAAATTTTTAGCACTACCGTTATTCACCATCCACCTGGTACCAGAACAGTCTTTCCAGCAGCACACCTGGCACGTCATTCTCTTGCGTGAATGTTTTCAGTGACTCCGTAGCACCTGCGGGACAGACTCCAAGGACATATGTGGCCCTGCATGACTTGGCTCCTACCTGGAGCCTCAGTTCACCCATGAGCTCCTTATAGCCTGTGCCCCGCCATCCCACTCTAACTATGGTCCTCAGAATGTTCCGTGCTTTCATTAATGAATAGAGTGTGGATGGCAACAGCTGCTACTCTCCTACCATGGCCAGGACTGCAGGGATTTGCTTGATTTTTTTACTCTGAATTAATTAGATACCCTTTTTACAAGTTCCTTGGCATCACATGCACACACAAAATATTTACAACTTGGAAAGCAGGGTTATCTTTGTGTCCGAGTTTCCATGGTGCCTCACAGATGCTGGCCTGGTTTTCCTAAGACGATTCATTGCTGTCATTTAACCTCCTGACAGCAGCCACTGCGTCTTGGTGGCAGCTTCGTAGAAGGTATGTTTAAGTGTGTACCCAGGATTTGTTTCAGTCAGGCGTGGTATGACATGCAGACACAGAAGTGACTGTCATGGAGGAAGAAGTTCACACTCACAGGTCCCTAGAAACAGGACTCAGGGCACACCCTGCAGGGCCACACGGGGAAGTGCCAGACGGGGCAGAGGACAGAGCATGGCCCAGGGCTTTATCAGGGTTTCATGCTACAGAATGGGCGAGGCAGGGCAGGTGTGCTGAACAGGCTTAGGACTGGACAGTTTGAACAATTAATGGGGGAGCAGGCTCGGGGTTATAGGGGTAGTCCCTAGTTGTCTGGTACCTGGCCCTGGTGTGACTTAGGGCAGGGGGAGTACTGGCTTGGTGCTGGAGGGTTAGATGGAGGAGGTGGTTGGGGGCGTGTGCTCTGGAGTGGTGGGTTTGCCCGTCAAAGGTGGGCTCCCAGGGGCCTCGTCTGCTGTCTCTAGGAACGAGCGAGCCCTGGAAGGGGCCTTGTCTCCAGGATCAGAGTCCCAAATGTCAGAGTATCAGGAATAGGGAAACTGAGAAAATATAGTCTACAGAGCAGGTAGTGATTCTGGACATCATTACCTCTCTGGGCTGAGAGTGGTATATGTGTGTCTGTGTCCCCGTCCCCAACTCTAACCACTGTGGTCTGTCCTTTTCAGGAGGTGTATGCAATGGGCTGCTTTCCTATATAAAGATGACAATTGCATATTATGCTTCTCCTCCTCTAAATACAATGAAATATTGCTAAGTAGAACTTATTATCGCAAATAGGTGATTAAGAGCAGATGATTTTTCCGTGTACAGAGAGGTAAAATTATTTTCCTAGGGCGGTAAATCCAGTAGTCAGGGAAGTGCCATGTTCTTCTGTTTCATGTAGTAGCAACATGGTCTATGTTGTTTTTCTCAGAAAGGAGAGGCATTGAAGTTTAGTAAAAATTATGGACTTATGCTCTAGCCTTCTCCTCTGTAAAACAGAAAGAGTACAAAGTTAGATGGTTTCTAAGGTTTTCTGCCACCTCCAAAACAATTTCTTCTAATGGTCACTAAAGGATTTTTAAACCAGAAAAAAGCAGCAAAAGGTTAATCTTCTAGGAAGAGGTGCTGAGGCCCGAGTTCTGGCAAATCCCCCCAAAGGTTCCTCCGTCACATTCCAGATGGCATCTTGGGCAATTCAGGACATCCTCTGGGTGGCTTGATTTTAAGTGACTCACATGACTCATACAAAAACCTTTGGTCCCTTGAGCAGCTAATTAAGACACTCCCTGCCTCAAATACTTTTCCATCTGTTCTGTCTTTGTAGGAAAAAATAATGAAGAAATTACATTATGTCACAGGAAGACTCCTTTTTTTTTTTTTTGCCTTTTTTTCCAATTGACATCCCAAAACCAAATTATTATTTAAATATAAATATGGAAAGCATGTTGGATTTTTAAGAACTGTGCACAGGGAAAAATTGAGGCAACTGCTTTATATCCTTCCTTCATGACACGTTTTCACAAACCTCTGCCGTGCACAGTTCTCGCTTGTTGTTTTAGAGTCCTCTGTTCCCTGACGATGTCACCTGCCTGTCCAATATTATTCTCATGTTGTGTCTTCCTTTCTAGTTGTTGTTCCAGAATGTGCTGTGCTTCATTCCCACTGCCATGTCTTCGGCGTTCTTAGAATGTTCTTTCTGTTCTCTTTCACCGCTTATAAATACTGCATCTGTTTTAAAATCTTTTCTGACTTTTACAGACTTCACTGATTTATCTTTCTTCTGAACTCTGGAATATCTTATAGTAAAGGTATTTGTCCATCTATCTACTTATCCATCCATCCATCCATCCATCCACTCTCTCCCTGTCCTCTCTTGATAGCTATACCTCGCTCCCTGTATCTTTGTATGTTGCTTTATTTTTTGCACTGTCTTCCCAACCTGATTATAAATTCCTTGAGAGAAGGAACCACGTATAATATTTCTTCTCAAACCTTCATAGAATTTAATCTATAATAGTGCTTCATAAATTCTAGTTTACTACATTTCCTTTTTTGGTATATATATATCATTTTCTTTCATTGTTTAGATTCAGAAAATTCAATTCCATAAATGATTTTATTTTTGAGTTTTTATCTATCCCGGGAGCTGTGGGTGAAAACAAAAAAGAAGAAGAAGTAGTAGTCCTGGTTTCTGTTCTCCACATGATTATAATCTAGTAGGGGTAGGGTAAGCGGCTGGTGACTGTTGGGCAGGGCGTGGACTTTTATACCAAATTGATCCTAGTGGATTCTAGACCGAGGGTGCTCTAACAGAGGGCTGTGGCGTGTCACTAACAGCAGGGGCTCCCAGGAGAATAATAACTGGGCAGAAACAGAAAAACTAAAACAGTTCCTTGAAACTTTTTTCAGCCTGTCTCTTGGGCCCATAAACTATGCTTCATATTTTTCATGTACTATTGTGGGAAATTCTGATACATCCATAATCATTTTTTTTTATTTCAGCATATTATGGGGGTATAAAAGTTTAGGTTACGTATATTGCCCTTGGCCCCCTAACCCCCGAGTCAGAGCTTCAAGCGTGTCCGTCGCCCAGACGGTGCGCACCGCACTCGTGTATGTATACACCCATCCCCTCTCCGCCCCCGTCTGCCATAACCTTAATTTAAGGGATCAGAAAATACTGTAATAAACTTAATATGGTGTTGGGTGCCTTCTAATTTTCACATTTCAAATTAAATACAATTATTCCTTATAAATAAGAACAAATCAACATGACATCAAACATAGTCTCAAATGTACCAAGTGAAGAAGATTTTCCATTACTTTAAAAACAGTACCGGCCGAGAGCTATCTTACTGAAGGGGCTGCATGGTATTTGCAGTGCTGTGCAGTCAGAGCTGGAAACTTCTGCTTATCCAAGATGTAAACATAATACGTCCTTCTCCCCTTAGTACTCTTTTATATAAGAGCGTTAAGAGACAAGTTGATAAGAAGAACTTTGGGAATGTATCAGAACAGGGCTATAGGCAGGATAGATTCCGGTTAACGTCCTGTGTCATCAGTGTTTACGGTTTAGAGGTTGGTAACTGAGGTTCCTAAGTAACTTTTGAATCAGCAGCAAAGACTGAGTTATGTGTAGTGTGCTTTCGAAGCTCTATATTTTGGTGGTGGTCTAGCAACCATCACTGTGAGAAGCCCCGAGCAGCCAGCTTGTTGCTGGAATCCTTTGAGGAAAGAGGCAGGATTGGACATCAGGGTCCTTCGATGCCACCCCGGATTGACCACCTGTGTAACCTGGGAGAGTCCCGCAGTCGGTGGCTTTAGCTTATGTGGGAAAGCGAGGGGACTGGACTCCAGAGGCTCTTTTTATTTATATTTTACCTTTGCAATTCATACTATGCAGCAATTTAAACAAGATGAAGGTAGATCTTTTTGTTCAGTGGCAGGTTGTGTTTTCCAAAGGTGGTGGCGTTTTTGACCCTCCACCCCGCCCATGGAGACAGGGTCCATGCCCTCTGCCTGTGAAACTGAGTGCGCTTTTGTGACTGTTTTGACCAGCGGAGGACGATGGCAGTGGTGCTATGTGATTTTGGAGGTTAGGGCATAAAAGAGGATGTGACCTCCACCTCACTGCTGGGAAAGCTACCAGGTGACTGGTAACGTCTGTGACTCCCAGGTGGCCAGTCTGACTCACGTGTGTGGTCCCTGTGCTGCGAGTTGGCCTCCACCTGCTCATTTGGAAGAACCACATCGAGAGGCTCTGGGTCAACATGAGAGGGACAGACACCAGCCAGCCCTGAGGAAAAGTATGATGAATGAGACTGTTTTAAACCACTGAATTTTTAGAGTGATGTGTTAAGCAGCATGAGATACCCAGAATGTAGACAGAAAAAGAAAGATGAACATTAGGTGAAATTAAAGTCATCAGCACAGTATATATTTATGGAGGGATATACAAAAACTGTTAAATATTGTCTCTGGGAAGCAGAACTGTGAAACAGCGTGGGAGGGAGACTCTCATATACTTTTCATTTTCTATTCAGTGTAATGTTGAAGTTTTTACCATGTGCATATGTCACTTGATAATTTTTTAAAAACTAGTTTAAACTTTAAGCTGAAGAATGATAAAGCTGAGAATAGCTGATATTTTTTGAGTTCACGTACTTTCCAATGCATCTATAGACACCAAAGCAGTGTGCAGTGATATTTTAGACTTTTCACAAATTCTCAAGGGCAAAGCATGGACCAGTTTTTGTCCACCAGCTCAGATTTGGAGATAAAAGAATATATGTAATACTGGGTAATTTAGGCAGAAAACTGCTTTCCAGAAATAACACAGATCAAAGTAAACACCTCGTTTCAATTCATGCTTTTATGCATCTCAGGGTTCTTTCTTTGAAAGATGATGTGATACAAATTCAACTTTTAAAAAACCCAACAGGTTGCCGAGCTGTTAAGATCATTGTCATTACCATCCTCAGCCTAATCCTCATCACCTTGACTGAAATGTATTAAATGTTTTTTAATGAGATCATTTAACAGAAGCATTTGGTTAAACTGTAACTGGCATCTCTTTTTAATCCAGATTACTTCTGGGAAGAGAGATAGGTTTTGTCCTAAAGAGACTAGATTTTCATCAAAGAATATTGTACAATCCAATTTCTGAATTCAGAAATAGTTTCCTAAACCCGAAGGTGTTATCCCTTAGTTTTGGCTTTGCCTTAGATCTGTGGGTCTCAGATGTGGCTGTGATTTTGCTGACTTATTCAAGCCCCCTCCATTGACAGATGAGGAAATATATGGAAAAAGGTCACCTCGTTAAATGACTTTAAAATAGTGGTTCTCAAACTTGAGCATCCACCAGAATCACTTGGAGGGCTTGTTTTTGTTTTTTTTGAGACAGTCTTGCTGTCACCCAGGCTAGAGTGCCGTGGTGTCAGCCTAGCTCACAGTAACCTCAAACTCCTGGGCTCAAGTGATCCTCCTGCCTCAGCCTCCCCAGTAGCTGGGACTATAGGTGCCACCACACCTGGCTAATTTTTTCTATCTTTAGTAGAGATGGGGTCTCACTCTTGCTGAGGCTGGTCTCGAACTCCTGACCTCAAGTGATCCTCCCGCCTCTGCTTCCCATAGTGCTAGGATTACATGGAGGGCTTGTTAGGTCACAGATAGCTGGGCCCATCCTTTGAGTCTCTGATTCTGTGGGTTTGGGATGGAGTCTGAGAATCTCTACCAAGTTTCCAGGTGAAGCGGAGGCTGCCAGTCCGGGGCCCACACTTTGAGAACCGCTGCTTTCAAATAATTCCTTCTTGGACCAAATTTGGAGAGTTTTCTTCTCTTTTAGTCAAAAATCTTTCAAATATGCTCATATTTTTTTTCCACTTGATCTTTTCTTAACCACACTCTGTATGTTTATCCCTTCCTGCTTTCTGAGAAAGCTACACATACCCTGACATTTTCCCTCAGCTGTTCCTATCTGTCTTTGGATTTTTAGAGTCACCAAGACTGGAGGTTCGGCCACAGCCTGTCACAAGGATGAAGGGTCCTGACACCTGTGCGTGGAGCACCTGCCCGTACTGTGTTCTTTCTCTGGTACCTGTGCTCACCCTCTCGTGGGGGTTTGAGCCTCTCTCAGACATGCTTTGTATTTACAGCTACTTCTCTAAGACGGTGCATAAAATATCTCTTTTGTATGAGACACACTTTAAGCTTTTGGTGATTTGCTGTGCAGAGCATCCTTGGACTCAAACGTTTTTCAGTAAATATTTGGTTTAAATAGAAGAGCCCTCTGTGGTCACCCTTGTGACACAGGGTTTGTGATCACCATTGGATGTCACAGGAGCAACAGGCCTTGATATCAACAGATCATCACCTTCTGTTTGCTTTTAAAATAATTACAGCCCAGGGATGTAAATACATTAATAAAATAGATAAGGATTGAAATAAACATTGCCCAGGTATCCTACAGTCACCATAGGAGGGAGTAGGGTCCTATTAGAGTAAGTTGGTTATAGTCAACATTTATTGAGCACCTGCTGTGTGCCAGAGGCTGGGCTGGGGGGTGAGCACGGGAGGATGAGTAGGATGAGTCCACAGAGAGTGGCTAGGCAGGCTTTGGAGCAATATTTGCTCTCACTGAGCTCGACTTCCTTCCGTCTATGAAGTGGGAATAAAACATGTACTTCAAGTATCCGTCCCAAGACTGTAATGGGGTAATGTCTTGCCTTAGTCTGTCTGCTTGGGCTTCCATAGCCTCTGTGTGGCTTAAACAACAGAAATGTGCTGTCTCACAGTTTTGGAGGCTGGAAGTCCAAGGTCAAGGTTCTGCAGGGTTTGGTTTCTGGGGAGGGCTCCTGTCGTGGCTCGCCGATGGTGTGCTCATGTGGTCTTTCTAGCTGCGTGTGCGTGGAGAGAGAGAGCTGTCTGTGTCTCCTTTGATAAGGGCACTAATCCCATCATAGGACGCACCGCCATGACCTCATCTAACCCTAATAACCTTCCAAAGGCCCCCATCTCCAAATGTCATCACATTAGGGGGTTAGGGCTGCAACATACGAATTTTGGGAGAACATAGTCAGCCTGTAACATGCATATCAATTCCTTGGCCAGTCCCTGGAGTGAGATAATGGCTCTGTTATTCGGGGCTTTTCTCAGGAATGTTCCTTCCTCCTTTAGCCTTCTGCTACCAGCTGTCGCCAGATGTAGCATGTTGCAAAGGCTGGAAGAAACCCTGAATGGTTTTAACAGGCTTTTAAATTTACACCCTCTAGCTACTCTGCCCTGAACAGAGATTTGGGGATAAATTTGAGGAGCACAGACTTAGGCTTTCCTTCTTCTGGGTTCGGATTCCCCCAGTGCTTTGTTGAGTTTAGTATTGATTCATGTCTCACGCTAAGCTGGCTGCAAACCAGGTGGGGAATCCCTAGGGCATCGTTTCTCTAAGTGGATATTGAGACCGATTTTAAAATAAGAGAATTTCTTTAGGCGTGTTCTGATGTTTTGATCCATTCAGCGGTCCTGCAAATGTGATCTAAAAGTGATAACTTTTGTTAAAAGAACGATATCTGTCACAAAATTTACTTCTAAAATTCTAGTGATTAATTGCATTGCTTAAGCGATGTGTATTTTCCGTTTAATTGGAAATCGTCACTGTGTTAAAGGTTTGCTTGTATGTTATGAATCGGTTGTTTCACAAGTGAAGGGAGTGAGTGGGAATTCAGGACAACACGCGGAAAGGAGAAGGGAATCGCAGGCCACAGGCTCCCAAATTGAGGATTATTTCCATCGTAGGTAAAAAGAGCCTCACCTACCCCTAAAGTTCGAATCAGGCTTTCATGCATCGCTGAGAATACTGTGTGGTTTCATTCCTACAGAAAACCAAGCCTTTGATGACGGAATTCTCGGTGAAGTCCACCATCATTTCCCGTTATGCCTTCACCACGGTTGCCTGCAGGCTGCTCAACAGAGCCTCGGAGGACCAGGAAGTTGAGTTTCAGATGCAAATTCCGGCGGCCGCTTTCATCACCAACTTCACGATGTAGGTGACGCGTTGGTCGGAGATGAAGATTTCCATGTGGGGCGGTCGGGGGAGCCTGGGATGATGTGAGGGCCACAGGCTTTCGGCTGGGGGAATTCGTGTCCTGGTAGATGGTGTATGGGTGGAAGGCTGACTCATTCGTTCCTTCGTCTCTCCCTCCTTCCTGTCCTTCCTTCCTTCCTTTCTTCATTCCTCCTTTCCATTCTCTCTTCTTTCATTTCATTCCTCTCTTCTTTCCTCCATCCTTTCCTCTTTCTTTTCTTCCCTCCTTCCCTCCAACAAACGAGTGTCCATTACAGGCTTGCTACTCTTCAAGGGGATTGATATATTTCTATGGAAAAGACAATGTTGGCTGGGCGAGGTGGCTCACACGCCTGTAATCCCAACACTTTGAGAGGCCAAGTCAGGAGGATCTCCTGAGGCCAGGAGTTCAAGACCAGCCTGAGCAACATCTGAGACCTCGTCTCTACAAAAATTTTCAAAAAAATTAGCTGGGCATGGTGTTGTGCACCTGTAGTCCCAGCTACTCAGGAGGCTGAGGCAGGAGCATCACTTGAGCCCAGGAGTTTGAGGCTGCACTGAGCAAGGCTGATGGTGCTACACCCTAGCCTGGGCCACAGAGTGAGACCCTGTCTCAGGGAGAAAAAAAAAGACAATGTCACTCTGCTGTAGAAATTCCAGTGGGGAGAAATGGTCAATAAATTAGTAAACAAAATAGTAAATAAAATAATTTCAGACAATCGTGACTGTTATACAGATGACAAGTCAGACTGAGAGGGGCTTTGTCAGGCAGTGCAGTCAGGAAGGTTGAGTTGAGACTGGAGCCATGAGGTGCCACGAGACCTCTGACACTCTGCATTGGATATCTTTCCTCTTCTGATCCAAGAGGTAAAGATACGCAAAACAGGGTATGTGTTGGGTTTCATTTTTGGTCTGGGCAAGATTCAAGATGGTGAATCCTCATGGAAGTTTGAGCCGATCTTGTGATTGTCTCCTGCAGGATGACGGGCACCGAGGGCTGGGTCTCACCATTTGGACCTGCTGCACATTGCCCTGGGCTGAAGTGAATGATTCCTGGGTAGTGCCCTCGTCCGGAATGCGTTCTTTCTGCATACCCAAGAGGCAAATAAAAATATTTTCTAGGGTTGTCATGGTTATAAGATCCGTGTCTGAGTTTGTCTTGGAACTGCTCGCTGGTAACACAGCTCGGTCTCTTGTGTTTCAGGCTTATTGGAGACGAGGTATATCGGGGTGAAATTATAGAGAGAGAAAAGAAGGATGGTGACAGGGTGAAAGAGAAACGGAATAAAACCGCAGAAGATAATGGGTAAGTATTATTTGATTAAGGAATTAAAAATCCACTTAAGCAAAGTGGTGTGTTTTCCATCCCTTTGCCTCCTCATCTTGTTCTCTTCTCAACCTTCAATTATTTTTCTCTTTCTTTTTCTGGGAGTGGACAGTGTTGCTCTGTCACCCTGGGTAGAGTGCCGTGGTGTCATCATAGCTCACAGCAACCTCAAACTCCTGGGCTCAAGTGATCCTCCTGCCTCGGCCTCCCAAATGGACACCACCATGCCCAGCCTGATTTCTTGATAAAAATAAGACATTATCTGTTGACTCTCTGCTGTGGAGAAAGAGGATTTAGCAAATTTATAATACTCCTACTTTCCCTCTGTATTCCAAATTTTCGTATTATTTTATTTTTTCTTCCATCTGTTAATCAGTGTTGAGGCCATCTTGGATGGTCTTTACTGTCTTAAATGATAACATTCCCTCTCTTAACCTTCACTCTGCCTCTCCTGTCCCATTTTTTGTACCTCTCTTTTGTTACCTAACCATTTATTTGGTATTATCATAGTTATTAACATTGAAATTCTGATCTGTGACAATACTTGTATTCTCTGTTTTGTCTCTAAACTGAATCTAAACATTGACAACCAATAAATAGCGTTAGCTTTTTAAGAGCTGTGTAAACAACATTAACTGCAGAGCCATGCAGTGCACGAAGATTGCATTTCCCTCGCAATTAGCCTGACATGAAGGGCTCCATAACCTTTGCAGAAAAGTGATCTTTGAATCTAGATAAAATGATGTGAACCTGTACACCTGATTCATAAAAGGACATAGCTTTGAGAAAGCTAGTTCTCTAAAATCTTAAACTGTCAGAAACTTTGCTGTTGGACATCTCACTCTTGTCTGGAAGGCTTGAGCCAAAGGTTCACTTTGCTGCAGAAAATCAGCCTAGGTCCAGAGCTTCAGATAAGGGGGTTTCAGACACAGAATTCCACACTTATCTTAATGTCGTATTTACTAAGGACACATAACCTTGAGTCTATTTCTCAGTCTAACTGATATTAACAGCTTTAAACACAGCCATGCTTTGCTTTCAGCCTGTCCAAACACCATTTCCTTTAACTTTTACCTCCACTCTGCTCTTTTCCCAATCATATAATAAGCCTGTCTCTTCCTTTGTTTGGTGAGATGCTTCATGGTGCCTCTGGTATGTGGTCTCCCTTGCTGCAGCTAGTTATTAAAACTTAACTTTGTTAGACTACAGGTGTGTCCCAAGCAGTCTTTATCACAATTATTCAGAGTCATGCCATAGTTTAGTTTAGTTAGATCACACCTTCTAAGTTTCTGTTTTTCTTGGAGTTTCCCATTGCCTTTCTTCTTTCTCATGAGATCAAATTTAATTTTGTCACTATTAACATTTAGCAAGACACATAACTCATTTGAAATGATGACAAGACAAATAATTATGACCAAATTTCTGCAAGCAACGGCATCTGTATCACCCCTGATATTGAAAGACATCACTGTTGGGAAGACATTCTGATTTTAGAGCTGTTAAAACAAGGTTGTCTCCAAATCCATGAAATATCATCATTGTTTTGCAGCCTTGTTGCAAAACTTTTCCCCAGGTGTTTCTTTTCATTTTCTTCTGGGTAGGTTTTGTTATTGCTATATTCCACATTTTCCTCTTTCTTGGTTTTCACCTTTGCTTGGCTTAAGTTTATACTGAAGTAACTTTCTCAGAATGGATGCATAAGAGGTAAACGTTCTGAGACCTCGATTAATATTTTGGTTGTGTATGAAATGTAAAGTCAAAATAATTCTCCTTCTGAACTCTGACATTGAGGCATTGCTCCAATGTCTTGTAACATCCAGTCTTATTGATGATGCATCTCATGTGGTCTAATATTCTTTTTCCATGTTTTCTCTATCTGATATTCTGAAGTTTTATGATAATGCCTTTAGGCATCAGTCTTTTCATTTATTCTGCTCAGTGCTCAATGAAACTTTTCCATCTCGATACTTGTGTCTCTGGGACACAAGAGAAGTGTAGGAAGCCTATTGTCTTAGTCGTGAATGCATATATGGACTTGGTCCCTTTGTCACTTCCACCTGGTTGTGTCCTGCTGGATTCAGAGGAGACAGTTGGCTCTCTCCTTTGCTGCAGCCTCTTCCTGCATGTTCTGAGCTGTAGAGTTCTTGCTCTACCGAATCTCCCCAAGTTTTCTAGAAACCTTTGAGATTGTCTTACCCCCTAACAGTCACCCTCATGCTTATTCCTTTGGTGAATATGGTGAAAGTGTTCAGAATAGTTTGTCTTTTTATAAAGCTTTGCAGTCGTTTATTCCGTACCTTTCCTCCTAAACACGCCCACCAAACTTAACCAAGGTGTACAAACCTAACATACTGGCTATTTTAAAGTTACGTAAAGTGTCGGCATTCATTTGGCCACCCCTGTAGAGCGAAGAACGCAGTTCATATCCTGACTGCAAAGCTCTGTCTTCTAGTGGTTCATGGCCTTAAGTGTCCTCTCTTTGGATTGTCCCCTCGGTCTGTCCCGGGGAGAGGTGAAGGGGTCAGTCGTCTTTGAAGTCTTTCCTATTCAGTGTTCCCCGACCCTTGGCGACTTCCTCCAGTGCAGGTCTTTACTTCTTCCAGGACTGATTTTTCTGTTTCCTTTCTCAGGACTCCCTGCTGTGCCCACTGGTCTCCCTGGAAGCCGGTGGAGAGAGTGTGGCCGATGCCCTGAGGGGGACGGAGGGAACCTGGCTCTGTCCTGCTCTGAACCCTCCCTGGGGCCCCTTTGTTCTTCCTTACAGGGAGAAGGGGACTGAAGTGTTCAGGGCCTCTTTGGTGATTCCCAGCAAGGACAAAGCCGCCTTCTTCCTAAGTTACGAAGAGCTTTTGCAGAGGCGCCTTGGGAAGTACGAGCACGTGGTCAGCGTGCGGCCCCAGCAGCTGGCCGGGAGGCTGTCGGTGGAGGTGAACATTCTGGAGCAGTCGGGCATCGCGTCGCTGCAGGTGCTGCCCCTGCAGAACAGCCGGCAGAAGGGCAGTGGACGAGGGGAAGGTGAGTGCTGATGCCAGGTCCACTGCAGCTTCCGTGGGGACACAGAGCCGGGCCTTGGCTCCAGGGACGTCTGTGAGGGAGGGCACCCCTCCACAGAGGCTTGGAATTGGGAAGACAGCAACCAAGCAAAGACATGCCTTGCACTTTATTATTATTATTTTTTTAAAGTGCCAGGCTCTAATTACTGACACAATAATACCACGTCTAGGGATCTATCTTAGGTAAAATATCTAAAATATTGGCTATATTATATGTATAAACTTCTTTACTAATATTTGTAGTAGCAAAGACATTCCATCAGCCTAATAGTCAACGATAACGGGGAGATTAGTAAATTACCCTTATAAGACAATTCAGCATGTGACAGGGAGAAAAAGATGAAATTGTACATATGCTATAATATTAAATGTGTCAACTTTGTTAAATATGGAGTGAAAAAAACTAGAAAGTTATACAAATAACCATTTTATATTAGGAGTGTGGGAATATGGGGTCATTTTCTAAAAATCTGTTTTTAAACAGTCAGCAGTATGTTATATTCTTTCTAAAGCAACAGTTGAGTTAATGACCTTGTATGGGAGAAGTTGTCACCCTCAAAGACTGTTTCCTGGCTCCATGGGAGATGCTGGTCATTTATTCTGTGTTGTCTCCAAACACTGAGCTTGTCATTCTCAATCAAGATGTAACGGAAAAAGCAAAAATATCGTCAAGGTCTCTGGAATTTAGAAATGGCATGAGATACAAGACGCAATTCTTGTGTAGGTGGCAGTCATATGGTTAGTGGGTTGTAGTTCAGTTATTAACTATAACCTTGAAAAGAATTATTAAAAGCCTGTAAGACTCAGCCTCTACATCTGGAAAACAGAGATGATAACTACCTCCCAGGGTCATTGTAAGAGTTTAATAATTGTTATCATCATTATTATTATGCTTTTAGAGTTGGGATCTCACTCTGTCGCCCAGGTGGGAGTGCAGTGGTGTGATCATAGGTCACTGCAGCCTTGAACTCCTGGCCTCAAGCGATCCTCCTGCCTGGGCCTCCCAAAGTGCTGGGATTAAAGGCATGAGCCACCACCTGCTATGGTTATTATCATCACCTTATATATATTTTTTAAAGCCGATCTGATAAGAGCATAAGTGCCTTTGAAGGCAGGTCTCTGCGTGCGTAACCTTGTCTGCTTGATATTTAACACGGTGCCTTTTAAACAGTCGATGGCAAATTGAGTGTCTTCAGATTACAGAAGAAAAGAAAACACACACATAAAAATGACAAAGAATGTTTTAAAATTTTATTTCTCTCTAATCGTAATTTAGAGGGGAATTTTCCTATGCGCCACTATAGGAAAGTTTTCTAACAGGAGGAAGGAGGCGGAGCATCTGTGACGTGTGTCTGGGGTGATGCACAGCGTTCAGTAATGTGGCAGGAGGGGGTGCTGAGCGTGGTCATGCACAGTAACGAAATGTGCATTTTGCCTACTTTTCAGAGCCACTGTGACCCTTCAGAGCAGTGTACGTGTTGTGGGGTGTGTGTGTGACTGTGTGTGTTAGGTTTGGAGGGCGTAGGAATTACAGTGGTTGGCCAAAAAGTTGCTTAGTGTTTATATTCAGGGCCCGCTAGCATCTCAGAGGAATTTTTCCAGACCATTGATCTCTCGGGATCTGTTTATTTTTAAGAAAATTGTTTTCCTAGCTCTTTATACCAAAGTAGAAACTTTGCTGTCCAGAACATGGAGATTTCACAAGCATCTCCCAGAGGCAGGTGCAGTGGGCCGATTCCATTCCTGCCGTCCCCATTCCCGTGGTTCAGAGCCCAGCTGTTACTGTCCCTGTGGTGGGGTTGCCCAGCAGCCCGAAGCACAGGGTGTTGTGATTTTGTCTGGACATCACCGCGTGTTGCCAGAAGAAATCTAGGGTAGAGATCAAACCAGAATTGGGCTTGCACCAGAACATGAGCTGTCCTTGCGTGGCTGTGGCCCAAGCCAGGACATTCCTCGGGCAGATCTGGCTGTAGTTAAGAAATCAGACTTCTGGAATTTGTGTAAGCAAACCTCTGACCACTCGAGACCCATTTTCATTGTTAGAGATAACAACTCTAGATAAGGAATACTCTGTGTGCTGCATATTAGACAAAGCACTTTGGATGTACTATGATCTCATTCATCTTTATAACAGCTCTTGTAGGTCATTTTTTTAAATCCCCATTTTGTGTATGAAGAAGCTAAGGTTGACAGAGGTTCAGTAATATGGGCAAGGTCTCATATTTACGTATGGATAGAAACAGAATTTAAGCATAGGTCTGTCTGATTCCAAGTTCACACCTTTGGAACTTGTGCTGTCCCACCTCCTCACTAAATAGAAGATTTTAAACTACTGAGGGTGTGAGTTCAAATCCCAAGTGTCTCCCTCATTAAATATAAAAATAAAAAAAGATGAAAAACAATATAATTTACCTTTGCCTTAGTTCACTTGTCTGGTGCATCAGGATTGGACCCACATCTATGGAACTGTAAATGAATGGGCTCCTTCCCAGTGTAAACGCCAATTCTGTGAGATGTAATTTGGAAGCCAAAGCACTATAATCTCTGATTATTAAAGCAGTTAACACAGGTACAAAAGCTAAAGGATTAGAAATTGGTATATAGGAGAGCCAGGACTTCCTCTCTCGCCTATCTCCCTACGGTCACTCCTGTGAAATATTCGGATGCTTCGTGAGCTCGGTGGGACAGAGTTTGAAATGAACACCTTTCTGGGACATACCTGGGGTGAATGAGCTTCCAAAGGTGGACACTTAGACAGATTTTCCAACTGTGTGATTGGTTCAAGGCAGGTCACTCAACTCTCTCTCTTAAAATCTCACGAACTTCCTACTCTCTTACCCCTGGCACCTAAATTACTGCCTTTGCCAGGATGCCGATTTTGGGGGGCAGGAAATTTTCATTTATGACAAGACCCCCGAGGACTCGAGGTAAAATAGAATGAGATAAATAAAGTGAGAGATAAGATATCTTACTTCTTTTATTCCCCTGTAGACGTTACCTCAACGGCGCTCAAACCTGGTGATACTCTGTAGTGACTGAGCGGTTTAGAAAGAATTCCGGACACCCCAATCTTACCCCAGAAAGTGAATCAGAATTTTTTTTGGATGCGGACTAGGCAGCTGTACTTTTGGGTGTGATATTCTGTAAATTTACATTAAAAACTTAAAAATGTATGAGTGCTTTTGAAATTTTTAAATTATTTGTAAAGTTAAAGAATAATGCTGAATATTTTTCCTACCACTCAATAGCCAGGTATAGTTATATGACTTTCCTGGTTTATCTTTTATATTCCTTTTTCTTTTTTTTAACTTTTACTTTTTGTAGAGACAGGGTCTCACTATTGATTGCCCAGGTTGATCTTGAACTCCTGGCCTCAAGCAATCCTCCTGCCTTGGCCTCCCAGAGTACTGGGATTACAGACGTGAGCCACCATGCCCAGCTGTTCCTTGCTTTTAAAAGAAGTTTTATTGAGGTTTAATTTATATACCATAAAATTTACTCATTTTAAGTGTATAATTTGATGACTTTTAGTACATTTGCAGAGTTGTGCGACCATCATCACAATCCAATGTTAGAACATTTGTGTCACCCCAGAGAGATCCTTGTACCCATCTGCAGTCATTCCCTGTTCCCACCCCAGCCCCAGGCAAGCACTCATTCACCTTCTGTCCCTATAGATTTAGGACAGCTATATTTTTTAAAACACCTCAGGCGATTCTGATTCTTAGTACAGGTGGGAAACCATCACTTTGGACTTTCCAGTGGAATTTAGGGACATCAACTGTGTCAGGATCTTGACCTACAGAAGCAAACAAGATCACTCTTCAATTTCATGGGGCCTTCAGAATACTGACTTTGGATCGTTATTAAAATGTGTAGTATTCCTCTTTTCCACCGTGTTTGTGCCGTCAGATCCAGGCCACCGTAGAATTACCCACATAGGTGGCAGAAATACCTCCTCCCACCTCCAGCTTCTGCTCATCAACATGGAAACCAGAGGTGGAGAAGCACCAACAGGCCATCCCCACGGAGCAGTCTTTGTGATGCAGCCTCGGTGCTTTAAATTCGTATCCCATCTGCTCTTGGAGCAGGCAATGTGATCATTCAGGACGTTTTGGTGTCAAAAAAGAGCTTATCAAATTAATGTGGTTCCACCGTGGCTTCTTGGGCTTGTGGGATCACCCCTTCCCCGGGCCGCTGAGCGTCAGCCTTCGTCCTCACTGGTGGACACAGCTCCATTGCTGAGCTCGGTGGTTCCCAAACTTTGCTGCACATTATAATCCCCCAGGGAGCTTTTATAACTCTGTTGCTCAAGTCTCACCCATGCCAATGAAATCAGAATAGCTGCAGATGGAACCAGTTCTTGGTATTTTTTTAAAGATCCTCGTGTGATTCCAACATGCAGCGAAGTTTGGGGTCTACACTGCGACTTCTTGTTTTCTAGCATTATTTGGCTTTCGTTCCTACCCCTTTCTTCCCTAAAATTCTTTCCTTGGTCTGGTGAGTCTGTTTCCAACTCCCCCAGTGGGGATTCCTGGGTAATCACAGTTCCTCATCTCTGTCAAAACTGAGGGACTCATGTGACCTCACCCCGACCTAACATTAAAAGGAAATTTTAGTTCCAAGAATGAGGAGACCTTTGTAATGGTTTTCACATTCTCCCACCGTCTGGTTCATCATTGGCAAGTGCCTCACACTCAAAATCACAGAAAAAAGAGTATCAATTTACTAAAAAGACAACCTACGGAATGGGAGAAAAAAATTGCAAATCATGTATCTTGTAAGAGTCTAGTGTCCAGAATATACAAAGAATTCTTACAACTCAACCACAAAAGGATAAAGAGTCCAATTAAAATATGGGCAAAGGACTTGAATAGCCTTTCTTCCAAAGAAGATATACGAGTGGCCAAAAAGCATAAGAAAAGACACCTAACACCATTAGTCAGTAGGAAAATGCAAATCAAAACCACGTTGAGATACCACTTCACACCCACTAGCATGACTATAATGAGGGGGGAAAAAAAGGAAGATTACAAGCATTGATGAGGATGTGGAGAAATTCAGCCCCTCACATATTGCTGATGGGAATGTCAAGTGGTGCAGCTGCCGTGGAAAACATTTTGAGGGACTTTACAAAGTTAAACCATTTGATCCAGCAATTCCTCTGGGTATATACCCAAAATGATTGAAAACAGGTTCCCAAATACTTGCACAGGAATGTTCATAGTAGCAGTATTCACAATAGCCAAAGGTGGAAATAACCCAAATGCCCATCAGCAGGTAAATATATAACCAAATTGTAGTACGTGCATATGTACAATGGATTATTGTCCGGGCATAGAGAGGAATGAAGTGCTGATAACATGTTACAACCTGGGTGAGCCTTGAGAACATTATGCCGAGTGAAAGAGGCCAGACACAGAAGGTCACATATTATATGATTTCATTTAGTTGACATGTCCAGAATAGGCAAATCCATGGAGACAGAAAGCAGATTGGTGGTCGCCTGGGGCTGGGGGAGGGAGGAGCAGGGAATAACCA
This sequence comes from Lemur catta, assembly GCF_020740605.2. Taxonomy (NCBI): domain Eukaryota; kingdom Metazoa; phylum Chordata; class Mammalia; order Primates; family Lemuridae; genus Lemur; species Lemur catta. Next base: position 142,701,781 of record NC_059128.1, read on the forward strand.
CTTAATAGTTGCAGAGTTTCTCTGGGGGTGATAAAAATGTTTTGGAATTTACTAGAGGTGGTAGTTGCACAGCATTGTGAATGCACTAAATGCCACTGGTCTGTGCACCTTAAAATGGTACATTTTATGTTCTGTGACTTTCACTTGGATTAAAAATAAAATGAAAAAATTACATTGTAGGTTGTTAGAATCCACCTCCCTCGTGCCCTGGAAGCAAGTTCGGTGTGTTCTCCAGCAGTTTTGTGTGAGTCCTTTAGGTGTCTAGCAAGGCAAACGATAAGAGTACTTGGAACTCAATTCATGGCTTGCTTTTTAATCTTATCACCCCTACTTAAGCTTCCTATGAAACTTGGATCTTCAGAAAATCAGAAGAACTAAGGAAGCTAAATTAGAAAGAAGAGAACCACTCGAAACACAGCTTTATGGCCTTTCATATTGGAGAGGGGTTGGCTTGACGCTGTACCTGTCTTTGAGAATAGGTTGGTGACCAGCTGCATATGCTGCGAATTCAAGTCCCCTTGGCCTCCAAATGTTTTCCACTAGCACAGTGTCTTGTATTTCAGTAGATGCCCAATAAGGAATTGACTTGAATCTATTTTAAAGTTTTATTATGTTTTTCTTTGGTCTGCTAACATCATGACTCATCTTGCTCAGCAGGCCCTCCCAGGGTTGTAGTCTTAGGCACCTGATGTGGTGCCTGGCATAGAATGAGTGCATAATAGGTATTTGTTCCTTGAACTAAGGAATAAGTAACTGCTGGTTATGAGAGTGCTATTAGGTTTTCAGCGCTCTCCTGGCGTGCATTGGTGAATTTTGCCAGATCTTGGATTTGGCTCTCATGTTGTTATGAAGGAGGGATTAGAAGACAGAATTAATAATTCACTTTGGTTCCAGAAGACTTTGGTTGCAAAAATCTAGCTCTAGATAAATCCAATCCGCCTTTGCTAGGGTTGCCAGGTGAAATGTAGGATGCCCAGTGTCATTTGAATTTCGGGTAAACAATATGTCCCATGCAATATTTGGGACATACTTATACTAAAAAAATATTCATTGTTTATCTGAAATTTGGATGTAACTGGGCATCCTGTATTGTGACTTGCTAAGTCTAGCAAACCACCCCCCATTAAAGGGCTGCATTGTGACGGATGGTTAAGCCCCAATTGCTACATTCTTGCCCCAGATCCAGGGTCCACTCAGCAGCTGGAAGGGCACGACCCTGTTTGGCCTCCGTGAAATCTCTGTAAATTTGCCAGGAAACTATCTGGTTGTTCTGAGGGTTTCCAGCATTGCTCAGCACAGAAATTATTCAGGTATGAATCATTTGGCCCAGAGTTGGTTTCCTTTTGATTTTTAATGTGAGTATGAAAACCCGAGTTATCTTCTTTGTTCTGACATCAGCTGTCGTTCGTAAACCCTTCAGAGTGGTGCAAGGTTTGGACCTTCTCTTTGTTAGCCTGGTGAGCAGCCTGCTGTTTCCTGGGAGACCTCACTGTGTTTCTTCCTTTTTCCTGTTGTCCCGGTTTGTTGTCACCCTGTGTGTATGACACGGTCCACCACAGCTGTGGCTGAACCCAGAGGCGGGTCCCAGTATGTGACACAGGTCACACACAAGAGCATCTCCTGCACCCACCCAGACACTTTCAGGATGAGACACTTCCATTCTCTCGAAGGGCTCCTCTACCATCTGCCCAACCACATGCTGATGTGTTTGTTCCAGCATTCTCGTGCTCCGTGCTCAGCGAGCCTGTCGTGAGCTCTCACCATGTTTCTGGCGCTGTGCTAGGCGCCTAGGATCTAAAGATATTAATATCTAAGACATTGTCACCACCCTTGCAGACCTTAGGGTTGGCAATGCAAAATTATTTTTAATTTTAAATTGTGGTGAAAAACCACATAACATACAATTTACCATGTTAACCATTTCTAAGTGTTCAGTAGTGTTAAGTATATTCCCATTGTTGCACCACCAGCCTCCTGAACTTTTCCATCTCCCCAAACTGAGACTCTGTACCCATTAAACACGTACTCCCCATCTCCTCTCTCTCCAGCCCTGGCAGCCACCATTCTACTTTCTGTCTCAGTGAATTTTAATACTTTAGATACATGATATAAGTGGAATCATAAGATACTTGTCTTTTTGTGCCTGGTTTATTTCACTTAGTGTAATGTCCTCAAGGTTCATTCATGTTGTAGTGTGTATCAAAATCCCTTTTTTTTTTTTTTTTTTTTTAAGGCTGAGTTGGAGTCCACTGTATGTATAGACCACATCTTGTTTATCATTTATCCATGAATGGGTACTTGGGTTGTTTCCACCTCTTGGATCTAGTGACTAATGCTGCTGTGCTCATGGGTACACAAATACCTTTTCTACATCCTGCTTCCAGTTCTTTTGGGTCTATATATAGAAGTGGAATTGCCAGATCATATACTAATTTTATTTTTAATTTTTTGAGGAATCCTATACCATCTTCCATCGTGCCTGCACCATCTGACATTCCCACCCACAACGTACACGGGTTCCAGTTTCTCCATATCCTTGCCAACACTTGTTACCTTCTTTTTTTTTTTTTTTTCTTTTTTGGTAGCAGTCATCCTAGTGGATGTGTAGAGTTGGCAGTTTTGAATAATCAGAAAGGAAAATGCTGTAAGGCTGAACCTATAAAAGGCTGCCCAGCCTGATTCAATTGTTAGATTGCGTTCCGCCTGCGTGCAAGAGGAAAATGTAAAGGAATGTAGCAGAAGTCTCTCGACCTCTCATACTCCTTGGCTGCTCTAACACTGCTTTCGCTGGGCTTCCGTTCTGTTCAGTTTCAAGCGCTTTGAGCAGCGAGTGTCTGAGGTCTTCAGTGGACACTAGCGACTGCAGGAAGGGCTGTGCGTATTTTCGGGGGTTAATTGCGCTTAGGCTGGTGCTTGCTGGTGAGCTAGTGAACACTCGTTTTCATGCATAGTCTCCCTTGGGATGTCAATCAAATGTGGAAAACTGAGCCTCAGGAATGTTATTATTTTAGGAAGAAAACACCAAATAAGTAGCGAAGAAAGCTACTTTTCTAAGAAACCTGGGCAAACAGCATTTAACTGTAAAATACTAGAGTTGAATTTGAACCCCTTTGGCTGTAAATTTGCATTATTATTCTACGCTAAATGTTGCTGTCCTGTCTATATGACGATATTTTCCAAAAGGATTTAAAATGCCAAATGTCAGTGTAGGGGAAAGAAAAACCCTTTTCAATAAGAAAACGGTCACCATTATGACAAAACGTAAACTCTGTGTTATCGAAGAATATGTTTTCAATAAGAAAACTGTATGTAGTAAGAGGCTGGTGAAGGTATTTAGCCAAATTCCCTTTTATCCTCACTGCCTCGGCTCTGCTGGTCTCTCCGTCCTCGCCTGGGGCACTCGACGTCGGCCTTCACGCTGCCATCAGAGGAGAGTCGCGCAATTATCCACAGTACCTTTGGCTGCCATATATTTAAAAAAATTGCCTGGTTGGATCCCAGGTGAGCAGGTTACATAAACAAACAGCCAGTTTAGCCTCTCTCCGCAGAGGAACTGAGCAGGCCGTGTGTGTCGGGAAGTCCTTTCGTGAAAGCACCAGGTGCGCGCTGTTTTTCTGCCGCAGCAGCCAAAGCCAGGGACGGCAGGAAACAGCCCAGGAATCCCTCTGTCCATCCACCCAAAGGGTGCAGCCTCCAGCTGACGCCCTTGAGCATGGTTCTTTGTGTCCAAATCTTGTCACCTTTGCACACTTTCCATAGCAGTTGGCTTCCTTTGTTCCCCATGTGGTTGTCTAGGAGGAGAATGTTTATTTGTGACTCACATTCATGTTCCAGGACAAAACTAAGGACACATGTTTTGTTCTCTTCAACCTTTATGCGCTATATTTAAAGTGCTTTGTCATCACAAGGTAGAATCAAACGGGGGACTATTTAATAGCACTTACAGGCAGGGTTCTTAACTCTCTTTTGACTCCTTGGGGCGTGTGGTGACAGCTACAAACCCTTCCTTCAGAAAAAAATATACATATGCACTTAACGTGCAAGATTCTGCGTGTCATTTCAGGGGGCTTTGGACAGATACCGACTCCATTCTACTTTATAAAGATTGCTCTTTATAGAAATATATTGATATATGTATGTCATATATATATATATTGAACTCCTTGTTACGAATGTTCATTATTCTGTGTCTGTCCTTTCCAAACACTTCTTTGTTTTTTATTAAGCTTTCAGGAGTATAGAGAAAGCCATGATGACAAAACATGAACTGTGTGTTATCAAAGAATATTTTTTCTCTGTAAGGTGTCTTTCAGGATAGACAAAGAGTATAAGAAGCTACTTCTGAAGGGGAAGAGGGTGAGAATAGTAGGCACTGACCACCTACTGTGTGCCAGGCACCGTGCGTATGTGATATCACTTAATCCTGACCATGACTCTGTGATTGTGGAATTAATTGTTCCTAGTTAACAGGCCTGGAAGTGGGGCTCAGGAATATTGTCAGTCATTGATTCTGTCCTGCTCTAGAGCCCACTTTCATTGGTATTATGTGACTTCCAAGGAGGACACAGCTTCTTACTCAAAAATGTGGGGCTTTAGGAGTGAAGAGAGCCTCCCGGGTCCCCTGGGGGCCTGCGAGACAGAGCAGAGTCGGTGGGTGGAGAAGGAGTGATTGGTGCATTTTTCTAGGGGCGCATGAGAGGGTCATCTTGCATGGGACCACCAGTGCTCACAGGGGGACGGCATGAGAAGACTCGGCCTCCCCCAAAGCAGGGCAGCCCCCGCAGTTCGCTGCCACCCCGGCCAAGTGGGCGAGGACGAAGGGAAACAGGAGGAAGAGATACATGCTTCTCATTAGGAAAGTAGGTCAGATTCTTCCCTTTTTTGGTCCACTCCCAATCTCTTTCCTTGTGCTCTTCATTGTCCCTGGAGTACGGCCCGTGACTCCGAGGGCCCTGCTGGGGACACCACTGTGCCCGGCAGGATGAGCCCCGACTCACAGTCAGGAGAAACGAAACAGTGTCATGCTGCTTTGGGATTTTGGTCAGTAACTGTGGAGTTTTTTCCTCCTCCTCTACTAAAAAGAGGGTTTTATTTTCTAGAGCTATTACTCTGGAAGTGTTCCCAGTAAACTTTTTCTAAAAAAACAGGTAGTGGAACATGCATTGGGTCACACGTCCTGTCTGGCAGTTCATGAGTGGACGTCGGGTCAGGAACTGGGCTTCTGGGTGAGTGACCACACTAAGGATCAACCCGCTCCTTGGGCATGGAAAATAAGCCCATTTAGGCGAATCTCATGAATTTTCATCACGAACTAGCCAACGCCAGAGGTCAATAGGAAACCACCATCATCATACTCCATCCTTTCTCATGGTCGATCTGAAAGAGCCCAGTCACAGGAATTATGAAGAGAGAAATTATAATTTCTAATCCCCAGGGCTTTTATGTGGCTGTGAATGGCATTAATTCAGGGTCCTTGTCAGAAGCATTTTCATGGGAGAGATTTGAAGCAAGACAAAGTAGGCACACGCTGGCATTATAAAGAGAGTCAAATCTATTTACTGCAGAATCTTAGAGATAATCTAAGTACTGCCTAATGACATACAACACATTTCATTGACTCTTTTCTGTGGGTAAAGCACAGGTCTGTTTTCTATGGGCCAAACCCAAAGTCACCTGCGATGCTCATTAGAATACACAACGCCGAGTCCCACCCCCACCCCCAGCGTCTGATTCAGGGTTCCTGGGGTGGGCCGAAGAATCGGCATTTCTAGCAAGTTCCCAGGTGACGATGCTGCTGCTGGTCCCAGATCACACTGTGGGAACTGCTCTATGCCATCCTGCAGGTGATTGTCCCCAGGTTTACTCCATGGGAGGAGTTGTGACATCTGCTCGTGCCAACAGCACATCTTTCTTAAAGTGTGCAGACACTGCACGGAAAAGTGCTCCGGTGACTCTATCCTGGGTCCTCGCTCTGCTGGTATTAAGTGATCATAAGGCCTGGGGCTTGCATTTTGTTCCTTGTGATAATGGTTTTGTGGTTATGTTAGAAAGGAAGTTGTTACAGTCAGAGATCCACAGTGAAGCATTTAAGGATGAACTATGACATCTGGGGTTTGTTTTAAAATACTCTTGGAAAAAAAAATTGTGGGAGAATAGACAAAAAGAGATACAAAAGATTGATAAAATGCTGATAAGTGTTAAAGTTGGGTGGTAGGTATACAGGGGTTGGTTTTACTATTCTCTCTACTTTTATGTGTTTTAAAAATTTTCAGGTTCCAAAGGGGGCATAAAGGTGAACTATATAATACTGTATCTCTTGCATTGTGACATAGTATCAGCACAAAGTCTTAGAAGTTCCTATGAAATATACCTGCAATAAAATGTGTCTATGCAAAAAAAGTTCTTAGTTCTTTTCAGAAGAATATTTCTATGTTCAGTTGTTATGTTTACACTTTGTTTGCAGATGATTCTGGACCGCCTCCTTCTACCGTTATCAACCAAAACGAGACTTTTGCCAAAATAGTTTTTAAGCCCAGTGTGGTGCAACAAGCCAAGATTGCCCAGAATGGAATTTTGGGAGACTTCATTGTTCGCTATGACGTCAACAGGGAACAGAGCATTGGGGACATCCAGGTATTTATTGGGTTCGCTGTTGCTGTTTCATGTTGGTTGCGGAATTTTTTTAGGGGGACTCAGAACTATGGATTCCACACTTACCTAAAGGAGAGAGAACCTTCTGGTTCTTAGGAAATTTGTTTTAACCCAAAATATATCTTCAAAGAGACTAGCGGTGGTCTTTTGCTGGAAGCTGAGTGAACCTATTTCCTGCTTCAGTAATCTGGAGAGCAAATGAAATCTGTAATATGATTTCCCCTGTGGTGTTTTAGATTAAGTTAGAATTTCAGTTCATCTTCAATTTTAATTAAAAAAGACTGCTCCGTGCCTCATTTCCCTTTAGGTTTTATTGCTCCAGAGACAGGCTGGGAATATTAAAATGTATTAACGTGCATCTAGAATGTAGACAACCTTGATGTCTCAACTTGTAAGATGCTTGGTTAAAACCAGATAACGAGGGAAGCAGGATTCTCAAGTAGCAAGGGCCAGGGAAGGAGGGATAATTAAAATTGAATTAGTAGCCATAATTGATAAATTTTTAAGGGAAGATTCTATCCTTATACAAATTAAATTAGCAATTAGTTCTCTTGGAGGGATCAGGACCATAGATCATTTTACTCTGGGTGTGGAATCGGACCCCAGACTCTGCTTCCTGCAGTCTTTGACTTTTAGAAGTTCCATAGACTCTCCGTTTTAGGTATTTTTCCTCCCTATTCTAGTTACTAGCGTTTTCACATTCTTTTCCCTCCACCAGGTGCTAAATGGCTATTTTGTGCACTACTTTGCTCCTAAAGACCTGCCTCCATTGCCCAAGAACGTGGTGTTTGTGCTCGACAGCAGTGCCTCCATGGTCGGAACCAAACTCCGGCAGGTGAGTGCCACCTGCCCGTCTTGTTCCTCCCTCGCTTTTGCCTGGGACAGTGATCTGCTTGGTGAATAACATTCAGGTGGTGCCAAACGTCAGCTTTCCTGTCCAGCTCTTCCTGCATACAGAGAACATTCCTGAACGGATTCGGTTAATGCATCAACACAAACATTTCAGCATGGTGGTTTTAAGAGGGCAGAGGTGGTTTTAAGAGGACGTGTGCTATGGAAACACGTTGTCCTGGCAAAGTGGATGATGTGAGTGAGGCAGGAACACACTGAGGGGGCCACACGCAACAGCATCCTTGTTGACAGAGTAATTCTGTTCAGTGATGCTTCCTCTGAGGACAATGGGATAGAATCATTGGAAGCCACCTTGGCTTATCCTTAGAGCAAAGAGCTCAGGTCTCGATAATTCAGGGCTGATATTCTCACAGAATTTAGGATGAACTTAAAATTCTAGAGCTGGGTGGAGGACATTAAGGGGACATGTAGTCTATGCCAAAAAATTAAATTTCCTGAAAATACAGCTATTTATATTTTTCTTGCATACCACTGGAAATGGCTATTTCTTATCTTAGTCTGGTATCATAAATGTCAGAATTTTATAATTATAATATATTTCAAGCTCACATAATGGAAAACAGAGAGCTACTGGCTGCCAGACCACCTAATGTCTCCAGTCTCTACATTCATCAAAAATTTAAATCAGTTGTTTTACAAAGTTTTTAATAATTTTTTTATTTTCTCAAGCACAGTAAACATAGTTATTTTAAAGTCCATGTCTGATAAATCCAAACTTTGGAGCCCTTAGGGGCTGTCTTCATTGTCTCTTATCTTCTCTCCTGTGTGACTGGTTGTCTTTGATTGAATGATGGACATAATATTTGAAAATTTGTTTGTAGAAATAGTTTGAGGCCTAGGATGATGGTCTATTTCTCTAGAGAAGGTTTTGGCTTGTTTCTGTCAGGTACCTGGGGGAATTAAAATCTGGGATTGTTTTAGTCCATTTTTAGTTTTTTAGTCCATTTTAGTTTTTATTTTTAAATGCATTATCTATTTTTAAACAATTAACAATATAATTGTGGTTTAATGAGTAAAATACTACCTATTCCACCTGTTTTGACTCCTAGGTCCCACCTCACATGTGGTTGAGCCTAATACTAGTTGATAAACTATTGCAAATGTTTTCTCTTGGTCTAGTACTTTTTAAATTGTTCCTGTGGCCATTTATATATTTAAAATCATCTAGTAAAATCTGTGTGTCTCTTCCTCATGACATCTGGTTTTCCTCCACTGCAATATAGCAAAAAAATATATTCCAAAATGTTATGTAGGATAGGGTTTAACTCTTTGCTTTTAGAGGATAGCCAAATATAACTTCTAACTAATATAGGGGGAAGGTAGCCTCATTCTGTAAGTCAGCTTTTTGTAGTTCTTCAACATCACATTCTTGTACAGAGTTCAGCCTGCCAACTCCTCCATTTTCATTGTTTTTTCTTCATTCTGCATCTCTGACCTTCCACCTGGGGTTACTTTTCTTTTATGTGAAGAACATTCATTAGGGTCTTTTTCAAAAATGGGGATCTGCTGGTGAAGAATTCTCTGGTTTTGTGTGAAAATGACTTATTTCACTTTCATTTTTTAAGGATATTTTTACATACCCAGTAAAAATATTGACAGTGATTTTCTTTCAGTCCATTGAAGATAGATAGATTCCATCACCTACTGGCTACCATTGTTGCTGTTGAAAAGTCAGTAAAATTTTTAACTGTTGTTCCTCTAAAGGGACTCTTATAGCTGACTACTTTTAAGATTTTCCTTTTTGGCTTTAGTTTTCTGTAATTTTAATATGATGGTTCTAGATGTGGCTTTTCTTCTTATTTATTCTGCTTAAGATTACTAGGACTTCATGAATTCATGGATTTGTGAGAAAACCCTCCGCCATTATCTCTGAAACTGCTTCAGTTCACTTTTCCTTCTGGGATTCCAGTGTTAAATTTTCTCTTTATATCCTCTATGTTTCTCATGCTCTCTTCCGCACATTCCAACTTTTGCTTTTCCATGCTTCATTCCAAACCTATCTTCCAGTTCGCAGATACTCTCTTTAGGTACGTCTAACCTGCTGTTAAACTTTTCCATTGAGTTATTTCAGTTATTGTATTTTTAGTTCTGGAATTTCTATTTGGTTCTTTTTCAAATCTGCTCTGTGACTTTTTAGGATTTTCAGTTGTTTTACAAAGTTTTTAATAATTTTTTTATTTTCTCAAGCACAGTAAACATAGTTATTTTAAAGTCCATGTCTGATAAATCCAAACTTTGGAGCCCTTAGGGGCTGTCTTCATTGTCTCTTATCTTCTCTCCTGTGTGACTGGTTGTCTTTGATTGAATGATGGACATAATATTTGAAAATTTGTTTGTAGAAATAGTTTGAGGCCTAGGATGATGGTCTATTTCTCTAGAGAAGGTTTTGGCTTGTTTCTGTCAGGTACCTGGGGGAATTAAAATCTGGGATTGTTTTAGTCCATTTTTAGGACTTGGGCTTTTTCTGGGTAGCCCAGATGGCTCAAAGCTGTATTGTAGTTTTTTCAAGAGTTGGTATATTTCTGTTTTGTACAAAGTGTAGAGGGTTTGCCAAAGCACTCATCCTTGGTGGACTCTGACCTTCAACTTTTGGCCCCTTAACCTGCAAAAGTGATGCTCAGTCGCTTAGATATCTCTTTGACCTTGACAACAAACATCGTTTAGACAAAAGGTCCTAAATGCTTATCACACCTCTTTAAATTTTCATCTTCTCTCATATTTTTTTCTCTCACTGTTTTGTTAGCTTTCTGCTACTTTGAAGATAAAAAAGAAAACATTTTGTTCAGCTTTTTTAGTTGCTTCCACTGGAAAGCTAAACCAAATGTTTGTTTTGGTTCTTTTTCAAATCTACTTTGTGACTTTAGGATTTTCAGTTATTGCACTAAGTTTTTAATAATTGAAAAAAATTTCTCCAGCATAGTAAACACAGTTATTTTAAAGTGTGCGTCTAATAAATTTAAACTTTGGAGCCCATTAGGATCTAAATTACGTATAGGTTTCCCAAAGTTTTAATCACCCTAAAGTGAAGTGTTTTTTCATGGTGGCTGATGTTTATTGATGTTTGAGAGGCCTTTCCATATTTACTGAATACTCTATAAAGTGCTTTGCTTTATGTACTGCAAGTTCTTATGCAAGTGCCATTTGCTCATCAAATTGTTTTTGTGACTTTGGTGGCTGGACAATAGATATTGACAGAAGAATAATCATGGCTTCTTTTCTTTTAAGACCATTGTTGGCCACAGAACACGGTATTAATTAGATCTGACATATGATCCAGTGTGATAATAATCTCATTTGGATTTTGAATCAATTAATAGTTAACTGAGTACTTGTCATGGGCTAGGTTTCCCCATATATCTCATTTAATTCCTATGTACATATGTACGTTCAAATTTTTTTCTTCTTCTTTTTTCTTTCTTTTTAAATAATGAGCTTGATGAGGGCTGGGTTTGTGTTTCCTCTGATCAAAAATAACTTGATGAAGATATTGATGATTAAAGTTACTGCAATGAATCTGAATTCCTGTCACCACCGAATAGTGTGTGTTCTGAGATTTTTATTTACCATCATATCATGAATCTGTTTTATGTTATTAAATATTCTTTAAAAACCTGATTCTAGTGGCCATAGAGCAACACAATCCAATAGAAGCTTCTAGGAGAATGGGAATGTTCTACACCTGTGCTGTCCAATACGATAGCCACTGGTCACAGAAAGCTACTGAGCACTTGAAATGTGGCTAATGCAACTGAGGAACTGAATCTTTAGTTTGGTTTAATTTTAATAAACTTGAATTTCAGTAACCACATGTGGCTAATAGTTGCTGCATGGACAATGTAGCTGCAGAACATTTATTCACCCTACCCGCCATGAGAGACTTTTAAGTTAATTCCACTTTTTGCTGTTATAAACACCACTGAGATGATTTTCTTTATGTAGAAATCCTTGACACATGCTCTGTTGTTTTCTTAAATTTGATTCTTAGAAGTAGAGTTACTGGGCCAAAGAGTGCCAAATCCTTTGTGGTTTTTGGTGTATATTATCAAAACAGTCCAGAAAGGCTGTGCCAATTTGTAACACATAAAACCATTACCAAGATCAGTATTCCAAATAGATTAAGGGGATAAAAGGTAATCAATCAATGAACCACACCCCCAAAATGTAAGTAAAACACAGGTGCATATTTAACTAGTTTTGAAGTGGGGGAAAACTTTCTAAAAAGCCTAAAAGCAATGAAAATAATTACTGTAAAAGAAAAGAATCAAAAACTTGAGCTACATAAAATTTTCAAAACTTTGGTTGTAAATAAAAAAAATAAAAGTAAACAAAAGACCGGGAAATTGTATGCAGGAAAAAGACAGGAGTTTATCATTAATGTGTAAAGCGCTGTTCTGGATCAATAAAAATTAATCCTGTGTAAGGAAGTGAGCAAAGGATGCAAAACAAACCAAAAGGGAAGAAATAAGAAGATTCAGTGAAATTATGAAACAGGGGTGAACCGTATTAGTAAAGAAATGCTCAAAGACTCCCATCTTCAGGTGCTGGAGTGACTTCAGGATTTAAGCCCAAACCTAGTCCCTTCCGGAGCACAGGGTCTTCTTCTCCTTCTGACAGGAGAGAGATCAAGAATCTTCTTGCCAAACAACGCCTAGAAAGATGAATCCTGCTCCAAATTGTCCAGAGAAAAACCAATGAAGTAAATCATGGTCTCCCAAATTTCTCTTTAATCATAAACTAATTTGGGCACTTCTTAAAAATATGGCATGGGGCATTTTGAACATATCTAAGGGTATTACATGAATTATTTACTATGAGAGTATTTAGTCTTTGTAACAGTTTGGTCATTCCCATTTTACTGATGGAGAAACTGAGGCTTTGCAAAGGTAGATAACTCGGCTAATGAGTGGCAGGGCCAGTCCGACTCCCAAGTCCATGAACCAAACACAAAGCTATGGTTCCTTCATGTGCTTCTCGGTGTGGTAAGAGAGAGACGTGCACAGGGACGTGAGGTCAGTGCAATTTTACGTTGTAGGACCCACTTGAGAAGGCCACATTGCAGAAGGCAGGGATTTCCTTGCATTATGCAAGAGCAATGTAAGAACAGATGTCAGACCATTTGTTATTCTCTCATCTTCCTTCATTCCTGGATATTGCAATCCATTCCTTGCCGGCCGCTGAGGGTCTGGCATGCACTGTGCTGGCTGCTAAGCTACAGCGTGGCTTCTCTCCAGGACACGGAGCGGCCAAACACATGTCTGAGCAATTCCTCACGCCCCTCGCTGCCTTGAGCGGTTTGGAAACTGTTGGCTATTTTAGCAATTCTCTGCTTCTCCGAGGCCACGGCACTAAGCAAAAAGCTTGGTTGGCTCTTCGTAGAGTCTTGTATGTGGTATGATGTCTACTGGTGAGAAGGAAAATCACCCCACGCACAGGGCTTTCATATTGTGTCAACAGGCTTGGCAACGCGGGACATTTGTCACGGGTCCACTTGGATTCTATTCTGAATGATTCACTGTTATTCTGGATGTTCTTGGCACTCCCGTGGGTGAGGGGCCTGGAAGACTTCACTGTCCTTATCTCAATGTAGGGCACTTAGTTGGTTTTTGATAATTACTTGTCAAGATCATTCAACCTTAAAATGCACATTCAGGAAGGGGTATGTCCACCCTGGGGAGCCCCCGCAGCTGTGTGCACCTGGAATTCTCTGGTTCTTGTCCTAATCCCGGTGGGAATATGCGCCCAGAAGCCAGGACTTCCCCAGCTTGGGAACAGCGACAGAGCTGCCCCGGCTGGCTGACACGTGGCTTGGCTTTTTCTCCTCCACGTGCGTCTGCAGATGAATGCATGGAGAGATGGCTCTGGAGCTGGGGCAGGCAGGATCTTGTAAAACTTCTCAGGGTGGCAGCTGAGAAGAGCAAAAAGAGGGGAGACAGATGTGATGGGGGTCGACTTCCTTCTTCCTTGCTAGTTGCACACTAAAGCATTAGCACTTGCAAAGTTGCAAATGTGCATGTCCTTGGAGGCATTAAGGATAATGCCTTGTCTGTTAAATACGTTTTTCCTTGACCAAGGCCTGCACATTCTTTCTTTCTTTCTCTTAATCTATGTGATTGTATCTACCACTGTCACCTTCATGTTAAGGATCTTGGCTGAGGGACCCTCTTTGGCAACCAAGCAGTGACAAAGGGATCATTTTCCGGATGCTTTTCATGCTGTAACTTTCTCCAAACTTGTTCCCACACTCTGTGCCTTTCCATGTGCCAACCCAGGTTCCCATGTAGCTTTTGAAAGGTTTTGTCTCCCTTTTTCTGTTTAATTAGTTTTAAAGGGTAAAGAACAAGCATTTTCCTTATCTGTAATTGCCATATTAAAATGAGGGAAAATGTGAATTAATGGGCTGGGGAACTGCATGTTGCTCGCGCTTCATTCGCAGGTTTACTTTATGCTCTAGAACACGAGGTTCTTCCTCACTGTCCAAAACTGGGCTCCCAAGAGCTATTTGGGCATTTTATGTGTAACCTTACAGGTGGATAGTTGGTTAGCTCCATGATTTGGGGAACATCTTGCTTTTGATCATCATAGTATGTATTCCTAGCTCTCAGCACATTACCTGACGCACAGTAATGTAGGGAATGACATTTGCTGCAAAGCTACCAGCACATAAACAGTAAATGTACCTTGCATTTTTTTTTTTTAGGGCACAGTAGAGACCATTGAGTGATGAGTACATACAGAGCACTCTGAGGGTTTTACATGCATTTTTTTTTCATTTAATCTTTCGGCATCCAGTGACGTAGACGTTGCTATCCTCATTTTATAAATGGGAAGGTTATGTAATTATGCTGAAATACACAAAGTTATAAGTAGAAAAGTTAGGTTTCAAGCCCAGGTCGGCCTACGTAAAGCACTTCACCGTAACGTTAGCTATGGACCGTGACATAGCTGTAGCCCACCTGTGAAGCTGCGAGGCTCTACCTGTCCTTGTCAACAAGTAACGTGATGGGCAGTGCTGCCCATCTCAGGTGAGTGCACACAGCTGTCACCTGCCCAAAGAGGTATCAGCCAGCAGACTGGTGTTAAGACAAATGAATGAAGCTGTTCTTCTCTGACCCATAGAATTAATGTGCAGCATCCCTCGGACATGTGCAGGGCTGAAGACTTCTCTCCCTTTTATAATTTGGACTGGACAGGTCCCAGGGTGGAGACGGTGGAGGTATAGGCTAAGGAAAGGAGGGTAACTGTCAAGGGCAGTGATGTCTAGTGGTGTGACATTCTAGCTGTCCTCTTCACAAATATGTGGATCTGCCACATTTTGAAAGGGAGGGTTCTGGAAAGATATTAGTATGTGGGGACCCAAGCAGAAAGCCTGAGGTTCCCTGAGCAGCCTGGAGGAATGTCAGGCACAGGACACAGGGCCCAAAAGGGCCTCAGAAGACTTGCAACCTGGTTGGGAAGAGAGAACTCCCTGCACAAACAAAGGCTTTCAGAAGGAAGGAGGATGCCAGATGCCAAATGAGATCTGGTCTAGAAAACTGGAAGAGTCTCAGAAGGCAACCACTCTGTGGCTGTCCCACAAATAAAAATCAACAATGCAGAGCTTTGGGTCTGCCTGCGTTGCCTATGCAGGTTGCTGGGCTTTGTATATGTCAGAAAGCATGGCCCTAGAACAGTCTAGCTTCCCTCTCTGATTTTCTGAAAGGGGTCAGCAAACTTTTTCTGTAAAGGGACAGATAATAGATAACTTAGCTTTGCAGGCCAGATAGTTTCTGCATAACCGCTCGACTCAACTCTGCTGTCGTAGTGCAAAAGCACAGGCACAGCCATTTGCAAAGCAATGGGCATGGTTATGTTCCAATAAAGCTTTATTAAAAACAGGTAGCAGTACGGACTTGGCCCCTGGGCCATAGTTTACTGACCCCTTGTCTAGAGCAGTGACTAACTGGCATGTGACTAGAGGTCATTTCAGTTGACAGTATTTATTCCCATCTACTACTGGGCTGCCCTTGTCAGAACATGCCCACTAGCAGACGCGTGTTTCAGGAACACGTTGCAAAACAGAGATCTGGGACGTAGGGCAGAGGAGAGAAGTCAGTGGGAAAACTGGAGTTTTTGTCTCTGACTCAGACCATGAGGTAACCGGTGAGGGACAGAGGGCAGGATATTTTTTCCCTAGGCCCATCAGTGAACACTTGGGTTTCTAGTTTCAAGAAAAAATTGCTCTTCAACAATGACAATGCAGATAATTTTAGATAAATTGGAGGTCCTCGTTTTTAGAAAATTTTTTTGTTGAGGTAGTTAAGATGTACCCAGATGAGGTCATATTTTTAAAACGTTGAGCCTCTCTGAATGGAGCCACTGTGTGGCTGTCGACAAAGAGAAACCTGTCACTCTAGAGCTCTGGGTGCTCCTGTGTTACCTGCTCAGGTTGCAGCCCCGCTGTGAGCACTGGGAACATGGCGCCAGGAGATAACGGCAAAGCCCAGCTCCCCCCATTTCTGGTCTCCTAATTTTACGCTCAAGTCTCCAGACTTTTTCTGTGAAGGGCCAGATAGGGGCTGAAAGGAAACATTGCTACAAGCAACAACCAGATAAACACTGCACGTCGAAGAAAATTAAGTGAGATAACAAGCGTGGAAGTGCTTATCAGAGTGTCAGAGAGCTTTGTCCCTCCGGGTATTGACAGCCTCGGTGGCTGATTGAATTGCAGCTGGGTACCTAGGATTCCTGATAGCACAGCTGCCGCCTTCCCTTGTTCGGAACACCTGACTCTCCCTCAGGTTCCCGTCTTGGCTTTGACTCTGGACTTCAGATTCTCCAAGAATGAAACAAATATGGGCTATCTGCGGTGGAAGAGCTTTCGGGGGGTACAACGATATATGAGACAGAGCCTGTTCCGTCAAGAAGCCCAGAGGAGAAGAGAAAGTCAGACAAAAGTTACATGCAAAGAGCTCCCTGTGCTGGAGACAGATGCAAGTTCCTGCCATTGCACAGTGGGGGGGTGATCGGTTCTTCTTAGGGGCAGAAGGCACAGGGTTGATGTATGCACCACCACACTGCCTAATTTTAAATTTTTTTAGAGATGGGGTCTTGCTACATTGCCCAGTCTGGTATGGGACTCGACCTCAAGCTATCTTCTTGCCTCTGTCTCCTGAAGTGCTGGGATTACAGGTGTGAGCCACCGTACCCACCCACTAGCTCAGATTTCTGAGATATGTAGCCCATCTGAAACCTCGGCCAACCTACTACCTTTCTGATTGGTCAGAACTTAGTTCTGATGCCATTTTGCTTTTCCTCCTGGTAACTGAGCCAGCTGACATGAGCAGAGATATGAAGTTTCACTTGGACCCCCTTCCCTACAGAGCTGCTGTGGACCCTCTGGCTGTCCGGGTCCCGTCCAGTGCAAATAAGGAAGACAAGAAAAAGTAACCAAAGGGTCCTCACCCGGTTTTATAATCCTTTCCCTCCTGCAATAAAAACCTCACCTTAACTAAGTCCGGGAAGGTGGAAAGAGACACAGGGATGTGTCCTCAGGCCCCCTGCCTGGTGGACGGTGGCTCTACTTCCTCTAATATACAAACTACATTTGTTGATATACTGTGTTTACTTCTCACATAACTGTTCCGTGATTTTACGTGGAGCATGGCTTTCTCCCAGCCTCTTCATACTTTTGTGTTTTATGTTCTTAACATTTGTCAAGAAAAATCTCTAGGAATTTATAGCGGGAGGCAGAAGGTGGACCCAAGCCCGGGAACAGGAATCACCAGAACTCAGGCTGCAGGGAGGACTGAGTGGGTCAAAGGCAGGCAGAGAGTCTGACACCAAAAATCTGTAGAATGGAACAGGCGAGACTCCGGAATCCAAACACGCAGCCGGGAAATATAAACTTCAGAATCTAGACCAAGGCTGGAGACGGGAACTCAATCATTTCAGCCAGCAGGCGTGTCAGAACAGTGGGGGGAGGTCACCAGCTTCTCGGCGATCTGCAGTCGCAGGTGAACGTCACCTGGTCACCATCCTTTTGCACCTGGGGATGACACCTGCACCCTGCAGGTGCGGGTGGCTGTGTTCTCGGGAAGGCTCCCCAGGCCACGTGGGAAGGCTGTATTCTTGGCTGAGCGAGAAGTATAGAACTGACTGTGGACATCACTCCTCGCGAGTACTAACCTTCTACGTGGAGAGAAATGGGAAAAAAAAATCCATTTTGAACCTGGAGTCATTTACACATCAAGTATAAAAAATAGATGTGCCTAGTATGTTGTAAAGAATCAAAGAAATTTTATTGGCAAAGAGCTCTTGAGACAAATGTACAGTGACACTATTAGGTGAATGTTTGACACACTTGTCAAGGCAAAGTCAAAACAGCAGGAACGGATCCTAACATGAGCAGGAGGGTTGAGACGAGACATAGTTGGCTTCTCAAGTTAGGATAACATTATCCAAACACAGAGACTGATGCGATTTAGTTATGTTTATATTGCAAAAATATGTTAATATCCAAACCTAATCGGTTCTTTTTTTAAGTTAAGCCTGAATTTAGCCAGAATTTAAGTCTTTAACAATCATTCAATTTTAGAACTAGCCCTGAAGTGTTATTGGTATTTTGATCTGAATTATAAAGGTGCTTTTTATCTTACTATAAAGAAATAGCTGTTTTATATTTTTACACAGATTAGGTAAACACATGTGTAAAGAGGTATTCCAAATCAGAGCTGCGTTATTTCCACACAGTACAGCATTGGAAGAGCATTTGAAATTAGATTTCAAATAGTACATGAAATTGTTATTATTTAAAATAATATATTTTTTGTAGAAGGGACAGGAATAGGGTTAAAATAAATTAAAAAATAATGCATTTTTAAATACCAGGAACCCTGTGATTTTGTTTAAGAAATATGCTTTTCATAGTAGTATGAACATTAAAATGTTGACTCCAAAGAACACAGCGTTTGCTACATTTCCTTCTATGTGGCATTTCAAGTTACTATATAGCATCTACTAAACTGTTTTAACGTATTGGAAGATGTGATGACTTCTATTCCAAATTTTCCATTTATATAAAGAAAGCTTATATTAGGTTCTACTGTTTCTCCAGAAAGAACATTTTATTTTAGCCAGTAGAAAAATAGTTTCAGTTTCTTTCAACAAGATACCCCAAATTTGACAGAGACATCTTTTTGGTCACAGTCTCTTTCTTTTATTATAGTTTAGAATTTTTGTTTTTAATATAAATTATACAGTAGTTGTTCATTCCAGGAGATATTTATAGCATGGTAGCAAAAAGAAGGAACCAGAGATTGTGCTAGTGTTGATTGCTTTATGAGTTTGCACAACTCCTTGAAGTGTTGCTTATATAGTTGACCCTTGAACAACCTGGGGGTTGGGGGAGGTGGCTGACCCCCTACAAAGTCGAAATCCAAGTATAACTTTTGACAACCCCCTACAAAGTCGAAATCCAAGTATAACTTTTGATTCCCCCCCAGAGTTTCACTACTAATAGCCTCCTGTTGACTTGAAGCCTCACTGATAACATAAACAGTTGATTAACACATGTTTTATATGTTATATGTATCATGTATTATATTCTTACAATAAAGTAAGCTAGAGAAAAGAGAATCTTATTAAGAAAATCATAAGGAAAAGAAAATATATTTACTATTCCTCACGTGGAAGTAGATCATCATAAAGGTCTTCATCTTTGTCGACTTCACGTTGAGTAGGCTGAGGAGGAAGAGGAGGAGAAAGGGTTGATCTTGCGTATAAGTGGACCCACGCGGTTCAAACCTGTGTTGTTCAAGAGTCAGTGGAATCGCATTATTTTTTAATGTTTTGTTTGCTTTCTTTTCTGAAGCCAATCTGTTGCTAGATTTTTTTAAGGGTAACAATGATATAAACACAAACATATTATAGAGAAATGGTCTTTCTCACTCAATTTAATTGCCTTCCTGCTAAAGTTGGGATTTCAAAAGAAAAATCTGGTTGCTTGATGGGTCAGTCACGGTAAGATTTCAGAGACCTTTCCTTCACATCATGGAAAGACTGGCAGGGAGTCATAGAAGTTGATGCTGCCCTTTTGCAGAATAAGTCTTTATGATCTCACAACGCCACAGTCTTGAGATGCTCCCACTGAGGCGAAGCTGGTGCCCACGGACTGGCCACGTCTGCCGGCAGGTCACGGCTACTCTGGTTTCAGCTGTGACTGTGACGCCAAGGTGACTCAGGACCGCGCCGTGTACGGGTGTCTGTGGGGTGCAGCAGGGGTGACAGATCTGAGGCTGGGCTGGTGGACACGTTCATTCTCCTCATTTCAGGCTGAGATACATAGTGGAAGGTTGCAGTGAGAATCTGTCATTGCAAACTTTGATGGAATCCGGACAGTTTTTATTTCTGTCTGTCCCTTAGGGTGGCATGACTACAGGGCCATACTGCCACCCCCCAGCGAGGGGCAGGGGTCCCGGGCTCTGAGACCCTCCTGCCTGCTGGATCAGGGAGGACTCACAGGGAAACAGGAGGACAGTGGGGACACACCGCCCCCTCCCCTCCGTGTCTGCTGCCTGCCCACCTCCCGAAAGGTGAGGCTGACCTGCAGCCACAGTCGTCGTCTTGGGCACTTTCCATTTTCCAATATTATCTCAGGGCTGTTCTCATGGGATATATTTCCTGATCACGATTCTCTTCCGTGCCCCACTTCAGCCTTTAGAAGGTCTTTGATTTCTTGGTTGGATTATTCTAAGCTATTGGTCTTAGATCCTCCTCTTGGGCTCATTCAAAAGGGCCGTGTGGACCAACTCCGCGTGGAGAAAATGTCAACTCCTTGGAAAGCATTTCAGATGAGGCGGGGTGTGGACCACTCAGGAGAACAGCCCGATCGTTGTGCTCAAAGCCTGGAATGGCCAATACCGAATTCCCTTGAACTTGGATTCACCTATGATGTCACTGGCTCCCCTCATCTTATGCCCGATGACCGAGGGTTTGTGATACAAAAGCCTTTTGTGTCAGCGTCAGTTTGCAGCTGCCTCTTGCATGGGCTCCATTGGCTTCTCCCCTGAGGTCTTGTTAGATAACGTGTGTCCACTTGGGAGGTGTTCGCTGGTCACTGAGACCATGGCAGCAGAGTGGGATGCCGGCTCCTTTGGGGGCTGGGCCGGGAGTCTGAGGTTGTCTGTTCTAGGGAAGAGGGAGAGAGAGGAAGGGAAGGGGGGGACCCATCCTTGTTCCTGGTGCAGCCTCACGCAGGGCCTGCAATGCACAGGACAGAACTGTCCCCGGACACTCCCTTCCTCGGATGTGTGTGTGCCACCAAAGGAGGCTGTGTGTCCAGAGGCCCAGCTCGACCTTCTACACACACTGTTAGAAGAGATTGTCTCACTTTCCTCCCTGAAGATCCTCTGGAGCAAGAGGACCATTGGTAACCACATCGAATGGTTGGAGAATCTGAGTTGACTTTTATTTATTTATGTCCCGCCTGTGCCTGAAAGAATTTAAATAGAGATTAAACGACTTATTCAGTAGTAAACCCAAGGCACAGCTGGAAGGAACATCTAAGACTGTGTTTTTAAAAGAAATACTTTTTTTCTTCTTGTTAGTCCAAGGAAAGTACATATAAGAAGAAGAATCCATCACCATGAAATAGTTTTAAGCGGAGAGTAATCCCTATGCTTTGTGATTCTAAATAACTAGGATTGGAAGGAATCTTGTCTGTCGCCTGTAGCCAGGCCCAGGTACTTCTTTGCTACCCAAATAGTTAGAAATATATCTTTTCCATGTATACTTTCTGTGTTCCTTTTAAGAAAAATCTCCCTTCGGTCCAAACACAATCTGGATTTTTTTAGAGATCTCTTCTGCTGTCTCGTGTGGATGGGAACCGTGCCGTGTGTGTGCTCGCAGATTCCGTACATTCATTTTGTTATAAAGATCTTCAAGGGAGACGTTTCCGTGGTCTCCTGTGGTCACCTATTAACAGATTGATTTGGGGGCGTCATTACTCCACATTGCGTGTTTTGGGGTGCTCGTCTTGAGCAGGGTGGCCTCTTTGCAGCATGGAGGGCCACTGGAGGGAGCGCTGAGGGCAGAGCGGGGAGAAGTCCAGGGGACGGGGCATCCGGGGTGTCCAGGAGGAAGGGCGTTGGCGGGCGGGTGGCCACCAGCCTGGTCCGTCGCCTGCACTGGGGGGAGTCTGCAGCTCTTCCTAGTCATGTCACAGGATCTCAGACTCGAGAGGGACCCTGGCGGGTACCTAGTCCAGCCCCTTGGGGGTGCTCCTTGCCTTCAGAGCAGTTCAGGCCTCTGGACAGGCTTGATTCCACGTCCTCTGATCTGCCTGGAATGTGCTCACCCTCTGCTCCGTACTGAGCCTGGGTTTCGGTTCATCTTTGGCATCTGAGCACGGTGTGCAGGAGTCCGGGCTGCAGCTGCTGGCCGGTGCGCTCCTGTGTGGACGGTCACCTTCCCCTCCAGCCTCCTGTGGGTGCAGAGCTCTCAGTGCGCAGCCCGGGGACGGGCAGGGGAGGGCCAGGCAAGGGTTAACGGCAGCTGGTAGCTGTAGGAAGCAGCAGCAGCAGCAGCGGCTTCTGGTGGCCCCCTGGGACCAGGGAAGGAGACCATCCAGGGCTCTCCCAGCGAGTGGGGACAGAGTGGCCAGAGGCGCCCGCCCGCCTTCCCTGGTGCACACGAGGACAAGTCGCAGCTGCGGCCTTACAAGGTCATACGGAGCCTCTGGCTGCTGAGCTGGGGGAGGAGGGGGACTGAACGACTCTTCTCAAAGCAGAGTACCCGTCACCGTGGGGAAAAATACCAGCACAGGATCCAGCCGTCCCCCCGGAGGTCCTCGGCGCACTATTTAAGGATCCTGAGGATGCCAGCAGCTAACAGGCCTGGCTCGCCGACATGGGGCCCCTTCTCCACACCCCACCCTGCAGCCCGGCCTCTGGCGTGGTTATCTGAGTTGCTGGTCACTGCTGCGACTCATCCGTCAGGAGCTCGGAGCTTCCTGGGCGTCATCCGTCTCAGTAGTACCTGTCCAGGGCCCCCGGGACAGGCTGTGTCTCTCTCACGTCCTTCGCAACAACAGAACCATCCCCGTCTCTGTCTCTCTTCGTCTCTCTCTCTCCCTCGTCTCTGTCTCTCTCTCCCCCGTCTCTGTCTCTCCCCTGTTTCCCTCTCTTCCCCCCACCCCATGTCTCTCTCACTCATTTTCTAATGCGACAGACATTTACTAAAAGCCTGCACTGTACAAAACATCACGTTGGGAGGGTGGGGAAGGCCAGGGGAACAGCTGTTCCGAGGAGCTGCCTCTCTAGCGTGGCAGAGAGACGGTTTACTCACCACTCATGTATTTAGGAAACATTTATCAAGCATCTCTTATGTGCCAGGCACCACTGGGCATTAACTAAAGGCTATAGAATCATAAAATAGAATATAGGGCATTAAATATAGAATAATAAAATAGAAAACGTTCCTGCCCTAAGGAGCGTGGAGTGGAAGACAGGACAGTCCACGCACAGGGAAGAGTGACGTCCCCTCTGTCCGTGCAGTGAAGGGAAGGACAGGCTGGGCAGGGGAGACAGGCAGGGCTCTCTTGGGACAGAACGTGTAGGCCCAGAACCGCAGGAGGAGAAGGGACAGCAGCAGCGTGGATGGTGAGGAACGGCATCCCAGGGAAAGGGAACAGCAGATGCAAAGTCCCCAAGCTGGGAAGCAGCGTAAAGAGGTAATGACAGCACAGTGTGGATGTGCCGTAGCGGGTGGAGCGTCAGGGGACTGAGCCACCCCCTGTCTTCACGGCTGAGCTGGGAATAGCCTCATGCAGGAGGGACAGGTCAGGGATCCTGAAGGGACTGTGGTTCATTGGTGGGGGTGGGGGGGGAGAGGGGCTGGGGCGGTAGCTTGTGCAGCGGCAGGAAGTCCTGCAAAAGCAGGCTGTGTTTAGGGAGGTCGGGTGCTCGGGGAAATGAGACCTTAGAGTCTGCGGCGGGGGTGGGAACAGCAGGAAATGAAGCCAGAAAGTTCCACTGGGATCACTTATTTTTATGGAGGATCTTGTATCCAAGACACATTTGAACTTTATGCTGAGGGCAGTGAGGAGCCGGCGAAGGCTTTTAAGAGCGGAAGGTGGAAAATAACTCTGGCAGCAACGTGGGGACGTGCCTAGTCCTCCCCAAAGTGCAAGCCCTTTGTTGCTCCAATTCCATTTTTGGGAATTTGTCCTAAGGCAATGAGTCAAGGGCAGAGGAGGGCTGAATAACGAGCTTCCTAGCAGTGCTGCTCAAATGCTCAAAACATTAAAGCATGGTGTGTGTGCATCTCGTGCTGCTGTTAGAATGTGGCGAACATTTATCTACTGACGTGAAAACTGCGTATGATACAGTAAATGAAAACTTTGCAGCATGGTCTACATAGTATACGCTCCCACTTCTTTAAACTCAGACACACACACACACAGAGGAAGGTTTCTGAAGCAGCACGTGGTGAACCCGCCTTTTAATAGTGGTTGTCTCTAGGTGGGTGGAACGATGCGGGTTTTATATGCTTTTTTTTCTGATCTTTTAAAAAAGGAATGATATTATTTTTGTATTAGGAAAAAATAAAAAAGAAGGAAAAATCCCTTCAGAATATGGTCACTGGGATACTTAGGAAGAGGAGCTGGGATTGCAGGGCTGGTGCTGAAGGATGCGAGGGTCGGGGAGGAGGGAAGACTTGACCTGGCATCCCACGGCTCTGCCCTGGAGTGCCAGCTAAGGGTGTCACCCGGGGTCGAGAGCAGCAGAGGGGAGAGAGAGGCTTGAGTCAGAGGATGAAGTTTCCAATCTCGACGTGTTGAGTCTGAGCCACCCGTGGGACAAGTGGGGACAGCCACAGACTTTAAAATGTCTCCTGGAGTCCAATCAAAGATGGGGCTAAGGCGCTAGGGAAGAACATTCCAGGCCGAGAGAATAGCGATGGTGAAGATATGGAGGCCCGAGACACCAGGGCTGGTGGCAGCATGTGACATTTCATGTGTTATATTAAGTACTTATTCATATCTTGTATACAACTGTTAACATATTTATACCGTTTTTTTTCCCCAGTTAGGTGACAAGTTCTTTGACATTTAGCCAAGTTGCTGTTACAGCATAGACACTGAACTTGAACCCTGAGATTATTCCAGGCCAGGGACAAGTGCACTAACGCAATTGGCTGTGACCGGTTCTGGTTTTGTGTTTGCCTAGACCAAGGACGCGCTCTTCACGATCCTCCATGACCTCCGACCCCAGGACCGTTTCAGCATCATTGGATTTTCCAACCGGATCAAAGTGTGGAAGGACCACTTGATCGCAGTCACCCCAGACCACGTCAGGGATGGCAAAGTCTACATCCACCACATGTCCCCCACCGGAGGTACAAACGATCCCTACTTTCACGTTAGCTTCGCCATGATAAGAAACTGATTTTTTTGCCAGGAGTTGAGGATCTGAAAGCCGCAGCTGATTATGGGGAAGGGGTGGCAGGCGAGAGCTTTCCCAGAAGCTCAGGTTTCTCTGAAAACCAACTCTGTCAATTCTCCGCTCCCGGTTCCCAAAGTTGGTCCAGTTATGGGGGAAATACCTGAGAGGTAGTTGGAAGCCCTCCTGCTTATCGCACGGGTCCTGTTACAAAGCGCTTTGTTGTTACAAAGATGAAGCCGTTTTTGTAACTTGTGTTGGGGTGAAGAATTGAAGTCAAGTAGACGATCCAGCATTTCGTGGGCACCTCGGGCGGTGGCGGGTGGAACCGCCCTGCAAACCAAGCAGCCCTCGCGGCAGGGCCACCACAGAGTGAGCAGAGTGTGCATTGTGGTGGCCTGGGAGGCGCTGTGGACGTAAAGTGTGATGGGGAGGGTGTGGAGCCACTGCACACGTGGCCCGGGAGGGTGCCCAGGTAAGAGAGGAGAGAAAGGGCCGTAGAACACTGGGAAGATGAGAGAATCAGAATAGTGTGTTACTTACTGTGCCACATGTAAGATCCTTCTACTCGGGACATGGGTCTTGCTCTTGCTGTCACCTGGGTAGCTGGCACAGTGGGCACATAAGAGGTTCCCAGTGTTGGAGTGTTTAGCGGAACCGAACCTGCCCCACCCCCTTTCTTAAAGGGCCTTCGCAGAGACACCATCTCCTGGAGTTGTTGTCTCCATGAATTTTGCTTTGGTCATTTGGAAACATACCAAGCACTCAGTTCAGTCTCCTCCCTTCTGGGATTTTTCCTTGTTCATATATTCACAATTTCCCAAATGAACTTAATTTGCAACTCGATCTTGCTTGGCTGGTGCTTTGATTCACGATGGGATTTCCTAACAGTCTCTAAAACGGTATCATCTAGGAACTGTTTTACTGTTTGATGGGAGAAAGAAGAGATGAGGTTTAATATTATGGTGATGATCTACAGCAGGAAGGTGACAAGACTGTGACGTCCTTGAGGGAAGACATTCCTCTTCAGTGTCACATAGCCAATAGCTCCTGGCACAGCTTCCGACGTGTAGTGCATGCTCAGTGAATATTCATAGATTGAGTTTATCTTAATGGTACCACTTCCTATGAGAATGCTGTGTGTGTGTGTTGTGGGGGGTGGTCAACAACTTTAGAAAACAGCCGATATGTGTTAGGTTCTCCCATCCAAGTACTAATCAGGCCCGACCCTGCTTAGCTTCCAGATAAGACGAGATCAGGCATGTTCAGGGTGGTGTGGCCGTAGACAATACATGTTATGTTCCTTCAGAATCCAAACCTCAGAAACCCCTTCAGTTTCCTTTATTGCCCCAAACTCTGCAGGTGGATGGCAAATTCACCTGCTTCTCTCTAAAAAAGTGTAGCAGCAGGAGTGGGAGCCTGGATCTGAATCCAGCTCCACCTCCTGCCCACCATTTAACCTCTCTAGGCCTCAGTTTCCTCATCTGTCAAATGGGAAAACAATGGAGTTTACGAGAATGAAATGAGTTCAAATATTTAAAGCACTTAGAATGGCCCTGGCACGTGGGAAGTCCTCTATAAGCGTCAGGTGTGGCCGTGGCTTTTGCCCACTTGAGTGATCCCTCCTGCTGGTGCATTGAGTGGTTTGATGGCAGCTCCTCCCTGCTGTGTGTGGGTGGGAGATGCCCAGCTCAGCACAGGCTTCATTCTAAACCCTGCAGGGCCTCTGGCGTCTGGGTGCTGTCAGGAAAGCTAATCCGTCCCTTTGCCTTGGCTCACATGGCTATAAAGCGGAGTGAGAGATTTGGCACCATCGCTAAGTGCAGATTAAAGAGAAAGCAAACACCAGCGCGTCCGTCCTGCCCGCACATCCAGAGGCAGCGTGAGATGAGACCGGGCATTCGGAAAGACAGATGAATGGTCCCGGTGACATGTTGAGGACGGTTGCAGCTGGAACTTTCCCTTCCGTTTTGATTCTATGTGCATTTTAGCAAGAATTAGGAACATTTTGGTCCCATGCATTAGGCTTATCTACTCTTTTAGCCAGAAATTATGGAGAATGTGAAGCCATGGGGACGGTGACCTGGTTCAATCAAATGTGGTCAATTTTGCAAGTAGACAAAAGTCACTGCAGTCAGGATGTGGATGGTGGTGATGGTTACAGAACTCTGTGGACTTACTAAAAATCATAACTTTGGACATGTAGAGTGGGTGATTTTTTGGGATGTAAATTTTCATCTCAAGCCATTAAAAAGAAAACTAAAGGAGATAAGTGTTCACGTGATGGTAAGAACTCTGTTGTGTGTGGCGATGGTGGGAGAGTAGGATCTTAGTCGAATGGAGTTTGTAGCTGCTCCAGAAACCTCATCGTAGCTGGCAGTTTCAACCTCAGCCAACCAACCGCTCATCTCTCCGTCCACCAAGCAAACACTTGTTCCGCCCCTGCTGTGAACTCTGGCTACAGCTTTAATCAGAGGCTGATGACAGGGGCCTCTAAAGGAACAAGGGCGGTCCGGGAGGTGACATATTTAAATGCACCCTTCTGTCTCAGGGTTCTGACAAATAGAGGTAATCCCCAAAGGGCAGGAAGCAAGGAAAGGAAGGACAGTGACCCCACTGATTGGTTCTTTACTCGGAGCCATCCAGGCCTGGGCAACAGCTGAAGGCCCCTGCATGCCTCCAGCTACTCTCCTCCTCCTCATTCTGTGCCCCTTTCTCCCTTCTGTGACCCTGTCCCCTCCAAATTCCTGCTGCCACCTCTTCCCAACACACTCCTGCTCTTTTTAAAGCCCTTCTCAGGAAAAGGGATAGAAACCATCGATGCTAAGATAGTGAAGGTTTTCTAAGCTAACGTATATCATCACGTACCTTCCAGAGGAGGTTTATTTACGGAGCGATAATCCTGAGTCCTTTATATTTATTTAGCAAACACTTGCCAAGTTTCCAGACAGGTGGTGTAACCTGGGCTCACCCTGCACGTGCAGGCGGTTTCTTCCCCACCCCCATCTCACTCCCACTAATGCGTGAATGGCTGAGCGTTACCTGCAGCTGTGAAGGTGCGTTCAGGGTCAGCAGGTGCGTGCAGAGGCATGAGCTGTCCCGTGTTGGTATCCTGCAGGCACAGACATCAACGGGGCCCTGCAGAGGGCCATCGCGCTGCTCAACAACTACATGGCCCAGGACGACATTGAGGACCGGAGCGTGTCCCTCATCATCTTCCTGACCGACGGGAAACCCACCGTGGGAGAGACCCACACCCTCACGATTCTCAACAACACCCGGGAGGCAGCCCGAGGCCGCATCTGCATCTTCACCATCGGCATCGGCAACGACGTGGACTTCAGGCTGCTGGAGAGACTGTCCCTGGAGAACTGCGGCCTCACGCGGCATGTGCAGGAGGAGGAGGACGCGGGCTCGCAGCTCATCGGGTCTGTTGTCTGTGTCTCAGGACCGCAAGGGGCTGTCCAAGGGGCGGAGGGGCGGGTTCAGTGGGAGACCCAGACGGGAGGCTGTTTTGCTGCCCCTGAACCTCCCGTCTGCGGGAAATGATTACAGCTGGTTGCGATGGGAGACGTCAGGGTGTGTTTTGAAACCAGGCAGAGCTGGGCTCCAATTCTCGTCCTGCTTGGTGACTTTATGCGAGATTTTAGGACTGTTTGTGGCTTAGTTTTCTCATCTATAAAATGAGGATTATGGTTGATAGAGTTTAATGAAAAAACCTACGTAAAGTGTTGGCGCGATGGCCATCACATTATGTGTCCAATGAACTCCTGTGGTTATAATTGTCTTCTTGGCATTTCAAGGCATTTTCTAGTAAGCTCACTTTTAGTCTACCCAGTGAAGTAGGTGAGAGAGGTGGTGTAGTTAAAAGATCTTCTTTTTTGAGACAGAGTCTCACTCTGTTGCCCGGGCTGGAGTTCCCTGACCCTCTCTCTCCCTGTCCTGCTGCTGCAGGTTCTACGATGAGATCAGGACTCCCCTCCTTTCTGACATCCGCGTGGACTACCCGGCCAGCGCAGTGGAACATGCCACCAAAACCCTGTTCCCCAACTACTTCAACGGCTCAGAGATCATCGTCGCGGGGAAGCTGGTGGACAGGCAGCTGGATCAGTTGCACGTGGAGGTCACTGCCAGCAACAGCAAGAAATTCGTCATCCTGAAGGCGGACGTGCCCGTGGGGCCCCAGAAGGTGGGGGGCGACCTCCCTGGGAGCCCTGGGCCCAGAGGGGACGGTGAGGAGGACCCCAACCCCCTGGAGCGCCTCTGGAGCTACCTCATGGTGAAGGAGCTGCTGAGCTCGTGGCTGCAGAGTAACGACGGGCGGGAGAAGGAGCGGCTGCGGCAGCGGGCCCAGGCGCTGGCCGTGAGCCGGCGCTTCCTCACCCCCTTCACCACCATGAGGCTGAAGAAGCCGGGCCCTCCCTCGGGCAGCCTGGAGGAGGCCCATGGCCTGTCGGCTGCGGTGGGACCCGAACCGGTGTTGCAGAGCTTGCGAGGGGCCAGCACGCTGCCAGGTAAGGCAGCAGCTCCGGTGACAGCCACTCGTGTGGGATGCTGGGCACACAGTGCACATTCTAACCCCACCAAGGGCCGCGGTGACCTCAGCAGGGATCTGTTTTATTTTATCATTTTATAATTGGGTTTTTTTTTTTTGAGACAGGGTCTCTGTTGCCCAGGCTAGAGTGCAGTGGTATCATCAGAGCTCACTGTGACCTTGAACTCCTGGGCTCAGCCTCCCGAGTAGCTGGGACTATAGGCATGCACCACCATGCCTGCCTAATTTAAAAAAAAATTTTTTTTGAGACAGGGTCTTGCTATGTTGCCCAGTCTGGTCTCCAACTCCTGGCCTCAAGTGATCCTCCTGCCTCAGCCTCCCAAAGTGCTGGGATTACAGGTGTGAGCCGCCCAGCCTGGCCATATTATAATTTTTATAGACCCTACAGGCAGCTCATGGTCTTCAGAGAGTATCTTAGATTGTTGTATTTGTACTGTTATAAACTGTGGCTCTCTAGAGAAATGAGAAAATATGGCATTTGGCTCAGAAATGGTACCCAGTGAGGTCAGTCCAGCAATAAATCATCAATAAGCCCAGTGCCTCCCAAGTGCCAGGCAGGAATGGAGTTACCGAGATGAACAAACAAGTGTTCATTTTTAAGTGCCTTTCTGTATTTCGAGGTACCTCAGAGTTATGTTATTTTGTGTGCTTGATTTTATTTTCCCGAGAACATATGGGAGGCACAAGGATGTGGACCCTTGAGAGAGTTTGCCCTTTCCATACCTCTCACTCAGTCTGAATATGAAGTTGCAGAGGCTGTCAGGCTTGGGGACATTTTGATGGGGACAAGGGGGTGGGAAAGCAGTAGGGACACGGGGGTGGGAGGGCAATAGGGACAAGAACAGTAGAAAGAAAGAGCAGTTAAACCAAAGCAGGGGATTGTATCCTTGGCAATATCCCTTTGTGGAAACTTTGTGTTTTTTATGTGTAACATTTTTATTAGGTTCCTGTGAAGTTTCCCCTAGGACAGGGATCAGAGGTTAACCAGGCCCTCGTGGGCACCCCACCAGTGAGGACTCATTGATCCCTCACACCCTAAACTCTGAGGAGCACCCGGTGTGGCCGAGGGAGCGTGACGTTAGGATCTATCCACCTTGACCTGCTGTGAAGTCTGGGGCAGGTTTCTGAACCTCTCTGAGCTTCCCTCACCTGTAAAGTGGAGCTCTTAATAATTCCCCTGAAGGATTCTTGCAAGGATTAAATATGGGAAGTCTTTGGCCCCTAGTAAGTTTTCTATAAATGTCGGATCCACCCTCCCTGTGAGGCCTGGAGTACTGGAAACTTAGTGAGACATTCAGACCTGGGTGGGGAGGTTACCAGTGATCTGTGGGGCTTGTCTTGGCACAGCCTAGTGCAGTTTTCATCCTGGCTGCAAACCAGCCGCAAGATGCTACTATTTCTTGCTCGCGGGACCCATGCCACATCCAGGAAAGATGGCTTTTTGAATAAGATCTTTATTCTATGTCATCAGCTGGCATTTCAGTAGCTTCAGGAGAGATGAGACTCAAATGATGTGAGACCCAGAGGGCCAGGAACACAGACGAGGACATAGCCAACTGATTGCTCGAAGCAGTTTTTTGGAAATAAGATCCTCCAGAAGTGTCCATGAGCACTCGAGGCAATCTTGCTTTTCATAAAGCTCTGATGGCGTTTTAATTTTTGTTTTTAGTTTTTCAGCGTCTGTGGCAGCTGCCACGCTGCAAAGCAATCATTCCATCCAAGCACTCAGGCTGGCCAGGGACCGGCATTGAGAAGGGGGTGCTTAAAACCATTTAGGTACTTTGAGCTTTGATTTCTGTGCAGGGCAGAACCCAGCGAAGAGGAGCACAATTTTGCTCGTACAATGTGACATAAGATACTGATCATATTTATAGAAATGAATTACTTTTAGGTTGTTCTTTAATTGAATACTTATTCAAAGTACAAAATACTTTGTGTTTCAAAGTGTTTCAAAGCCAAATGCTTTGTGAGCTATGCTTGGACACATAGCTACAGACACTGGGTTATAACTTTTTTTTTTACATTTTTTTATTGTCTTTTGTTTCTATTGTGGTAAAAACTGCATAACTTACAATTTACCATCGTAATCATTTTTGAGTGCACAGTTCAATGCTCTTAAGTAATGTTAAGTATATTCGCGTTTCGAGATAGATCTCTAGCACTTTTTCATCTTGCAAATCTGAAACTCTGCACCCATTAAACAAAACTCCCCATTTCCCCTCCCCCATAACTGCATCTTGAGTGTGATACAGTATTTCTCATTATCATATACACAGAAATCAAAGAAAAGAAGAATATTATCTAATTTATAAAAGAATAATTAATTGTGCACATTTAACTTCCCTCCCCTTGTGTGTTTTGAGGCCAAGCTCGCTCCTTTAAAACAGACAAGGTTTTGAAGATGTTGTTTTGATTCTTTAAAGTTACTGCGGACGTATCTGGGAGCTGTATTCACTCGTCTCCAGCCGCTCTCGTGTGTGCCTCTCCCTTCATCCTTTTTAAGGAATAACAGTGGCATCCTCTTCCTTCGTTTTAGGACCCGCACTGGAGAAACCACACGAGCCAAGAATTAAAATCTCCAAAACATCAGGTAAAGAAAAGGGTGCGGTTGTGTGTGGATTGAGAGTATCAGGGATGTTCAGAGAGTGGGCAACCAGACAGCCCCCCCGAAGCCGGTTAAAATACCAGCTTGTAGAACCCGGCATCGAGCCAGCGGCGTGAGGCAGATGCTAGGCGGCAGGACCGTCACTGAGCCGTCACATAAACACCGTGGAGATAACACAGTCGGAGGAGGCCTGGCAGGAGGCCCAGCAGAAGGATAGACAGACAGCAGAGGCACGTTCTGATCGTCGCTGAGTTTAAAAGATGTTTGTTTCAGCGATCTGAAGCATGCATGCTTCCAGCCTCTGGTGTCACAGACCAAAAAATGGTGCAATGAAAAGAAAGGCGTCTGGTGTGACAGGCAGGGTTTTTGT